>NC_086452.1:87954548-88647048 GCF_028390025.1 Pseudophryne corroboree
CCATATTATTGGCTAATAATTATTTTAACCTACTGAAATAAACCTCACCATAACACACTTGCTCATAAATCACCGTGGCGGCACAGTGATCAACATTTCTGCCTTATAGTGCTGGGGTCTTGTGTTCAATTCCCAAAAAAAGGCCCTTTCTGGAATTGTTATGTTCTCCCTGTGTTTGCGTGCTTTGGTTCCACCAATCAAAACCGTACTGGTAGCATAACTGCTTCTGGCACAAATGGACCCTAGTGTGTTGCGTGTCTGTGTGTGTGTTTCTTTGCGTGGAAAGGAATTTGGATTGTAGGCACTAGTGGGTACAGTGACTGATTACTTAGAACAGTGCAATACATTTGCTATGTGGTGTCAGTAGCGTTGTAAAGCACTACTGCTCATGTTTTCTATTTTTAATGAACACAGCATTTTTTTGACAGATCTAACTACAGAGAAGTCTCAATGGTCTTTTTCCATTTAACGTGTTCTGATCATTTGAGTGTTTTTACTATTTTCTAAAACTCTCTCACATCATATAGGTTATTTATCAAGCGAGACAGCTGTGAGCGTAATGGTTTCCAGTTGGGAAAACTGCTTTCAGCTGAGGTTTTTTATTATTTTTTTTTATGTTCACTGTTTTTCTTTTTACAGTGGAAAGTATTTGAGAAATGGCCGCTGTCGTCATCAAGCTCTGCAAATGTTCTGATCAGCCCCTGCACGGGATGGCAATGGATCTTGTTGAGAGTCCAACCAGCTCACATGTTTGTGCTTAATATTTAACGGGAAATGAGCATAAATACGTGTAAGCCCAAAAAAGCAACATGGACACACGCTTTAAATATTATATTACAAATGGGGCGATGTGTGATTATGATGGTCTCTGGTAAAACGTTTCAGGTTTGTAAAACTCCTACGTATCAGCACGATATCTCCAACCTACAACAGGCTGCTATTTTTATTTTTTGTTGTTACTGGTGCCCCCGCGCACTTTAAATACAAAAAAATTTTCTAAAATGCTGCAATCACCTATAGAATATGAGAGGTCCTTACTCTTTGTGTAATAATTCAAGAGTTCAATTCCCTTCAACACAGTTTGAGTCTTTCTTCTGGTTTGTCAATGCTGATGTGTTCATAGGTACGCACATTCATGATCCAAAGATGATGCCCAATATCTCAAAAAGAGTAAGGTGGAAGACAAAGATTTTTATTATAATATCATACTCACTAAGTAAAATCTTTAAAATAGCTTATCACTACAAAATAGTGGACAGAGGGTTCTAAACGCTTAGCAGCCGGCGTTACCCTCCCAGATGGAATGGGATGTGTATTCAGAGTCCCGGGATACTGGTGACCCCGCAGACTTGTAGGATGGGTACCTTATGAGGTGAGTTGGTCCTAAGTAGACCTAACATGGGTGTTCCACTTAATTTCAACCAGGAGTGTTCCTGCCAATTTGATCAACGATATAAAGGACTTCTGCTAAGTGGAGTCCTTTTAAAACATTACCATAGCACATAGGGGAAGATTTATCAAATCGTGGAGAGAGATAAAGCGGAGATGTTGCTCATACCAACCAATTGTTATTTTCCTAGAACTGCCTGTAAAATAACAGCAGCCAATTGGTTGGTATGGGCAATTTCTCTACTTTGTCTCTCTCCAAGAGTTGATAGAGCTCCCCCATAATTTTAAATAGAAAACGGTAGCTTAAAGGCATCTGTAGTCACATTTCAGCTGGTGTCTTTGGTCTGGTTACCTCTTCAGGTGAATTGTTTTTAGTGTGGTTCCTAGTGTCAGACATCTTTCTTGAGGTTTTCTGGCAATGGCATTGTATCTGGGTCACTTGTTCTGTTTGTGGAGGTAGACCTTTAAAACAACATCTGGACTCATGTGCCATGTCAATGGCAATTCCGAAAAATTTAACCTATTGAGTTGGGGGAGTGGTGGTGTAGGGGATCGCACGCAGAAAGCTTCGCTCCTTGAAGCGGAAGACACTCAGCAATTATGTGATACCCACGGGTATATGGTATGCCAATCTGCATGGCACTGAGTATAGTACATCACCCTTACCTTGCCCCGGCTTGTCATGGGTTCAGGCACAGTTACCAGAGGGTCCCCTGAAGAATCAGGTCTTTAACTACAAGTACATTGTGGGTGTGGACTACAGGTGTCGGTGCAGCGCATAAAGAATTGGGCGCCAGGCCATCTCAGATAAACAGCATAAAGTTTATTTAAACATCAAACAGGGATATCGCAGGGATAACTTGTGAACACTCCTCCAGCACAAAGCATAAGTTACAGTGGATCACACATCAGGGCACCTCCTCCAGCGCATCGCTTAGTCGCAGCGGCATATACATGGCAAACAGCATTACGTACCAGGGCATTCTGTGACCAGTAGTGCTACACATCAGGTGACCGTCTCTCTCTCTCTTACTTAGCGAGGATTCTTTTCCTTGGGGGCGCTTACTCACGCCGCGTGGCTTTCCGACCACTATACCCAGATACCTCTCGAGATACTTTTCCATGGGGGCGCTTACTCACGCCACGTGGCTTCCGACCACTTCACCCAGATACCTCTTGAGACTCACACCATTAGCACACTTTTCTCCTGGCATCACCCTTTCACTGGATTCTGCATACTGCTGCTCTTACACTGCGATGTCTCCCTCTGTCATCAAGTGCTTTGCTGTGGCTGGCATCACTCCCCACCTAAACATGTGGGGAGCCCTCACTGGGGCTACATCTTTCTGGCTAAATCCACCTCACTGTCTGCTCACTCTCCTCACTGACTGTCCTCTCTCTAGGCTGCTGCAGGACAACCTTTTTATAACCCTGCATTCCCAGGTACACATTCTATCTGGGATTTCCCGCTCTGTGTTTCCCGCTCTCAGTTTCCCGCTCTGAGTCTGCAAATGAGTGAGTCATGCCCTTTGCATTTTGCAGACTAATCTGTATAGCTATGAGCTGTGCTGTTAACTCCTTCTGTGCTGCAAGCCGTAGGCTGCTGGCACAGTGCTATGCAACTCCAGCAAACATTTTACTTTTATTAAAGTCATGCTGGCACCTGTAGTGCCACAGTTGATTTGGGCTGCAGTTTCAGGGTATCGCATGCACCCCTGCTGAAATCTTGCGTGTCCTCACGCAACAGCAGTTTTCAACATAACATATAATGACAGTACATGTGACAGAAAAAACAACAATCACATATTCAGGAAAACATGGCATGTCAAACATCACATTACATACAAATCACATATTCTGTTGCGGTTTTGAAATGAATTACAGTCCAGAGTCACATGTGATAGTAAAATGTTCCAGACATCTTGTGGCAATTGCGCCAAACACAGAGAACCTGCCCTCGCCTGCCCTTGTCTCCCCCCACGTCTGGGTCAAAAGAGACAGGTGGCTCTCGTGGGCCCCTCCCATTAAACAAGTTTCTCCAACTTTAGGAAAATAGATATAGGGGACTACATTCCCCTTGCGATCCTTGGCTCTTTCGGACACTCAAAAATGGCCAAACACAGTGCCCCCAAGGGTGTTGCTCCGACCGGGTGCACTGCATAGTCCCGATGTCCTGTTACATGAGTTCCACCTCCACAAATATTGCCCTTAGAGCCCCACGTTGGTAACCATGGTTGCTCGTATCCTGTTCGTGAACGCCAAATGTAATAGCCCACCTGTATTAGGTATGCAAGATCTACAGTCACTGTGTATAGTACATCACCCTTACCTTGCCCCGGCTTGTCATGGGTTCAGGCACAGTTACCAGAGGGTCCCCTGAAGAATCAGGTCTTTAACTACAAGTACATTGTGGGTGTGGACTACAGGTGTCGGTGCAGCGCATAAAGAATTGGGCGCCAGGCCATCTCAGATAAACAGCATAAAGTTTATTTAAACATCAAACAGGGATATTGCAGGGATAACTTGTGAACACTCCTCCAGCACAAAGCATAAGTTACAGTGGATCACACATCAGGGCACCTCCTCCAGCGCATCGCTTAGTCGCAGCAGCATATACATGGCAAACAGCATTACGTACCAGGGCATTCTGTGACCAGTAGTGCTACACATCAGGTGACCGTCTCTCTCTCTCTTACTTAGCGAGGATTCTTTTCCTTGGGGGCGCTTACTCACGCCGCGTGGCTTTCCGACCACTATACCCAGATACCTCTCGAGATACTTTTCCATGGGGGCGCTTACTCACGCCACGTGGCTTCCGACCACTTCACCCAGATACCTCTTGAGACTCACACCATTAGCACACTTTTCTCCTGGCATCACCCTTTCACTGGATTCTGCATACTGCTGCTCTTACACTGCGATGTCTCCCTCTGTCATCAAGTGCTTTGCTGTGGCTGGCATCACTCCCCACCTAAACATGTGGGGAGTCCTCACTGGGGCTACATCTTTCTGGCTAAATCCACCTCACTGTCTGCTCACTCTCCTCACTGACTGTCCTCTCTCTAGGCTGCTGCAGGACAACCTTTTTATAACCCTGCATTCCCAGGTACACATTCTATCTGGGATTTCCCGCTCTGTGTTTCCCGCTCTGAGTCTGCAAATGAGTGAGTCATGCCCTTTGCATTTTGCAGACTAATCTGTATAGCTATGAGCTGTGCTGTTAACTCCTTCTGTGCTGCAAGCCGTAGGCTGCTGGCACAGTGCTATGCAACTCCAGCAAACATTTTACTTTTATTAAAGTCATGCTGGCACCTGTAGTGCCACAGTTGATTTGGGCTGCAGTTTCAGGGTATCACAATTACATGTGCAATTCGTATTCTCTAGTTGCCCCAAGGCAGCTGTGTACTGACAAGCCTGGTTAGGTCTCCATAGGCCTGTCTAGGTCAGTATAAATAATGTCTGTCTGCATTGCCGCTGCAGACTTTTCTGTCTTCCAGATAGTCAGCACTTCATGCAAGCACTTGGAACTGTCCTTAATAGACCCTTTTCTCAGGGCGACACAACACCGTGTTTATGTATACTGCCAGCTGTGTACATAGTGGGATAATGTATTTCTGTTGTTTCCAGTTGTTTGTCCTAGATAAACAGTCGTAGCAGCGTTCTATAGACATGAGCTGCTTCTTGTTAAAAATTAGACGGTTTATCTTACTTTTTCAGTCCTTTCTTCTAAACAAATATCTGCAAAATTCACATTAAAGTTACTGTCCGTTGCAATGTTATGTTAGTCATATCCTCTGACTGATAATAATATGTTCTTTACTTCATTCCACCCACTTACATTTTCCCATTTCAAGTGGGCTAATCCTCTAAAAAATGTTGCTAGTTCACTTCTTTTGGGGGCTATTTATCAATGTCTTTCTCCTCCCCAAATTATGCGGAAATGGCACTTTCTGCACGATTTCAGTATCCATGTTATTTAACAGATACCTAATGCAGGAAAGAGAAGCTGTACAGTATCTCCTGCACTAAGCTGGGTACACACTTACAGTATACAATCTTCGGCATGATCACTCAATATCAGGTGAATGGCGTGACGATTGTATAGGTATTCATCAGGGACGTGCAGTGAGGTAAATGGCTCAGGAGGCACTGGCTGGTACCAGAGCCAGATTTACATACAATATATGAGCCAAAGGGTGCATGTGGGCATTATACACAGGTACAGTGGTATATATATACTGCTGGAAATTTAGTAAGTTTTGATCAGAGCTGTGTTAAAAAGATAGATACCTGCCATAGACTGTTTACTCCAGAGTCTTGACTATAAAAATGATTAGAATAATACAAAGAAGATATTTCTAATAAATTGTTTGTATTTATCATATACTTTATATAGTCAAAACTCTGGGTATACGATGGTATGACAGGAAAGGCTCTGCCTCACCCCACCGCACATCAAAATGGAGTCCTATGAACAAATATGGCTTCCATCTTTATCACTGTGTATGAGGTACCATTGCAGGAGCATTAGCCGAGAAACAGCTTAGATAATGCTCCTGCAACATCCGGGATCTGGAGATCACATCTCATGTGCTGTTTAATATTTGTCGGCCGGACCTCTCTATCCAGAGGTGGATCGGCTATAGGGAATACAGGGAAGATTCCCAGTGGGCCGGCGCACCCGCGGGGCCTGTTTAGTTTGAGGACATGTGGTCCTATTTATAGACATAATGAATAAGATGCCAAACAATTTGCATACAGTATATGAAAATGACTTTGCCACTTAGCCTGTGATTGCAGATGATCTAGTTGGTGTAATAAGCAAGAAAATATATCTTTCTAAAGAATGATATAGTTTCCTAAATTCTAAAGGTGTATCATATAATGTGCTCATAATATTTAATTTTATTTCCTTATAACTTCCCCCTGATGCTGGACATCCCCACTATCTGGAAAGTCTTGGGGGGAGGGTGCTGCTGCCATGGCCCATGGCTAGACCTTACACCTCTGGTGTAAGTCGGGCCACTAGTACAAGTGGGGCCACTAGTACAAATTTTTCCAGGGCCGCTTTTTGTTCCCAATCCGCCCCTATCTCTATCCCATAGAAGCCTGTACACACAGAGATAGTTCTAGCATAGTGTGCACAGCGCTCGCAGCCGGCTGACAGGGGGTCAAGCTGGGGACGCACTGCTGGGTTGATCGGGAGTTTTAACCCAATCAGCCTAAAGGTGTGTACGCAGCTTTACACAGACTAACAAAGCAGACAGCAGTCCCCATTATTCTCAAAGGGGCCTATAGTCTGGCCCTTCTAACTAAAGGGGCCTACACACGGTGCGATATATCTGCAGATATGGACTGTATAGTCCATATCGATAGAAAACACAGTGTATATTTCACAGTGCGGTAACACTTTGCTATGCATCGCAAGGAAAAATACAGTGTGCAGGCAGGGACAATATATATAGGGTCTGGGACTCAGGGTCGACAACAAAAAGGTCGACACACCTTAGGTCGACGCCAATTGGTCGACACACCTTAGGTCGACATGGACAAAATGTCGACATGGACAAAAGGTCGACAGGAACAAGGTCGACATGGAAAAAGGTCGACATGCGTTTTTAATGTTTTTTTGGTGTCGTTTTCTTCGTAGAGTGACCGGGAACCCCAATTAGTGCACCGCGTCCCCTCGCATGGATCGCTTCGCTCGCCATGCTTCGGGCATGGTGCCTTCGCTCCGCTACCGCTTCGCGCGGCACAGATTACCGTTCCAATCGTAGTCCACGTGGATCGTTAAGTATGAAAAGGTTCAAAAAAAGAAAAAAATCGTGAAAAACTCATGTCGAACTTTTTCCATGTCGACCTTGTTCCTGTCGACCTTTTGTCCACGTCGACCTAAGGTGTGTCGACCAATTGGCGGCGACCTAAGGTGTGTCGACCTTTTTGTTGTCGACCTGGAGTCCGGATACCATATATATATCGGAGGTTCATGCCTTCGGGCACAATATACCTGTAGTCAATATCGGCCGTTAGCCTGCATCGCACCGTGTGTAGACGGCATTAGGGGGAGATTTATTAAATCTCGGACAGAGAGAACGTGCAAAAATTGCCCAATAGCAATCAGTCAGCTTCTGTCATTTTACAGACTATGCTAGAAATTGGTTGCTATGAGTAACTTCTCCATTAGATCTCTTTTTTTAAGATTTGATAAATCTTCCACATAGCTCAGAAAAGCTTGGATTTTTTGGAACTTGGCCATAATAGCAAGTCCACCTCCTTATGAGGTTAGTGGCTCTGTTTCTGTGGGTAGAACATAGTCAGAGATGGACTTTGGGGTCAATTCTATTCGGCAACTAAAGAATAGCGCCGGGAATTAGCTCCCGACGCTATTCAATTCTGCTACTAGTTGCCCGCAATTGTCGGGAATTCTTCTCTCATCCCCGGGGGATGAGAGAAGAAACCCGACAAAAGTGCTGCCTCGCGGCCGGCGCGAGGCTGATTCTGTCGGGAATCAGCCTCGCGCCGGGTAGTTAAGTCGGAGAATGCCCGTTCTCCCGACAAAACTACCTGTTAAGTCGGCGAGAACGGGACATCGCCGACTTAGCTTTAGCTGAATTGAATAGCGTCGGGAGCTAATTCCCGGCGCTATTCTTTAGTTGCCGAATAGAATTGACCCCTTTGTGATCCTTTACCAGCGCCCATCACAAAATGATAGTGCCATTCACCACACCCCAACGGAAAAAAATTATATATACAGGTTGAATATCCCATATCCAAAATGCTTGGGACCAGAAGTATTTTGGATATCGTATTTTTCCGTATTTTGGAATAATTGCATACCATGATGAGATATCATGGCAATGAGACCAAAGTCTAAGCACAGAATGCATTTATGTTTCATAATTCATATACACCTTATACACACAGCCTGAAGGTCATTTTAGCCAATATTTTTAATAACTTTGTGCATTAGACAAAGTGTGTGTACATTCACACAATTAATTTATGTTTCAAATACACCTTATACACACAACCTGAAGGTCATTTAATACAATATTTTTAATTCTTTTTTGTATTAAACAAAGTTTGAGGAGTACATTGAGCCACAGAAAACAAAGGTTTCACTATCTCAGTCTCAAAAAAATCTGTATTTTGGAATATTCCGTATTTCTGAATATTTGGATATGGGATATTCAACCTGTATGTGTGTGTATGTATATATATATATATATATATATATATATACATACATATATATATATATACACATATATATATATGTATATATAAAATATATATATATATATATATATATATACACATATATATGTATATATAAAATATATATATATATATACACACATATGTTGTCTTGATATCAGCATTAAGAATTCTGTTTTTCTGAGTCCCACTTCCACCACTAATAAATAAACCCCCTTAGAAGTTAGTATAGTTATAGTTGAGGATTGGATTTGTATCTTCTTAGGACCCCCATACATCCAGAGCCAAAATAACCCATGGTCGGGCCCCTAGGCTTTCAGGTATTTCGGGCCCCCTTCAGCACTTCATGCTATTACCCCACTACAGCTGACGTTAGGGAAGCAGAGCTTATACCGTCATTTACACTTTCAGTAGCCACACAGACACTGAAATTACGGGCACCTAGTTCCTGCGGGGCCCCTAGGCTTCAGCCTAGTCAGCCTTATGGATAATACAGCTTTGCATACATACAGTATAAGCCCTGTTTCCCCAATTCCAAGACCCAACTGGAAATCGACAATTGGGGAAATTATTAATTGCAGACTTGAACTTGTTTAATATTCCCAATGTCCCGTCCCAGCCGCCGGGGGACCAGAAAATTGCGTCAATATATCGCTAATATATCGGGGCCTTTAGATATAATATTTGGCTTTCATAATTATTTACTTCCTTCTGCAACATTAGGATTTTCTGGTTAACTGCGTTCTTTTGTCTGGCTATAATTGAATTATTGCCGTTATGCTTAGGATGCTTGCTGACAAAAATCATCTCCATGTAATCCTATTGCTCTGGGATGTTTTCAGGAACCTGGGCTTTTGTTGTAGAGAAGATGCTTTGCTTGTAATCTTGTTTTAAATCCCACACAAGACCACCCAAACAAATTGTCTTTGTAAATGAGAGTTGGTTTTAGCAATTTAGGATGGATTTGCCTTGTTTGGCATGTAATAATGTCCAGGTTTCTCTTTAGAATTACATAGTTCTGATCTGTGTGGAATAGTTTAAACATAATTGCATCTCTTTCCAGCGCGGAAAGACATCTTTAAGCGATTACACATGAATTAGGGTGTGTTGTAGAATTTCTAATAACAACTTGAAATGTATCCATATATACGGATTTAAGTCACTTTGACACCTTGAAGAGGTAATTCTAAAAGATTTGTCCAAACTAATATAAAAATCTTTGTATGTGTAAAAACATAGAATCACAATTAGATTTAAATTGTGTACCTGAGGCCAACGGCAGTTTCGGCATCCCTGGTCTGCGTTTTCTCCTGCTGTCCCTATTGCGCTGTCTCTGTCGTATTTGTACTGATGTTTATTGTAGAAATAAGGGATGGTAAGATCAAAAGAGAAGATGTAAACTCATTTTGGTATCCGCTGCTACGTCTACTTCCCCAGGCGTGTTGAAACCAGGTAATATACAACTATAACATGATTGAAAAACTAACAACTTTATTATACAAAATAGAAAAATGATATGCCAGAATCGTTTATAACAGGCCTGGCCAACCTATGGCTCTCCAGCTGTTGTGAAACTACAAGTCCCAGCAAGCCCTGCCACAGTTTTGCTGTTAGGAAATGTTAGGAAATGCTAAAACTGTGGAAGGGCATGCTGGGATATATGGCTTCACAACAGCTGGAGAGCCACAAGTTGGCCAGGCCTGGTTTAAAATATTAAAATTGATTTTAATCACAGTATGCTAAAGACTCCTATTCTTACAGCCTACAGGGCTGATCCTGAGACAGTCGGACCTCTGTGCGTAGAGACGATTGGCGAGTTTTTGCATACGACGCAAGCACAGATGAGAATTTACTCGTCGTATGGAACTCATCAGATCAGTCTTTCTGTGAAATTGGTCATTTCCAATATCGCCCAGATTATATAAAAGCATCCCTATTGGCCAAAACTGGTCACATGCACCGTGTTACCCACAAAACCTTCATTATAGTGTCAATTTGCATGTTCCCAAAAATTATGTTATAGGCTTGTTTTGAGGTTTCAGGCAGTGTCGCATGGTTTAGAAATCAAATAGACCTGTTTCTGATGTATATACTCATAATCGCTGTTTTTGGTTGATTTTGCTGTGATTTTGAACCTGACTGTTAGTAAATGAGCGTTTTCTATTGATGTCTATAGAAAATTATTGATTGTCTATTTGAGGTTCTTTTCCAGTATAAAGTCTATTTGCTGCTTTTTTGGGGGGATTTTGAGTCGGTTTTGGCTTTAGTAAATATAGTACCTGATTTTTAAATTCACCTTAAAATCACCAGGAAGACAAAATCGACCCTTAGTAAATATACCCCTCAGAATCAGCCTCTAAGGGGTATATGCAATTAGCGGCAAATTATCGCCGTTTTTAAATTCGACACAATTCGACCGTCCAATTTCGGCAAGTGGTTGGCGAAATTCACCATATTCAATGGAAAACGGATTCGACAGTCCCGCGGGCGAAAAACGGCCGATTTGATGGATTTTGCCGCGATTTTAAAAAAACGGGAAAAAACGGGAAAAACCCGAAAAAAAATGGCGTGGGGTCCTAAAAAGCTACTATTAGTTTTTCAATTTTGTGATTGCAGACCTTTAAATCATTTTTGCAAATGCCAAGCGAAGAACATCAAGAAGTTCTTGATAACAGATTCTTTCCAAAATTTGCTTAAAGATAAGTGATATTAAAAAAAAATAAAAAAAAATGTTCAGCTACATATTTTGCTTCGTTCAGCATTTGGCCGCTAAAAAAATGGAACTTCTGTTGTAATATGGCTGAAACTGTTACATTTCTAAATATGACTGTACTTGTCTGAAGAGTAAATCTAGCTGCATTAATAACTGTAGTATATAAAAATACAATATAATATAATAATATAAATATAATGGTTCAATACAGAATAATCTCTCTTTAGTTGACATTGTTTATTTGTATTACCAGCTATTTATATAGTGCACACATAGGGGTATATTCAATTAGGGTCGGATCCATTCCGACATGCATTTGTCGGAATGGATCCGACAACTCCTATTCAAATCTCATCTCAATTCAACTTTTAAAAAGTCGAATTCAGATGAGGGACCCAGAGGAGGAGAGAGGGGGGAGGGGGGGAGGGTAGCCGCGGGAAGACCGGCGAGGACAGCCGCGGGCAGACGGAGGAGATCAGAGCTACAGCAGCGCTGCAGGAGGATGTCACACAGCCACCTGACCTCCCGGCAGGGTCCACCCGGCTCCAGCAAGCGTGACCTCACTTGCTGGAGCCGGGTGGAAGCTGCCGTGAGCGGCGCGGCTGTGAGACATCCTGCTGCAGCGCTGTGCTGTAGCGCTGATCTCCTCCGTCTGCCCGCGGCTGTCCCCCGTCTCTCCCTGCGGCTCTTCCCCTTCTCCTGCCCCCGGTCCCATATCTCAGTCCGACATTTTTTTATGTCGGACTGAGGTGGTCGAAAAACACAAGCATGTGGATCGGCAGCTATTCCTTGTCGAATATATTGAATAGGTTGGAACCCCTTCCGACCTAAAAAAAGTCGAAAACTGACGTCTTTTCGACAGACGGCAGCTTTCGACGTCAATTGAATATACCCCATATTCTGCAATGCTTTACAGAGAGTATATTTTTGGAGTGTGGGAGGAAACGGGAATATTCAGAGGACACCAACACATGTACGGGGAGAATATACAAACTCCACACAGGACCATGGTGGGAATCAAACTGTGAGGCAGTAATGCTAACCACTACGCCATCCGTGCTGCACTTCTGTGCACCAATAATGGAAGGGTGTGTGTGTAAGTCAGTACATTAAACATATATGAAGGTTAGCAAGCCGTCTTTCCCATCCTTTCTCTAAAAGTTTTGAAGTACATAAAAACATTTGCTCTTTCAGCCATTCCGGTAGCAAAAAGAGTTAATTACTTTGTGGTCTCTAATCCAGAACCATCCAAAGAACTGAGAAAGAAGGAGCAACATTGGCCCTCATTCCGAGTTGTTCGCTCGGTATTTTTCATCGCATCGCAGTGAAAATCCGCATAGTACGCATGCGCAATGTTCGCACTGCGACTGCGCCAAGTAACTTTACTATGAAGAAAGTAATTTTACTCACGGCTTTTTCTTCGCTCCGGCGATCGTAATGTGATTGACAGGAAATGGGTGTTACTGGGCGGAAACACGGCGTTTCAGGGGCGTGTGGCTGAAAACGCTACCGTTTCCGGAAAAAACGCAGGAGTGGCCGGGGAAACGGTGGGAGTGCCTGGGCGAACGCTGGGTGTGTTTGTGACGTCAACCAGGAACGACAAGCACTGAACTGATCGCACAGGCAGAGTAAGTCTGGAGCTACTCAGAAACTGCTAAGTAGTTAGTAATCGCAATATTGCGAATACATCGGTCGCAATTTTAAGAAGCTAAGATTCACTCCCAGTAGGCGGCGGCTTAGCGTGTGTAACTCTGCTAAATTCGCCTTGCGACCGATCAACTCGGAATGAGGGCCATTGTGTATATATAAATTCTCCTCACACCAATGAGGTTGCCAGGAGCAATGAAAACTCTGTAAAAATAGACAGCTCTAAAGTTATTTATTTTTTAATTTTTATTTTTTTATACCAAACATCTAAAGGGAGAAAATAAACTATTTGTTTTTGGCATCTGTAACTGTTTATAAACATGTATATATTTCTAACCATGATTCGAAATTCCAACACTGAAAACTGTCCTCATACGGTCTGCCACTCTTTGCGCTTTCTTAGGTACTGTACACTGTCACTTTTAAACATATACATAACACTTATATTACTATTTATTAACAGTTATTTTAAATACAGTAGCACATAAATATTTCACAGCACTTTACAGAGAATCTATATTCCTTATAACATATACACACACAGAAGGAAACTGGAGAAAACCCACGCGAGCACCGGGAGAATGCACACACTATAGACAGTTAGGACCATGGTGGGAATTAAGGGGGTCATTCCGAGTTGATCGCTCGCTAGCAGTTTTTAGCAGCCGTGCAAACGCTATGCCGCCTCCCACTGGGAGTGTATTTTAGCTTAGCAGAAGTGCGAACGAAAGGATCGCAGAGTGGCTACAAAATAATTTTGTGCAGTTTCAGAGTAGCTTCAAACCTACTCAGCGCTTGTGATCACTTCAGCCCATTCAGTTCCGGATTTGACATCACAGACACGCCCAGCGTTCGCCCAGCCACGCCTGCGTTTTTCCTGGCACGCCTGCGTTTTTTCGAACACTCTCTGAAAACGGTGGGTTGACACCCAGAAACGCCCACTTCATGTCAATCACTCTGCGGCTGCCTGTGCAACTGAAAAGCATCACTAGACCCTGTGTGAAACTACATTGTTCGTTGTAATAGTACGTCACGCGTGTGCATTGCGCCGTGTACGCATGCGCAGAAGTGCCTTTTTTTAGCCTCATCGCTGCACAACGAACGAATGCAGCTAGCAAACAAATCGGAATGACCACCTAAACTCAAGACTCAGTGCTGTGATGCAGTAATGCTAACCATTACACCATCCGTGCTGCCCACTAGTCTCCACTGTCACATACAACAGTGAGCTGCCTACTAGGGTTATGCCGGTGTATTGAGGGTTAACTTGCTGGCTACCAGTTATTCCGTGAGATGAGTGTCATGGGGCACAAAGATTTAAGTACAGACATTAAGATGATTTACTTATTATAAGGTGTGAGGAACAATTTTTATTATGTCTTTATTAGAAGCAATGCAACCTTAAATCTTTTCTATGGAAAAACGAACTGAAGGAGCCTGCCAGGAATAGTGCGCTAAGCCTGGATTGGGCAGTAAATTTTACCTAAAACAGGCAGTTATGCAAAATAAGCAGAGTATGAAAATAAGAATTTACTCACCGGTAATTCTATTTCTCGTAGTCCGTAGTGGATGCTGGGAACTCCGTA
Organism: Pseudophryne corroboree; assembly: GCF_028390025.1. Classification (NCBI taxonomy): domain Eukaryota; kingdom Metazoa; phylum Chordata; class Amphibia; order Anura; family Myobatrachidae; genus Pseudophryne; species Pseudophryne corroboree. The sequence continues at coordinate 87,969,102 of NC_086452.1, forward strand.
AGGACCATGGGGAATAGACGGGCTCCGCAGGAGACTGGGCACTCTAAAAGAAAGATTAGGTACTATCTGGTGTGCACTGGCTCCTCCCTCTATGCCCCTCCTCCAGACCTCAGTTAAGGAAACTGTGCCCGGAAGAGCTGACACAACAAGGAAAGGATTTGGAATCCAGGGTAAGACTCATACCAGCCACACCAATCACACTGTACAACTTGTGATAACCATACCCAGTTAACAGTATGAACAACAACTAAGCCTCAGTAACAGATGGCTCATAACAATAACCCTTTAGTTAAGCAATAACTATATACATGTATGGCAGAGAGTCTGCACTTGGGACGGGCGCCCAGCATCCACTACGGACTACGGGAAATAGAATTACCGGTGAGTAAATTCTTATTTTCTCTGACGTCCTAGTGGATGCTGGGAACTCCGTAAGGACCATGGGGATTATACCAAAGCTCCCAAACGGGCGGGAGAGTGCGGATGACTCTGCAGCACCGAATGAGCAAAGGCAAGGTCCTCCTCAGCCAGGGTATCAAACTTGTAGAACTTAGCAAATGTGTTTGAACTTGACCAAGTAGCAGCTCGGCAAAGCTGTAAAGCCGAGACCCCTCGGGCAGCCGCCCAAGAAGAGCCACCTTCCTTGTGGAATGGGCTTTTACTGATTTAGGATGCGGTAACCCTGCTGCAGAATGAGCTTGCTGAATCGTGTTACAGATCCAGCGCGCAATAGTTTGCTTTGAAGCCGGAGCACCCAGTTTGTTGGGTGCATGCAGGATAAACAGCGAGTCAGTTTTCCTGACTCCAGCCGTCCTGGCTACATAGATTTTCAAAGCCCTGACTACGTCCAGCAACTTGGAAGCCTCCAAGTCCCGAGTAGCCGCAGGCACCACAATAGGTTGGTTCAAATGAAACGCTGATACCACCTTTGGGAGAAATTCTGACACACGCCTAGCTGAAGCCAAGGCCAACAGCATGACCACCTTCCACGTGAGATACTTTAGCTCCACGGTCTTAAGTGGCTCAAACCAGTGTGATTTCAGGAAATCCAACACAACGTTAAGATCCCAAGGTGCCACTGGAGGCACAAAAGGGGGCTGAATATGCAGCACTCCCTTAACAAACGTCTGAACTTCAGGCAGTGAAGCCAGTTCTTTTTGAAAGAAAATAGATAGGGCCGAAATCTGGACCTTTATGGAACCTAATTTTAGGCCCATAGTCACTCCTGACTGTAGGAAGTGCAGGAATCGACCCAGCTGGAATTCCTCTGTAGGGGCCTTCCTGGCCTCACACCAAGCAACATATTTTCGCCATATACGGTGATAATGTTTTGCTGTCACGTCTTACCTAGCCTTTATCAGCGTAGGAATAAATTCATCCGGAATGCCCTTTTCCGCTAGGATCCGGCGTTCAACCGCCATGCCGTCAAACGCAGCCGCGGTAAGTCTTGGAACAGACAGGGCCCCTGCTGTAACAGGTCCTGTCTGAGAGGCAGAGGCCATGGGTCCTCTGAGATCATTTCTTGTAGTTCTGGGTACCAAGTTCTTCTTGGCCAATCCGGAACGATGAGTATAGTTCTTACTCCTCTCTTTCTTACTATCCTCAGTACCTTGGGTATGAGAGGAAGAGGAGGGAACACATAAACCGACTCGTACACCCACGGTGTCACTAGTGCGTCCACAGCTATCGCCTGAGGGTCCCGTGACCTGGCGCAATATTTTTTTAGCTTTTTGTTGAGGTGGGACGCCATCATGTCCACCTGTGGCAATTCCCAACGATTTACAATCTGTGTGAAGACTTCTTGATGAAGTCCCCACTCTCCCGGGTGGAGGTCGTGCCTGCTGAGGAAGTCTGCTTCCCAGTTGTCCACTCCCGGAATGAACACTGCTGACAGTGCTAGCACGTGATTCTCCGCCCATCGAAAAATCCTTGTGGCTTCTGCCATTGCCATCCTGCTTCTTGTCCCGCCCTGGCGGTTTACATGGGCGACCGCCGTGATGTTGTCTGACTGAATCAGTACAGATTGGTTTTGAAGCAGGGGTTCTGCTTGACTCAGGGCGTTGTAGATGGCCCTTAGTTCCAATATATTTATGTGTAGAGAAGTCTCCAGACTTGACCACTGTCCCTGGAAGTTTCTTCCCTGAGTGACTGCCCCCCATCCTCGGAGGCTTGCATCCGTGGTCACCAGGATCCAGTCCTGTATGCCGAACCTGCGTCCCTCGAGAAGATGAGCACTCTGCAGCCACCACAGCAGAGACACCCTGGCCCTTGGGGACAGGGTGATCAACCGATGCATCTGAAGATGCGATCCGGACCATTTGTCCAACAGATCCCACTGAAAGATCCTTGCATGGAACGTGCCGAAGGGAATTGCTTCGTAAGAAGCCACCATCTTTCCCAGGACTCGCGTGCAGTGATGCACCGACACCTGTTTTGGTTTCAGGAGGTCCCTGACCAGAGATGACAATTCCTGGGCCTTCTCCACTGGGAGAAACACCTTCTTCTGTTCTGTGTCCAGAATCATGCCCAGGAAAAGCAGACGCGTCGCAGGAATCAGCTGCGACTTTGGGATATTCAGAATCCAGCCGTGCTGTTGCAACACTTCCCGAGAGAGTGCTACGCTGACCAACAACTGCTCTCTGGACCTCGCCTTTATAAGGAGAACGTCCAAGTACGGGATAATTATAACTCCCTTCTTCCGAAGGAGTATCATCATTTCGGCCATTACCTTGGTAAATACTCTCGGTGCCGTGGACAGACCAAACGGCAACGTCTGGAATTGGTAATGACAATCCTGTACCACAAACCTGAGGTACTCCTGGTGAGGTGGGTAAATGGGGACATGCAAGTAAGCATCCTTGATGTCCAGCGACACCATAAAGTCCCCCTCTTCCAGGCTTGCAATAACCGCCCTGAGCGATTCCATTTTGAACTTGAACTTCCTTATATAAGTGTTCAAGGATTTTAAATTTAGAATGGGTCTCACCGAACCGTCTGGTTTCGGTACCACAAACATTGTGGAATAGTAACCCCGTCCCTGTTGAAGGAGGGGACAAAAAATGGTGTGGAGAAGTCCTTCTTGGCGCTTCTAGTGTAACGGTTGCTGCCTGCAAAGTACACGGGTAACCCTATCCCGAAGGGTAAAAGTAATAGAAAGATCTGTGTTTGTGTGTACTAGATGGCGCTACCGTTCAAGTAGTGAAGGTGGGGAGAGCGAGAAAAAACGCTTAAACTTAGCTTAAGGTTGAGGTCTGAGATGTTCTGCTCCAGATGACCTGTCCGGATGCTCCAGTATGCGTGGAGAAAAAAAACCAAACAGAACAATGTGTAGTGAGGTCTTTTTAAAACAAATGGTAGGTATTTAATATACTGTGAAGGATAGTCAACCCAGGGTGGATGTATTGTAAATAATGAGAGGCTAATGGAAACACACCTTACTTACACAAGCAGAGGTATGAGAAAACATATAAAGGTATCTTTCTTGATATTTCCCCAATCATATAGACCAATATTGTAGAAATTTCAAAAACAGTTGTCTATAATGGAAACGTCGATAGGCAGTTATGTACCTGGCACTCACAGTTAAAACTGTTATGATCCTCATATAGCGGTTTCTTTAGATGGCGATCGGGACACATAGGTTCTTTCACCCTGAGGAACTTTGATTATCACCTGCTGGAGGTACAGCTTGTGAATTGCCACCAGTACTACCTCCCTTTCCCTGGGAGCAGCTGGCAAGGCTGATTTGAGGTAACGGCGAGGGGGAATCACCTCGAACTCCAGCTTGTATCCCTGAGATACAATTTGTACAGCCCAGAGATCCACTTGTGAGCGAACCCACTGGTTGCTGAAGTTTTGGAGAAGCGCCCCCACCGCACCCGGCTCCGCCTGTGGAGCCCCAGCGTCATGCGGTGGACTTAGTGGAAGCGGGGGAGGATTTTTGTTCCTGGGAACTGGCTGCCTGGTGCAGCTTCTTTCCTCTACCCCTGCCTCTGGGCAGAAAGGATGCGCCTCTGATCCGCTTGCCTTTCTGAGGCCGAAAGGACTGTACATGATAATACGGTGCTTTCTTAGGGTGTGAGGGAACCTGAGGTAAAAAAGTTGACTTCCCAGCTGTTGCCGTGGATACGAGGTCCGAGAGACCGTCCCCAAACAATTCCTCACCCTTATAAGGCAAAACCTCCATGTGTTTTTTAGAATCAGCATCACCTGTCCACTGCCGAGTTCATAATACTCTCCTGGCAGAAATGGACATTGCATTAATTCTAGATGCCAGCAGGCAAATGTCCCTCTGTGCATCCCGCATATATAAGACGACGTCTTTTATATGTTCTATGGTTAGCAAAATAGTATCCCTGTCGAGGGAATCAATGTTGTCTGACAGGGTATCAGACCATTCTGCTGCAGCACTACACATCCATGTTGAAGCAATAGCAGGTCTCAGTATAATACCCGAGTGTGTATACACAGTCTTCAGGATAGCTTCCTGCTTTCTATCCACAGGCTCCTTTAGGGCGGCCGTATCCTGAGACGGCAGTGCCACCTTTTTTGATAAGCGTGTGAGTGCCTTGTCCACCCTAGGGGATGTTTCCCAACGTAACCTGTTCGTTGGCGGGAAAGGGTACGCCATCAGTAACCTCTTAGAAATCACTAGTTTCTTATCGGGGGAACTCCACGCTTCTTCACACAATTCATTTAATTCATCAGATGGGGGAAAAGTCACTGGCTGCTTTTTCTCCCTAAACATAATACCCTTCTTGGTAGTAACCGGGTTAACATCAGAAATGTGCAATACATTTTTCATTGCAGTAATCATGCATCGGATGGCTTTTGTAGACTGTACATTTGTCTCATCCTTATCTACACTGGAGTCAGACTCCGTGTCGACATCTGTGTCTACCATCTGAGCTAGCGGGCGTTTATGAGCCCCTGATGGCCTCTGAGACGCCTGGGCAGGCGCGGGCTGAGATCCCGGCTGTCCCAAGGCTGCTGCGTCATCGAACCTTTTATGTAAGGAGTTGACACTGTCTGTTAAGACCTTCCACATATCCATCCAATCCGGTGTCGGCCCCGTCGGGGGCGACACCACACTTATCTGCCCCTGCTCCGCCTCCACGTAACTCTCCTCATCAAACATGTCGACACAGCCGTACCGACACACCGCACACACACAGGGAATGCTCTGACTGAGGACAGGACCCCACAAAGTCCTTTGGGGAGACAGAGAGAGAGTATGCCAGCACACACCAGAGCGCTATATAACACAGGGATTTACACTATGAGTGATTTTTCCCAATAGCTGCTTATTATCCTATTTGCGCCTAAATTTATGTGCCCCCCCCCCCCCTCTCTTTTTTACCCTTCTTGTACAGGATACTGCAGGGGAGAGCCTGGGGAGCGTCCTTCCAGCGGAGCTGTTAAGAGAAAATGGCGCTGGTGTGCTGAGGAAGAAGGCCCCGCCCCCTCAGCGGCGGGCTTCTCCCGCGTTTTGTATAGCTTAATGGCGTTTTTTTTTACACATATACAGTTTTCCAGACTGTATTATGTGTATTTAGTGCCAAAAGGTATTCTTATTGCTGCCCAGGGCGCCCCCCCAGCGCCCTGCACCCTACAGTGACCGGAGTGTGTGGTGTGCTGTGGGAGCAATGGCGCACAGCTGCAGTGCTGTGCGCTACCTTAATGTCTTCTGCCGCCGATTTCATCTCCTTCTTCTGTTTTCTGGCTCTGCAAGGGGGACGGCGGCGCTGCTCCGGGAACGGACGATTGAGGTCAGGCCCTGTGTTCGAACCCTCTGGAGCTAATGGTATCCAGTAGCCTAAGAAACACAAGCTAGCTGCACGCAGGTAGGTTTGCTTCTCTCCCCTCAGTCCCACGTAGCAGTGAGTCTGTTGCCAGCAGATCTCACTGAAAATAAAAAACCTAACACATACTTTCTTTCTAGCAAGCTCAGGAGAGCCCACTAGGAGCACCCAGCTCAGGCCGGGCACAGATTCTAACTGAGGTCTGGAGGAGGGGCATAGAGGGAGGAGCCAGTGCACACCAGATAGTACCTAATCTTTCTTTTAGAGTGCCCAGTCTCCTGCGGAGCCCGTCTATTCCCCATGGTCCTTACGGAGTTCCCAGCATCCACTAGGACGTCAGAGAAATGAGAATATGGATATGGATACAAGACGCCCTGTAACTCTTCACATTTGCCATGGTAAATTCTTACATTCCTGGACCTGGCTACTTACATACGCATACATGGTATAATGTACTAATGGTCAGTGACAGAAATACACACTAGTGGGCAGGCCTAGGCCGGATTTAGTGGTCAGGTTATACTGTAGCTCCCCAGGCAGAGCCGGGTTAAGGGGGTGGACACTTTACCCCGGGCCTCCCTTTTCTGAGGGCACCCCCAGGCCTGCCATCAAGCATTGGTCGTTTGCATGATTTGTTTTGTAATGAAGTTCTGCCATTGGTAGCATTGGTACGGAAACCCCTTGGCAGACCAAATTTGTTTTCCAGGGATGCAGATAGCCTTGTCTCCATCACTGCACCACCCGGGCACACCTGCGGGCAGGGCTAGCCAGGGGCCAAATTTGTTTGATAAGTGAATATATTTCTCTGACGTTCTAGTAGATGCTGGGTACTCCGTAAGGACCATGGGGAATAGACGGGCTCCGCAGGAGACTGGGCACTTCTTTAAAGAAAAGATTAGGTACTACATCTGGTGTGCACTGGCTCCTCCCTCTATGCCCCTCCTCCCAGACCTCAGTTAGAATCTGTGCCCGGCCTGAGCTGGATGCACTTAGTGGGCTCTCCTGAGTTCACTAAAAAGAAAAGTATTTGTTAGGTTTTTTATTTTCAGTGAGATCTGCTGGCAACAGACTCACTGCTACGTGGGACTTAGGGGAGAGAAGCAAACCTACCTGCCTGCAGCTAGCTTGTGCTTCTAGGCTACTGGACACCATTAGCTCCATGGGGATCGAACACAGGGCCCGACCTCGATCGTCCGTTCCCGGAGCCGCGCCGCCGTCCCCCTTGCAGAGCCAGAAGACGGAAGAAACCGGAGGAAATCGGCGGCTGAAGACTTCGGTCTTCAATAAGGTAGCGCACAGCACTGCAGCTGTGCGCCATTGCTCCCACAGCACACCACACGCTCCGGTCACTGGTGGGTGCAGGGCGCTGGGGGGGGGGGGGGGGGGGCGCCCTGGGCTGCAATTAATATACCTTTTGGCAATAAAAAGCACATAATACAGTGTTTAACACTGTATATGTGCAGAAACCCCCGCCATTAACGTTATAAAAAGCGGGAGAAGCCCGCTGTTGAAGGGGCGGGGCTATCTCCCTCAGCACAGCCAGCGCCATTTTCTCTTCACAGCTCCGCTGGAAGGACGCTCCCCAGGCTCTCCCCTGCAGTATACATTACAGAAAGGGTAAAAAAGAGAGGGGGGGCACATAAATTTAGGCGCAAAATTGTGATATAAGCAGCTATAGGGGGAAAATTCACTTTCTGTCTAGTGTATATCCCTCTGTTATATAGCGCTCTGGTGTGTGCTGGCATACTCTCTCTCTGTCTCCCCAAAGGACTTTGTGGGGTCCTGTCCTCAGTCAGAGCATTCCCTGTGTGTGTGTGCGGTGTGTCGGTACGGCTGTGTCGACATGTTTGATGAGGACGCTTACGTGGAGGCGGAGCAGGTGCCGATAAGTGTGATGTCGCCCCCTGCGGGGCCGACACCTGAGTGGATGGATATGTGGAAGGTATTAACCGACAGTGTCAACTCTTTGCATAAAAGGTTCGATGACGCAGCTTTGGGACAGCCGGCATCTCAGCCCGCGCCTGCCCAGGCATCTCAGAGGCCGTCAGGGGCTCAAAAACGCCCGCTACCTCAGATGGCAGACACAGATGTCGACACGGAGTCTGACTCCAGTGTCGACGAGGATGAGACAAATATACAATCCACTAGGGCCATCCGATGCATGATTACGGCAATGAAAAATGTGTTGCACATTTCTGACATTAACCCGGTTACCACAAAAAAGGGTATTATGTTTGGGGAGAAAAAGCAGCCAGTGACTTTCCCCCATCTGATGAATTAAATGAATTGTGTGAAGAAGCGTGGGGTTCCCCAGATAAGAAACTAGTAATTTGAATTTCTAAGCGGTTACTAATGGCGTACCCTTTCCCGCCAACAGATAGGTTACGCTGGGAGACATCCCCTAAGGTGAACAAGGCGCTCACACGCTTAGCAAAAAAGGTGGCACTGCCTTCTCAGGATACGGCCGCCTTAAAGGAGCCTGCAGATAGAAAGCAGGAGGCTATCCTGAAGTCTGTGTATACACACTCAGGTACTATACTGAGACCTGCTATTGCTTCAGCATGGATGTGTAGTGCTGCAGCAGCGTGGTCTGATTCCCTGTCTGATAACATTGTTTCCCTTGACAGGGACACTATATTGCTAACCATAGAGCATATTAAAGACGTAGTCTTATATATGAGAGATGCACAGAGGGACATTTGCCGGCTGGCATCTAGAATTAATGCAATGTCCATTTCTGCCAGGAGAGTATTATGGACTCGGCAGTAGACAGGTGATGCTGATTCTAAAAGGCACATGGAAATTTTGCCTTATAAGCGTGAGGAATTGTTTGGGGACGGTCCTCGTATCCACAGCAACAGCTGGGAAGTCGACTTTTTTACCTCAGGTTCCCTCACAGCCTAAGAAAGCACTGTATTATCAAGTACAGTCCTTTCGGCCTCAGAAAGGCAAGCGGGTTAGAGGCGCGTCCTTTCTGCCCAGAGGCAGGGGTAGAGGGAAAAAGCTGCACCATACAGCCAGTTCCGAAGAACAAAAATCCTCCCCTGATTCCACTAAGTCCACCGCATGACGCTGGGGCTCCAGGTGCGGTGGGGGCCCGTCTCCGGAACTTCAGCGACCAGTGGGTTCGCTCACAGGTGGATCTCTGGGTTCTACAAGTGGTATCTCAGGGATACAAGCTGGAGTTCGAGACGTCTCCCCCTCGCCGTTACCTCAAATCAGCCTTGCCAGCTACTCCCCAGGACAGGGAGGTAGTACTGGCGGCAATTCACAAGCTGTACCTCCAGCAGGTGATAATCAAAGTTCCCCTCCTTCAACAGGGACGGGGTTACTATTCCACAATGTTTGTGGTACCGAAACCAGACGGTTCGGTGAGACCCATTCTAAATTTGAAATCCTTGAACACTTATATAAGGAAGTTCAAGTTCAAAATGGAATCGCTCAGGGCGATTATTGCAAGCCTGGAAGAGGGGGATTACATGGTATCACTGGACTTCAAGGATGCTTACCTACATGTCCCCATTTCCCCACCTCACCAGGTGTACCTCCGTTTTGTGGTACAGGACTGCCATTACCAATTCCAGACGTTGCCGTTTGGTCTGTCCACGGCACCGAGGGTATTTACCAAAGTAATGGCCGATATGATGATACTCCTTCGGAAGAAGGGAGTTATAATTATCCCGTACTTGGACGATCTCCTTATAAAGGCGAGGTCCAGGGAGCAGTTGTTGGTCGGAGTAGCACTATCTCAGGAAGTGCTACAACAGCATGGCTGGATTCTGAATATCCCAAAGTCGCAGCTGGTTCCTACGACGCGTCTGCTGTTCCTGGGTATGATTCTGGACACAGAACAGAAGAAGGTGTTTCTCCCGGAGGAGAAGGCCAAGGAGTTGTCATCTCTGGTCAGAGACCTCCTAAAACCAAAACAGGTGTCGGTGCATCACTGCACGCGAGTCCTGGGAAAGATGGTAGCTTCTTACGAGGCAATTCCATTCGGCAGGTTCCATGCAAGGATCTTTCAGTGGGATCTGTTAGACAAGTGGTCCGGATCGCATCTTCAGATGCATCGGCTGATCACCCTGTCCCCGAGGGCCAGGGTGTCTCTGCTGTGGTGGCTGCAGAGTGCTCAGCTTCTCGAGGGCCGCAGATTCGGCATACGGGACTGGGTCCTGGTGACCACGGATGCAAGCCTCCGAGGTTGGGGGGCAGTCACTCAGGGAAGAAACTTCCAAGGACAATGGTCGAGTCAGGAGGCTTCCCTACACATAAATATTCTGGAACTAAGGGCCATTTACAATGCCCTAAGTCAGGCAAAACCCCTGCTTCAAAACCAGCCGCTGCTGATTCAGTCAGACAACATCACGGCGGTCGCCCATGTAAACCGCCAGGGCGGCACAAGAAGCAGGATGGCGATGGCAGAAGCCACAAGGATTCTCCGATGGGCGGAAAATCACGTGATAGCACTGTCAGCAGTGTTCATTCCGGGAGTGGACAACTGGGAAGCAGACTTCCTCAGCAGGCACGACCTCCACCCGGGAGAGTGGGGACTTCATCCAGAAGTCTTCCAGCTGATTGTAAATCGTTGGGAAAGGCCACAGGTGGACATGATGGCATCCCGCCTCAACAAAAAGCTAAAAAGATATTGCGCCAGGTCAAGGGACCCTCAGGCGATAGCTGTGGACGCTCTAGTGACACCGTGGGTGTACCAGTCGGTTTATGTGTTCCCTCCTCTTCCTCTCATACCAAAGGTACTGAGGATAATAAGAAAGAGAGGAGTAAGAACTATACTCATCGTTCCGGATTGGCCAAAAAGGACTTGGTACCCGGAACTACACAAAATGATCTCAGAGGACCCTTGGCCTCTGCCTCTCAGACAGGACCTGCTACAGCAGGGGCCCTGTCTGTCCCAAGACTTACCGCGGCTGCGTTTGACGGCATGGCGGTTGAACGCCGGATCCTGATGGAAAAGGGCATTCCGGTTGAAGTCATTCCTACACTGATAAAAGCTAGGAAGGATGTGACAGCAAAACATTATCACCGCATATGGCGAAAATATGTTGCTTGGTGTGAGGCTATGAAGGCCCCAACAGAAGAATTTCAGCTGGGTCGATTTCTGCACTTCCTACAGTCAGGAGTGACTATGGGCCTAAAATTGGGATCCATTAAAGTCCAGATTTCGGCCCTGTCTATTTTCTTTCAAAAAGAACTGGCTTCACTGCCTGAAGTTCAGACATTTGTTAAGGGAGTGCTGCATATTCAGCCTCCTTTTGTGCCTCCAGTGGCACCTTGGGATCTCAACGTTGTGTTGGATTTCCTAAAATCACATTGGTTTGAGCCACTTCAGACCGTGGAGTTGAAGTATCTCACGTGGAAAGTGGTCATGCTTTTGGCCTTGGCTTCGGCTATGCGTGTGTCAGAATTGGCGGCTTTGTCATGTAAAAGCCCCTATCTGATCTTCCATATGGACAGGGCAGAATTGAGGACTCGTCCCCAATTTCTCCCTAAGGTGGTATCAGCGTTTCATTTGAACCAACCTATTGTGGTGCCTGCGGCTACTCGGGACTTGGAGGCTTCCAAGTTGCTGGATGTAGTCCGGGCTCTGAAAATCTATGTTTCCAGGACGACTAGTCAGAAAAACTGACTCGCTGTTTATCCTGCATGCACCCAACAAGCTGGGTGCTCCTGCTTCTAAGCAGACTATTGCTCGCTGGATCTGTAGCACGATTCAACTTGCACATTCAGCGGCTGGACTGCCGCATCCTAAATCAGTCAAAGCCCATTCCACGAGGAAGGTGGGCTCTTCTTGGGCGGCTGCCCGAGGGGTCTCGGCTTTACAACTTTGCCGAGCTGCTACCTGGTCGGGATCAAACACGTTTGCAAAATTCTACAAGTTTGATACCCTGGCTGATGAGGACCTTGAGTTTGCTCATTCGGTGCTGCAGAGTCATCCGCACTCTCCCGCCCGTTTGGGAGCTTTGGTATAATCCCCATGGTCCTTACGGAGTACCCAGCATCCACTAGGACGTCAGAGAAAATAAGATTTTACTCACCAGTAAATCTATTTCTCGTAGTCCGTAGTGGATGCTGGGAGCCCGTCCCAAGTGCGGAATTCTGCAATACTTGTATATAGTTATTGCTTAACTATAGGGTTTTTTGTTCTGAGCCATCAGTTTAATGAGGCTCAGTTGTTGTTCATACTGTTAACTGGGTATAGTTATCACGAGTTGTACGGTGTGATTGGTGTGGCTGGTATGAGTCTTACCCTGGATTCCAAATCCTTTCCTTGTAATGTCAGCTCTACCGGGCACAGTTTCCCTAACTGAGGTCTGGAGGAGGGGCATAGAGGGAGGAGCCAGTGCACACCAGATGTAGTACCTAATCTTTTCTTTAAAGAAGTGCCCAGTCTCCTGCGGAGCCCGTCTATTCCCCATGGTCCTTACGGAGTACCCAGCATCCACTACGGACTACGAGAAATAGATTTACCGGTGAGTAAAATCTCATTATTTCAGCTTCCCCTGAAGTACTTTTGTAGTGCCTGCCTGAAAAAATTATGGGGGCATGGTCTCCCAGTTGTAGTGCCCCTTACACATTATGCCCATCATAGTAATGCCCCTTACACATTATGCCCACAGTTGTAGTGCCCTTTACACATTATGCTCACTGTTTTAATGCACCTTACACTTTGCCCACTGTTGTAGTGCCCCTTACACATTATGGCCAAAGTAGTATTACCTGGTATGCACCCCTGGCAGTTCCTGTCTGGAAACTGGCACAGCAGGCAGTGTTATTGGCGCCAGTGTACGGCACCACACTTCACTACAGTATATTGAAGAAACTCAAAATAAACTGCAGCTCCCAGCAGGCCTTGCAGGTAGCATGTCGCTAGCGCGGCTGAGCCAGGGCGCCCTCCTCTATGTGGTGCCCTACTCAGCTGCGTAACCAGCGCATGGTCAAAACCGGCCCTGTCCGTGGGCACAATCGGAGCGCATGCACAGAGATGTCTGATCAGCAAAGCTCTCTGCACTGGATACATTATACACACAGCCAAGGGAGCTCTTGAGCAGGTGCAGCAGCAGCAGCTCCACGCACATGGACTCCAGCAGTGACTGAATCTCCTCCTCTTATCCTATCTTGGCTAGTGCTGTATAGCATTGGACTGGGTGACAGGGGAACCGCTTCCGTTCCAGTTCTGCCCGGAACAATGTTTAGAAGCACCTGGCTCTTTACACCCGCTACCTGCATCGGTGAATGTAGTTGCAAGTGCAGAGAACCGGGGACCTCTAAGCATTGTCCCGGCATAAATGGACCGTTAGCAAATCATAGGTGCTGTATGATGTATGTGTGTGTGATTGTAGGTATGCTGTATGGTGTATGTGTGTTGTGTGTATGTATGTGTGTAGCCAGATTATATAGACCTGTACTGTTGTAACCAGCAGCTAGTGTGCTCACAGACACTAGCAGACTGTCATACTTTCACCACCTACCGTGTGACAAGTTTGGGGTGACCCTGTCCTTTGCAGACCAGCTGCAACGTCCGATCCTCGTAGTCCAGCTGAGTACTACAGCGCCTAAGTAAATACACTATATTTAGTTCTATGGGGCCCCCTAGTCTTAAGTACTCCATGCCCCTAGGAGCCTTAATCCTGCTCTGTCCCCAGGCTTGGGGCCACCGTGGAACACTGGTCATTCACTATACAGATCTGCAGGATATTATTTATACTTTTATAATCAGTCAGGATAATACTTTCATTATAATGACAGTGTGTATGGGTGATAAAGTAGTTTTATTTTAAATCGTATCTGAAAAGTAAGAGCAGACGGGGTGAAGAGGAAAGAATTAGTGACATAATAGACTAGTGTGTTTGCTCACTCAAAGGGGGTCATTCCGAGTTGTTCGCTCGCTAGCAGATTTTAGCAGCATTGCACACGCTAAGCCGCCGCCCTCTGGGAGTGTATCTTAGCAGAATTGCGAATGAAAGATTAGCAGAATTGCGAATGAAAGATTAGCAGAACTGCGAATAGAAAATACTTAGCAGTTTCTGAGTAGCTCCAGACTTACTCCTACACTGCGATCAGCTCAGCCCGTTTCGTTCCTGGTTTGACGTCACAAACACGCCCTGCGTTCGGCCAGCCACTCCCCCGTTTCTCCAGACACTCCCGCGTTTTATTCTGGCACGCCTGCATTTTTCCGCACATTCCCAGAAAACGGTCAGTTTCCGCACAGAAACACTCACTTCCTGTCAATCGCACTCCGATCACTTCAACGATGGAAATTCTTTGTTCGGACGTGAGTAAATCTACTAAGTTTTGTGCTAAAATACTTAGCGCATGTGCACTGCGTACCATGCGCATGCGCATTTTTGCCTTAATCGCTCTGTTGCGAAAATCGGCAACGAGCGAACAACTCGGAATGACCCCCAAAGTGCGGTGATGTGCAGTGAGGTCAATGGCAGGGGAGGCACTGGCTAGTATCAAAGCCAGATTTGCACACACATGTAAGTACCCAATAGTTCATGCACATACCTCCCAACATGACCCTCTCCAGGAGGGACACAATGCTCTGCTCCTGCACTTCCCTCTTAATTTATGATTGCCATCACCTGTGGTGAAATGCCTTTCTTATCCATTAACCTGTTCAACACAGGTGCAGACAATCATACATTAAGAGAAAAGTCCAGAAGCAGAGCATTGTGTCCCTCCTGGAGAGGGTCATGTTGAGAGGTATGCATGTGGATTTTTACAAAGTGAAACTCTGCAAATTTGGTGAGTTTTGTCTATAAAAATTATTAGAATAATACAAAGATTTTACTTCTAAATTATAGTTTATATAGTCAAAACTCTGGAATATACTGGAGTATGAAAGGTGAGGCCCTGCCTGCTGTGACTGCACTATATTTGCCTACCTTACCCTCTCCATGAGGTAGAAAATGCTCTGTTCCTGGACTTTCCTGGTAATGTATGATTGCCATCACCTGTGGTTTGTTTTTTGTTTTTTACTTGAAGCCCGAGGTGCGGTGCTTCATCACCCAGTATCTGTGCCAAACGTGCTGGGGGCATAGGTTCTTGGACCCTCTCCAAAAGGAGAAGGGCCCCGTTACTCCCCTACCCCTCAGAGCCGAAAGGCCTACTGAGGGGAAAAAAGGAACTGTGGGTCCCCCCTTGTCGCAGCGCAGAGGGACCCTCGTGTGTCCCCAGGGTTGGCCGAAGCTTCCCCCTGGGGACCGAAAACAGCGTCTGGTCCTCCCCCCGTGGAGAGGACCTCAGCAACTCTAGGAGAGAGGGTGGCCCATAAGGGTCTCACCTAAATCCCAAACAAAAAACCGTGACGTGACAAAACTATACAAAAATAAGTGCTAGTGCATAAATAAATAAGCCCCAGCCAAAAGGCCGGGGGGGGGGGGGGGTATAAAAAATTGTCCTTGCCCTAGCCAAAAGGCCAGGGCAAAGGATAAAGTGCGCCAGAAGTTGGGAGGTGCCGGTGCTTGTGCCATCAAAGTGCAAAGTGCAAAGGTGTGCCGATACCACCAGTGCAACCCCTAGATCACGACACCTCGAGCTTCGAGCCGCTCCCAGTCTCTCAACCAGACCAAGCTTCATACCTGCTCTATGCCAGGGTCCACCCCCAGTACGAGAGTAGATACTAGACCAGGCCGTTCCCTATCCAACGTAAGGGTTCCTTAGGCCCATACGAAGTAGGGATACTCGGCCCAGTTTTTCTCCACCCTCAACCATGGGCCTTGCCACACCCCAGCATGTTACTCCACAAGGTGTTTCTCCATTCCACATCTAGGAACCTCTCACGCTCCTAGTGTAAGAACAGGTACTCCACCCCGTGTTTCCCTCGAACAGATACTACACTTGATCTTAGCCAAAAGGTCGGAATGACCCCCATGGTTTTGCCCATCTACTAACAAATTTGCTGCCACGACCAGGTCTTAATTAGGCCCTATAAGTAGTAATTACAAAACATCAAATGTTGAATTAACAATTAATTATTTATCATTAACAGAGAATATTTAATCATCATTCAGTTTGTATTCACTTGGGTGTACGGTCTAGGGTCGGTTTCATCAAAAGTCAGTGAACCTATAAGTATCTTTTAAGTATGGAAGAACACTGGAGTGCTGGGAGGAAACCCACTCAGCTATGTTGAGAATACAGAAACTATATACAGATAGGACCCTGGGTCTGGATGTAATAGCCGTGCAGGATTCCGGCCGAACCCGGACGTTTTTTTAAAGGGGCAATCACTTACAAGGCAAAACCAAGTAAGTGATTGTCCCTTTATAAAAACGTCTGCATCCCGCACAGCTTCCATGGCTAACATAAAGAGTAAAGCAAGATATGGGCAGGGAAGCCAAGATGTGAGGTGAGGGAAAAGTGTCTTTGTCTGTCCTGGGGTTAAGGGCCCTACAGACTGGGCGACCTGCTGCCGAGCTGCCCGACTGCCGATACGGCAGACGGGCGACCCGACAGCAGGGGGCGGGGGTGACGGGGGGAATGAAGTTTCTTCACTCCCCCTGTTACCCGGCTCCATAGCAGTGCATGCTAATATGAACAATCTCGTCCATATTGGCCTGCATGCATAAGCGATGGGGCACCAACGATGAACGAGCGCGGGGCTGCGCATCGTTCAACGTTGGTGCCTCCACACTGCACGATATGAACAAGTTCTCGTTCATTAATGAACGAGAACGTTCATATCGTGCAGTGTTATCTGCCAGTGTGTAGGACCCTTAAGACCTGTCGGGGAGGTGTAACCAGAGGTGGATTGGCCATAGGGTTTACAGGGAAGATCCCCAGTGGGCCGACGCACCCGTGGGGCCTGTTTAGTTTGAGGACATGTGGTCCTTTTTATAGACATAATGAATAAGATGCAAAATAATTTGCATATATGAAAATGACTTTGCCACTTAGCCTGTGATTGCAGATGATCTAGTGCATGCTCTGTCTGCCTGCTTGGCTGACATATAAGATTGAGGCCCTCATTCCGAGTTGATCGCTAGCTGCTTTCGTTCGCAGCGCGGTGATTAGGTAAAGAAAGCGGCATTTCTGCGCATGCGTATGGGGCGCAGTGCGCACGCACGACGTACTTTCACAAAATCTGATGCAGTTTCACACAAGGTCTAGCGACGTTTTTCAGTCGCACTGCTGATCGGTGAGTGATTGACAGGAAGTGGGTGTTTCTGGGTGGTAACTGACCGTTTTCGGGGAGTGTGTGTAAAAATGCAGGCGTGACGGATAAAAACGCAGGAGTGGCTGGGAAAACGTAGGCGTGGCTGGCCGAACGCAGGGCGTGTTTGTGACGTCAAAACAGGAATTAAATAGTCTGAAGTGATCGCAGGCTAGGAGTAGGTCTCGAGCTGCTCAGAAACTGCACAATCTTTTTTAGTAGCAATGCTGCGATCCTTTCGTTCGCACTTCTGCTAAGCTAAGATACACTCCTAGAGGGCGGAGGCCTAGCGTTTGCACTGCTGCTAAAAGCAGCTAGGGAGCGATCAACTCGGAATGAGGGCCTGAGTGAATAGTGATTGGGATATGGTTGGTGTAATAAGCAAGAAAATATATCTTTCTAAAGAATGATATAGTTTCCTAAATTCTAAAGGTGTATCATATAATGTGTTCATAATATGTCATTTTATTTCTTTTTAACCTCCCCCTTGATGCTGGACATGTCCACTATCTGGAAAGTCTTGTGGGGAGGGTGCTGCTGCCATGGCCCATGGCTAGACCTTACACCTCTGGTGCTGCCCATGTGAGGCCACTAGGACAAATTTTTCCAGGGCCGCTTTTTGTTCCCAATCCGCCCCTGGGTGTAACCACACTTCAAAGTGCACTCCTGGAGACGCCGTTATTTACAATGGGACATAACCACATTCCCCTTAGTATCGGGGACCACAATATCTCTTTGCAGCCCTGGATATGGGTACTATTCACAAAAGGTCTTTGAAAGTAACATTTTCTATACCTATTTTGCTGCTTCTCTGATACAGAATAAGTACAAGCTGCCAGGCAGAGCCGGCCATAGGCATAGGCAAACTAGGCAATTGCCTAGGGCATTTGATATGCCTAGGGGCATCAGCAGCTTCTGCTGATTAAAATGATATGCGGCATGCCTATATTCTGTGTGTAGCATTTCATATGCAGATACAGCCACAGTCTCACACAGTATATAGGCATGCTGCATATCATTTTAATCAGCAGAAGCTGCTTGTGCATCCTAGCCACATAGCAATGCAAATAAGATGCCTTTTCATTAAAAACATGTTTCCGACGTTGGCATTGAGGCAAGATTTATGAGGACACATCTGTATCCAAGCAGAGGGCAGAGGTCACAGTGTTAGTGGCAGTGTGAGTGCTGTGTGCATGTGAGTGGGTTGGTTGTGCAGTAGTGTTCAGAATATGTGTAAGAAGCATTATGTGTGTCATGTAAAAATGCATTAATAATGTGCAACATATGTGTAAGGGGCACTATGTGTGTCATTATGTGTATAAGGGCATTAATAATGTGCAGCATATGTGTAACAGGGTACTACTGTATGTGTGTCATTATGTGTATAGGGGCACTAATAATGTCTAGCAAATGTGTAGGGGGCACTATGTGTGTCATTATATGTATAAGGGCATTAATAATGTGCAGCATATGTGTAAGGGACATTATGTGTAAAAGGGTATTAATAAAGGTTGTCATAATGTGTAAGGCACATTATGTTTATAAGGACATTAATAATGTGTCTCATATGTGTAAGGGGCATTACTGTGTGGCATTATGTGTATAAGGTGCTTTACTATGTGGCATTGCGTATAGAAAGGGCACTACTGTGTCGTCTAAGGTGAATAAAGAGCAATAGGGTGTGGCGTAATGTGAATAAGGAGCAATTCAGTGTGATGTAATGTAAATAAGGGGCTCTACTGTGAGGAGTAACGTTTATAAGGTAAAGTGATACTACTGTGGGATGCAATATGAATTATGGACACTATCGCATGATCAAATGTGAATAAAGTTGCAGTACTGTGTGGTGTAATTGGAATTGGGGGTACTATTGTGTAGCCATGCCCCTTGCCAGCAAAAACACACCCCTTTTTGGGCTGTACGCCAAATGTGCGAACTGTTCCTATTTAAAATATAGGGGGTACAAACACCAAAATAAGGACTGCTATGGATGAGGGGTGGTGGTGCTGGGAAAGAGGTGCAAGGTCAGAGGCGGAACCAGCGGTGGTGCTAGGGGGCACCAGCCAAAATCTTGCCTAGGGCATCATATTGGTTAGGGTCGGCTCTGCTGCCAGGAAAGGCAAAGCTGCTACACACGTGAAACTCAGCAGCTCTGCAGAGCAGGGGTTAGTATGCAACACATTGGGTGAAATTCAATTGTTTGAAAAGTCAGTTGGGTATCTGTTTTTTCCTGTCTATTAGATAGGAAAAAACAGACACCCAACCAGTGGCGCACGCAGGGGGGGTTTCCGAGTACCCAGAAACCCCCCCTGATCGGCCAAATTCTTTTAAGAGATGGAGACAGCTGTGTCTCCGTATTACTACAAACCGCGATCGCGATCAGAGCTGCTGCAGGGAGCTCTTGTTGGCAGAGCTCGCTGCATAGAGCAGCGCTGTCAGATGAGCCACCGCCAGGTCCGTTTTTTCTGCCCCCAGGATAGTACCTGCCCACCACGAGCGGAGACGTCTGACACGCTCAGCAGCAGGTGTCCGGCAATGCACTGCAGTAAAGTGAAGAAACTCCAAATAAACTACATCTCCCAGCAGCCCTTGCTGCCAGGAGCTGTAGTGTATTTGTACTTACTTCACTTTACTGTAGTGCGTTGCTGGACACCTGCTGCTGAGCGTGTCAAAGGAGGACAGAAAGGTACTGAGCTGCCGCCTATCCCCAGCATCATAACGTTCTGGAAGCTCCCCGTTGGGAGATGGAGTACCTGTGTCAGAGCTGCAGCTGTGGGTGAGTTATATGACTGGGCTGATGCTTATGCCTGTGCCAGCTGTAATGCTGCAAAGGGGCCATGTGACTTTTGCTCCTCATCCTGGGGCACTGCAACTGTGGGCATAGTGTAAGGGGCACTCCAGCTTTGGGCATAGTGTAAGGGGCACTGTTACTGTGGGCATAGTGTAAGGGGCACTGCAATTGTGAGCATAGTGTAATGGACACTGCAATTGTGGGCATAGTATAAGAGGCACTGCAATTGTGGGCATAGTGTAAGGGGCACTGCAATTGTGGGCATAATATGTAAGGATCACTACAACTGGACTTTTCCCACGAGTAATCCATGGGGCGCCATATTTGCTTAAGTAAATATTTGCTTACCAAACAATTTGACCCCGGCCCTGGCCACCGCCTGCCCGCCCGCCCACCAGAGACGCCAGCTGCCGCAGTCATTGCCATTGGGCTCGGGCACCGCAGCAGCCGGCTGTGACCTCTTGTATGGTGATGCGGATGTGACTCACAGGTCACGAACGCTACGTCGCCTGCCAGCTAGCCCGCCCAGCCAGTCCTGCTTCGTTGTGGTTGGAACCAGGATGCTGGGAGGGAATGCTCTGCCTCTGTGCTGCTCCTCACTGCTGTAATACTGAGATGGAAACCTGAGCTGTAAACTGAGGTTGGAGCCAGTGTTTTTTTATTTTTTTATTTTTATTGATTGATAGTTTTGGAATTATTGTTGTGTTTGTTTACAATGTATGGAAAAACGATGTGGGCACAGTGTGTGGAATTACTGTGGGGGAAGGGAGGTACAATGTGTGGCATTACTATGAGGGGTTAAGATGAGTGGAATTACGATGTGGGCAGTGTGTGGAATTACTGTAGGGGGGTACAATGTGTGGCATTACTATGTGGACACAGTGTGTGGAATTACTGTGGGTGGAGGGGGGTACAATGTGTGGAATTACTTTAGGGGACAGTGGTGTATTTACTGCGGGGGACAGTGTGTGGAATTACTATTTCTTTGTTTTATTACTGTGGGGGTGAATGTATTTGTTTTATTTCTGTTGATATATTTGATTTAAAAAAAAAAAAAAACGTACAAGTTTAAAAAGGTTAAACAATCACTGGCATAGACTGTCCAGAGGACCTGGTTTTCTCCTCTCAGCCTGGCCTCGGGTACAGTATGTGTGTATAGTATGTTAGTGGTGTGTTTTGTGCATGTGTAATGTATACGTGTGTGTGTGTATGTGTGTGTGTGTGTGACAAATATACAAAACAGATACATATTTTTTATACACACACACACACACACACATATATATATATATATATATATATATATATATATATATACAGACACAAACACACTCCTACGGAAACCCCCCCCCAGTAAATCCTGCGTTTGCCCCTGCCAACTGACTTTTCAAACATTTGAATTCTCCCCATTGAATCTCATCAAAACTCACCAACTATTAAGTGATTTTGCTTAGCAATGGATGTCATGTCTCTGTGCGTGTTGGCCACACTTTGTGCCAGTATCCTAATTGGAGGTTACAAAGTGTTACCTTTTTGAGCAAAAATAGACTGACCAGTTTCATACAGCGTCACACACTGTTAGGGCTACAGACCCAATAATAGACCTTTTTTTGAATGATTCAAGATGCTTTTTCATACTCAGGCAGGCTGCATTTTACCCCCAGTAGCTATTAAAAGATAGAGCCACATTTTACATTGCAAACCCCAAAAATAACTTCATTTTATATGACTTCGTTTTGGACGTCCAATATATAATTGTGTAATAACTGTAAAAAAAAAACTTTTTTTCACTTTATATGACCCAGTGATTTACAAATTAAGGTGACCACCTGGTTGTTTCCTAACAACTTCTGATAAAGTGTAAATCTTGGCACGGGCTATATGCATGAGCCTGTGCAGTTTATAGGTTACTATTCTTATCCAGGTTATGACAGCTATTGTACAGTTATTTGAGGGAATAAAACATCCTTCGATGGTGGCTAATACAGTATTCTGTCTGGTTCTCCTCCCTTCTTAATGGTAAAAATCTGACATCACTCCAGGAAACTGTGAGGTGATTCAATGGAGATAGAAGTGGAATAGTTTTTACTCTGTGTTAATTGGTGATATTAGTATATGTAACTGTGTAATGTGTACCTCTGGATGACAGAAAACACTTTCCATATTCATAAACATAGATGATTCTACCCTCCCATATAGCACATCTTGAAATATGTGGTTTTCCACGACAAGGTGGGGGAGATTTATCAAAGCTTGAAGAGAAATAACACGGAGAGAGATAAAATAGCAGGCACCTCCTGTCATTTTTCAAAACAAAGCCCATAACATGGCAGTTAGGAGCTGATTGGTTGGTACTTTAGCTCTCTCTTCGGTTTGATAAATCTTCCCCCATAGTCCTTGAAATGAGGAACTGTGGAACTGTAGCCTGCATACGCACAACAAGCGTCTTCCTCCAGGCATTATCTGAATTGCAGCTTGTAATGGAAGACAGTCATTATATCACATGTTGATAAAGTAACTATAAAACAAGGGTGTGGTATGTTAGATAGACTAGACGTAGGTCGACAGTGTCTAGGTCGACCACTATTGGCTGACAGTAAGTAGGTCGACAGGGACTCTAGGTCGACATGTACTAGGTCGACATGAAAGAAGGTCGACATGATGTTTTTTTTTAATTTGGTGTCGTTTTCTTCATAGAGTTACCGGGATCCCCAATTAGTGCACCGTGTTCGCTCGCCATGCTTTGGGCCAGGTGCCTCACTCCACTACCACTGCACTCGGCACAGGTTACCGGTCCCAGTTGTAGTCCACGTAGATCGAGAAGTATGAAAAAGTTAAGAAAATAAAAATAAAAAAAAGTTAAAAACTCATGTCGACCTTTTGTCATGTTGACCTACTTACTATCGACCAATAGTGGTCGACGTAGACATTGTTGACCTAGAGACCGGATCCCATAAAACAATAGAGAGGAAAAAGTCAAAATTAATCATAAAGTAATATTTAAACTATATAGTAACTGATGATATCGGAAAAGAATGGCAGCAGTGGCATAGCCAATGGGGGTGCAGGGGTACAACCACTCTCCCAGCTGGAAATTTGCATTTGATCATTGCCTATGTCAGTCAGCAGTGCACTACACTTAATGGGGCAGATGTATTAAGCCTGGAGAAAGTGATAAAGCAGTGATAAGTGGAAACTGATAATGCACCAGCCAATCATTAAGGTTTGAAAAATGACAATTAGGAGCTGATTGGCTGGTGCGTTATCACCTTCCACTTATCACTGCTTTATCTCTCCAGACTTAATACATCTGTGCATTACTGCACCACTGCTGCAGTGGTACCTGTTTGGCACCCTGGTCCCAAGCAGATTGGGGGAGGGGTAACGCTGTGGCTTGTGGGATCTCTGGTTGGCTTGTAAAGGGCACTTGAGAAAACACCTGGGCCCAAGGAGCTTAATTTTCCATGTTTGCTCCCGCTCATATCAAAAGTTGTCTACGCCTCTGCACAGCAGCCTTTGAAAGGAACTCAAGCTGTTTCAAGCCTCAAAGGCTCATGCCACTTAACGGCTCTACATTCTAGATAAAATCAAGTATTCTTTATTTAAAATTTAAGTAGTAAAATAGCATAGCCAGCATTTAAGCTGTTTTACACTGGAGTAAACAGGGCTAACACACTCTCCTTGACTCTGATTGCTTTGTAGGTGCCTAATGAACCTGGTCTTACCTTTTAAATTATCCTTAAACCCCGAATTTGCACCAGTTCAAGGAACTCACACCCCATATACTCCATTGTCTAGGGTTTGTACTCTGGGGAATGTATGCCCTTTTTATCAAAAGTGATACATTTCACTGTGAGTGATAAATTGCACCAGCCAATTAGCTTCTAACTTCCATGTCACAGGCTGTGTTTGAAAAATGACAGGAGTGGATTGGCTGGTGCAATTTATCACTCACAGTGACATTTATTACTCATTGATAAATAAGGGCTGCAGTCTTAGACAAGATGCAGCCTTAAACGAAGACTGCCTACAGTACCCTGGAAAGCCAGATGTTTGGTATTAGTTCACTGTGGATATCGGAATATTGAACATGGCGTGCCGACACAGTAGGGATGTAATTTAAAGCATTTCATCTGTGTCGGCATTAGATCTTTAGAGATAGTGCTTTACCATTTTTCAGTGTCTCTAAATGCCCCAGCGGCTGGTAGGCAGATGAGACATCAGGACCTACAGAAGAAGCCACCCAACTGTGCCGGGAGATACTGCTAAAGATGTCTTGTAGCCAGGCACATTAGAATTCTGCAACACCCTGTTTATAAAAGTTATTTTCCAGAAAATGAGTAAATTGAAGGTTTGGCGAGAAAATATATACAGAAGACATTTGGAGGCAGGAACATAAATGGAAGGTAACTGATACTTGGCCCAGTTTAAATCCAGCTATAATACAATTGCCAGTAAAGAGTGAGACGTGCCCTGTTAAGTTTTATGTATTCTTCCACTAATAATGTTTAATTGGTTTCTTGTAAATTTATTGCGGAGAACAATAAATGGGATAACTGAGCTATTCAAGGTTTGTACTTGTAAATAGTGCAATCAAAATAATTCCTTCAAGGAAAATCATATTCTATTTGTAATAAAGATTTAGTTCCACTTATATTATTATTGTTTAGTAAAACATATGGGCCTAGTTGTTCTGCAGGGACCTGTATTTTTCCATTTTTCAATATAAGTGGGAGTTGCCATTCCTTGGTGTGCCAAGTTAAATGCTTACCAATTACACAAGGACCCATCGTGGGCAGTGACGTGAAAACCTTGCAGAATGTTTGCCTGGTATTCATATGAACGAGATGTAACTCTTCAGAGCACTGTGGCTTTTATGAGAGCACCGTTTTACTCTGCAAAACTCCACGCCGAAAGCATATTAGGGTTCCTTTAATAAAGGGCTAAATGGGGTAATAAATCCTCTAAAAGAGACTCTATCTCAGTCCCCCCCCCCCCCCCCCGATGGTAAATAGGGTTGGGTACGTGATCCCGGTGTTCAGAATACTGATGCCGGGATCCCAACTCCCAGAATGCCGGCAGGGTGGCGAGCACAACAACGCCGCTTGCGGGCTTGGTGGCTCACCACTGGTACCATTCCAACACCACGGGTGTCGTGGACACTCCGGAGTGGGAATAGCTGTGGTTGCGTGGTCGGGATCTCGGTGTCGGTATTTTGACCGCCAGGATCTCGACTGCCAGCCTCCCAACCACTGGGGTCCTCACTACATCCTGGTAAATAGGAGACCCTAATGTTCAAAGAGTATAATGTATTTAAGCGAACTGATGAACAAAGATAATCCAGTGTTTTCCAGAGTCAAGAATCCGTGTTAAAAAAAAGATACTAAACTCCTTATTCCCCTTTCATGCTGAGCCAGATATTCCCAGGACCAACCCTGATAAGCTGCAGTGTGAAAGGTGCGACACGGGTTATTTTACCCAGGTTATGTTTAAGAGCTGCTGATTGGCTGTGTATGCAGAGACCCGCCTCAAGGGAGTGACATGCAGGGCAGACACGGGTGCAGTGTAAAGGCGACAACCTGAGAATAATGCAGGTCCAACATGCATTGAGAAATGGGTGTGAGCAGCTGTGACGTGGCTTGAAAATGCATGCACTTGGGATGCGGTCAAAATACAGACAGTCGGGATCCCGATAGAAGATCAACAGTAGAGTCCGGACAGTCAAAATCTCGACTGATCACAGAGGTAAGTACTGGGGCTGGGGTTAGGCACTTGGGGGGGGGGGAGGGTTAGGCTGAGGGAGGGGACGGTTAGGGTTAGGCTGAGGGAGAGGAATTTAGGGTTAGGCTGAGGGAGGGGAATTTAGGGTTAGGCTGAGAGAGGGGAATTTAGGGATAGGCTGCGGGAGGGGAAGTTAGGGATAGGCTGCGGGAGGGGAAGTTAGGGATAGGCTGCGGCAGGGAAAGTTAGGGTTAGGTCGCAGGAGGGGTGAGTTACAGTAGGGTTAGGATTAGGAGTAGGGTGAAAATACTTACTGGGATCTATTGGCATTCTGAATGTCGGGATTCCGCTGTTGGGCTTCTGCTGTCAGGCTTCCGATTGTCTGGATCCCGACTACCGTGATTTCATATCCAATCCGTTTACTTTATCCGGATTAGACCCGGGATTTAGATGTGAAAGAGGTATTAGCCTAATAACCTTAACATCAGCCTTACATTAGCATTAGAGCTCAATTGCTGCACTTATAGTACACTAAGCTGTAATAATAGACTTTTATGAAGCAGTGATAACCTTTTTTTGGCAGAATCATCTTATAATCGCTTCCTCTTACATACCAACAGGGACGGAGTGAAGCTAACAACCAGCCCCGGCTTCCATTCCATGCGCATTCCGCATGCCCCAGTGACTCACATCCATTGGCTACGAGTCACTGGGGCGTGGCCTCTCATTACGCCCTATCTTTGAGCGGCTCCCCTAGTTTAAAAGAAAGCCTGTTGGACAAACAGCACTTTGGGTGACAGAGCTGTTTGCACAGGGCTCCAGATGACAGGATTGGCGCATCGGTCCTAGTCGCATTTGCTAGAATTGTTAGAGGTCGACATTGACAAAAGTTCGACACAGAAAATGTTGACGTGTGAAAAAATGTCGACATGAGGTTTTTTTCTTTAGTTAATTTTGGTGTAATTTTCTCCGTATTAGCACGTGGAACCCCAATAAGTGTACCGCATCCCTTTGCATGGCTCGCTTCGTTGGCCATGCTTCGGGCAAGGTACACCGCTCCGCTCGGCACAGCTTTCTATTCCTAATTGGAGTCCAGTATGAAAAAGTTAAAAGAATGAAAAACACAACAACAACCTCATGTCGACCTTTTAGTGTGTTGTCAACCATTGTCATATTAACCTTTTGTCACTGTTGACCTATTGCACCTCGACCATATGGTGTCAACCTGTTGACTGTCGACATAGTAACTGTCGACCTATCACCCAGATC
Organism: Pseudophryne corroboree; assembly: GCF_028390025.1. Taxonomy (NCBI): domain Eukaryota; kingdom Metazoa; phylum Chordata; class Amphibia; order Anura; family Myobatrachidae; genus Pseudophryne; species Pseudophryne corroboree. The sequence continues at coordinate 87,995,857 of NC_086452.1, forward strand.
CCGCATCAGAAATAGACTTCTAAGTACTTTCCAGTTGGAAATTGTATATTTAGATATATAGATATATTAACAAATCAAGCTGTCACTACTCTGCGGGTTTGACCTCAAATTTTAAAGCGCCACTAATGTTAATTGCAAAGCCAGTCCAGATTTGCACTTTTTATTAGTGATGCTTAGAATTTTTAAATCATAGCAGTTTTAAATGAGCAGCGTATCTATAGGGACAGATTTAATAATTTGTCTTTATTTCTAGTTACTGTAAGTCATGCGTGGAATGTTTCTTATTACTTGTGGCATGTCTATGTTGTTCTTTTCTTTTTCATCCACTAGGGGTCACTGGAGTACTCTTGGGATATGGACGGCTTAGCAGAACAAAGGCACTGAATATTTAAATTTAGAACTCTCCACCCCTCCATATCCCAGAGTACCTCAGTGTACGACCTCAGTGTTTTTTCGGTGCTCACAGCACTAACATCGGCTTGTGGGAGTTCCCACACTTTGTGGAAGATTTTATTAATTTTACTTTTTACTTTTTCATTTTTACACATCCCTTCCCAGTTTCTGAAAAACATGGGTCCGGGATGGTGCCGCTGCAAGGCAGCGCATGGCGTGTCGGTCCTCACAAAGAGCACCCTCACAGCCACAGGCAGTCCACTGTCTCCTGCAAGCTGGACGGAGCTTACAGATAGAAGCCCCGTCGCAGCCATGACCTGAAGAGCTGGACGGAGCTTACACATAGAAGCCCGTCGCAGCCATGACTGGAGAGCTGGACGGAGCTTACACATAGAAGCCCGTCGCAGCCATGATCGGAGATACAGAGCGTAAGGTAGGCTGGGGAACGGGGCGGTCAGCGTAGGCTGCCGCCCCGCTATGTGGGTCAGTATTGTAATGCCGCTCCCGCCGCTCATACATCCGCCCGCCACAGCGTCCCAGCCGCTACGTCTGGCAGCCCAGCCGCTCCATACAGCGTCCGGCCGCCCATCCCAGCCGCTACGTCCGGCCGCCCAGCACACCCGCAGACACTCCATCAGTTGCCAGCGCTAAGAGGGTGACAACCGGGCCGCCGCTCCGTCCGGCTGCCTAGCAACGTCCACCCGCAGACGCTCCGTCAGTCACCAGCGCTGAGAAGCGGAGCGCTCCTGGTGACCTCCGCTGCTCGGCAAGAAAGCCTCCCTGCAAGTCTTCCCGGGCTTCCCGCTGAGACACAGCGTTACAGGGAGCACGGGGGGAAGGGGGGCGGTGGAATCTGGCGGATTACAGCGGCAAGGTTATGTAAAAAACAGCAGCCACAGTTTATGTATATATATATGTGACATGTATTCACTAGATAATAGGCTATTGAGCCTATATTAATGATAGTGAGGCATGTATTGTAACACTGGAGGCATGTATTGTAACATGCCCTGTGATTATCACTGTATAATAGGCTATTGAGCCTATATTAATGTCTGTTATTATCACTGTATAATAGGCTATTGAGCCTATATTAATGTCTGTGGTTATCACTGTATAATAGGCTATTGAGCCTATATTAATGTCTGTGGTTATCACTGTATAATAGGCTATTGAGCCTATATATTATTCACACTAGAGCATGTGTTGTACCCTACCTGTGATTATCATTGTATAATAGGCTATATTAACACTGAAGCAATTGTAACTTGTTCTGTGATTATCAGGGTCAGCATGGCAAAGGGGCCATTTTAACCATGCTTCCTGTTGTTTTACAGTTTGTAATTCCGGAACATTCCTGCCATACATCTCTACGCCACCAGAGGCGCAGGGGTGTTAGTGGGAATTTTGGTTCGGGTTTCACATAGGCTGCCCATGTGAACTGTTTTCAGCCATAAATAAATATATATTACACACCTTCAGATAATAACTTTACTAAGTCGTGCAGGTGTCTGTCCGTTGCCTATTGTGTTGTCTGTCTGCATAGGGAGTAAGGCTCCAGCGCAGACTAAAAATACTTTTAAACTAGACATAAATCTACCACATGTTCACTATGTTTGTAGGTTTTCAGAATCCCAGATCCTATGTTAAACATTGGCAATTCAAATTAACTCCGCTCGACAGGAGCGGTAAGATCGACGGAAGTTATTCCGCAAGCTCTAACAAAGGAGTCTCAGTCTTTCCAAAGGTACAATTTCCCTTTGGGTACCAAGGTGTTAATTTAACTGGTCTTATAATTTAATGCAGTCTGACAATTCTATGTCAGACCTCACAGGGCACATTAAACCAGCAGTCAGATAGTGCGGGGTTTGGGCAACCATACATTGCTAATGACCAGTGAGTCAATGTCTCAAATTTACAGAGACTAAGGAGACTCTAACATCTAATCCGTCGAATTTAATAAACGACAGATTTTCAATGAGTTTCTTATTTAGAATATCTGACTAAGATTTAAGTCTATTTACCCGTTTCCACATCTAAATGGGAGAATCCGCCATTGGTGAATTCGTCTGTGTCAAACATTATAAAGACCCAAGATACATTTGGGTCACTAGGCGCTCTATGTATGGAAACAATGACGATCACGTTTCACTTATCGTTAATAAAAAGCTGCAGAGTATCTCTGTAAAGCTTCTGCTGACGGCTGTTACCTCGATTCTCGCTTTTTAGCGTCGCTAGTTTCAGCACGACAAGGCCAGAAGTTGTTTGGTAAAGTCTAACATTGCCTCCTCCGGTATCAAAACGGAAATACTTTGGTCCGGCGTTTAAAGTCTTTAGAATCCAGTCTTTTCAAGGCTGTGGTACAAAAACAGTCAAGACTTGTAACGCCAGGGCGCTAAAGTCAACAAGCCAGTGGCTTGACGGCCTCTTAGGCCATCTCGATTTTCCAATTGTGGAAGTGCGCCTTTACACATTTGCCGGGTTTCCAGGCATCCACTCATGGATGTATCCGCTATTTAAAGGTTAAAAGACTGCCTCTGTCGGACGAAATTAGGAGTTTTGGCAGGTGGCCATTCAGTCTCTGCTGTTTTCAGCTGTTTTTATTTCCAGGCCTGGTACACCACCAGAGTCAGGGTTACTTATTCCCCTCTGTTTGGGGTACCAAAGCCGGAGGGCTCCGTCGCAGTATCAATCTGCAGGTCACTTACTACAGTTTGACAATGGATTTCTGCGGTTAGTATTTGCATATTTGGAGCCACAAGATTGCATGATTGCGCTTGATCTTCAGAATGCGTATTTACCCATTCCGGTTTGGTCACCGCATCACAGGTTCTTGCGTTTTGCAATACGCCACAACCATTACCCGTTTCAGGTTCTACCGGTTGGCCTCATGTCAGCGCCTCGGGTATTCACCAAAGTGATGTTGGTGATGATAGCTCATCTCAGAGCCCTGGCAGTGACAATCGTTCCATACTTAGACGATCTGCTCATATGAACTCTGTCTCAACAGAGGTTCCTCTTACTTGCGCTACTAACGTACACCACGGTTGCAGTGCAAGTTCAAAAACAATCGCATCTAATTCCGTCTGAACGACTTCAATTCCTAGGCATGATTTTACATACGGTCAATCAAAGAGATTTACCTACTACACCAGAAAGAACAGACCATCTAGTACAATTAGTGCAAAAGCCACGCACACTATCGATACATTGGTGTATTCGCCTATTAGCAACAATGATGTGTTTTCAAGGCGCTTTAGTTCGCCGGGTTTCACTCGCGTTTCCCACAGGGGGCGAGGGTGTCTATACTCTGGGCGAGAGTCTCAGAGGTTGAGGAGTTGTAGTTAAAAAGGTCAGCGACAGGGGTTCTAAAACGGATCACGACAGATTGCTGTCTATAAATGTCCTGGAACTCTGTGCAATTTACAATGCACTACATGCTTCGCTTTCAGTCTGTCCAAGTGCAGTCAGACAACGCAACGGGAGTTGCATACACAACAACCAGGGAGGACCGAGAGGCCGCATCGCAATGCGGGAGGTAGCTCGAATCCTCAAGTGCCCAGAACACCATAAGGTGATGTTGTCGACGGGGTTCATTCCGGGAGTGGACATCTGTTAGACAGAATGATCTCACCCGTCGGGATTTTCATCCAGAAAACTGGGCATTAAATCCAGAGGTGTTTCACATGTGGATACACAGGTGGGGTTACCCTCAGGTATACATGATGGCATCTTGCCACAATTACAAACGCTCAGTATGTGTACAGAACGACAGATCACAAGGGCAGTGGCGGTGGAGGCTCTCACATTCGCGTGGTCGTACAGCCTCGTGTATCTGGCTCCACCGTTTTCCGCGCCTCTCTCCGTTGCTAAAACGGATCATAAGACAGTTCGTCACAGTCATACTAGTGATATCTCATGGGTTTCGGAGAGCTTGCTTCTCTAATCATACTCGCACACGATCTTTGCCCGCTCATAATACGTCAAACCTGTTACAACAGGGACCGTTCTTTTACCCCTATTTACCTATGTACCGCCGCTGCGGTTGACGGGGTGGTGGTTCAGACCGCCCTCTTAAGAAAAGAGATAGGGCATTACAGTATCGGTTATACCAACCATGTTACGAGCTAGGAAGCCGCTTACGGCAGCTCATTATTACAAAATTTGGTGTGCCTATATAGGTGGGTGTGAAGCTCGGAAGTTTCCGACTTCATCTTTCAAGTTACCCGTATTCTGTTATTTTACACACGGGGTGGAATGAAAAACTGCGTTTATCTGCACTAAGGGTGCAGGTATCTGTGTGGTCAATTTATTTTCAAAGACGTTTGACTCTATTGCGTCGGTACACACTTTTCTACAAGGTGTCATCAAAGTGCAGCCTCCATTTATCCCACCTACAGCGCCATGCGACTTGAAGCTGGGTTCAGATTTCTTACAGTTTTCATATTTTGAACTCTTACAACAAATGGGGATTAAGTTTCTCACTTGGAAAACGTTTTTCTTCTAGCCTTAGCTTCGGCAAGGGTTTTGTTTTCACATTTGGGTGCCTTGTATTCCAAGCCACCGTATTTGGGTTTTCTCATGACAAAGCAGAACTTCGGACGAATTCCGATTTCTTATTTTTCACATCAATAAACCAATAGTGGTTCCTGTGTTGACAGCACATTCTAGAATTCTGAATGTGGTACACGCATTACGCGTCTATATGTCCCGAACGTCTACAGTTCGTAATACGGATACGTTGTTTGTTCTCTATGATGCTGCCAACTGGGGTTAGCCAGTTTCTCAGCAGACATTATCCAGTTGGATAAAAATGACTACAAGTCAGGCTTACTTTAAGGCTAAGTTACAGTCGCCTACGTCAGTAATAGCTCATCCCACAGGTTCTGTGGGAATGTCATGATCAGCTGGTCGTGAAGCGTCTACGACGCGGCTACATAGTCTTCAGTGCACACGTTTGTGCGCGGTTACACGTTATGAAACGGTTGCGGCATCAGCATCTAGCTTTGGCCGCCTACTGTTACAGGTGTCAAACAGCTCTCCCGCCCACGAGGGAAGCTTTGGTACGTCCCAAGAGTACTCCAGTGACCCCTAGTGGATGAAAAAGAAAATAGGATTTTGGTACTTACCAGGTAAATCCTTTTCTTTGAATTCATAGGGGGCACTGGACGCCCACCCAGAGCAGTTTTACCTGGGTTGTATTAAGCTCAGAGGAGCTTATGGTAACACATTTTCACCGATTGGTTCAAATTATAAATGTCTATCGGTTATGGTGTCAACTGTTTAGTTGACAGTAACGTTATGTGTCAACTTTGTGGTTGTCCGTTATGTTATAGGAATTCTCCATTGTCAACCTCTCTATATAGTTCCTGTTCGCTCAGTAAAAAACACTGAGGTCGTACACTGAGGTACTCTGGGATATGGAGGGGTGGAGAGTTCTAAATTTAAATATTCAGTGCCTTTGTTCTGCTAAGCCGTCCATATCCCAAGAGTACTCCAGTGCCCCCTATGGATTCAAAGAAAAGGATTTACCTGGTAAGTACCAAAATCCTATTTTTTGCTTTTCATTTAATTGTATTATGATATATGCATCATGACAGTTGTGTACTTTGTGTTTACCCTTTGATGGTTACACATCTGCTATTTGGCGTGCTGCTGGGGACTTAGTAGCTGAGTATACTCAATGGGGGTAATTCTGAGTTGATCGCAGCAGCAAGTTTGTTAGCAATTGGGCAAAACCATGGAGGTCATTCCGAGTTGTTCGCTCGCAAGGCGATTTTAGCAGAGTTGCTCACGCTAAGCCGCCGCCTAATGGGAGTGAATCTTAGCATCTTAAAATTGCGAACGATGTATTCGCAATATTGCGATTACACACCTCGTAGCAGTTTCTGAGTAGCTTCAGACTTACTCGGCATCTGCGATCAGTTCAGTGCTTGTCGTTCCTGGTTTGACGTCACAAACACACCCAGCGTTCGCCCAGACACTACTCCGTTTCTCCGGCCACTCCTGCGTTTTTTCCGGAAACGGTAGCATTTTTTCCCACACGCCCATAAAACGGCCTGTTTCCGCCCAGTAACACCCATTTCCTGTCAATCACATTACGATCGCCAGAACGATGAAAAAGCCGTGAGTAAAATTCCTAACTGCATAGCAAATTTACTTGGCGCAGTCGCAGTGCGAACATTGCGCATGCGCATTAAGCGGAAAATCGCTGCGATGCGAAGATTTTTACCGAGCGAACAACTCGGAATGAGGGCCCATGTGCACTGCAGGGGGGGGCAGATATAACATTTGCAGAGAGAGTTAGATTTGGGTGGGTTATTTTGTTTCTGTGCAGGGTAAATACTGGCTGCTTTATTTTTACACTGCAATTTAGATTTCAGTTTGAATACACCCAGTGGTGCAAGTAGAAAAAATGGGTGTGGCCAAATGCCACATGGGGCGTGGCCAATGAAAATGGGGGCGTGATACACATATGGGGGGAGGGGCAGATACACGTATGACCCCAATAGTGCCAGATATACATTGCCACACAGTGCCAGATATACATTGCCCCACAGTGCCAGATACACAAATGCCCCCAGAGTGCCAGATACACAAATGTCCCCAGAGTGCCAAATACACAAATGTCCCCAGAGTGCCAGATACACATTGCCTCACAGTGCCAGATACACGTTGCCTCACAGTGCCAGATACACATTGCCTCACAGTGCCAGATACACATTGCCTCACAGTGCCAGATACACATTGCCTCACAGTGCCAGATACACAAATGCCCCCAGAGTGCCAGATATACATTGCCTCACAGTGCCAGATACACAAATGCCCCCACTGTGTCAAATATACATTGCCACCCAGTGCCAGATACAGAAATGCCCCCACAGTGCCAGATATGCCCCCAGTGCCAGATACACAAGTATGCCCCCATTGCCAGATATGCCCTCAGTGTCAGATATGCCCCAGTGCCAGATACACATGTCTCCGCAGTGCCAGATATGGCCACAGTGCCAGATATACATGTCCCCCCAGTGCCAGATATGGCCCCCAGTGCCAGATATGCCCCCCAGTGCCAGATATGCCCCCAGTGCCAGATATCCCCCAGTGCCAGATACAGAAATGCCCCCAGTGCCAGATACACAAGTATGCCCCCATTGCCAGATATGCCCCAGTGCCAGATACACATGTCTCCGCAGTGCCAGATATGCCCCCAGTGCCAGATATGCCCCAGTGCCAGATACATATGTCTCCGCAGTGCCAGATATGGCCACAGTGCCAGATACACATGTCCCCCCAAAGCCAGATATGCCCCCCAGTGCCAGATATGCCCCCAGTGCCAGGTACACATGTCCCCCAGTGCCAGATATGCTCCCAGTGCCAGATATCCCTCAGTGCCAGATACACATGTCCTTCCAGTGCCAGATATGCCCCCAGTGCCAGATACACATGTCCTTCCAGTGCCAGATATGCCCCCAGTGCCAGATATCCCCCAGTGCCAGATATGCCCCAGTGCCAGATATGCCCCAGTGCCAGGTACACAAGTCCCCCAGTGCCAGATATCCCCCAGTGTCAGGTATACATGCCCCCCCCTCCCCTGCTCACCGCTGCCGTCGCCGTCCTGTCTGTGTGAGGGAAGGAGAGCGCAGCCTGCGCCTCTCCTTCCCCTCAGTCTCCGGCGGGTGTCTCAGTTTAATTCAGCGCCGATCCGAGAGCCAATCAGAGCTCGCGGGTGCGAGCTCTGATTGGCTCACGGATCGGCGCTGAATTAAACTGAGACACCCGCCGGAGACTGAGGGGAAGGAGAGGTGCAGGCTGCGCTCTCCTTCCCTCACATCAGCGGCGGTGCGGTGGGGACGGCGGAGGGAGGGAGGGAAGAGGAGCGGCGGCCCGTCGGTGTGGGTACGGCGTACCCACGGCTAAATTCTTACGGGTACGCCGTACCCACCCGTACCCACACACTTGCACCACTGAATACACCCCACCCAAATCTAACTCTCTCTGCACATGTTATATCTGCCCCTCCTGCAGTGCACATGGTTTTGCCCAACTGCTAACAAAATTGCTGCTGCGATCAACTCAGAATTAGGCCCAATGGCCCTCATTCCGAGTTGTTCGCTCGGTAATTTTCTTCGCATCGCAGCGATTTTCCGCTAATTGCGCATGCGCAATGTTCGCACTGCGCCAAGTAAATTTGCTATGCAGTTAGGTATTTTACTCACGGCATTACGAGGTTTTTTCTTCGTTCTGGTGATCGTAATGTGATTGACAGGAAGTGGGTGTTTCTGGGCGGAAACTGGCCGTTTTATGGGTGTGTGTGAAAAAACGCTGCCGTTTCTGGGAAAAACGCGGGAGTGTCTGAAGAAATGGGGGAGTGTCTGCGCGAACGCTGGGTGTGTTTGTGACGTCAAACCAGGAACGAAACTGACTGAACTGATCGCAGTTGCCGAGTAAGTCTGGAGCTACTCAGAAACTGCTAAGAAGTGTCTGTTCGCAATTCTGCTAATCTTTCGTTCACAATTTTACTATGCTAAGATTCAATCCCAGTAGGCGGCGGCTTAGCGTGTGCAAAGCTGCTAAAAGCAGCTTGCGAGCGAACAACTCGGAGTGACCACCAATGGGTGTACTGCTTTTGCTGCTTGTGACATGTTTTTTTCTTTGGCAATCTGCCACCACGCACATTGGCCCTCATTCCGAGTTGATCGCTCGCAAGGCGATTTTAGCAGAGTTGCTCACGCTAAGCCGCCGCCTACTGGGAGTGAATCTTAGCATCTTAAAATTGCGACCGAAGTAATCGCAATATTGCGATTACACACCTCGTAGCAGTTTCTGAGTAGCTCCAGACTTACTCGGCATCTGCGATCAGTTCAGTGCTTGTCGTTCCTGGTTTGACGTCACAAACACACCCAGCGTTCGCCCAGACACTCCTCCGTTTCTCCGGCCACTCCTGCGTTTTTTCCGGAAACGGTAGCGTTTTTTCCCACACGCCCATAAAACGGCCTGTTTCCGCCCAGTAACACCCATTTCCTGTCAATCACATTATGATCGCCAGAACGATGAAAAAGCCGTGAGTAAAATTACTAAGTGCATAGCAAATTTACTTGGCGCAGTCGCAGTGCGAACATTGCGCATGCGCACTAAGCAGAAAATCGCTGCGATGCGATGAAATTTACCGAGCGAACAACTCGGAATGAGGGCCCTTGTGTAGGTAACTACATTGCTAGTTTTATAATCCCTGATTGCTAAAAAAAAGTGTCAGGTAGACAGATAGAGCAAGTCGTCATCTGCATGTAAATGTATTTGTGGCGAAAACAATTATCTAGTGTGGTTATATCAAATCTGCCAATCTCCATTGCGCAGCTAAGAGGGCAGTATAGGGAGTGTGAGGCTGCGATTACATCTTCATGGACCTGCCCCCTTGCTCTACACAGTGTCATTATTACCGCCATTGTAATGCAGGACCATGAAGACAGGATTCAGCGCAAATAGTTGAATTAAACTGCCCGAACCGCCCATTTCACTTGGGAAATGAAGAAGCTGGCAACCTCAGGTAGCCTCCAAGAGATTTGTTCACTTTTCTGGGTGTTCGGGAGAGCCACCGGAGATTTGGGAGTCTCCCAGATGTTCCGAAAGACTAGACAAGTATGGGTTGTTGTGTTGCTATGTAGGTGACCAGTGATGGAATTATTATGGGTTCAGGGCTCAGGCTGCTGCAGACCGCAGGTTATGGGATCTTGGGTGATCCTATCTGAGTCCCCAACTCACTCCCTTAAGCCCCCGCATCCTGCCAGATGGCATGTGTTCAGCCCCCCTCCTGCAACTTACTATCAAATTTGGTATTGCGGTGTTGGCATTGTAATCACCAGAATATGCTTATTATTTCTTGGTAGATGGGTGATGTACTTACACTATCTTTCTACATTCTACTAGCTGTTATACCCGTTCTTCGCACGGGAGTTTCTGATTTTCACGGTTGAACATATAAATGAGTGTTAGAAATTTGGTAAATCTATAGAAATGTAAATTTGAGACGTCTTAATGTAAGTAAATATTAATCCATGGTTCTTGGCGTTACTCGAGGAGCACCCGTAGCAGATTCGGTAACAAGTGACAGGACCATTTTTGTTGATTATTAAATTCTACACATTGGAGGTGCAATTTAAATTTTGATCCGATTGTCTGTATGGGGGTTATCTTTCACGCAGCGCAAGCCAAGCATTGGTAGTGACGTAATGACGTCAACCCCCTGTTCATACCCTTAGGGGAGGTTTATTAAAATTTTATTTACGTAGTTTTGCTATTTCCCACCTGAAGTATACCTACGTTACATTCAGTTTCCTAACATATCGGGAAGTAAGAGAACTAGTGATGAGCCAGTCAGTTAGTGAGTGTGTGAGGGCTTTCGTATATATATATATATATATATATATATATATAAAAAGATGTAAATGGCGGCACTCAGGTAAGGAAACACACACGACAGCCGTTGTGAACATCCAACGTTTCAATGCGGAAGCATTTTCATCAGGGCATACAATGCTCCCGCATTTGAACGTTGGCTATTCACATCGGCTGTCGTGTGTGTTTCTTTACCTGAGTGTCGCCATTTACATCTTTCTACACATCTGGGTGACCGGCTGTGGTTCAGCAGTATGGAGGGCAACGGGGACAGTTATTTATATATGCAGTGCCGTGCTGACATGTACCATATATATATATATATATATATCTCAAATGTAATTTTAAAGCTATATTTTCATGTCTGAATATAAGTGTACTTTTATATCACTGTTGAGTTTATTTACATAACAGAAGATAGAAAATATATAAAAATAAATAAAACATGAAGCGGTCATTTAGGAGCAATAAATGTTACTCAATAAATGCTTCTGTCTGACCTTGTGAAAGTTGACCGTGTCCTGTGCTCACTGCTCATCTCAGTAACATTGTATGAAGTGCTACTAAATTCTGTAAGGAAGAACATTCTTTCTCACACATAGCCCACAAGAGCTGGATAAGATAGACTGGAGAGCTTGTGTTTACAATACATGCCCTTCACTAGATAACTGGATTATCTGCCTGTGCACAAATAGCTCTGACAACTAGGCCTGCCAGTCTGTGCAAGGTGCTTTACAGGCTGTCACTAACCCGCTCTAAAGTGCCACAATATCGGTACATAGAACGTGGCTGTCATAAAGGTGTGTGTAAAAAATAGACAGGACAAGATACTCAGCTGCTCTGGTGATACTGTCCAGAGTGGAAATTATGCTCATCTGTGAGCCAGCTAGTTTATGTGCAGCAGAGAGAGTAAAATACAAATATCACTGCTATACTGATATATATCACTGGGATACTTGTTAAATAGGTTTCCACATACAAAGGGGAATTCCACTCTTAGATTTATTTAAGAACACATCTGTGGTGCAGTGTGGTAGTCCTAATTTTCGGACACTGTCCTACCCAGGAAACGAAGTGTCTTGCTGGTTGAGTGGATGGGGGGTGGGGGGGGGGGGGGGGGACTAAGGCATGCTTGCCTACTCTCCCAGAGCGGCCGGGAGGTTCCCAAAATTCGAGTGATACTCCCGGCCCCCTAGGAAAAACAGGCAAGCTTCCCAGCAGTGGCGGATTTAGCGGGGGGCGATTAGGGCGAACGCCCCCCCCCTACATATACCGGCACCGGGATGGAGGCCGGGTCCCGGCGCGGTATTGGGAACGGGGTGGAGAGTGGTGCAGCGCGGCGGGGTACGAGGAGAGAGAGGAGCGTCCTGACGCGCGTACAGCGACCTCTGTTCTGACCACGCCCCCTCCTTCCTGTACACGCGTCAGGACGCTCTCTCTCTGTCTTCGTCCTCCGCCGCGCTGCACCGCTCTGCACCCCGTTCCCAATACCGCGGCGGGACCCGGCCTCCATCTATGAGGTGGGAGTGTGTGTGAGTGTGTGTGTGAGTGTGTGTGTGTGTGTCTCCCATTTCTATCCCCCCCCCCCTCTTCTCCCTGCATTATTTGGCTGAATTTTGCCTCATTCTGTGTGCTATGTCATTTTTGCCTCATACAGTGTGCTATAATGTGATTTTTCCCTCATTCTGCGTGCTATCGTGTGAATTTTGCCTCATTCTGCGTGCTATCATGTGAATTTTGCCTCATTCTGCGTGCTATAATGTCAATTTCGGCTCATTCTGCGTGCTATAACGTCATTTTTGCCTCATACAGTGTGCTATAATGTGATTTTTCCCTCATTCTGCGTGCTATCATGTGAATTTTCCCTCATTCTGCGTGCTATCATGTGAATTTCGGCTCATTCAGTGTGCTACAATGTGAATTTCGGCTCATTCAGTGTGCTACAATGTGAATTTCGGCTCATTCAGTGTGCTATAATGTGAATTTCGGCTCATTCAGTGTGCTACAATGTAAATTTCGGCTCATTCAGTGTGCTATGATGTGAATTTCGGCTCATTCAGTGTGCTACAATGTGAATTTCGGCTCATTCAGTGTGCTATAATGTGAATTTCGGATCATACTGTGTGCTATAATGTGAATTTTAGCTCATTCTGTGTGCTATAATGTGAATGTCGGCTCATTCAGTGTGCTATAATGTGAATTTCGGCTCATTCTGTGTGCTGTAGAAACAGAATTTGTCGGCAGATAAGAACCACTTGGCCCATCTAGTCTGCCCCTTTTTTTTTTTTTTTTTTTTTTACATTATTTTTATCTCTAACCTTATCTGATCCTTATTTCTTTGTAAGAATATCCTTATGTCTGTCCCATGCATGTTTAAATTGCCCTACTGTCTTATCCTCTACCACCCCTGATGGAAGGAATGGCGATTCGCCAGTCTGTATCACCAGTGCGCAGGGTTCTCTCCACTAACTGGCAACATTTTATTAGTAATGGCAACAATAGGAAATTTTAGAAGCGAACGGGAAGGGCATTACTAAGTGGGAGGGGCTATGATTATGGGGAGGAGTCATCATTCTTAAACCGCCCCCCCTAAAAGTTAAGTCTAGATCCGCCACTGCTTCCCAGAGAGGAGTCTGCTGCCCACAATCCCCTGCATTCACCTACACCCCCCTCTTTTTTCACACTCAACCGCATGCTGACGGAAAGGGGGTGGGACCATTATATCATTTAGGACAAATTGCGTCATCGTAGCCCCGCCCCCTGTCTTACAATGCCTGTAATTTGAGCATGGTAAAGCAGGAGGGGGGGCCGTGATGACACATTCTAGTCTCTAGTATTTTTTGGGGGACTGTCCACGGGTGGGACAGCGGGACAGTCCAAAAAAAATGGGACTGCCCAGCGAAAATCAGGACAGTTGGGAGGTATGCATACTATTACTAACCAGCTTTTGTTGTGTCACAGAGGCATACATGCTAACTTTTGATTGCTCCTTTTTGGGAGAAACCCAGAGAGGATATAACTGTGACCATTTGGGTGCGGAGCTGGGCTCTTTGTGTCATTAGGTCCTATCACTGTTATGGCAGAATGCAGAAAATTGTGAATCCATGGGAAGGGGTGGGACTAAAATGTTGCAATTCGCATCACTTTACGGACCTGCGATTACCGGTCTACCCAGAGTATAGATGCAGCTAACAGCTATTGCGGGTTGGGCTGGGCACTCTGTGACCCCTCATGCATAACGCAGCGAATTGCAGGTCTCTGAAGAGGGACAGAGACAAAACAACAGGATTTTATGATGGTTGATCCTGTGTCGTTTGCATAAGTGTTCAAATGCTTATTTCATTTATCAGCACTATGCACACCTACTGTACCATCATGTTTGGCACACTCCCTTCATTATTTTACCCTTATATATGGTTATATTGGTTGAAATATTTTACTGTAAGTGACATTTTATATTTTCTCTTGAATACATGGTTATACATCTGCATATATGTACATTGCACACCTCCAATGCACACCAGTAAATTTGGACAAACACGCATGCGCAACCACAAAGCAGTAGGCTGTACATGACGAAGAATGAGTTCATGTTTCCTAGGAAGTGACTAGTGCTGTTGGTGCGCTGTACCATCACATCCAGGGCCGTAACTAGGGGTAGCTAAGCGGTGTCTTTGCCCAGGACGCAGGGCCTTGGGGGCAGCACTGCCACTGCCCAAGGAACCTGATTTTGACTTCCAAGGTGCCTAGAATGGATGCCGGAGGAGTGCTGAATCCTAAAGAAGCTCCAGACAGTGCTGTACTTCCTGGTGATACTGTACCCCCCGTGTGACATCACTACATATTAATATATTCAGGGGGCAGGGCTCACAGGGCACAAAATAGCCCTACTCCAACACTGATCCCATCCATTTCCCCTCCCATATAATAAATAGGAAGAAGCTTCCAAATCAGTTCTGTCTGGCGTAAAGTGAGACACTTGGAATGTGTATCATCTCTTGGTCGTACTTTTGGCAGGAGAGTTCTGCTTTTCTGCGACTGCCCCACCCACAGGCTGCATTGTCCAGCGGGAAGAGGGAAAAGTGTATGTGTGTGGTGGGGACCACTGTCACCGCTGCTCTGCATAGCACGGTATCTATTCACAGTGCAGGAAGAGCTTGGGGGCTGACATGATTTTCCACGCCCCCACAGTGATGCATGCCCCTTCCTGTGAGCCTCTGCCCATTTTTCAGGCACGCAGAGCGTCAGCACGTACAATGTCCCGATGTTATAAATGGCAATATTGGGAGGTATGCTCTATTGAAGGCCTGGCATTTAGTGCAGGCCTGGCTAACGTGTCCCAGCATGCCATGTCACAGTTTTGCTATTATAACATATTGGCAGGGCATGCTGGCATGTGTAGTTTCACAACAGCTGGTGAGCCACAGGTTGGCCAGGCCTGCTCTACTGGTGATTCAGCCAAATGTAAAAAAAACATTATTGTGACGTTAGGTTGTGACATGCACTTCACCTCAGTTTGTGGAGCCTTTCCCAGAATCCTCTGTTCTGAATTGCCACATATTGTACATATTTTCACAGCACTTGAAATCAGATAAAGCAATTATGATAATATGGCAGCTGCTTTTGCATCACACTAGACATTAAGGATGCATGATAGGAACATGTACTTATCCTTGGAGCCCAGGCACAAAGCATAATATTTGTATTATTATGATCCTTTTTGTATGAGGTACAAGCTTATTATGTAGTACCCTTCTATCAGTAGTAATGTTGTTATCTCAAGGATAATAGCAGGTCAACTGGTAGAGCAGAAAGTTTCCCTTTACAAATAAAATCATACAAATGTTGAGTATATTATATCTAACTGATGATAATAATTGCACTGATGTCTGATTTTATTTCCACAATTACTTCAGAGGCACTGGTAATGGGTTGGGTATGGCTTACCGTTGGGTATGGCTTACCGTTTGCCAGGATCCCGGCGGTCAGCATTGCGATGCCGTGATCCCGGCTGCAGAATGCCGGCGGGAGGGGAGGGTGAGCACAACGAAGCCCCCTGCACTGGCCACAGGTTCTATTCTCACTCTATGGGTGTCGTGGACACCCACAAGTGGGAATAGTCCCTGTTAGTCGGCATGACGACTGACAGGATTTGGAGCGTGCAGGATGTAGGGGTTGGTAATTTGACTGGCGGTCTCCTGACCGGTCACATAACTACGTCCCCTGGTAACTATCAAGGTTTGGTCCTGAGATTCAAGATTATACATAATCTCAGTATTACTGCAGCCTTATACATGTTTTGTATAGGATGTGTTTGATTGGTTGAGATGTTGCTAAATATTCTTTTTTGTACAAGTATCAAACATGTAAGGACCATTTGTAGGGCAAGCTTAACATGGAGGATTAACTAATAATTTATAAGACGGTACACTTTCATAGTAAAGAGGGTGTTTACAGTGATATTGGTGATCATTCCGAGTTGTTCGCTAGCTGCATCCGTTCGCTGTGCAGCGATGAGGCAAAAAAACGCACTTCTGCGCATGCGGCGCAATGCGCACACGTGTCGTACTATTGCAGCGAACAATGTAGTTTCACACAGGGTCTAGCGAAGCATTTCAGTCACACTGGTGGCCGCAGAGTGATTGACATGAAGTGTGCGTTTCTGGGTGTCAACTGACTGTTTTCAGGGAGTGTTCAAAAAAACGCAGGCGTGCCAGGAAAAATGCAGGCGTGGCTGGGCGAACGCAGGGCGTGTTTGTGACGTCAAAACAGGAACTGAATATGCTGAAGTGATCTCAAGCGCTGAGTAGGTTTTGAGCTACTCTAAAACTGCACAAAAAAACTTTGTAGCCACTCTGCGATCCTTTCGTTCGAACTTCTGCTAAGCTAAAATACACTCCCAGTGGGCGGCGGCATAGCGTTTGCACGGCTGCTAAAAACTGCTAGCGAGCGAACAACTCGGAATGACCACCATTGTACGATAAAGAGCCATCTGCTATCCCTCCAGTAAACTCACTCAGGTAAAGCTTAACCTTTAGCTATTGCTATACTCCAACACAGAACACCTCATTTATCTTTATCTCTTGTTGGTCTAGGATGCCCAGCAGCTGATCGGCCAAATAAAGGATTCAAAATTATTTCTGCAAATAGTATAGGGCTTCATCTAACAAGGGCAGTGTCATGGTATGAGTGGGGAATGAGTGCCAGCACCAGACTGAAATTTAGATGGTGGAAGGAGCAGTGTTCCCCAGTAGCACAGTACCTTACTGATGTGAGGATCCTGTTTTGCTTGAAGATTGTGATGTCAAACCACTTACCCTTATATAAAATGAAGTTTACCCAACTTATTCTGTTGACTTTCTTAAAAGTACTTATTTTGTCTTACAGTTGCTGAAAGTTGTTACCAGCTCCAAGTTGGTGATTTTAAAATGAAATTAAAATATCTTTTTAATTCACTTGTGTGATACAGTCTGTCTTTGGGCGGGATGTACTAAAGAGAAAATGTGGTTTTCGCTGCCTTGGGTTTCGCCATCTTTTGGTGGCGATACCCTATAGAAGCCTATGGGCTTCTTACCGCAGCCGCCGACGCATCCAGCGCCACCCTGCTCACGACGACCCCCCCGGCATACCTGTGTGCAGTAAACTGCTGCCTTCGTGATGCTGGTACGGCCCCCCCTCCTCCTCCCCCGCAGCACAGCTATTTGTCCTTCCGGCTGCAGGGGTGAGAAGGAGGAGCCAGGGGACTCCCTGCACACGTCACCTCCCGGGTCTGGGAGGTGACTAAACCCACAGAGACCCCCCGCACACCACCTCACAGGTATTGCGGGGGGTCTCTGTCACCGCATTGTGATGTTAATTGCATATATTAGTACATATGTGGTTAGCATCGCTGCGGTAGGTGGTGGGGGCCGGCGATGTATTTTAATACATCCCGCCCTTTGTCAAATTTGAGCAGAATTGTGACCTTTATTTTCGAAGCACAGGTTTAACAAAATATCATTTTTAGCCCTTTACATGTCTTCGGCTAAAGCTGTGACGCTATATTTTTTTATCTGTTTTGTTGTAAGACAGGCATGTCCAAACTGCGGCCCTCCAGCTGTTGTGAAACTACATATCCCAGCATGCCGTGACACAGTTTTGCTGTCAGAGAATGCTATAGCTGTGTCAGGGCATGCTGGTATGTGTAGTTTCTCAACAGCTGGAGGGCCGCAGTTTGGACATGCCTGTTGTAAGAGATCGGTTACTTTGCTGATTGAGAAGATTCTGGTATTAACTCTGTCACTTTTTTTTTTTAGTACAACCACAATGCCTTCGAACACCAGAAATATCAATGGAGAGGAGACTGCAGAGTCACTAATTTGGCTCACCAAGCAGAAAGATGGACAGACTGATGTGTATGTGGAGCTGTCGAACGTACGAAGCAGTACAGACTGCAAGCGCATCCCGGCTCTCTCCTCCATTTTACCTGTTATATTAACATTATGGATCATCACAGTGATGAGAATTACGTCTTGACACGGAGCTCTGCAGATCCAGTCGGCACATTCTTCAACGTATAATCCTGCCATGAACTTTGCCTGGATAAATTCGCAATGAAAGAAAATAAAAATCAGTCAATGCAACCAATTAAAAAAATATATAATAGTATTAATGGAAGAGAAAATAATTATTGTTTTGCCTCCAGTTAAGACTTTTCCTTCGTACAGTTCAGAGTGGAGACGGCCATTTTGTTTTGAGTGCTTAACCGATATTAATGAGAATGTGAACTATACATTCACAGTGACACCATTGGGAAACAGTGACAGCATTGAGAAATGTAGCACAAATTGCCAACTACCTCAGTGATCGTATTACTTAAGCCCACAAAATGGCTGCGTCCACTGTGTTGTTGGCAATCGGTGCCCTGTGTTACAGTATTGAATTATTACAACATAAATAGCCATGAACCTCAGTGTCTGTGTGTAGTGTATATAGTCAGAAAGGCTGGATATAAGAGCACAGCACGGAAATATAGTTTCTCTAACGTCCTAGTGGATGCTGGGGACTCCGAAAGGACCATGGGGAATAGCGGCTCCGCAGGAGACTGGGCACAAAGTAAAAGCTTTAGGACTAGCTGGTGTGCACTGGCTCCTCCCCCTATGACCCTCCTCCAAGCCTCAGTTAAGATTTTGTGCCCGAACGAGAAGGGTGCAATCTAGGTGGCTCTCCTGAGCTGCTTAGAGTAAAAGTTTAAATAGGTTTTTTATTTTCAGTGAGACCTGCTGGCAACAGGCTCACTGCATCGAGGGACTAAGGGGAGAAGAAGCGAACTCACCTGCGTGCAGAGTGGATTGGGCTTCTTAGGCTACTGGACATTAGCTCCAGAGGGACGATCACAGGCCCAGCCATGGATGGGTCCCGGAGCCGCGCCGCCGGCCCCCTTACAGATGCTGAAGCAAGAAGAGGTCCATAAATCGGCGGCAGAAGACTTTCCTGTCTTCATAAGGTAGCGCACAGCACTGCAGCTGTGCGCCATTGCTCTCAGCACACTTCACACTTCGGTCACTGAGGATGCAGGGCGCTGGGGGGGGGGCGCCCTGGGAAGCAATGAATTTACCTTATTTGGCAAAAAAAATACATCACATATAGCTCCTGGGCTATATGGATGTATTTAACCCCTGCCAGTTTTCCAGAAAAAAGCGGGAGAAGAGCCCGCCGTGAAGGGGGTGGGGCCTATCTCCTCAGCACACAGCGCCATTTTTCCCACACAGCTCCGCTGGTAGGAAGGCTCCCAGAATCTCCCCTGCATCCTGCAACTACAGAAACAGGGTAAAAAAGAGAGGGGGGCACTTATTTGGCAAAATAACAGATATAAGCAGCTATAAGGGATAGACACTTATTGTAAGGTTGTCCCTATACATATATAGCGCTCTGGTGTGTGCTGGCAAACTCTCCCTCTGTCTCCCCAAGGGGCTAAGTGGGTCCTGTCCTCTATCAGAGCATTCCCTGTGTGTGTGCTGGGTGTCGGTACGTGTGTGTCGACATGTATGAGGAGGAAAATGATGTGGAGGCGGAGCAATTGCCTATAATGGTGATGTCACCCCCTAGGGAGTCGACACCTGAATGGATGGCCGTAATTAAGGAATTACGTGACAGTGTCGGCACGTTACAGAAAACTGTTGACGACATGAGACAGCCGGCAGCTCAGTTAGTGCCTGTCCAGGCGTCTCAAACACCGTCAGGGGCTATTAAACGCCCGTTACCTCAGTGGGTCGACACGGACCCAGACACAGACACTGACTCCAGTGTCGACGGTGAAGAAACAAACGTATTTTCCAGTAGGGCCACACGTTACATGATCACGGCAATGAAGGAGGTTTTGCACATCTCTGATACTGCAAGTACCACAAAAAGGGGTATTACGTGGGGTGTGAAAAAACTACCCGTAGTTTTTCCTGAATCAGATGAATTGAATGAAGTGTGTGATGAAGCGTGGGTTACCCCCGACAAAAAACTGCTAATTTCTAAAAAATTATTGGCACTATATCCCTTCCCACCAGAGGTTAGGGCTCGTTGGGAAACACCCCCTAGGGTGGATAAGGCGCTCACACGCTTATCAAAACAAGTGGCGTTACCGTCTCCAGAAACGGCCGCCCTTAAGGAGCCAGCAGATAGGAGGCTGGAAAATATCCTTAAAAGTATATACACTCATACTGGTGTTATACTGCGACCAGCAATCGCCTCAGCCTGGATGTGCAGTGCTGGGGTGGCTTGGTCGGATTCCCTGACTGAAAATATTGATACCCTGGACAGGGACAATATATTATTGACTATAGAGCATTTAAAGGATGCATTCCTATATATGCGAGATGCACAGAGAGACATTTGCACTCTGGCATCAAGAGTAAGTGCGATGTCCATTTCTGCCAGAAGAGGATTATGGACGCGACAGTGGTCAGGGGATGCGGATTCCAAACGGCATATGGAAGTATTGCCGTATAAAGGGGAGGAGTTATTTGGGGGCGGTCTATCGGACCTGGTGGCCACGGCAACGGCTGGGAAATCCACCTTTTTACCCCAAGTCACCTCGCAGCAGAAAAAGATACCGTCTTTTCAGGCTCAGTCCTTTCGTCCCCATAAGGGCAAGCGGGCAAAAGGCCACTCATATCTGCCCCGGGGCAGAGGAAGGGGAAAAAGACTGCAACAGACAGCTTCTTCCCACGAACAGAAGCCCTCCCCCGCTTCTGCCAAGTCCTCAGCATGACGCTGGGGCCTTACAAGCGGACTCAGGCACGGTGGGGGCCCGTCTCAAGAATTTCAGCGCGCAGTGGGCTCACTCGCAAGTGGACCCCTGGATCCTGCAGGTAGTATCTCAGGGGTACAAATTGGAATTCGAGACGTCTCCCCCTCGCCGGTTCCTGAAGTCTGCTTTACCAACGTCTACCCCCGACAGGGAGGCGGTATTGGAAGCCATTCACAAGCTGTATTCCCAGCAAGTGATAATCAAGGTACCCCTCCTACAACAGGGAAAGGGGTATTACTCCACGCTGTTTGTGGTACCGAAGCCGGACGGCTCGGTGAGACCCATTTTAAATCTGAAAGCCTTGAACACTTACATAAAAAGGTTCAAGTTCAAGATGGAGTCACTCAGAGCAGTGATAGCGAACCTGGAAGAAGGGGACTACATGGTGTCTCTGGACATCAAGGATGCTTACCTCCATGTCCCAATTTGCCCTTCTCACCAAGGGTACCTCAGGTTTGTGGTACAGAACTGTCACTATCAGTTTCAGACGCTGCCGTTTGGATTGTCCACGGCACCCCGGGTCTTTACCAAGGTAATGGCCGAAATGATGATTCTTCTTCGAAGAAAAGGCGTCTTAATTATCCCTTACTTGGACGATCTCCTGATAAGGGCACGGTCCAGAGAACAGTTAGAGGTCGGAGTAGCACTATCTCAAATAGTACTACGACAGCACGGATGGATTCTAAATATTCCAAAATCGCAGCTGATTCCGACGACACGTCTGCTGTTCCTAGGGATGATTCTGGACACAGTACAGAAAAAGGTGTTTCTCCCGGAAGAGAAAGCCAGGGAGTTATCCGACCTAGTCAGGAAACTCCTAAGACCAGGCCAGGTGTCAGTGCATCAGTGCACAAGGGTCCTGGGAAAGATGGTGGCTTCTTACGAAGCGATTCCATTCGGCAGATTCCACGCAAGAACTTTTCAGTTGGATCTGCTAGACAAATGGTCCGGATCGCATCTTCAAATGCATCAGCGGATAACCCTGTCTCCAAGGACAAGGGTGTCTCTCCTGTGGTGGTTACAGAGTGCTCATCTCCTAGAGGGCCGCAGATTCGGCATTCAGGATTGGGTCCTGGTGACCACGGATGCCAGCCTGAGAGGCTGGGGAGCAGTCACACAGGGAAAAAATTTCCAGGGCTTGTGGTCAAGCATGGAAACGTCACTTCACATAAATATCCTGGAACTAAGGGCCATTTACAATGCCCTAAGTCAGGCAAGGCCTCTGCTTCAGGGTCAGCCAGTATTGATCCAGTCGGACAACATCACGGCAGTCGCCCACGTAAACAGACAGGGCGGCACAAGAAGCAGGAGGGCAATGACGGAAGTGGCAAGGATTCTTCGCTGGGCGGAAAATCATGTGATAGCACTGTCAGCAGTGTTCATTCCGGGAGTGGACAACTGGGAAGCAGACTTCCTCAGCAGACACGATCTTCACCCGGGGGAGTGGGGACTTCACCCAGAAGTCTTCCACATGATTGTAAACCGTTGGGAAAAACCAAAGGTGGACATGATGGCGTCTCGCCTCAACAAAAAACTGGACAGATATTGCTCCAGGTCAAGGGACCCTCAGGCAATAGCTGTGGACGCTCTGGTAACACCGTGGGTGTACCGGTCAGTGTATGTGTTCCCTCCTCTTCCTCTCATACCAAAAGTACTGAGAATCATAAGAAGGAGAGGAGTAAAGACTAGTCAAGGGAGTACTGCATATACAGCCTCCTTTTGTGCCTCCAGTGGCACCTTGAGATCTCAATGTAGTGTTGGGATTCCTAAAATCACATTGGTTTGAACCACTCACCACTGTGGACTTGAAATATCTCACATGGAAAGTGGTAATGCTGTTAGCCCTGGCTTCAGCCAGGCGTGTATCAGAATTGGCGGCTTTATCCTATAAAAGCCCTTACCTAATTTTTCATACGGACAGGGCAGAATTGAGGACTCGTCCTCAATTTCTCCCTAAGGTGGTTTCAGCATTTCACTTAAACCAACCTATTGTGGTGCCTGCGGCTACTAGGGACTTGGAGGATTCCAAGTTGCTGGACGTAGTCAGGGCCCTGAAAATATATGTTTCCAGGATGGCTGGAGTCAGAAAATCTGACTCGCTGTTTATCCTGTATGCACCAAACAAGCTGGGTGCTCCTGCTTCTAAGCAGACGATTGCTCGTTGGATTTGTAGTACAATTCAGCTTGCACATTCTGTGGCAGGCCTGCCACAGCCAAAATCTGTAAAAGCCCATTCCACACGGAAAGTGGGCTCATCTTGGGCGGCTGCCCGAGGGGTCTCGGCTTTACAACTTTGCCGAGCAGCTACTTGGTCAGGGGCAAACACGTTTGCTAAATTCTACAAATTTGATACCCTGGCTGAGGAGGACCTGGAGTTCTCTCATTCGGTGCTGCAGAGTCATCCGCACTCTCCCGCCCGTTTGGGAGCTTTGGTATAATCCCCATGGTCCTTTCGGAGTCCCCAGCATCCACTAGGACGTTAGAGAAAATAAGAATTTACTTACCGATAATTCTATTTCTCATAGTCCGTAGTGGATGCTGGGCGCCCATCCCAAGTGCGGATTGTCTGCATTACTTGTACATAGTTATTGTTACAAAAATCGGGTTATTGTTGTTGTGAGCCATCTTTTCAGAGGCTCCTTCTGTTATCATGCTGTTAACTGGGTTCAGATCACAAGTTGTACGGTGTGATTGGTGTGGCTGGTATGAGTCTTACCCAGGATTCAAAATCCTTCCTTATTGTGTACGCTCGTCCGGGCACAGTATCCTAACTGAGGCTTGGAGGAGGGTCATAGGGGGAGGAGCCAGTGCACACCAGCTAGTCCTAAAGCTTTTACTTTGTGCCCAGTCTCCTGCGGAGCCGCTATTCCCCATGGTCCTTTCGGAGTCCCCAGCATCCAATACGGACTATGAGAAATAGAATTATCGGTAAGTAAATTCTTATTTTTTCTTAGCTGATCAATCGCTAAATATAGAGCAAAAATTTAAATGTTTGTTGTGTGGGAAAAAAAGTGTTGCTGCTTTAAAAAGTGCTTGGTAACTTAGGGGTAGATTTACTAAAACTTCTAAAAAAGAAAAAATGAAATTGATGCTGATAGCAAACTATCAGATTATAGCAATCAGTTTTTAGAATAGTCTATACTATGTACCTGGAGTACTGTTGGAGAAAGAGCGCTATATAAATACATTTTTTATTATTATTATTATGTTCTTTGGATGCCAGAGGAGGTTTAAGAGGGAAGAGGACCTGTGTGCAGTCCCCGTGTTGTCCCCCTGCTCTCTGGCAGCGCAGTAGACTCTTTATGCCAGAGTCTACTGCACATGGGCAGGTCTCCAGGAAGATGGAGCCCGTACCTTGATCCTTGGGATTCCTCTACTGTGCATGTGCAAATCACCAGGAAATGGCCGCTGCGCCATTTTCCCAGTGATTTTTGCCAATCTGCAGTGCCAGCCAATGCAGGAATGCAGAGACAGAAGAGGGGTAATATAATTACCTGGGTGCAGGGTGTGCAGTCAGGGCTTCCCTTGGCCAAGGGCCCCGTGTGCACCACACAATCGGCACCCAATATAGATATGCCATTGCTGGTAGTTATGGGCAACACCAACCCTTTTCCTATATGGAAGTTTTAGTAAATCTACCCCTTAGTTCCCCTTATGTGTATAGTAAACAAATTTCAGTATATATAGTTCTAATGCTATGTACATTCAGTATTCATTCACGTCGGACAGTGAGAATTACCTTTCAATTTACAGGGACTGAATCATAAATGCACATTCAATGCCTCCTCTGCCCAGTTGCCTCACCTCATTGTGTGCCTACAGGATGCTGATCAACCTTAACTTCGGCCATTTTGTAAGTGCTTTGGGGCTACTAAATGACTAAAATGGGATTATCTAAGTAATGTTCTGTGCGAGGCAATCAGTGTCAGTATTTGTGCAAGTTTCTTGGAAAAAAAAACAAATGTGGATTTTTTCATAAATGTGTGAATGCCTGGTGCTCTAATAAACCATGCCTCCTTTTATGAAAGAGAGTGAATTAAGTCACACCTCGGGATATATTTACTAAAAGTCAATTCAATTCTTTTTAAATCATCCGCAATAGAACCAACATCCCCACAAAATCAACTAAAGTATTTGTATTCCAAATAGCTCATTTACTAAAAGTCGATTTTGAGTTCCATTTTAAAATCGCAGGGTGCTGTGATTTCTATTTGAAGTTCTAAATCTGTTGAATTCACACACAAATCGACTCAAAATCGACTTCATTAAACAAATGCATCCCTATTGGCCAAAACATGTCACATGCTCTGTATAACCTCTGTAAGCACCTTCATTCCTGTGCTAATTTGTATATCCATGATTTTTTTTTTATCATTGCTGTGCCTTTTAAACGCCATGATTATACAGCCAAAGTATGCCATATGCTTCTCTCCCACGTTTTTTTTCCCATCAATTTGAGGTTTCAGACAATTCCACATGATTTAAAATCAATTAGAACTGTTTCTGATGGTTCTATTGAAAATTATGATTTTTTTGGGCCAATTTTTGGTTCTATTAATGTTCTATTTTCAAATAAACTATTAGTAAATGAGCTTTTCCTATTGATGTATATGGACCGATGGTCTATTTGAGGTTCTATTTGTGTGTGAAGTTGAATTTCTGGCGATTTTGAGGAGATTTTGAGTCTGTTTTGCCTGTAGTAAATGATTGTCAAAATCACCACAAATCACCTCAAAACTGAATGAAACAGAAAATCGACCCTTAGTAAATTTACTTCTTTGTCTGCAACAGATTACAGGTGCAGATGTTTTCCTAAATTTTTTCGTTTGCTTTGCTTTCCAAATTACCAGCCCAAAATTCCACCTTTGATAAAAGGACAAAGAGAAACTCATGTGTTGGGAAAACAGAAAAAGTTTTGTAGGGCTCTAACCAAAAAGACTGCCGGAGGAGTTACAATGTAAAGTATTATATATAATTATTATTTTCAGGCCTCCATTAGTACTGGAAGGGTACATTTTCACAATACAATCACATATATTGTCTTAACATCTTCTTTTTCTAGAAGGATCGTTTATTTCCCATGGTGCTATGGGGCTATGTAAATTACTTTGTTAAAGAAAAAAGTGTATTTATTCTTGTTGTTTTTCTTGTGTACAATAACATTCTATAGTAGTGCCTTAAAATACCTAAATTAATATTTCATATGACTTTATTGCACAACTTTATCAAACAAACACATGCAAAATTAATGTTGTTTTATACAAAGACGTAAAATATCTAAGTGGTAATAAAATAAACAGGTTATATCTGATTAAATTATTTGTTTCGAGTGGTTTATACAGTGTTAGAATTATGTACAGTATTAGCAAATTTAGGTTATTTGCAGTCTGAAAATATACTGTATGTATATATGGCACTTGGAGAACAGATATGCCTGGAGGGCGCTTTCATACTGTTCAAAATTACTGCTTCAGTAATCCAGTCCATTTTTCGGGATCCACTTATCCACTGGATGCCAATTCCCATTTTTGTGCAGCCAGCCATTTTTCCTATTTGGGTTTATTACTATGAATGAGCTATGAATGATTTCCAGTACATCAATTATGACATTGCATTATAATTATTTTATGTCATATATATTTCTTACCCCTAAAGAAGCCCATTTATGGATGAAACGTGCACAGTTTCTGGTGCCATGTCCATACACTACTAATTAAGCTCACACCCGTAAGCATGGAGGCAGGAATATACCATCACTTCCACTGTATAGTGATTGTGTATACTTTGTCACCTTGTCTATGCTGTAAGCAATTTTTGTGAATTATGTTTTATTTTAATAAAAAAATAAATATATATATTATGTACTGGTCAGCCATTGCGCCTTTTTCATGTTAGGTGATCTTTGGTGAGAGGGTATTTTTAAGGACCATCATCTTTTTCATCTATATAGTACCCTCTGGTTTTTGTGTGTGTGTGTGTGTGTGTGTGTGTGTGTGTGTGTGTATATATATATATATATATATATATATATAATATATACAAAAAATCTCTGTGAAGCGCACTTATTTTATAAACTAATGTAATTAGATTTTTTTTATTGGATAGTCTATAAAGAGAGGATGACCTTTCACGTATAAACAACCATGTTTAAAAAACATACATCTTTTTATTGTAAGAACAATGTAGTTTAAATTGACATTTGCATTAAAAAGAATTGATAATGAACATTTCTTTTACATTGATAATACAATTGTGTATTTCAACATTATTTATGTAAAAAAAAGGAATAAAAGAGCTTTCACCCAACGCGTTTCATCTTATAGCGACTTCTTCGGGGGTGTTTTTTAAATAATCCAATAATCCCTATGTATGCAGACCTATAGGACTACTGCTGGAAAACAAAAGGGAATTGTTTACATCCAGCCCATAGGTGGATCCTTTTTTGCTATACAGACATATAGAAAAACTGTGGGAATATAAATCCAACGAGGCCTGATAAACAACCTATATATACGTATTTTGGAGAAAAGTATAATTCATTAGGTGGACTAAAATAAGGAACCCCACTAAATGTCATCATATCATGGGAGTCTCCTTCCTCAAGTTTTCAAATCTATTTTATAAACAATTCCTAGCATAATAATTGGCTTAATTAAAGTCCTTACCCTTTATGAATGATACAGCTTTTCAAAATAAACACCCCTGAAGAAGTCGCTAATACGAAACGCGTTGGCGCTTTTATTCCTTTTTTTACATAAATAATGTTGAAATACACAATTGTATTATCAATGTAAAAGAAATGTTCATTATCAATTCTTTTTAATGCAAATGCCAATTTAAACTACATTGGCCCTCATTCAGAGTTGTTCGCTCGGTAATTTTCTTCGCATCGCAGCGATTTTCGGCTAATTGCGCATGCGCAATGTTCGCACTCCGACTGCGCCAAGTAAATTTGCTATGCAGTTAGGTATTTTACTCACGGCATTACGAGGTTTTTTCTTCGTTCTGGTGATCGTAATGTGATTGACAGGAAGTGGGTGTTTCTGGGCGGAAACTGGCCGTTTTATGGGTGTGTGTGAAAAAACGCTGCAGTTTCTGGGAAAAACGCGGGAGTGTCTGAAGAAACGGAGGAGTGTCTGGGCGAATGCTGGGAGTGTCTGTGACGTCAAACCAGGAACGAAACTGACTGAACTGATCGCAGTTGCCGAGTAAGTCTGGAGCTACTCAGAAACTGCTAAGAAGTGTCTATTCGCAATTCTGCTAATCTTTCGTTCGCAATTTTACTATGCTAAGATTCACTCCCAGTAGGCGGCGGCTTAGCGTGTGCAAAGCTGCTAAAAGCAGCTTGCGAGCGAACAACTCGGAATGACCACCATTGTTCTTACAATAAAAAGATGTATGTTTTTTAAACATGGGTGTTTATATGTGTAAGGTCATCCTCTCTTTATAGACTATCCGGTAAAAAAATCTATTTACATTAGTTTCTAAAATAAGTGCGCTCCACAGATATATTTTTTGTATCTTTATTCTTTTTGATCTCTATCGACAAGGGATCCGTTCTGTGTTGAAGCTTGCCCTTTTTTTGAAATATAACATTATTGATTTTGGCTAATTTAGAACCTACTAACTGACATCAAGAAAACAAAACTTCAGTAGTATATACTAAGAGCGCATTAAGGGATTATACTATTGTGTGTATATATATATATATATATATACACACACACACACATATATATAGATAATATAAAGTGGTCAAAGTGGACATTTTTAAATGGGAGCATGGAAAATATAAAGGGTGTACAAGTGTTGGAAAAGGGGGAGTGGTCATTTAAAAGGAGGCATGTCATCAAGAGGACAGGGACGGTGAGGCAGACTGGAGTGGTGAGGCTTAGGTGTCATTCATGGCAATGGCTGCAAGAAAGACAGAGGAGAGGTAGTGGTGGCTGGGGAAGGCAACGGGTAACAGCAGGAGAGGCAATGGGTTACTGGAAAGGTAGAGGGTGACAGAGAGAGGTAGTGGGTGACTGAGAGGCAGTGGGTGAAAAGGGAAAATAGTTGACAGCAGGGTAAGAGGGTGATGGGGAGAGGGTGAGGATGATAGGGAGAGGGTGCAGATGACAAGCAGTGGGTTGCAGGGAGAGGCAGAGTGTGATTAGAGGATGACAAGCAGAGGGTGCAAGGAGAAGCAGTGGGTTAAAGGGAGATGGTGATGGAGAGTGGGTGAAATGGAGAGGCAGTTGGTGATGGAGACGGAGAGGCAGAGGGTGAAAGGGTGACAGGGAAAGTGTAATCGGGAAAGGCAGGGGGTGATGAAGAGTCAGTGATGGGGAGAGACAGTGAGTGATGGGTAGTAGGTGACAGGGAGAAACAGAGAGTGAATGAGTTTGGATGACCGGTAGAGGATGAACGGGAGAGACAGGGTAATGGGGAGAGGCAGCGGGTGACGGGAAGAGGGTGACAGGGAGAGGTGTGGGTGACAGGCAGAGGGTAAAGGGTAGAGGAAGAGAGTATGTGAGGTCGCTATAGGAGGGAGGAAAGGGGGTAAATTTGGTTTAAAGGGTTCCCTGGGACATGAAGGGAAAATTCCACTGGGGAGACGAGCAGAAAAAAAACAAGGAGGTTAACAAGAGAGCTGAGGAACGAATGCTAGGTAGGAGCGAGAGAGGGAGGGGAAGAGAGGGAGGAAGACAGAGGAACAGAGAGGGAGAGAGGTAGGGGAGAGAGAGATAGTGGGAGGGAGAGAATGATAGCAAGACAGGGAGGGAGAGAGAAATAAGGGGGATAGGGAGAGAGAGAATGAGAGGGAGGGAGGAATGGAGGGAGAGATAGAATGAATGCTATGAACTAACCGTCATCTGGGGCAAGGAAGGCTCCTCTCTTTAGGGTTTTGTGCCGGGGCCAGTCACCTACAGTAGATTGTAACGTCAGGCCCTGGCAACAGCAGCCTGTTACTGGGGAGAAGCTGAGAAACGTGGAGAAGGGAGAGAGCAGCCTCTCCTGCCAAGCTGTCACTCACCAATGCTATGTTGCGATTTAACATATGCCGTGGGCCCTGGGACTTCCTGGACAGTGCAAATCAAAGTGGCTACCAGCACACTTCCCCAGTATGTGTATGTGTGTGTGTGTATATATATATATATATATATATAAACAACCAGATTCAGAGTGTGCACAGTGATATTAAAACGTTAAAACAATATCCTATTGTCATTAGGAATCAACCAGCAACCAATGTAATTATATACATAAAAATGTATTAAAATAATGGACAAAAATAACCCATATAATACTGTTAATTTCTGGGGCTTGTTGTCCTTATGGAAGAGAGTTCTGATCCCGACGCATTTCGTCCTTAAAAGGACTTCATCAGGGGAAATCAATAAGGAGCTGGTTGAGTGAAGAGGAAAAAAGGAGAACAATATTTTTTATCCAATATAGGAGATACATTATTATGATATTACATCACAACATAAAATAATTGAATGTACAAAGATAATTTTCCAATTTTTCAAGAATAATTTTAACAAGATCAGATCAATTTGATTATAGAAAACTGATACAGTATAAATCCCTTAATTGTGCTATAACAAAATCACTTGTAATCAATTTAACAATTAAGACCACTAGAGGAAACCATTTAACAAGGTAAGTGATAACAGATTAAATTAAACATTTAACATACATGGGGCTAGATGCATCATCGCTTGGAAAGTGATAAAATGGACAGTGAAAAAGTACCAGCCAATCAGGTCCTATCTGCCATGTCACAGGCTGTGTTTGAAAAACGTCAGTTAGGGGCTGATTGGCTGGTACTTTTTCACTGTCCATTTTGTCATTTTCCAAGCGATGATGCATCTAGCCCAGGGGTTCTCAAAGTCGGTCCTCAGGACCCCACACAGTGCATGTTTTGCAGGTAACCCAGCAGGTGCACAGGTGTATTAATTACTCACTGACCCATTTTAAAAGGTCCACAGGTGGAGCTAATTATTTCACTTGCGATTCTGTGAGGAGACCTGCAAAACATGCGCTGTGTGGGGTCCTGAGGACCGAGTTTGAGAACCTGTGATCTAGCCCATAGTCTTAGATCATTGAAGGAAGAAAGTATGCATACCATAATTTACTCACAAAGAGCTAATTTAATTAGTCTACATCCTATAGGTGGAGTAATCCTTTCGTAAGTTGTGAAGTAAAACCACAGTATACCTTGGTGATATAGTGCTGCCTATAAATGATAATTAAATATCATATCTGATTTTCAGGACTAATAATTAAGAAAATTTAGTAATTTAATTTACTTACTAAGAAAAAAGAAGATGATCATAAAAATGACCTCACTTTACCGGATAGGAGATTTTGTAATGAACAGTGGACGGTACTAAAAATATATGAATTTAAAACTTAGAAAAACATAAATGACTATAATCTTAATAATATTAGATAATGATATTACTTACACAATGTATTTAATAGGATTGTGTCCTTTATGTTGGATATCACAAATAATCATCCACTAAAAGTAAATACATTTTAATATTTAATTAATTTATATCTATAAATTTTAAAAGATAATTAAATAAATGTAACTGTTCCAAAGTGAATTTAATGTATTAAATAATACTAATTCATATAAGTGCAGTATTCCTATCATAATTACTTACAAAGTGTGGCTCCAATAGGATGTGTGTCTGTCTCTTCTCAAATGGATAATGAACTCAAGGAGACAGAACCACTCTATTTAAACTCTTTAGTTTATTACCTCACTTCCTTAGGGGCAATTAACCAATGAGAAGGTGTGCAATACAATTGGAAGAAATCTGAGTATAATAAGACCTACTAAAAAGGTAGTCGCAACATGGAAAGTGCAAAATTATGCCTACTATATAGTACTATAAAGTGAAACTCTGAAAATATATTAAAAACGTTAATAATGACAAAAAAATAGATCTGCTTGTGTCACTTCCGCCATGCGTTCCAGCAAAATCCGGTGGAACGCATGGCTGGTAACACTCTCCAGAATACGTAACCAAATCGGGTGTGATAAATATACTAATAAAATAGTGCACAGTGCATTGAGGAAGCCATAACTCGCTCCCCTTAGTTATACAAGTCCCGCGTGTGAGGTGCGTTCCACCTCACCTAAGCAGGCCGCGGCTTGCGTTCCACCTGATCCATCGGTGGACGGCATTAACCGCGCATGCGCCCACCGCGGTCCTATGCACTCCACTACACTTAGATCGTGGAGCACAACAGGACTCGCACCCTCGCATTGAGTTAGAATATACCTAATGGGGCACAACGGGGCAAATAGTAATAAATAACAAGATCTAACCGTATATTTTTAGCGATTATAATTAATGGGTTTTATAAAAACATTTTTAAATGAAATTAACCCCATCCAATAGTGTTACAATTGGAAAGAGGGGAAGCCAGATGGTATAATTGGAAGGGGGAGAAGCCAAAGGGTATAATACAATATTCCTTCAATGCCTTTACATTGTATTATACAGATTAACACTTTAGATGCATATAAATAAATTAAAGAACCAAAATTACCCTAGAAAAGCAACAATGTCTACACTTTCATTTAATCCATTGGGAAATAAAGTATTAAGAGTATAAATCCAATATGCCTCACGTTTGGATAACAGTAGATCTCTATCCCCGCCTCTGTCGTTAGTTTTTACATGTTCAAACACCCCAAAAGTTAGTTCATTCACATTGGAATTATGATGTTCTGAAAAGTGTCTAGGTAAACTGTGTGACAATACTTTATTTTTAATATTTCTTAGATGCTCTTGGATACGAATTTTTATTTTCCTTTTTGTTTTCCCTACATAAGATAGTTTGCAAGAGCAATCTATCTTATAAATTACATAATCCGTATTGCATGTAACTATCTTTTAATACAAACGTGCGTGCAGAGTCCTGTTGTGTAAGTAATATCATTATCTAATATTATTAAGATTATAGTCATTTATGTTTTTCTAAGTTTTAAATTCATATATTTCTCATACGTCCTAGAGGATGCTGGGGTCCACTTCAGTACCATGGGGTATAGACGGTTCCGCAGGAGCCATGGGCACTTTAAGACCTTTCAAGGGTGTGAACTGGCTCCTCCCTCTATGCTCCGCCTCCAGACTTCAGTTTTAGAAATGTGCCCAGGCAGACTGGATGCACTCCAGGGGGCGCTACTGAGTTTCTCTGAAAACACTTATGTTAGGTTTTTTATTTTCAGGGAGGACTGCTGGCAACAGTCTCCCTGCTTCTTGGGACTGAGGGGGCAGAAGTAGGAACCAGCTTCCTAAAGAGTTTCATGGCTCTGCTTCTGGCTGATAGGACACCATTAGCTCCTGAAGGGTAGTAAACGCTAGCTGTGCCTAGATGCTCACTCCCACAGCATGCCGTCACCCCCCTTGCAGAGCCAGAAGTCAGAAGACAGGTGAGTGTTAGAAGAGAGATCTTCAATCAAGGTGACGGCTAAAGGTACCGCGCGGCTGGCAGGAGCGCAGCGCGCCATGTTGTCCACACATACACAGGCACTGCAGGGCGCGGGGGTGGGGGGCGCCCTGGGCAGCATGAAACCTAATAAAACTGGCAAATGAAGGGGCATAAGATGTTGAGGCACAGTCCTACCCCAGCCAGTATAAAAATTTACCTCAAATGCTGAGGAGAAACGCGCCATTACGGGGGCGAAGCTTCCTCCTCAGTCAGCCAGCACACTGCTCAGCGCCATTTTCTCTCTCTCCTCAGGCTGCAGAGACAACGCTGGTCCTCCTCCACTACTGAATACATGTATCAGGGTGCAAAACGGGGGGGGGGGGGGGGGGGCACAGTGAAATTGGTGCTTTACATTGTGTATTAACATTATAAAAAAGCCCTGCATGTCAGTGGGCATTTTATGTTTCACAGGCATTGTGTTACTGGCGCTGGGTTTGTGAACTGGCTGCTCCTATTTGCGTCCTTCTGACAGATTTTACTGTGGGTCTGTCCCCTATAAGTCCCGGAGTGTCTGTGGTGTGTTTGTGCACGTGTGTGACATGTCTGAGGCAGGGAGTTCTTCCCCTGAGGAAGCCATTTTAGGGACACAGAGTTGTAATGTGGTGACGCTGCAGGCATACCACGAGCCTGACTGGGTGAAAGAAATACGTGATAGTGTGAATCATATCAGTAGGAGATTAGATAAGTCTGAGTCTCATGCAGAAAGCTGGAGAAAATCAGTGAAAGATGTGATTTTTCAGGGTTCTGCTTTCTCATCCGCAGGCGACTCCTCTGGGTGACATAAGACAAACATGGTACATACTGATACCGACACGGACTCTGATTCCTGTGTCGACGATAGTGATTCCAGGGGGATAGATCCCAAATTGGCAAAAAGCGTACAATATATGATTGTTGCTATAAAGGAGGTCTTAGAAGTTACGGAAGCCTCTACTGTACCTCAGGAGAAGGCTTATTTCTATAAGGAAAAGAAATGTAAGGTAACTTTCCCTCCTTCCCACGAGCTCAATACTCTTTTTGAGGGAGTTTGGGTGAATCCTGACAAGAAATTTAATATTCCCAAAAGGATTCAGATTACTTATCCTTTCCTTTAGAGGACAGGAAAAGATGGGAGTCACCCCCGGTGTTAGACAGTGCACTGTCAAGGTTAACAAAAAAGGTGATTCTCCCTGCACCTGGGACGGCTTAACTAAAGGATCCGGCAGACCGCAAAATGGAGACCACGTTAAAATCTATTTATGTGGCCAATGGTACGCTGCTCGGACCCACCATTGCTTACACGGGGGTGAGTCGTGCTATTGAAAAATGGTCTGATAACTTGTCATCGGAAATTGACACGATTGATAGAGACGAGTTACCCCTAACGTTAGGTAACATCAAAGACGCTGCCGCATACATGCTGGAAGCTATGAAGGATATTGGACTCTTGGGTTCAACAGCCGCTACCATGGCAGTATCGGCTCGGAGGGTGTTGTGGATTCGCCAGTGGAATGCTGATGCAGATTCCAAAAGAAATATGGAGGCTCTCCCGTATAAAGGTGAGGCCTTATTTGGTGATGGGCTGGATGCGTTAGTCTCGGCGGCTACCGCAGGTAAGTCGACAGTCTTGCCTTATGCTCCTGCACCGGCGAAAAAGACACATCACTTTCACATGCAGTCCTTTCGGCCCAACAAATACAAAAATGCCAAAGGTTCCCCCTTCTTTGCATACTTCTGCCAAATCTGCAGCATGACGCTGGGGCTCCCTTGCGGGAGTCCGCTCGGGTGGGAGCATGTCTGAAACTTTTTAGTCAAATTTGGATTACATCTGGCCTGGACCCATGGGTCTTACAAATAGTGTCCCAAGGGTACAGACTGAAGTTTCAAGACGTCCCCCATGCCGATTTTTCAAATCGGCCTTGCCAGCTTCTCTTCCAGAAAGAGAGGCAGTAACAACGGCAATTCAAAAACTATGTCAGGATCAGGTCATTATCCTGGTACCTTTGTCACAATGAGGAGAAGGTTTTTATTCAAGCATCTTCGTAGTTCCGAAGCTGGACGGCTCGGTCAGACCGATTTTAAAACTGAAAAATCTGAATCTCTACCTGAAAAGGTTCGAGTTCAAGATGGAATCCCTGAGGGCAGTGATTTCCAGTCTGGAGGAAGGGGACTTCATGGTGTCAGTAGGCATAAAGGATGCTTACTTGCATGTTCCCATTTATCCTCCTCTCCAAGCTTATCTGAGATTCGCAGTACAGGATTGACATTACCAGTTCCAGACGTTGCCGTTCGGTCTCTCCACGGCACCGAGGGTATTCACCAAGGTGATGGCGGAGATGATGGTCCTCCGTCAAAAAGGAGTCAATATAATTCCTTATCTGGACGATCTCCTGATAAAAGCGAGATCCAGGGAACAGTTGGTGCGGAACATCGCACTCTCCCTGTCAATACTCCAACAACACGGTTGGATCATGAATTTTCCAAAGTCTCAGTTGGAACCAACGACAAGATTGTCCTTTTTAGGGATGATTCTGGACACAGAAGTACAGAGAGTATTTCTTCCAGTGGAAAAGGCTCTGTAAATCCAGAAAATGGTCAAACAAATATTGAAACCAACAAGCGTGTCGATCCATCCATGCAGTTGGTTGTTGGGGAAAATGGTAGCGGCCTACGAGGCCATACAGTGTGGTCGATTTCATGCCAGAGTATTCCAGTGGGTCCTGTTGGACAAGTAGTCCGGATCCCACCTACACATGCACCGGAAGATAATCCTGTCCAGGCTATTACGCTCCTGTGGTGGCTACACAGTTCTCACCTACTAGAGGGACACAGGTTCGGGATTCAGTACTGGGTCCTGGTAACCACGGATGCAAGTCTCTGAGGCTGGGGAGCTGTCACACAGGGGGAAAGCTTCCAAGGAAAATGGTCAAGTCAGGAAGCCTGCCTGTTATGCACACCAGTGCCTGCAGGAAAGTACTGGTGTCTGAACTGTTATGCAAAACAAATGGACTCACAGACAGACTAGGGAATATGACATAACGTACACAGAAGGTGGTAGGGTAACAAAATACACACAAAGTGAACAGAGAAGCCCAGAGGCTAAGGAACTGGGTATCTCCCTTGTATTAGAACTGCTCAGATGTGAAAAGCAAGATGTTGTGTTTTAATACATAGAGAACCCGAAATGCTGTTGCTAAGGGCAACAGCAAAACCCTAAAGGGTTACCAACGGGTGTGGCAGTAAACTCCTTGGTCAGAGATGGAATGATAGACACAAGGAGAATCTCCACAATCCTAATTCTCACTTGCAGTGCACAGGTTCAGCTTTCTGCCACTAAACTGACCCCTGACACCTAGCACAGTGAGACAGGATTAGACAGGCAAGTCTTAGAATACAGCCGCAAACTTGCTAAGTTCACAGAGTAGTAACAGAACCCCAGCAAGCTAAACGACTGACTCCAGTCTTACTGCTAGGTCTGGATTGGCAGAGTGTAATACCAAATCCCCAGGCCTATTTGCAGTAAGCAACAAACAAATACAAAGCTACACAGTACTGGCTAACTTTCAGAAACTGACTAACCAACAAAGATTCAGCAGCATCTGCTTACCCTGAAAAGAGGCCTTATAAAGCAGGTGCTGTCCACGCCCCACTCAGACCTCACAGACTGTGAGCACAAAAACCAGCACCGGATCCCCTGCCATGCACAGAGCCTATAACCACTGCACAGCAAAAGACCCGAACCGGAGTATCAGCTGCGCTCAGGTTACTCCGCTAGCACTTGTCTCCCGGTTGCCATGACGACGTGGCAGCACAGGGCAGGAGACCCTAACAGTACCCCCCCTCTGACGAGGGGTCAAAGAACCCCTACCACCGGGTTTATCGGGGAACTGCGAGAAGAAAGAGCGTATCAGTCTGGGGGCATGAAGATCACAACAGCGCACCCACGACCGCTCCTCCGGGCCATACCCCTTCCAGTGCACCAAAAATGACAGCCGACCCCGAACCACCTTGGAGTCAAGAATCCTTTCAACAACAAACTCCCTCTGGCCACGTATCAGAAGAGGGGAAGGTCTTCCACTGGAAGAAGGATTACTAATCGCCCGTTTTAAAAGGGAACAATGAAATGTCTTATTGATACCCAAAGAACGAGGCAGATCTAACTGAAATGCCACCGGATTGATAACCCTGGTGATCTTATAAGGGCCGATGAACCGGGGGCCTAACTTATGAGATGGCTGTCTCAACTTCAAATTCTTGGTAGACAACCAGACGAAGTCTCCTAATTTGAAGCTGCAGGGTCTTTTCCGCTTATCAAAAACCCTTTTGGTCACTAATGACACAGACACAAGGGCTTTCTTCACTTTCCGCCAAATACCTCTAAGGACCGAAACCACAGAGGAACCACCAGGCGTGGAGTCCAGGGGGTCAAAAGAATTGGCCTTAGGATGATGCCCATACACACAAAGGAAGGGAGAGATCCCTGTAGCAGAGTGAGCCGCGTTGTTATAGGCAAACTCCGCCATGGACAGATGAGCAACCCAGTCAGTCTGACACTTGGAGACATAACACCTGAGGAACTGCTCCAAGGACTGGTTCACCCTTTCAGTCTGCCCATTAGACTGCGGATGGTAGCCCGACGACAAGCTGACAGAAATCTGGAGATCGGAACAAAATGCCCTCCAGAATTTGGCCACAAACTGGGATCCGCGGTCAGAGACCACATCAAGTGGCAACCCGTGGAGACGCACAACATGCAGCATAAATAATTCAGACAGGCGTCTGGCCGATGGCAGCCCAACCAGTGGAACGAAGTGCGCCATCTTCGAAAACCTGTCAACGACAACCCAGATGGCTGTCATCCCCGAGGATTTGGGCAAGTCCACCACAAAATCCATTGAAATGTGGGTCCATGGCTTAGATGGGATAGAGAGTGGATGTAATGGGCCAACAGGAACCCCTCTAGGAGTCTTATTTCGGGCACAGATGTCACATGCCCGAACCCACTGATCCACATCCTTAGCCACCGAGGGCCACCACACCGCCCTAGATAGCAACTCCCGAGTTCTGGCAATACCCGGGTGACCTGCCGACTTCTTGGCATGGAATTCCAGGAACACTCGCTGTCTTAACCTAGGAGGCACAAACAAAAGACCTACCGGAAGGTCTGGAGGAGCCTGCTCCTGTGCTCTAAGGACTAATGATAAGAGGTCCTGGGTAATGCCCACTTTAATACATGATGGGGAAACAATGGGCAACGGCTCCTCGGTGGTCTCCTGGATTGGAGCAAAACTCCGCGAGAGCGCATCAGCCTTGATGTTTTTTGACCCAGGGCGATATGTTATCAAAAAATTAAAGCGAGCAAAAAACAAAGCCCATCGTGCCTGCCTGGCATTAAGACGCTTCGCTGACTCTAAATATGCCAGATTCTTATGGTCAGTGAGAATTGAGACCACAAACTTAGCCCCCTCAAGCCAGTGTCTCCACTCCTCGAGTGCATCCTTAATAGCCAACAATTCCCGGTTACCCACGTCATAATTCATCTCGGCAGGCGAAAATTTACGGGAAAAGTAAGCACAGGGATGAAGGCGATTATCAGACACTCCCATCTGAGAAAGCACTGCCCCAATACCCATCTCAGAGGCATCCACCTCCACCACAAAAGGACGCTCTGGATCTGGGTGTCGCAGCACCTTGGCCGAAACAAATGTCCTTTTGAGATGGGCAAAAGCCGCTTTAGCCTCACAAGACCAGTGAGCAACATCCGCCCCTTTCTTAGTGAGTGCCACCAAGGGCGCCACTATAGACGAAAATCCAGCGATAAATCGTCTATAAAAATTCGCAAAGCCCAGGAAACGCTGAAGCGCCTTCAAACTAGTGGGCTGCACCCAATCCAGGACTGCCTGTACCTTGGAACCCTCCATTTTGAAACCTTCTGGGGAGATAATATATCCTAGAAATGCGATTTGCTGAACTTCAAATTCGCACTTCTCCAGCTTCGCCCCAAGCCGGTGGTCTCTGAGTTTCTGGAGGACTAAGCGTACATGCTTCCGATGTTCCTCCAGGGAATGGGAGAAGATTAGGATGTCATCTAAGTATACAACTAAGAATCTATCCAAATATTCCCTGAGCACATCATTCATGAAATCCTGGAAGACTGCCGGGGCATTACAGAGCCCAAAAGGCATCACCAAATATTCATAATGCCCCGAGTGGGTAT
Source organism: Pseudophryne corroboree (assembly GCF_028390025.1). Lineage (NCBI taxonomy): Eukaryota > Metazoa > Chordata > Amphibia > Anura > Myobatrachidae > Pseudophryne > Pseudophryne corroboree. Next base: position 88,035,621 of record NC_086452.1, read on the forward strand.
TAAAGGCAGTCTTCCATTCATCCCCCTCTCTTATTCGGATTAGATTGTACGCACCGCGTAGGTCAATCTTAGAAAAAATGGTGGCAGTACGAAGCTGGTCAAACAAGACCGAAATGAGAGGCAGTGGGTATGAGTTTTTAATCGTGATACGGTTCAATTCCCTGAAGTCGATGCAGGGTCGCAACGAACCGTCCTTTTTACCCACGAAGAAGAACCCCGACCCAACTGGAGACTGTGAAGGTCTGATAAATCCCTTAGCCAAGTTCTCCTGAATGTACTCTGCCATAGCCTCAGTCTCAGGACGTGACAGGGAGTACAACCTGCTCTTGGGAAGCTTAGCATTTGGCAACAAATCAATGGCACAGTCATAGGAGCGATGGGGAGGTAGTACCTCTGCAACTTTTTTGGAGAACACGTCCGCAAAATCTGCATAACACCCTGGCAATCCTGGCAAACTTAGCTGCGAGAACCTGACTGGAAGGCTCAAGCAACTCCTGAAACAATCAGTACCCCAACTAAGAATCTCCCCAGAGACCCAGTCAAATTGAGGATTGTGGGCCCTTAACCAGGGTAACCCCAACACCAATGGGGCAAAAGTACAGACAGTCACATAAAAGGAAAATTTTTCAGAGTGTGTGGCTCCAATAAACAAAGAAATCTGGCTAGTGCAAGAGGTAATTTTACCTTGGGATAATGGTTCCCCGTTTAACCCACAAATCTCAATTTCCGATGCCAAGGGTACTAAGGGAACAGAGTGTTTCAGGGCGAATTGGCGGTCCATAAAAACCCCGTCGGCCCCACTGTCCACAAAGGCCTCAGTCTTGACAGTTTGACCGAGGATCTTCAAGGTCACCGGAATGATAAAAGTCTTCTTGGGAAATTCTGACTTCTGGCCTGACAGGATATTTCCCATCACCCTCAGGCCCTGAAGTTTTCCGGCTTTTCTGGGCATGATACTACCACATGACCTTTATTCCCACAGTACAAACACAACCCCTGCTGTCTCCTCCGCGTCTTCTCACGCGAGGAGAGGCGGGTAGCCCCAATCTGCATAGGCTCCTCGGAAAATTCCTCAGAGTCTGAGGTTCCCTTGGGAAGGAAGGAAATCTCAGTCTCCCTTTCAAGCCTACGCTCTCTCAGCCGTCTATCCACCCGGATGGATAACTGCATGAGCTGATCCAAGCTATCAGGCAAGGGATATTGTACCAGTTGGTCCTTTATCTGGTTAGAGAGACCTCTTCGGTACTGGTGTCTCAGGGCTGGGTCATTCCACTGGGTATCATGGGCGAACCTCCGAAACTCCGTACAGTAAACCTCAACTGGCCTTCGCCCTTGCTTAAGGATCGAAATCTGAGCCTCGGCTGAGGCCGTCTTGTCAGGGTCATCATACAACATGCCCAGTGCCGTAAAAAAAGCATCAACACTTTTAAGCGACGGACAGTCAGGCTGCAACCCATATGCCCAGACCTGTGGGTCTCCTTGTAGCAAGGAAATCACTATGCCCACCCGCTGAATCTCCGACCCAGAAGACTGAGGCCTAAGCCGGAAGTATAGCTTGCAGCTCTCCTTGAAACAAAAGAACTGCGAGCGATCTCCAGAAAAACGATCCGGGAGATTTACTTTCGGCTCCTTAACCCCTGCAGGTGCTGCTGCTGCTGCGGGAGCTCCGCCAGCAGCCTGGGAGGTGTGCATTTTAATGGACAAATCATTAAATTTTCGAGTCAGGACCTGCACCTGATCAACCACCTGTTGCAACGTATTTTGTGGGGTATGCTCCATATTCCCACAAAATTTCAACAGGAGTATTTGGCTGCTGAATATGTTATGCACACCAGTGCCTGCAGGAAAGTACTGGTGTCTGAACTGTTATGCAAAACAAATGGACTCACAGACAGACTAGGGAATATGACATAACGTACACAGAAGGTGGTAGGGTAACAAAATACACACAAAGTGAACAGAGAAGCCCAGAGGCTAAGGAACTGGGTATCTCCCTTGTATTAGAACTGCTCAGATGTGAAAAGCAAGATGTTGTGTTTTAATACATAGAGAACCCGAAATGCTGTTGCTAAGGGCAACAGCAAAACCCTAAAGGGTTACCAACGGGTGTGGCAGTAAACTCCTTGGTCAGAGATGGAATGATAGACACAAGGAGAATCTCCACAATCCTAATTCTCACTTGCAGTGCACAGGTTCAGCTTTCTGCCACTAAACTGACCCCTGACACCTAGCACAGTGAGACAGGATTAGACAGGCAAGTCTTAGAATACAGCCGCAAACTTGCTAAGTTCACAGAGTAGTAACAGAACCCCAGCAAGCTAAACGACTGACTCCAGTCTTACTGCTAGGTCTGGATTGGCAGAGTGTAATACCAAATCCCCAGGCCTATTTGCAGTAAGCAACAAACAAATACAAAGCTACACAGTACTGGCTAACTTTCAGAAACTGACTAACCAACAAAGATTCAGCAGCATCTGCTTACCCTGAAAAGAGGCCTTATAAAGCAGGTGCTGTCCACGCCCCACTCAGACCTCACAGACTGTGAGCACAAAAACCAGCACCGGATCCCCTGCCATGCACAGAGCCTATAACCACTGCACAGCAAAAGACCCGAACCGGAGTATCAGCTGCGCTCAGGTTACTCCGCTAGCACTTGTCTCCCGGTTGCCATGACGACGTGGCAGCACAGGGCAGGAGACCCTAACACTGCCTTCACAGAAACGTTCTGGAATTGAGAGCCATTTACAACGGCCTTCTACAAGCGGTACATCTTCTTCAAGATCATCCCGTGCAGATCCAGTCGGACAATGTAACAGCAGTCGCGTACATAAACAGGCAAGGCGGAACGAACAGCGGAGCGGCAATGGCAGAGGTGACAAGGATTCTCCTCTGGGCAGAAAGACATGTAAGAGCTCTGTCAGCAATTTTCATTCCGAGAGTGGACAACTGGGAAGCAGACTTCCTCAGCAGACACGATCTCCATCCAGGAGAATGGGGCCTCCACCAAGAAGTCTTCGCAGAGGTGACAAGTCTTTGGGGAGTTCCTCAAGTAGACATGAGTGCACATTGTCTAGACAAGAAGTTTCAGAGATATTGTTCCAGGTCGAGAGACCCTCAAGCAGTAACAGTGGATGCACTGGTGACCCAGTGGGTGTTTCGGTCGGTATATGTGTTCCCTCCACTTCCACTGATTCCAAAGTTCTCAAAATAAGGAGAAGAACAAGAGTTCGAGCAATCTTCATTGCCCCAGACTGGCCAAGGAGGGCTTGGTATCCAGATCTTCAGGAGTTGCTCATAGAAGATCCTCGGCCTCTTCCTCCTCGAGAGAACCTACTACAGCAGGGGCCGTGTGTGTATCAAGACTTACCGCGGCTACGTTTGACGGCATGGCTGTTGAGCGCCGGATCCTAGCCCGAAAGGGTATTCCCAAGGAAGTCATCCCCACTCTTATTCAGGCCAAGAAAGGAGTAACGTCTAAACATTACCACCGTATTTGGAGAAAATATGTGTCTTGGTGTGAAACAAGAAGGCTCCTACGGAAGAGTTTGAATTGGGACGTTTTTCTAAATTTTTTCTCCAGGCTGGTGTGGATGCGGGCCTTAGATTGGGGTCAATCAAGGTCCAGATTTCGGCCTTATCAGTTTTCTTTCAAAAACAATTGGCCGCCTTTCCAGAAGTTCAGACGTTCGTGAAAGGGGTTCTGCACATCCAGCCTCCATTTGTGCCTCTAGTGGCACCATGGGACCTTATTGTGGTGTTGCAGTTCCTTCAATCAGATTGGTTTGAACCTCTGCAGTAGATAGAATTGAAGTTTCTCACTTGGAAAGTGGTGATGCTTTTGGCCTTGGCATCCGCAAGGCGAGTGTCTGAGTTGGGGGCCTTGTCTCACAAGAGCCTTTACCTGATCTTCCATGAAGATAGGGTGGAGTTGTGAACTCGCCAACATTTTCTTCCAAAGGTGGTTTCATCTTTCCACATAAACCAACCTATTGTGGTGCCAGTAGCTACTGACACTTTCACTGAGTCAAAGTCTCTAGATGTGGTTAGAGCTTTGAAGATTTATGTCGCAAAAACAACTCGGATACGGAAAACAGAGGCTCTGTTTGTCCTGTATGCTCCCAACAAGATTGGGTGTCCTGCTTCTAAGCAGACTATTGCGCGCTAGATCAGAGGTACGATTCAGAACGCTCATTCTACGGCAGGATTGCCGATACCGAAGTCGGTGAAGGCCCATTCTACTAGGAAAGTGGGCTCATCCTGGGCGGCTGCCCGGGGCGTCTCGGCTTTACAACTTTGCCGAGCGGCTACTTGGTCAGGGTCTAATACATTTGCTAAATTTTATAAGTTTGACACTTTGGCCGATGAGGACCTCAAGTTTGGTCAATCGGTTCTGTAGGGTCATCCGCACTCTCCCGCCCGTACTGGAGCTTTGGTATAACCCCATAGTACTGAAGTGGACTCCAGCATCCTCTAGGACGTATGAGAAAATAGGATTTTAATACCTACCGGTAAATCCTTTTCTCCTAGTCCGTAGAGGATGCTGGGCACCCGACCCAGTGCGTACTTTACCTGCAGTTTGTTCATTATAGTTACACAAGTTGTGTTTCATTTGTTTTCAGCATGTTGCTGCAAATGGTTCATGCCTGTTGGCGTGTGTTATGTTGAATGCCATGTTGTGCGGCATGGTTGAGGTGTGAGCTGGTATGAATCTCACCATTAGTATAAAAGTTAATCCTTTCCTCGAAATGTCTGTCTCCCTGGGCACAGTTCCTATAACTGAGGTCTGGAGGAGGGGCATAAAGGGAGGAGCCAGTTCACACCCTCGAAAAATCTTAAAGTGCCCATGGCTCCTGTGGAACCGTCTATACCCAATGGTACTAAAGTGGACCCCAGCATCCTTTACGAACTAGGAGAAAATACCGGTAGGTATTAAAATCCTATTTTTTAGTACCGTCCACTGTTCATTACAAAATCTCCTATCCGGTGAAGTGAGGTCATTTTTATGATCATCTTCTTTTTCCTTAGTAAGTAAATTAAATTACAAAATTTTCTTAATTATTAGTCCTAAAAATTAGATACTGTATGATATTTAATTATCATTTATAGGCAGCACTATATCACCAAGGTATACTGTGGTTTTACTTCACAATTTACGAAAGAATTACTCCACCTATTGGATGTTGACCAATTAAATTAGCTCTCTGTGAGTAAATTATGGTATGCATACTTTCTTCCTTCAATGATCTAAGACTATGGGGTATATTTACTAAAATTCGTAATTTCCCGTTTGAGGTCAAAGTTCAATCACGAATGACATCGAAAGTGTAAAGTTGCAACTTTTTGAATTTATTACGACTAATTTACTAAGCTGTCGTATTCTGCATTTTCGGTTTTACCGATGTCGATGTCATTCGTTTTTTTTTGGCAGTGTTTTACGTGAGTGTCTTGTAAAACTCTGCAGACTTTAATACAATGAATCTCGGCCGGATCTGAGAGATCCGTGCTGGGCTTCATTGTGCACCTTTGTTAAAACTGAAATCAGTGTTAAATTAAAAAAAAAAATTGCGTGGGGTCCCCCCTCCTAAGCCAAACCAGCCTCGGGCTCTTTGAGCCGGTCCTGGTTGCAAAAATATGGGGGGGAAAATGTCAGGGGTTCCCCCATATTTAAACAACCAGCACCGGGCTCTGCGCCTGGTCCTGGTTCCAAAAATACGGGGGACAAAAAGCGTAGGGGTCCCCCGTATTTCTGAAACCAGCACCGGGCTCCACTAGCCAGATACATAATGCCACAGCCGGGGGACACTTTTATATAGGTCCTGGCGGCCCTGGCATTACATAACCAACTAGTCACCCCTGGCCGGGGTACCCTGGAGGAGTGGGGACCCCTTCAATCAAGGGGTCCCCCCCTACAGCCACCCAAGGACCAGGGGTGAAGCCCGAGGCTGTCCCCCCCATCCAAGGGCTGCGGATGGGAGGCTGATAGCCTTTTTGACAAAAAATGAATATTGTTTTTAGTAGCAGTACTACAAGTCCCAGCAAGCCTCCCCCGCATGCTGGTACTTGGAGAACCACAAGTACCAGCATGCAGTGGAAAACCGGGCCCGCTGGTACCTGTAGTACAACTACTAAAAAAATACCCCAATAAAAACATAAGACACACACCTTGAAAGTAAAAGTTTAATACATACATCCACACCTCCATATACACATACTTACCTATGTTCACACGAGGGTCGGTCCTCTTCTCCATGTAGAATCCATGGTGTACCTGTTGAAAAAATTATACTCACAAAATCCAGTGTAGATGGCTCTTCTTTTAATCCATTTGTAATCCAGGTACTTGGCAAAATAACAAAACGGATACCCGACCTCGCACTGAAAGGGGCCCCATGTTTTCACATGGGACCCCTTTCCCCGAATGCCAGAAACCCCCTCTGACTTATGTCTAAGAGGGTTCCATCAACCAATCAGGGAGCGCCACATTGTGGCACCCTCCTGATTGGCTATGTGCTCCTGTAGTGTATGACAGGCAGCACACGGCAGTGTTACAATGTAGCGCCTATGCGCTCCATTGTAACCAATGGTGGGAACTTTGTGGTCAGCGGTTGACCGAAAGTAACCTCACCGCTGACCACAAAGTTCCCACCATTGGTTACAATGGAGCGCATAGGCGCTACATTGTAACACTGCCGTGTGCTGCCTGTCATACACTACAGGAGCACACAGCCAATCAGGAGGGTGCCACAATGTGGCGCTCCCTGATTGGCTGATGGAACCCTCTTAGACATAAGTCAGAGGGGGTTTCTGGCATTCGGGGAAAGGGGTCCCATGTGAAAACATGGGGCCCCTTTCAGTGCGAGGTCGGGTATCCGTTTTGTTTTTTTGACAAGTACCTGGATTACAAATGGATTACAAGAGGAGCCATCTACACTGGATTTTGTGAGTATTTTTTCAACAGGTACCCCATGGATTCTACATGGAGAAGAGGACCGACCCTCGTGTGAACATAGGTAAGTATGTGTATATGGAGGTGTGGATGTATGCATTAAAGTTTTACTTTCAAGGTGTGTGTCTTATGTTTTTATTGGGGTATTTTTTCAGTAGTAGTACTACAGGTACCAGCGGGCCCGGTTTTCCACCGCATGCTGGTACTTGTGGTTCTCCAAGTACCAGCTTGCGGGGGAGGCTTGCTGGGACTTGTAGTACTGCTACTAAAAACAATATTCATTTTTTGACAAAACGGCTATCAGCCTTCCATCCGCAGCCCTTGGATGGGGGGGACAGCCTCGGGCTTCACCCCTGGTCCTTGGATGGCTGGAGGGGGGAGGACCCCTTGATTGAAGGGGTCCCCACTCCTCCAGGGTACCCCGGCCAGGGGTGACTAGTTGGTTATGTAATGCCAGGGCCGCCGGGACCTATATAAAAGTGTCCCCCGGCTGTGGCATTATGTATCTGGCTAGTGGAGCCCGGTGCTGGTTTCAGAAATACGGGGGACCCCTACGCTTTTTGTCCCCCGTATTTTTGGAACCAGGACCAGGCGCAGAGCCCGGTGCTGGTTGTTTAAATATGGGGGAACCCCTGTCATTTTTTCCCCCATATTTTTTCAACCAGGGCCGGCTCAAAGAGCCCGAGGCTGGTTTTGCTTAGGAGGGGGGACCCCACGCAATTTAAAAAAAACAAAACACTTTCCCATCCCTTCCCACTGATAAATATGCACGGATCTCATGGATCCGTGCATGCCTATCCAAACACGGGGGAAAAAAGCAGGTCTGTTTTTTTTTAGCACTTTTTCACGAATTGTATTTCAGCACGGCAGTGTTTGGCTATTGTCGGCAGTGTTTGTGATTTGCACTTTTTAGTAAATTACCGATTTCTACCAAATTGCAGGCGTATTTGACCGATGGTGTATTGATTCGTGATTTTTTCCTAGGACTTCCAAAATATTACGAATGCCCTCATCACTGCCGAGATTTTTGCTTAGTAAATTCCCGAAATGACACTTTGAAGAAAAAACGTCATCTCGGTCAAAATCGGGACCTTAGTAAATATACCCCTATGTATGTTAAATGTTTAATTTTCATCTGTAACCACTTACCTTGTTAAATGGTTTCCTCTAGTGGTCTTAATTGTTAAATTGATTACAAGTGATTTTGTTATAGCCCAATTAAGGGATTTATACTGTATCAGTTTTCTATAATTAAATTGATCTGATCTTGTTAAAATTATTCTTGAAAAATTGGAAAATTATCTTTGTACATTCAATTATTTTATGTTGTGATGTAATATTGTAATAATGTATCTCCAATATTGGATAAAAAAATATTGTTCTCCTTTTTTCCTCTTCACTCAACCAGCTCCTAATTGATTTCCCCTGATGAAGTCCTTTTAAGGACGAAATGCGTCGGGATCAGAACTCTCTTCCATAAGGACAACAAGCCCCAGAAATTAACAGTATTATAGGGGTTATTTTTGTCCATTTGTTATATTTTAATAAATTTTTATGTATATATTTACATTGGTTGCTGGTTGATTCCTAATGACAATAGGATATTGTTTTAACCTTTTAATATCACTGTGCACACTGTGAATCTGGTTGTCTATGTGTTTCTTGAACCCTGTGCTAGCAGAAGGGTTATTCTAGAGGTGCAGCCCCTATTGAGCGCAGGATAAGGGTACATTTGTGTATTGTAATATATATATATATATATATATATATATATATATATTTATTTGATATTTAATTGTATCTATATATCTAATATCTATTCATCATTACTAGTATTCTTGAACCATCATTTGCTGGGTTCCAAGCAGATAGACTATAACTCTTTATTGAATAAATAAGAGTATTGAAATATGTTTATTTATTGAGTAAATATTTCCTTGTCCACCATATATTTTTGCAAATACTTGCAACATCAAGCACAGTGCTGCTGCAGCAGCAGCAATGACACTTGGAGCAAGCTCAACAGAGCTGAGGCACAGAGATGTCTATGGGACATTTTGGGAAGGGAAAAAGGGAAGAGCTGCAGCGGTACAGGTGGCACATAAATGGAGAGCCAGAGCAGGGAATGGAGGGACCACATTGGATCGATTGAGAATGTAAGGGTGCGGAGTGGGAGGGGGCAGAGTGGGTTGGGCTGCCAGATGCACAGATACAATATCACTGGCCATGGGACTGTGCATTTCTACAGGATCACGAGCTGACAGTGTTTTTCTGACTACCCTGGCTGTATTTTGCTAAGTATTGATGTTATGTGTAGTGTCATGCCTTTATGCATACTGAAATGCACTATGTATTTATGCCATTTATATTGATGCTTATTTTATAAACTTTTTCAAGTTTTTGCATGGCTCTTTTTTGCACTATACATATATATACACCAGGAAAGACAATAAATACAGTAGCATAGTATAGTATTTTCAGAATGGCTGGACCATTAATTAAGCCAACAAGAGTGTAGCACTAGAGTGTAGCAGGTTTAAAACTTTTTTAAAGAACTGAGGGCAGGATGTGCTATGCATCACTTTTTAGATGCGATATACTAAACTATTTTCATATGCGTAGTAGGCAGGGCCGGATTAAGCCTTGCGGGGGCCCGGGGCACTTAAGACAGGGGGGCCCGGTGGAGGGTGGAGGGTGTATATTAGATTGTGCATACCTCCCAACATGTCCCATTGCAGGGGGGACAAAATACTCTTTACCTGGACTTCACACTTAATATATGATTGGCGTCACCTGTGTTGAACTATTTAATTGATAAGAAAGGTACTTCAACACAGGTGATTGCAATCATAAATTAAGAAGGAAGTCCAGGTAGAGAGCATTTTGTCCTTCGTGGAATGGGTAATGTTGGGAAGTATGGATTGTGTATATTAAATTTAAACCAATGGTGTATATTAGTTTTAAACTAATAGTTTAATATGGGTTGGGTACTGTTTATAGCTCCACCTAATTGAAAGACAACTATTATATAAAATTGTATTGTAGTGTAACAAAGACAACTTAACCTTAAAATACACATAGAAAAATAAAATAATTTATTTTGTCACATGCAAGAATACCAGCACTATATAGTGTACTACTTACACACTGGGACAGGACTCAGGAGGAATCTCTGTGTGTGTCTCTATCTCGGTCATCGGTTAGTAATATGCATGCATGCATGGCATGAAATCCTGAATATTTGTCTCTGTCCACTGTTCTACAGCTCACAGGCAAGGGTAGCAAAAGCGGGAGATGATAACCCGACTCAGCGGGTGTTCTGTAGCCGCTAGGTGTTATACGGCAAGTGCGGCAGTGCAAAAAGCCGCTGGATGACAGAAAGCAAATGCAGTAGTGTATGAGCCCCATAATGGTATATCATCGACCAATGTATCATATGCAAACACCAATGGCTCCAGGAATCATGTCCTCTGCGTCCTCAACGCGTTTCTGCGCACACAGGGTGGCTTTGTCAAGAGGCAGAGTAAACGTCCTTAGTCTCTCCGGGGATTTTATCATTGTCTTCCGACAATTAGGAGCACCTGCAGGTGTTTATTATAGAGTCGGATCTCAGGTGTAACATCATGGTTTTCCTTATAGCGTCTCCCAGTCTTTTATAGCTGGAGCAACCATATACCATAACATTTAACATGTTTATTTAAAATACAATACAATAAATGATGACATACGGACAGAATGTCTAAAAGCTACATATTATAAGGAAACAATAATAATAGCAGAACCAAACAGGTTAATTAAATATATATTTAATTTCAAACATACCGTACATAAAAAATTACCCTGTGCTGTGGCCATGCTTGTTCCCATAGCAGTGCCGTTGACTCACATTTGAAAAAATGTATAATCAAATTCAAGGCAATGACCAGTAATAAAAATTGGACAGCCGGTTCCACTGAGCCCTCATTGTGCAAAAGAGTACTGCTTGACGGCATGCGTACAATCTAACACAAATATACATAAACAAATGTATGTGTATCATTATTTGCCATAAAAATGCATTGCAAAAGGCAATGTGCAAAGCTCAATAGAATGATCTATGTATTGACCTATATTTACACATACAGGTTGAGTATCCCATATCCAAATATTCCGAAATACGGAATATTCCGAAATACGGACTTTTTTGAGTGAAAGTAAGATAGTGAAACCTTTGTTTTTTGATGGCTCAATGTACACAAACTTTGTTTAATATACAAAGTTATTAATAATATTGTATTAAATGACCTTCAGGCTGTGTATATAAGGTGTATATGAAACATAAATGAAATGTGTGAATGTAGACACACTTTGTTTAATGCACAAACTTATAAAAAATATTGGCTAAAATTACCTTCAGGCTGTGTGTTTAGGGTGTATATGTAACATAAATGCATTCTGTGCTTAGATTTAGGTCCCATCATCATAAGATCTCATTATGGTATGCAATTATTCCAAAATACGGAAAAATCCGATATCCAAAATACCTCTGGTCCCAAGCATTTTGGATAAGGGATACTCAACCTGTACTTAAATCACCTGTAAGATGTTGAACCTAAATTATTAGATACAAAATATCCACAGTAAACTAATAAAATATAAATGTGCAATAACCGTGGCAAACAACCATCCCTGATGAATCTAGAACAAGGTAAGCATCATCAAGGCATGACTAATAATTACACAGACATGGTCTGTACAGGTGAGATGCCTGAATCTTTCACACTGAGCTAAGGATATTTTTGTATTCCATAGCAACACTTAGGATTGAATTTACAAACTGTCAGCCAGTTACAAGTACTGTACTCACCATATACAGCAAATGAACTGATAATAGATATTAAACACATGGGCTTATATATGGCACGAGACAGCATCCCCAGAGGATTCTGACTCTGCTTACTGCAGCATTTTGCTAAACAATGTGGAAATCTTGCTGAGTAAGAACCAAATCAAACTCAATTTCACCTCAATAAATGACAACCAGGTGTACCTGCTGTCATACCAAATAAATGTGTTAAATGTTAATTCTGCATCATTTTATTGTATGTAGTGTGCTAACAACATCTCCATAACATCAAATCCTATAAGACAGTGTCTCATTTTGTAGGCTATTAAAGAACGGGAAAAAGAAAGTCTTATAAAGAACGCAGCATGGTCCATATGGAAGCAATAAGAACAGTGTAAAGGAAAAGCCCCAGCGCTCCCTCTTGTGGACAGTTTGAGAAAGGGCACAGGGAACATGCTTCTCTTAAAAATTGTACTCCACAGCTGAAATGTTACTTGGTGATGTAATGTATATTTTAAAATAATGTGCCTATTTGATTGAGGAAATAAATGGCTTTGTGTGTTTGTAGCTTGGGGTGCACAATTTATCTTCTTCTGTTATGAGATCCTACAAAGTCTTTTGTTGTACCCAAATGTTGCCGGATGAAGAAAATACATTTTGTGTAGCAAGACGATATTAAATGCACTTTAAAGAGGTTGCACAGTGAGTGGAGTTTCACCCCTTACAGATGTGTCCTCACTTGACTTTGTTTGCAGGGAGTCACCATAGAGTGAGACAGTGTACTGCGATAAGGACACCATCTTGCGCCAATGTTTTGCAAGCCTGTAGCGTATTTTCATATGTACATGTAATACATTTAGTGCAGTGATCGCCAACCCGTCGCTCACAAGCTACCAGTTGCTCTCCGCAGCATTTTCGGTAGCTCGCACAGCGCACGAGCTTGGGTAGTCACTGGCACTGCTCCCTTCATTTCTAATATGTTGCTGGCCGTCAGACAATCAGAGCTCGCGGACCGGCAGCGGCAGCACCTGATTGGCTGCCGGACCATGAGCTTTGATTGGCTCACGAAATGGCGCCATATTTCAAATGGCCGCAGGAGACTCTGTCACCGCTCACTGTACATCACAGGAGAGGCATGCACTGCGCTCTGCTCTCCTCCCCTTCCGTACCTCTTACAGGAGAAGAAAAAGAAGCCAGCAGCAGTGAGCACTGCTGGGGGCATTGTATCTGGCACTACTGGGGGCATTGTATCTGGCACTGTTGGAGGCATTGTATCTGGCACTGCAGGGGGCATTGTATCTGGCACTGATGAAGGCATTGTATCTGGCACTGATGGAGGCATTGTATCTGGCACTGATGGAGGCATTGTATCTGGCACTGCAGGGGGCATTGTATCTGGCACTGCTGGGGGCATTGTAACTGGCACTGATGGAGGCATTGTATCTGGCACTGATGGAGGCATTGTATCTGGCACTGATGGAGGCATTGTATCTGGCACAGGTGGAGGCATTATATCTGGCACTGCTGGGGGTTTTGTATCTGACACTGCTGGGGCTCTGTATCTGGCACTGGTGGGGGCTTTGTATCTGACACTGGTGGAGGCATTGTATCTGGCACTGTTGGGTTAATTTTATCTTGCACTGCTGGGGGCACTGTATCTGGCACTGGTGGAGGCATTGTATCTGGCACTTCTGGGGGCATTGTATCTGGCACTACTGTGGACATCACGTGTATCTGGCACTACTGTGGGCATTATGTGTGGCACTACCGTGGGCATTATGTATGGCACTACTACTGTGGGTGTTCTGTACACACCTTTTGCACAGCAGGACCCGCACTTAGGGATTACTTTCCCTATCCAACGAGCAAGCGAGAGGCAGCAGCAGAAGGAACATTCCGTTATTAGGCAGGTTTTATTTTTCAAAAATGTTAGTAGCTCTTACAGAGGTTTTATTTTTCTCAAATAGGTCACACCCCAATTAAGGTTGGAGACCACTGATTTAGTGCATACTGTATATACCTCCCAATGCCAGGTTGGAGTATATTAATTTCAGAGATGCTTACAGACCCCTGGCAAATGCGTAGAACAGGTTTAAAAAGATCTGTGTGTTCAAGTGGGCATGTGAAATGATGTACAATAATGGCCAGTGTATTATCACCTCCCCCAGTTAGGTTGCTGTGTCTTGATGCTGTGACGAGCATTGTAACATCATACACATGGGGGGTAATTCTGAGTTGATCGCAGCAGGAACTTTGTTAGCAGTTGGGCAAAACCATGTGCACTGCAGGGGGGCAGATATAACATGTGCAGAGAGAGTTAGATTTGGGTGTGGTGTGTTCAATCTGAAATCTAAATTGCAGTGTAAAAATAAAGCAGCCAGTATTTACCCTGCACAGAAACAAAATAACCCACCCAAATCTAACTCTCTCTGCACATGTTATATCTGCCCCCCAGCAGTGCACATGGTTTTGCCCAACTGCTAACAAAGTTCCTGCTGCGTTCAACTCAGAATTACCCCCATGGTCACCTTGCAATTATGTTGGTGTGTTACCTGCACTCTGACAGGTGTCTCAGGCATTCCGCGAATGTGGGCGATAATGCTAAAGGTCTATAGGTAAAGACTGACTCTCAGACTGTACAATAATGATATCATGCAGCAAATATTAAAGTTGTTGAACAGGTTCTTTTCACACTATCTTGTCTGTGCTAAGTATTAAAGGAAAAGCTACACGTCACATTGCACAGAATAAAACCTCATAAGCTCGAACCCCACATCTGGTTTAACAGGCTGGGAAACTTAGTTTGTAAATCAGCACAGACAAAACAGCAAATAATATATGTACATCTCATTCCAGTGGAAATTGATCAAAGCAGTGGTGGAACTAAGAGGCATGGAGTCGGCTGCTGCCGGGCTCCTGATCTGAAGGGGGCACCTCTCCTCCATTGTCTCCCACTGCCCGCTGATCCATCGCCTCTGTGCTGCTGTATTATTTTCTCAGATGGAGGAGCAGAGCTGTGTCGGTGACATGGCAGCTGCCTCCTCATCTCTGCAGGGAGCCGGCACTGCCTGCAGCTAGGGGGAGCTCCAGCGCACAGCTCCTCGCAGGCCCATCCAATTGAAAGGGCAGAGTGAAGCATTCTCTGACTCTGCCTCCGTCCAGGCTGATAGTCACAGAAAGGCACTGGCAGCACCTGCCTCAAGGTGCACTGTGCAAGTGTGGTGCATGTGGGGGTGCCAGTGGTGACTTTAATAAATGTTGGCAGCACTGTGTTAATTTAAGTGAGGTGTAAGTGCATGTCTGCGGTTTTTAAGGAAAGTTGTGTGTTTAATTGAAAGAGACATGCCTGTGTGTGAGTGTTTAAGTGAAAGAGGCATGTGTGTTGAGGCATGTGTGTGTATGTGTGTAAGTGAAAGAGGCATGTGTGTGTAAGTGAGAGAGACATGTGTGTGTAAGTGAAAAGGGCGTGTGTGAGAGGCGTGTGTGTGTAAGAGAAAGAGGCATGTGTAAGTGAAAGAGGCATGTGTGTAAGCTAGAAGCGCGCGTGTGTGTAATCGAAAGGGGCATGTGTGTGTAAGTGAAAGAGGCGTGTGTGTGTAAGTGAATGAGGCGAGTGTGTGTGTGTAAATGAAAAAAGGCATGTGTTTGTGTGTAAGCGAAAGAGGCATGTGTGTGTGTAAGCAAGCGAAAGGGGCATGTGTGTGTGTAAGTGAAAGGGGCATGTGTGTAAGTGAAAGAGACGTGTGTGTAAGTGAAAGAGCATGTTTGTTTAAGCGAGAAGCATGTTTGTAAGTGAAAGAGGTGTGTGTAAGCGAGAGGTGTGTGTAAGTGAAAGGATGTGTATGTAAGTGAAAGGCATGTGTGTGCAAGCAAGAGGTGTGCGTACTGTTAATAAAAGAGGCGTGTGTGTCAGTGACAGAGGTGTGTGTGTGTAACTAAAAGGGGTGTGTGTGTGCAAGCAAAAGGGGCATGTGTGTGTAAGCGAAAGAGGCATGTGCATTTGTTTAAGTGAAAAAGGCATGTGTGTAGTGAAAGGTATGTGTGTGTGAGTGAAAGAAGCGTGTGTGTAAGTGAAGAGGTGTGTGTGTGTGTGCTTAAGCGAAACAGGTGTGTGTTTACACAAAAGAGGCATGTGTGAGTGAAAGAGACATGCGTGTGTGTGTGTTTAAGCGAAAGAGGCATGTGTGTGTTTGAGCGAAAGAAGCATGTGTGTGTGTGTGTATGTATGTGTAAGTGAAAGAGTCATGTGTGTTTTTTGTATATATTGTCATACCGTTGGGTCGAAGCATCTCCATCGAAACCTGCTGGTAGGTGAGGGAGCACTGTCGAAGAGCTATAGAGGTATGCTGGTGTCTATTTTATTGTGATGGCTAACTTATATATGGGGGGGCACCAACATTTATCATGCATTCGGGCGACTGGGGCAAACTTACGCCACTGGTTCAAAGACAAGACGTTCTGTGGATCTGCCAACGATTGTTGAAGTATTTGTTGTAGTAGAAGCCTATTTGTTGGGCTCAGCAGTATCGTTGCAAACAATTATTTATTATTTTTACTCATAATTTTCCATAAAGTTTTTTATGTGGCAGCTAATAATGGAGAATAGTAATTTTCCAGATGTAAAATATTTGACTTTTTCTTGTGATAACAGATATATTGATTAATAGAGCCATAAATCTATATGAGCAAACTAAAGGTAATGTAAACTTGGTGGCAGACATGGACCTTTAAAGTGGTAATACAGGTGGCATGATAGGTCAGGTGGTGTTCTTCATGCTCCTGCTACTAATATTACTGTCCTTTCCTGTCTACTGCACAACTTAACGTTACTTCAAGCCTTTCAAGGTCAGCCTTTTGTTATACCAAAAAAGAATTTATAGGAGCGCTGAAAAAATGTCATTCAATTACTTAATAGTAGTTTTATTTAAATACATTCATAAGACAAAATAAAAATACTTTAAAATTGTGCAATTTGATTCAAGCCCATGGCCCTCATTCCGAGTTAATCGGTCGCAAGGCGAATTTAGCAGAGTTACACACGCTAAGCCGCCGCCTACTGGGAGTGAATCTTAGCTTCTTAAAATTGCGACCGATGTATTCGCAATATTGCGATTACTAACTACTTAGCAGTTTCAGAGTAGCTCCAGACTTACTCTGCCTGTGCGATCAGTTCAGTGCTTGTCATTCCTGGTTGACGTCACAAACACACCCAGCGTTCGCCCAGGCACTCCCACCGTTTCTCCAGCCACTCCTGCGTTTTTTCCGGAAACGGTAGCGTTTTCAGCCACACGCCCCTAAAACGCCGTGTTTCCGCCCAGTAACACCCATTTCCTGTCAATCACATTACGATCGCCGGAGCGAAGAAAAAGCCGTGAGTAAAAATACTTTCTTCATAGTAAAGTTACTTGGCGCAGTCGCAGTGCGAACTTTGCGCATGCGTACTAAGCGGATTTTCACTGCGATGCGATGAAAAAGAACGAGCGAACAACTCGGAATGAGGGCCCATGTCCATATCTCCTAAAAAAAGCCATCTCAAAAGGCTATATATGTACCAGTCCAACTGACTGTTTGTAACAGACTTGTGTCTCAGTGCTCCAATGGACACCAAATCCCTTTATGTAACAGTTTTTTACAGTCTCTGTTTTACCACTTAAATTTGTATCCAAGCACGGGGGAGAGTGCTGTGGCTGCCTGAATAACCACAGCGGTATGCTACGACCCCTAGTTTTTGCAGCCGTAATATGGAGAGCTTGTTACTCACGGCTGTCACGGTTGTTCACGGCTTTAGCTTCTCTTGCAAGGGGAGTGGACCTCCTTAGCCTGGCACCGCTTCAGCTGTGTCCCCAATCAGAACGGCTCGTCGGCCCGCCGTGCAGTCACAAGGAAGATGGTTGGACTATGGTCAGTAGAATCCCAGCAAAAATGCCCTCCTTACGAGTTTCTCCGCCGTTAGGGCAAGCGGTTTCATCAGAGGAATGTCCTCTGTTTTGTAATGGGTGGAACAGCACCGCCAGTAGGAGCTGCAGAGATTTGTTATTTATTGAAGTGGTATATGTGTATAGATTTTTTGGTGGATTAATAAGCGCTGTGTTTTTATTTTTATTAATTCTTTCTTTTGTTATACCAGTAGTCAGTGAGGAAGCAAGGATGCCGTCATCAGTAGATGAGGTAACTAATTCACAGAAGGAGAGAAAGGCTAAACAAAAGTAAATACACAATACTTGGGATTTTTGTGTATGGCTCTACCACTGGCTCTACAGGGATCTGTTGTGGTGGTTGAATATCTGGACAATGAACCTTGAGGCTGGCATTAGTGTGTATTCCTCAGCAGGTGCTTCTGAACCTACTGTATGTTGTAGTGTATGATCTTCCTCTGTCGCCATTGCCTCACATTCTTGCAGATGTTGCTGCTGCTGAGTATGTTCCCCATACTATGATGATGGTCCTGTGAATGAAAGCATATGTAGGCGCTTTCACATTACTTCCCTTAATTTGGGCTATAAATGAATAAAGACATATGAGGTGTGGTTATTAAATAACAAGACTTTACTTATCCATACTGTGTAAGCAGGTTCAGACTGGGCCACCGGGGAGATCACCAGTAGGCCCCACTGATTGTTAACCACGCCCTCTTTTGTGTGAGGGCAGAGCCTACCAGAGTTGGACTGAGCGGCAAAGAGAGGCGCGCTGCACTCTCCTCCCCGGCCCTCAGACGGAGCAGCTGGCAGCAGTAGCATGGGAGCAGCAGCTGAGCCCGGGCGGCAGTGGTGACTGTGTGTAGCAGAGTCAGACTGAGGGGCAGGAGAGGCGCGCTGCCCAGCCCTCAGACACAGGAGCAGCAGCAGAGCAGCAGTGGCTGTGAGCAGCACTGTGGAGGCATATGTGTATCTGGAACTCTAGGGGCAGTATATGTAACTGGCACAGTGCTGGCAGTATGTGTAGGTGGCACAGTGGGGGCAGTATGTGTAACTGGCACAGTGGGGGCATATGAGTAACTGGTACAGTGGGGGCATATGTGTGTCTGGCACTGCTTGGGGCATATGTGTGTCTGGCACTGCTGGGGGCATATGTGCATCTGGCACTGCTGGGGTCGTATGTTTATCTGGCACTGCTGGGGGTGTTTGTGTATCTGGCACTGCTTGGGACTTATGTGTATCTGGCACTCTACTGGGGTCATTATGTGTATCTGGAACTCTCCTGGAGTCATTATTTGTATATGGAACTCTACTGGGGTCATTATTTGTATCTGGCACTTTACTGTGGTCAGTATTTGTATCTGGCACTCTACTGGGGTCTTTATGTGTATCTATTGTTCTCTCCCAGTGTAACCCAGGCACATATACTACTGTTCTGTCCCGGTATAACCCAGGTACATATACTACTGCTCTCTCCCGGTGTAACCCAGGCACATATACTACTGCTCTCTCCAGTGTGTAACCCAGGCACATATACTACTGTTCTGTCCCGGTATAACCCAGGCACATATACTACTGCTCTGTTCCGGTATAACCCAGGCACATATACTACTGCTCTCTCCCGGTGTAACCCAGGCACATATACTACTGCTCTCTCCCGGTGTAACCCAGGCACATATACTACTGCTCTCTCCAGTGTGTAACCCAGGCACATATACTACTGTTCTGTCCCGGTATAACCCAGGTACATATACTACTGCTCTCTCCCGGTGTAACCCAGGCACATATACTACTGCTCTCTCCAGTGTGTAACCCAGGCACATATACTACTGTTCTGTCCTGGTATAACCCAGGTACATATACTACTGCTCTCTCCCGGTGTAACCCAGGCACATATACTACTGCTCTCTCCAGTGTGTAACCCAGGCACATATACTACTGCTCTCTCCCGGTGTAACCCAGGCACATATACTACTGCTCTGTCCCAGTGTAACCCAGGCATATATACTACTGTTCTTTCGTAGTGTAACCCAGGTGCATATACTACTGTTCTCTCCCAGTGTTACCCAGGCACATATACTACTGTTCTGTCCCGGTATAACCCAGGCACATATACTACTGCACTCTCCCGGTGTAACCCAGGCACATATACTACTGCTCTCTCCCGGTGTAACCCAGGCACATATACTACTGCTCTCTCCCGGTGTAACCCAGGCACATATACTACTGCTCTGTCCCAGTATAACCCAGGCACATATATTACTGTTCTTTCGTAGTGTAACCCAGGTGCATATACTACTGTTCTCTCCCAGTGTAACCCAGGTGCATATACTACTGTTCTCTCCTGGTGTAACCCAGGTGCATATACTACTGTTCTCTCCCAGTGTAATGCAGGCACATATACAACAGCTTGAAGTGGGCAGCGAGGTAGAGCTCTTGATCTCTATGTACTATGCTAGGTGGCGCCTATAATGGCTCGACACTCCTCTTTGGTCATTTGGCCCCACCCCTTCCAGCATATGGCAATGCCCCTTAGTGGGTCCCTGTGATTACGTCTACCTGGTGGGCCCTTCATGACCCAGTCTGACACTGTGTGTAATTTAAAAGGGATTGGGGGAACATTGACTTTGGACTATCCCAAAACGGTTTTGCAAGTTTCACCCCTCTCACACAGATAGTTTGCTTAAAGCACATCAAAGCAAATCCAAATTCAAAGCCATGTTAATTGTCTTCTTTGATATCAAGGGTGTAATTTTGGCAAACTGGGTACTAGAAGGCGCAATAGCGAATCAACAATATTACACAAATGTTCTAGAAACTTTGTGGGAAAGAATCAGAAGAAAAAGGACAGAGTTGTGGAAAAATGGTTTCATCCTCCATTAGGACAACGCACAATCTCTCTCTGTAGCAGTTTTTGGCCGAGAAACAGATTGCAGTGCTAGAACACCCTCCATACTCGCCAGACCCAGCACCGTGTGACTTCTTTCTTTTCCCTAAAGTCAAATCTGTATTTAAGAAACCCATTTTTCATCAGTTACTGAGGTAAAGAAGAAAATGACAAGCTGTTGAGACAGCTGACAGATAACGAGCTACAGTGGTTTGCATTCAATTTGCTGGTTGTGGGGATCCCGGCTGTCAGGAGACCAACGTCGGAATCCCGACACCCAGTAGAATTCCGACCACCGGCTGAAATCCCTCACTCGGGTGGTGGTCCACGCCACCATTCGAGTGGAAATATAAACCTGTGGTGACCTAAGGTCGCCAACGGGCCCAAAGCATGATGAGCACAGCGAGACTACAAGGAACCACGCTGTGATTGCCACCACTGGCTGTTGGGATCCTGGCATCGGTCTCCTGACCGCCGAGATCCCACCAGCCGGGATATCATACTGATCCCGCTACAGCACGGCTTAGACCAATGGAAAATAAGAATACAGAGGTGTGTGGATGAAGAAGGGGAGTACATAGAAGGGGAATGGCTTTAAAATATACTTAATATAATTAAACATAAATTATAGCATCAGTTTCTTATTTAATAGCCACACCTCATAAGTGTATATGGATATTCTCATCTGAAAGTGTCGGAAAGACTTACCCCATATTGTAGACTTTGTTTCTTTTTGTATTTGTATTTTGCCTCTCTGTTCCTGTCATGTACAGGAAATGAATACACTTATTGACCCACTGGCATTTTTTGTAAATATCTTTTTTAAATATATTGATGCCATACACATATTTGTTTGATATGTTGCTCACCATCCTCTTTATCTGCTGGTACATTTAGTTGACTCAGTGATATTTCTATGATCATTGAAGCATGGGGACATATTAAACAATGGGCCTAATTCAGACCTGATCTCTGGGGTGCGTTTTTTGCATCCCTGCAATCAGGTAGTCGCCGCCTACAGGGGGAGGGGGAAATCACTGTGCAGGGGTGCGATCGCATGTGCAGGAGAGCTGCACAAATAGAAGTTTGTGGAGTCTCTGCACAACCCAGGACTTACTCTTCCAGTGCGATGATCGGGGCCGGAGCTGACGTCAGAAACCCTCCCTTCAAGCGCCTGGTCCCTCCTGCGTTTCTCCGGACGCTCCTTAAAAACGGTCAATTGCCACCCACAAACGGCCTCTTCCTGTCAGTCACCTTGCGATCGCCTGTGCATTCGGTTTTCTTGCACATCCCGTCGCTGTCCACGATCCCCGTCGCTGCGGACTGACGCGCCTGCTCATTGCGGTGCATATGCATGCGCAGTTCAAAACTGATCGCAGGCTGTACGAAAACACAGCCTAACGATCAAGTCTGAATTAGGCCCAAAGTACGCACAATGACTTCAAAATATGTCATAGACAAGGAATATTGCTGCACATCCTTTTATATGTAAATCAGTGCTATACTCACCATATTGTTGCTGTGCTCTAGAGCTATCACTGCCATGCACAGTAACTCCCAAAATGTCTGCCATGGGCAGGATGATTCTCAAATCTTCCTCATAAGAAAAGTGTTCAACAAAAATGCGGAGCTACCTGCAGTTACATCATAAGACTTGTGCTGGCCATACATCAGGTCGATATTGTGTACAAATACACGATGTTGACACATCAATTGACGCATTGTGTGCACATAGTACATGTTTTATACATGATTACGATGCAAAGCATGGTCTCACGGGTCGCACGTCACATCAAATGATCATATGTGCAGCCCATATTATCCGTTGTAATCGTATGCACATCGTACCATGTTTGATGTACATACGATGCATTGTACGATTTTGAGTGTCATTTTGCTGGGTTTTTTTTTTTTTTTGATGAGGCACACCATCGATCATTTAAAGACCCGTCGCATGCCCAGAGCCCCAAATTGTGTGTCCGGAGCTGCTGGGGGAAATGAAGGGAAATCGTGCCTGGAATTGGATCGGATGCTGGTTGCAAGCATTATTTTTGTTCATGAAAGTTTCTGTCAGACCATTTTCTTATGTACAATCTTAAAAGAACATACAGGAGCGCTGTGGTGGGATATCCTTTTTAAGATCATGTCAATCTTTTGGTGTTTGAAGTGGGATTATTGAGTGGAGGACAACCAAAATATTTTCATGTTTTGAACCATAGAACTCAGATGCATCAGAAACATACTCCTTGATTCGATAGAGCTGTGATGTTAAACTCGTGAGGATTTCTAATAGTTGTGTACAGATTAAATAGTAGTCTCATGCGAAGGAGAAACCACTTCTGATGAAACAGCTGTTTGTCCAATAGGCTGAGAAACGCGTCAAGGCCACGTTCCTCTCCCCTGGATGCCGATTGCAGAATTTGACAGCCGCTGTTCAACAGACTTACAAGGCTGCAGCTCCCCGCGGTCTACTGTAAGCAACAAGCCACAAGGCTTAAAACATAAAGCACACAAGAAGGATTTGTGCAATCTCCTCTGTCACAGTTGGAACACTGTCTGGTGAGCTTTTGGGGAAATCCCCATTCAAAATGGGCATGATGATCTATTGCTATAATATCTAATCGTGCTTCTATTATACCCACGGCTGTGAGAGAGATATATAACTGTACCCACTGTAAAGCTGCTTAACAAGTACTAACGTTTGGATACTAATCATACCAATCTGCATGTTAATACTGTGTGACTTATTATTTAGGCATTTACTTATTGCACACTTAATTGGATCTGGAAAGAAGAGCTTTACTAACATTGCAAAATACTTTGTTTTTAATACTTTTTTTCCCCCTGCTTATAATAACACATGTAGTGATGATGCAGGAATACTGTATATACTGTAATACTTTTACTGTAATACCTTTATGAGAAACGCACCTTTTAGGTTGTATTAGTTTGTATATTAGGAGGCAGGGGCCTGGACTGCACACCCCAGCTACTTATAATGGTATGTGCTACCTACCTGAGACTTAGTACTACAACATAGAAACAAAAGAGCAGGTGCTCTAGACCTATCTAGGCCATTACAACCATTAGAATTATAATAAATGTAATAATTATACATTATATACAAGGTTATTGGCATAA
This sequence comes from Pseudophryne corroboree, assembly GCF_028390025.1. Lineage (NCBI taxonomy): Eukaryota > Metazoa > Chordata > Amphibia > Anura > Myobatrachidae > Pseudophryne > Pseudophryne corroboree. Next base: position 88,059,335 of record NC_086452.1, read on the forward strand.
ATTGGGCAAGGTAACCTCATGGGGTAGGACCCTAACATTATAGAGGTTCACCTATGGTGGCGCAGGGCACCCCTCAAACTATTCCAGCCAAACCTCCCCAGGCACCACACAAATAAAGGCAAACAGTAAAATATCTGAGTGTTTTATTGTTTCTTTCTATGTTGCATTATTTTGCCAATATATTTTATTTGGCTTGATAGATATTTTATTCATAGATACTAATAAATGTGAATATAAACACAGCTCTCCTATATGTATTTTTGAGATTGATGTTTGACGCGTTTGCCTTTCGGACGCGAAGGGTCCCACATCGGTGATCTACAAAGTTGGGAGGTATGCACAATCGACTATCTCATAATTGACATTTATGTCTAATGGAGGTTTTAGCTGCGGGACCTCTTGATATGTGCCAGGCTACAATGCTGTTATTGCACAACTCCATGTGAAAACACAATAATGCTGCCAAATGTTGCGGCTGATCCATCTATGTGTATAGGGGTGTTTTTGTTTTGCCCTATACATCATTACAAGGGTTATTGCCATTGATAAAATTGCTATGTAGAACCTACCTGGGGAGGCAGTAAGTTAACCCTTGCTTCCCCATACCTTCACAGCTAAGGTGGCTGGGTGTTGCTAAGCTGCCTCATTAATATATTTTATCACCATGATAATTAAACGTCACATAAAGAAAGGGGCCTATTCATATATTCCCTCTGGCCATTCTCATCACAGCCTTTATCCCTGTTTAGTTAAAAAGCAATATCAACCTGGTTTTAAATTATAGCCACTGTAAAAATACGAGATGACTGGCCGGAATAGCACCGTGACTGCAAATCAGAGGCTATTACAGTGGTTTCCAAACTTTTTTGAATCACGGCGCCCTAGAATATCAGAATTTTTTTCATGGCACCCTTAGGCCAAAAATTTCTTATTGAGAAATTTAGAAATAAATATTACATTAAGTAGATCGCGTTTATATGTCATCCTTAGGGTCAGTTGTGTGGTTAGGGACAAGATTTACTTCTGTTTGGCCACATTTTATGACTGGCAGCCACCAGCACTGGTTTTGCCTATTATATTGACCATGAATAACTTGAATTGGTCCTGGACCACCAACCCAGGGCACCCCTGCAAGTGTCCCGAGGCACCCCAGGTAGCCACGGCACACTGTTTGGGAACCTCTGGGCTATTACATAAGTCCCAATAAAAGAGATGTACTTGATAAAAATTACATACTGTAAGTACATGTAGACGCCAATAAGGGAAATAATTCTGAAAATACATTTTAATTTACTACTGGAAAATATAGAGAAATAATATTCTGAAGTAGTGTTATAGTAGCAATTCCATTACTGGGAATAAGACACCGGCTGATGTGTCTGTTTTGGATCCCTTGATATATACAGTAAGCATTGGTCACTGACCGCAAAATCAAGGCCACACTGATGCTTTTCTTGGATGGTCTACAGGGTTCCAGATCTCCTAACTTCACCGTAGGTGTATTGAAAACAGTACTGGCAGACTGCAGCTGTGCCGTCCCTTCACAAGCTACCGGAGGCTTGTACTTTATGTGCTTACAGTAATATCCAGTGTGAAACACAAGTCTGGGGAAACATTAGCACTCACTACGTAAGCTTCATTACTAATGGTATGTGTTGCACTTATTAGGAGACATTTAGCTATTATACTTGGATGGGCTTTTTGCTTGTTTTAGCCTAATGCCTTCCATCGGTGTAGAGCCTCTCATTTCCCACCATGTCTAATAACCGAGTCTTTGGACATAGTAAAATGTCAGGCCTACTGGGTAACACGTTGCCGCTTGCCAGTAAACAGTTGACATTTAACAACCAAAAGCCTTCTCAGATACTGCGCCGGGTTCTGTGGACGCTAGAATACACACAGAATGCGTTGTAGTGCAGAAAGTCTAATGTTTTAATTTTGGCACATCACCTGCGTACTTAATCCCAGGCATTTACAGATTTAAAATAACTAGGAGAATTATTAAACTGCTCAGATTTCCTGTTAAATAAGGAGAACTGGTTCCATTTGTTCATAACTCCAATAAGCAGTCTGCAAAAATATTTTAATCACAGAAAAATCAACATTTTTTACTTTTAAACTGAGAATGTAGACATTTATACAAAACCGCAAAATATTATCAGATTATCAAATCGGTGACATTAATGCACAACATATATTTAAATTGCAGTAAACATGTCCGTCCCTTATACTTCTAACACTGTTTTCCATTCTCTTTTAGTTAACTAGTATGGGTTATTGCATTATATATCATTATTCTTATTCTTATTATTATATTTATATATAAAAAATAATAATTGTGCAATAATGGGTGTTATCAGGGGTCACCTTCATATATTAGCATCCCAGGATCTACAGTGTATGAAAGGTCTGCCGCAGATTCTCTTTGCGATCGCAAAAGCTGCCTCCATAGCTTTCAATGAGGGTGGGGCGATAAAGTGACAATTTTCGAATAAGGTGGGTGGAGGGTGTTGGACTGCACATCCTGATTTTATACATAATAGGAGGTGCTACCATGCTGAGACTTGTAGTGCCATGCAGGAAAAAGAAAAATGCTGGTGCACACTCTTTAGCACTAAGAATATTAGTAAGAAAGATTATAATAAACTCTACTATTTAATAGAGATGAGCGGGTTCGGTTCCTCGGAATCCGAACCCCCCCGAACTTCACCCATTTTCCACGGTTCCAAGGCAGTCTTGAATCTTCCTGCCTTGCTGGGTTAACCCGAGCGCGCCCGAACATCATCATCCCACTGTCGTATTCTCGCGAGATTCGTATTCTATATAAGGAGCCGCGCGTCGCCGCCATTTTCACTCGTGCATTGGAGATGATAGGGAGAGGACGTGCAGCGTTCTCTCAGTTGAGTTCAGTGTGCTGCAAATATCTGTGCTCAGTGTGCTGCAAATATCTGTGCTCAATGTGCTTGCAAATATCTGTGCTCAGTGTGCTGAAAATATCTACGTTCTCTGCCTGAAAAACGCTCCATATCTGTGCTCAGTGTGCTGCAAATATCTGTGCTCAGTGTGCTTTATTATGGGGACTGGGGACCACCAGTATTATATAGTAGGAGGACAGTGCAGAGTTTTGCTGACCAGTGACCACCAGTATTATACATTCTCTGCCTGAAAAACGCTCCATATCTGTGCTGCATTGTAGTATATAGTAGGAGGACAGTGCAGAATTTTGCTGACCAGTGACCCCCAATATTATATCAGTACGGTACAGTAGTCCACTGCTCTACCTACCTCTGTGTCGTCAAGTATACTATCCATCCATAACTGTGGTGCATTTTAGTTGTTGTGCGCAGTATATATAGTAGGAGGACAGTGCATAATTTTGCTGACCACCAGTATATAATATATAGCAGTACGGTACAGTAGGCCACTGCTCTACCTACCTCTGTGTCGTCAAGTATACTATCCATCCATACCTGTGGTGCATTTTAGTTGTTGTGCGCAGTAGTAGAAGGACAGTGCATAATTTTGCTGACCACCAGTATATAATATATAGCAGTACGGTACAGTAGGCCACTGCTCTACCTACCTCTGTGTCGTCAAGTATACTATCCATCCATACCTGTGGTGCATTTTAGTTGTTGTGCGCAGTAGTAGGAGGACAGTGCATAATTTTGCTGACCACCAGTATATAATATATAGCAGTACGGTACAGTAGGCCACAGCTCTACCTACCTCTGTGTCGTCAAGTATACTATCCATCCATACCTGTGGTGCATTTTAGTTGTGCGCAGTATATATAGTAGGAGTATAGTGCATAATTTTGCTGACCACCAGTATATAATATATAGCAGTACGGTACAGTAGTCCACTGCTAAACCTACCTCTGTGTCATCAAGTATACTATCTATCCATACCTGTGGTGCATTTTAGTTGTGCGCAGTATATATAGTAGGAGGACAGTACATAATTTTGCTGACCACCAGTATATAATATATAGCAGTACGGTACAGTAGGCCACTGCTCTACCTACCTCTGTGTCATCAAGTATACTATCCATCCATACCTGTGGTGCATTTTAGTTGTGTGCAGTATATATAGTAGGAGTACAGTGCATAATTTTGCTGACCAGCAGTATATAATATATAGCAGTACGGTACAGTAGGCCACTGCTCTCCCTACCTCTGTGTCATCAAGTATACTATCCATCCATACCTGTGGTGCATTTTAGTTGTGCGCAGTATATATAGTAGGAGGACAGTGCATAATTTTGCTGACCACCAGTATATAATATATAGCAGTACGGTACAGTAGGCCATTGCTATTGATATATTACTGGCATATAATTCCACACATTAAAAAATGGAGAACAAAAATGTGGAGAGTAAAATAGGGAAAGATCAAGATCCACTTCCACCTCGTGCTGAAGCTGCTGCCACTAGTCATGGCCACGATGATGAAATGCCATCAACGTCGTCTGCCAAGGCCGATGCCCAATGTCATAGTAGAGAGCATGTAAAATCCAAAAAACAAAAGTTCAGTAAAATGACCCACAAATTAAAATTAAAAGCGTCTGATGAGAAGCGTAAACTTGCCAATATGCCATTCACGACACGGAGTGGCAAGGAACAGCTGAGGCCCTGTCCTATGTTCATGGCTAGTGGTTCAGCTTCACATGAGGATGGAAGCACTCATCCTCTCACTAGAAAAATGAAAAGACTTAAGCTGGCAAAAGCACAGCAAAGAACTGTGCGTTCTTCTAAATCACAAATCCCCAAGGAGAGTCCAATTGTGTCGGTTGCGATGCCTGACCTTCCCAACACTGGATGGGAAGAGGTGGCGCCTTCCACCATTTGCACGCCCCCTGCAAGTGCTGGAAGGAGCACCCGCAGTCCAGTTCCTGATAGTCAAATTGAAGATGTCACTGTTGAAGTACACCAGGATGATGATATGGGTGTTGCTGGCGCTGAGGAGGAAATTGACAAGGAGGATTCTGATGGTGAGGTGGTTTGTTTAAGTCAGGCACCCGGGAGACACCTGTTGTCCGTGGGACGAATATGGCCATTGACATGCCTGGTCAAATTACAAAAAAAATCACCTCTTCGGTGTGGAATTATTTTAACAGAAATGCGGACAAGAGGTGTCAAGCCGTGTGTTGCCTTTGTCAAGCTGTAATAAGTAGGGGTAAGGACGTTAACCACCTAGGAACATCCTCCCTTATACGTCACCTGGAGCGCATTCATCAGAAGTCATTGACAAGTTCAAAAACTTTGGGTGACAGCGGAAGCAGTCCACTGACAACTAAATCCCTTCCTCTTGTAACCAAGCTCCTGCAAACCACACCACCAACTCCCTCAGTGTCAATTTCCTCCTTAGACAGGAAAGCCAATAGTCCTGCAGGCCATGTCACTGTCAAGTCTGACGAGTCCTCTCCTGCCTGGGATTCCTCCGATGCATCCTTGAGTGTAACGCCCATTGCTGCTGGCGCTGCTGTTGTTGCTGCTGGGAGTCGATCGTCATCCCAGAGGGGAAGTCGGAAGACCACTTGTACTACTTCCAGTAAGCAATTGACTGTCCAACAGTCCTTTGCGAGGAAGATGAAATATCACAGCAGTCATCCTGCTGCAAAGCGGATAACTCAGGTCTTGGCAGCTTCGGTGGTGTTAAACGTGTTTCCGGTATCCAGCGTTAATTCAGAGGGAACTAGAGAATTGCTTGAGGTAGTGTGCCCCCGGTACCAAATACCATCTAGGTTCCATTTCTCTAGGCAGGCAATACCGAGAATGTACACAGATGTCAGAAAAAGAGTCACCAGTGTCCTAAAAAATGCAGTTGTACCCAATGTCCACTTAACCACGGACATGTGGACAAGTGGAGCAGGGCAGACTCAGGACTATATGACTGTGACAGCCCACTGGGTAGATGTATTGCCTCCCACAGCAAGAACAGCAGCGGCGGCACCAGTAGCAGCATCTCGCAAACGCCAACTCGTTCCTAGGCAGGCCACGCTTTGTATCACCGCTTTCCATAAGAGGCACACAGCTGACAACCTCTTACGGAAACTGAGGAACATCATCGCAGAATGGCTTACCCCAATTGGACTCTCCTGGGGATTTGTGACATCGGACAACGCCACCAATATTGTGCGTGCATTACATGTGGGCAAATTCCAGCACATCCCATGTTTTGCACATACATTGAATGTGGTGGTGCAGAATTATTTAAAAAACGACAGGGGCGTGCAAGAGATGCTGTCGGTGGCCCGAAGAATTGCGGGCCACTTTCGGCATTCAGCCACCGCGTGCCGAAGACTGGAGCACCAGCAAACACTCCTGAACCTGCCCCGCCATCATCTGAAGCAAGAGGTGGTAATGAGGTGGAATTCAACCCTCTATATGCTTCAGAGGATGGAGGAGCAGCCTATACAGCTACCTACGATATAGGCAAAGGAGGGGGAATGCACCTGACTCAAGCGCAGTGGAGAATGATTTCAACGTTGTGCAAGGTTCTGCAACCCTTTGAACTTGCCACACGTGAAGTCAGTTCAGACACTGCCAGCCTGAGTCAGGTCATTCCCCTCAACAGGCTTTTGCGGAAGATGCTGGAGAGATTGAAGGAGGAGCTAAAATGGAGCGATTCCGCTAGGCATGTGGGACTTGTGGATGGAGCCCTTAATTCGCTTAACCAGGATTCACGGGTGGTCAATCTGTTGAATCAGAGCACTACATTTTGGCCACCGTGCTCGATCCTAGATTTAAAACCTACGTTGTATCTCTCTTTCCGGCAGACACAAGTCTGCAGAGGTTCAAAGACCTGCTGGTGAGAAAATTGTCAAGTCAAGCGGAAAGTGACCTGTCAACAGCTCCTCCTTCACATTCTCCCGCAACTGGGGCTGCGAGGAAAAGGCTAAGAATTCCGAGCCCACCCGCTGGCGGTGATGCAGGGCAGTCTGGAGCGAGTGCTGACATCTGGTCCGGACTGAAGGACCTGCCAACGATTACTGACATGTCGTCTACTGTCACTGCATATGATTCTGTCACCATTGAAAGAATGGTGGAGGATTATATGAGTGACCGCATCCAAGTAGGCACGTCAGACAGTCCGTACGTATACTGGCAGGAAAAAGAAGCAATTTGGAGGCCCTTGCACAAACTGGCTTTATTTTACCTAAATAGTACTCCGAAAGAGTGTTTAGTGCAGCCGGTCACCTTGTCAGCAATCGGCGTATGAGGTTACTTCCACAAAATGTGGAGAAGATTATGTTCATCAAAATGAATTATAATCAATTCCTCCGTGGAGACATTCACACCAGCAATTGCCTCCAGAAAGTACACAGGGACCTGAGATGGTGGTTTCCAGTGGGGATGAATTAATAATCTGTGAGGAGGAGGATGTACACAGTGAAAGGGGTGAGGAATCGGACGATGAGGAGGAGGTGGACATCTTGCCTCTGTAGAGCCAGTTTGTGCAAGGAGAGATTGATTGCTTCTATTTTGGTGGGGGCCCAAACCAACCAGTCATTTCAGTCACAGTCGTGTGGCAGACCCTGTCGCTGAAATGATGGGTTTGTTAAAGTGTGCATGTCCTGTTTATACAACATAAGGGTGTGTGGGAGGGCCCAAGGACAATTCCATCTTGCACCTCTTTTTTCTTTAATTTATCTTTGCATCATGTGCTGTTTGGGGACTATTTTTTAAATCTGCCATCCTGTCTGACACTGCAGTGCCACTCCTAGATGGGCCAGGTGTTTGTGTTGGCCACTTGGGTCGCTTAGCTTAGTCACACAGCAACCTTGGTGCACGTCTTTTTTTCTTTGCATCATGTGCTGTTTGGGGACTATTTTTTAAATCTGCCATCCTGTCTGACACTGCAGTGCCACTCCTAGATGGGCCAGGTGTTTGTGTCGGCCACTTGGGTCGCTTAGCTTAGTCACACAGCGACCTTGGTGCACCTCTTTTTTTCTTTGCATCATGTGCTGTTTGGGGACTATTTTTTTAATCTGCCATCCTGTCTGACACTGCAGTGCCACTCCTAGATGGGCCAAGTGTTTGTGTCGGCCACTTGGGTCGCTTAGCTTAGTCACACAGCTACCTCGTTGCACCTCTTATTTTCTTTGCATCATGTGCTGTTTGGGGACTATTTTTTAAATCTGTCATCCTGTCTGACACTGCAGTGCCACTCCTAGATGGGCCAGGTGTTTGTGTCGGCCACTTGGGTCGCTTAGCTTAGTCATTCAGCGACCTCGGTGCAAATTGTAGGACTAAAAATAATATTGTGAGGTGTTCAGAATAGTCTTGAAATGAGTGGAAATTATGGTTATTGAAGTTAATAATACTATGGGATCAAAATGACCCCCAAATTCTATGATTTAAGCTGTTTTTGAGGGTTTTTTGTAAAAAAACACCTGAATCCAAAACACACCCGAATCCGACAAAAAATATTCAGGGAGGTTTTGCAAAACGCGTCCGAATCCAAAACACGGCCGCGGAACCGAATCCAAAACCAAAACCCAAAACCCAAAAAATTTCTGGTGCACATCTCTACTATTTAACATGGAGTACAAATGAGGTTCTTAGCACAACTGGCCAAAAATGTATGCCCATCTACCATGCCACGGTAAAAGTCATCAGGTGGGTTCCTAATACTGAAAAAGTGTCAGTTTTACCAAGCATTCTGGATCTTGGCTCCTTTAGCTAACGCATCTTTAGATGCCATTAGCCACTATAGCCTATAAGCAGCAGTACATTATAATAAATTATCAGGGGTGATGTTAGGTTTAGGCTGTGGGAAGGGGGTGGATAGGTTTAGGCATCACTGGAGGGGGTTGGGGTTATGCTCCGGGGTGGGGTGGGGAGTTAGGTTTATGCTGCAGGGAGGGAGGGTTAGGGGGGTATTGGGGTAAAGTAAGTAAACGTACCTTCCCCATATCGGGATTATAAGCATTGGGATGCGTGGTCGGTCTTCTGACTGCCGGCATCTCGACTGCCGGCATTTCCTACCTAACGTAGATAGACAGATAGATTGATAGATATAGAAATATATATATGGATATACATACCTCATAACTGTCCTGATTTTCGCTGGACAGTCCCGTTTTTTTTGGTCTGACCCGCTATCCCTCCCGGTCCCCACAGTGGGGAACGTTGGGAGTCTCCCACACTCGCTGTTCTGCTCAGTTCATGCGCACAGCGTTTATTCCTGGGAGGCAGAGGCACTGGTTGCATGGCCAGCAGCTCACAGAGCACTGGCTGTGACCCCAATATAACTAAAATGGGAGGCATGGCCCATGATCGTTTCATCCCCGCAAAGCCACACACCCTTTCTCACAGGCCATGCACCCTTTTTGGTGCTCCGCCGCACAGAATGTCCCTCTTTACCTCCTCTGAATGTTGGGAGGTATGGATATATACAAGACAGGTTGAGTCTCCCATATATAAAATGCTTGGGACCAGAAGTATTTTGGATTTGGATTTTTCCGTATCTTGGAATATTTGCATACCATAATGAAATATCTTTGGAATGGGACTCAAGTCTAAACACAGATTGCATTTACAGCATGTTTCATTAATAGCCTGAAGGTATCCAATATTTTTAATAATTTTACGCATGAAACCAAGTATGTGTACTGAAACTAAAGTCATTTAGTTCAGATACACCGTATATTGTACATATAGCCTGAAGATCAAGTTAAACAAAGTTTGTGTACATTAAACCATCACAAAGCAAAGGTGTCATTATCTTAGTTGCACTCCAAAAATATTGTATTTCATAATATTACGTACTATTTTGTCATTTTAGACATGGGACGCAACCTGTATATGTGTGTGCGTGTATGTATATATATATACATATATATATAGATAGATAGATACATATATATATATATATACATATATATATATATATATATATATTGATAATGTTGAAATATCCTTAGGAAAGAAAGCTATACCTTAAACACACCTTAAATACACTTTACCATGGAGCCGCTGCGGCTGCTGTACTTAACACACACTCTGCGCACTTTGTACGCTTTTAGCGTACAAAGTCCCGTACTGCGTACGGACTTCGCGTACAAACGCCGCGCTGACGGTACAAAGTACTCACAGCGCGTACACACCCAGAGATACACCACAAACCCTGAACAGTTATGCAATGCACTGAAAATACGCTTTAAACCTTAGCAGGGCAATGAAGACACGACACCAATTGTGATTTTACCGCTGGGTTCCGACACCACAGTGGATTATTGCTGAAAGGGGGTTACTATACAAATAATACAATACAATATAACAGAGTAAATGGCTACATTCAATGGTACATACGTGAGTGGACAAGCTCGCGCAACCCGGCCGGTCCTCGGTCATCTGATAGATAACTTTGTGAGTCTTGTGTCTGACCAGGCCTGCAACAGGCTCTCTTTATACAATTCTTCCAAAAGCAATACAATGGATACTGTAATCTCTTTGTCCATTGGACACAGGAATGCACATATACAGTACAGGAGAGGTCATAGGTCGGTTTGAATAGGTAGGCGATGTCTTTCCCAACTGCTCTTGTGGGTGGTCTCCTCTGGATTCCCGCCGCATACATAATGTAAAGTAAATACAGTTTATATCTATATTCTGCTCCTGCACATAACTATCCGCAGGAACATGCAATCTTTCTCAAACCAACACCAGAATTTTACCCTTAAAATACCCTTCAGCTGGATACCAAACACCACCTTATGACCTTGTTCTGTCCCCTCCTATTCTGTAAAGGTGAATCTCTTTGTTCTGAAACCATTCAAACTGTTGTTACTTTCTGATGTGGTGCAGGGATTCTATGTGTACATTGTGCACTATTTGGATTAAATATGTAATGTGTTTTGCTAGCTTTCCATGCGTTCACAAACTCTACCGTAAATACCCATACCACACGCTAATGCGCATGACCGCGGGAGCGACCATACGCAAATTGCGGATATGTGCACGCACAGCAGAGCAAGTACGCCCATGGAGGCCATCTGTGTGTGGTTTGTACTTGGTGTGTGTGTTGTAATATTTTTCGACTTTGACAGTCCACCCTTTGGCAGTCACCAATAACTGCCACTATCTAATCACTAAACAGAAAAATATCTATACAATATCTACAGAAGCTTTGATGATCGGAGAGAGTTGTAGGTGGGAAATGTATGACCTAGTGGGATAGTAAAAAGCATGTATGTATGAATCTATGTCTGCGGGGCATGTATCATCGTGCCGTATATGTTCTAAATAAGCTTCGAGGTATTGCGAAGTATACATTAAATCCTTCTCATCCCGTACTAAGGGTCTGTAAATGGGCCGACAAACACTACCGAGCTCTTTTCGGCTTCTTGTTCCAACAAATGGGGTGCACATGTATTTGATGATACATGGAGGGGGTACATATGTGAGTGCTAGTATGTGGATATCACCTGTTGACTATGTGTGCCATTAACTGGAGGTTGCAGAGATGAAGATAAGACACATATCTAAAATACATTCACAAAAACATTTTGGGTAGGGCAGATGTCTTTTCCGGATGGATGTATCTGGGCAGAGGGGGAAACAAAAGAAAAACGGGTGAAAGAAACAGGCCATGAAATTCATTTGCAATCCTTATCATAACACTGTCTTTATGGATGGGTCATAAATTAAATCTGCTGCTATAACAGCACCCTCGCTCCTTAGACTCACCAAATTTGTGCAGTGCTTGCGCCGCGTCAGAATTCGAACACACCTAAATATCAGACCAATAATTATGACGACTCCCAGGATACAAAGGAGAAACTTCCCTACACTCATAATAACATTTTGAGCCCACTCTCCTAAACTTGAGAACCAATTTCGTGGGTTCAACCATGAGACCCAGCCGGTCAGTTCATTACTCACAGCCGCCAAGGTAAGGTTGTGTTTCCTCCTGAACTCCCACTTCAACTGCAAGATATCGTCCATCTTTTGATCGATAATCTCCGTTGGGTTGTCAGTACTGTTCGTAATATACGTACAGCACTTCACCCCATATTGAGTTGCCAGGGTAACACAGTACCCACCTGTCACGGCTGTGATATAATTTAGGACCATCCTGTGCTGAATCAGTTCCTTCTTGTAAGCTTGTAACTCCCTTCCCGTATACCTGAAGGTGTCGTCATACATCTCAGTGATATTATCTATCAAGTTCGCTAGCGCATGGGTATACCTATAATTTATAATTCCTCTGGCAGTACGGGTGATGTCTAATGCGAGAAGGAATTGAATCCCGGTGGATTCGTGGATCAAATCAGAGGCTGCTTGCTCTGTTCTATCTATGAGGTGCCTCTTGATGATGTGTTCATAGTGAGTATGAGTATAAGGAGCCTGAGCACTGCGGTGAACGTCTTTCATCTTATCATGGGTTATGGTCATGACCTCTGGCAGTACTCTCCCAATATAACACAATCCCTCTGAGCTCGGGGCAAGCCACTTGTACGCCTTCCTCCCACATATGAAATAGGCATCATCTGGGAGAACATAGGGGACAAAATATGACATCACCATATTACAAACTTTCCAAGTAAAGAAACCTATCCCTAGTTCTCCCATCTGCTCAGTACAAGTATCGGGCTGGATGATATGAACACAGTACCCTGGCGATACTTTTCCAACCCACATGGTCTTGCTTCCACGAGTATACCTATACCGGAAATACCTCCCACTGTTGGCTATTTGGCGTACAAGTTCAGAGTCTATGGGTATCCTATCAGCTCTGTGTGAAAAGGTCATTGTCTGGTTATTCCACGTCACTTCCCAATTTCCCGGTTTTCGGTTATTGGAAATATTAAAACATAATAAGGATCTGTCTACATGATACTGGTGGAGCTTCAAACTAGGGGGCCTAGAAATATTGAATTTCTTGTCCACCGGTCTCCCACCCCGTAATTCGAGTACCTCATCTATTGCTAAAGGGTACGGTACTAATCCTGACTTGCTCTGACCTTGAGGTACCTGTGAGCACACCCAGCATTCTGTCTGGTTTAAGACCTTACCCACTAGTGAGTGGTAATCACTCAACGGATGACGGTCCATGTCGATATTAAGGTTGGACTGACATCTCTGGATGCACCCATCCTCAACTATAGTCTCACAATCCCTACAAATACAATATTCATCAGACAATAACCCCTTACAGTGCCTCCGAGCTCCCTGACTACCAGAGCGCTTACTGATGCCAGCCTTTACTGAAGTGATGTGCTGCTCCTGTGATCCTACAAATTCGTACTTGCCATCAGAACCCATTCCAGATCCCTGTTCGACCTCTCTGGGACCCTCACAATAACAAACTGTCCTTATCAAAACCAGAATTACTAATAGAACCCGAAACGCAGTCTCTTGTGATCGATCCATTTCGTTAGGGGAAAGGAGGAAAATAAGAAGGAGAAAAGAAAGGAAAAATGCAGGGTGAGGTGAAAAAAAGAAAGTGGTACGACAACCGTTCTAGCTCTTGTTACTCTCTGTGCTCAGATGCCCTTCGACAGTCCTGTCTCTCACTTTCCCGGAACAGACACTCCAGTGATACGAGGTTCTCTACACTCTGCTCTTTGTCACGAGTTCTCTCCGGGTCAGCGACATTCTTGCAGTGGGACGAGTAGACCCAAGTCTCTCTTTCGGCGACCTTCAATGCTGTTGTGCTGGTTAACAAGACTTGATACGGTCCTTCCCACCTGTCTATGAGGCAACCTGAGCGTAAGAAATTTTGAATCATCACATAATCCCCAGGTTCAGTGTCATGACAATTACTGTTCGGCAGGTCAGGAATCACCAGCTTTAAATTTCTTTGTTGATTTCTCATCTGCTGGCTCATCCCAACCAAATATTTCACAGTCACTTCATTATTACATTTCAAATCATCCTGGGGGTCTATCATTACATGAGGTTGTCGACCAAAAAGGATTTCAAAGGGTGATAGGTTAAGGGTAGACCTGGGAGTGGTTCTGATGCTGTACAACACTAGTGGCAAATCTTCTGGCCACGACAATCCAGTCTCAGCCATCAGCTTGCTCAGCTTGTTCTTAATAGTGCTGTTCATTCTCTTCACCTTTGCACTCGCCTGTGGACGGTACGGAGTATGCAGCTTGCTATTAATTCCCATCAGTTTGTACATGACCTGAAAGACTTCACCTGTAAAATGGGTACCCCTATCACTTTCAATTATTCTAGGGATACCATATCTACACACAAATTCCTGCACAATTTTCTTTGCAGTAAACGTAGCAGTATTTGTGGCAGCAGGGAACGCTTCTACCCAATTTGAAAATACGTCAATACAAACTAACACATATTTTAAATTCCTACAGGGTGGTAACTGTATGAAATCGATCTGTATTACCTGAAAAGGGCCGTCTGTCGGAGGGATATGGGATGGCTCTGTTGGTATTGACTTTCCAATATTCTTCCTCAAGCAAGTAAAACATGTCATTGCTCTCTTACCTGCATGAGAAGAGAGTCCTGGCGCACACCAGTAGGCTCTCACCAGCTTACACATACCCTCTTTACCCAGATGAGTCAGACCGTGTGCCGCCTCAGCTAAGGTTGGAAGATATGCTCTGGGGGCTACTGGCTTACCTTGTCCACCTGTCCACAGTCCCGAGGATTCCTGGCCATATCCCTTTGACCTCCAGACTGCCTTTTCCTGTAATGAACACAAATCTTGCATTTCAATTTAATTGTTGTGTGTTGATTGTGTTAAATGTCATCAGTGGTGTGATGTTCATTTGTATGGGGGTGCTGGCTGCTGATTTAGCAGCTTCGTCTGCCCGGCTATTACCAAGTGAAATTGGGTCTTGGTTGTAAGTATGTGCTTTGCACTTGATAACAGCCACTCTGTCTGGTTCTTGTATCGCTGTTAAAAGTCTTTTTATGTGGGACGCATGCGCTACAGGTGTGCCAGCTGCCGTCATGAAATTTCTGAGGCGCCATAGGGCCCCGAAATCATGCACCACTCCAAAGGCATACCTAGAATTTGTGTATATGTTAGCTGACTTACCCTTGGCCAATTCACACGCTCTGGTTAGGGCGACCAGCTCAGCAACTTGTGCTGAGTGTGGTGGGCCCAGGGGTTCAGCTTCTATGATACCTTCGTCATCTACAACTGCATATCCAGTGCACAAGTCTCCCGATTCTGTCTGTCTGTGGCAACTACCGTCAGTGTAGAATGTAAAGTCTACTCCTTCCAGTGGGTTGTCACTGATGTCAGGTCTCGCTGTGAAAGTCTGATTCAGGTACTCCATACAATCATGCGTATCAGTATCTATACTAAATCCTCCTTCACCATCATTCTCATCCTCCACCCTTTGTGCCTGTCCAGGCACACTTGGCAAGTAAGTTGCAGGATTTAGTGAGCTGCATCTCTTAATGGTGATGTTTAAAGGGGCCATCAGTGATAATTCCCACGTTGTAAACCGAGCAGATGAGACATGTCTGGTTTGGGCGGAGTTCAGTAAGGCTGATACTGCATGAGGTGTATGGATGGTCAGGTCATGTCCTTACACTACGTCCTCGCTTTTATTTACCAGCAAAGCTATCGCTGCAACACTTCGCAAGCAAGTGGGGAGAGACCTTGCTACAGTGTCCAACTGTGCACTGTAGTATGCTACCGGCCTGCTGGCATCACCATGTCTCTGTGTTAAAACTCCTGCCGCCCACCCTGCACTTTCTGTACCGTATAATTCAAAGGGCTTCCCATAATCTGGCATACCTAATGCAGGTGCCTGTGTTAGGCACTGTTTGAGTCTCTCAAATGCCAGTTCGGACTCATCTGTGTGCGAGACCCGTTCTGGTTTGTTTGAAGGGACCATTTCTTGCAAAGGTAAAGCCAGTATGGAGAACCCTGGGATCCAGTTTCTACAGTACCCAAACATTCCAAGGAAAGTGCGGATCTGTTGCTGAGTTTGTGGCAGAGTCATGTCGCGAATCGCCTGTATTCTATCAGCGGTGAGGTTTCTAAGTCCTTGAGTCAAGCAATGTCCCAAATATTTTACCCTGGTCTGGCATAACTGCAACTTATCCTTTGAAACCTTGTGTCCCGTTTGGGAAAGATGAAACAGAAGCTGTTTCGTGTCTTTCAAGGACGATTCGAGTGAGTCAGAACACAACAATAAGTAATCGACATACTGTATTAGCACTGATCCACTCTCAGGTTGAAAGGATTGTAAACAGTCATGCAAAGCCTGGGAGAAAATACTCAGGCTATCAATGAAGCCTTGGGGAAGACGAGTCCAGGTGTACTGTAATCCCCTGTATGTAAAAGCAAAAAGATATTGGCTGTCAGGGTGTAGAGGGACAGAAAAGAAGGCAGAACAGAGGTCGATGACAGTGAAGAATTTTGCAGTAGAGGGAATTTGCATGAGGATGACAGCTGGATTGGGCACTACGGGGAATTGGCTCTCAACTATCTTGTTTATCCCCCTTAGATCCTGCACTAGCCTGTAACCCCTCCCCCCACTCTTTTTCACAGGGAAGATGGGACTATTAGCAGTGCTGGACGTCCTGACTAGGATGCCCTGTTGTAGCAACCGTTCTATGACGGGGTACACTCCTAATTCTACCTCTGGCTTCAGAGGATATTGAGGGATTTTTGGAGCTATCCTACCATCTTTTACTTGCACTACTACTGGAGCTACATTCGCCATCAATCCAGTGTCTTGTCCATCTTTGGTCCAAAGGGAACCCAGTTTTTTGTGAGATCATTTCCTCTACCTTTGAAGGACACTTGTCTATAACAGCAGAGTGCGACATTAGCCTTTGAGGGGTGTCTAATATATCTTGCACTTCTTGAACGTGATTCTCGGGTATATCCAAGAAGACACCCTCAGGAGTACAATATATGACACACCGCATTTTACACAATAAATCTCTGCCGAGCAGATTAGTCGGAGCCGATGCAGCCAGCAGAAAAGAGTGTTTGGTCTGCAGGAGCCCTATCGTAATCTCTGCCGGTCTACTCAAAGGGTAGTGTTGCACCGTTCCTATTACTCCCATTGCCGAAATTGTTTTACCCGTGGTTTTTATACCTACTGTCGAATTTAACACTGACATGGCCGCCCCTGTATCTACAAGAAAAGGTAATGGTACACCAGCTACATCAACCGTGACCTCAGGTTCACTACCAAGGCTAGCAATCAACTTCACTGGCTGCAGACTACAGGTATGGCCCAACCCCTATTGTGTGGTGAGACCCTCCCGCAGCGCATTGGCAGCTACAATATGTGGGGGGGTAGCTGTGAGTTTTCGGAGGCCTGCCAGTCTCTCCTTGGTGGGTACCTCCTTGTTTCCCCTGTATGTGGCTCATAATTTCTCCTAGGTGGTCCCTGATCCCAATTATGTGCATTGTAGTGTGGTTCATATCCTGGTCTAGGGGGTCGGTATACATTATATGTACCTTTATTCCTACAGTCCCTTGCAAAATGTCCTACCTTGTGACAAGTATAGCATGTTACTACACGTGACTTACCATCAGGGGTCTGGGGTTTTGGCTGATATGGCCTTTTTGTAAGTGCGTCTATACTCACTGTCATCAGCCTTTCCCCCTGTAACTCCCTGTGCTTAATGATGTTCCTATCATGCTCAACAGCGGACTCTCTCAATGCAGCCACCGAGATACCTCTTCAGTTTGGTAGAGAGGTCTGTACTCTTGTTCTTAATGCCTCTTTTAACCCGTCCATTAATACAGTAACAGCTACCTCCCTATGGTGCACATTATCTTTTATGTCCTCGATCCCAGTGTATCTAGACATTTCCTGCAGTGCTCGATGGAAATATTCGGATGCCGTTTCACCTTCCTTTTGTCTTATGGAAAAGATTTTGTTCCATTTGACAACAGTAGGGAAATATACTCCTAATTGCAGATTGATTTGCCGTACATTCTCCTGATTGTATTCATCAGTGAGGGGTACTTCTGCGTCTAACTTACAATCGGTTATGAATTTTGCGGGGTCAATATTTGAGGGTAAACATACCCGTAGCACTATTCGCCAATCTTTGTTCGTGGGTTCGTTGGCATTACCTAACTCTTTAATGAACCTCTGGCATGCGACTAGATCTTTTCTGGGATCGGGAAATTCTGACATAATTGACCTTATCTCTGCCCGGGACCAAGGACAATGCATGGCAATGTTCCTGATGGGAGTGACTCCCTGAGCGTCAGTCTTCCCATTGGGGACTGCAATCACCCTGACAGGATTTAATTAAATGACATCATTCTGGTTTGATTCTACAATATGAGGTGCTATTGTTTCTGCATAATGTACGGTACCGTACTTACCTGTGGACACGACCTCACTTATCCCTCCGCTAGGGGGCCTGACTACTGCTCTTGTTGGTTGGGCTGTGCCCACCTGAGTGTCTTGTATGGTGGCTGCTAGAGAGAGTGCCGATATCATGCTGGGCTCATCTTCCTGCTCGCAGTCCTGGGGAAAATTCAAAATGGGATACAACTGGCAAGGGTTAGCGTTAGTACATTTATCAATTACTCTCCTATCCTGTATCAATGTACCATTGTCTGTAGCCACTTTCTCCCTTACAATATATGGTGGTGGTGGTGCTGTCGCCATTGTTTTCCCGCTAGGTTTGGAACCTGCTGCGTGAGCTAATTCTCTTTGCACATCTCCCTCCTGTTGCCATAAATTTAAACAATCTGTATGTCTAATTCTTTGTTTCTTGGATTTTATCAGACATATCCTTATCCTAAAATTCTGTAACACCTCTGGTTCAAAGCTGCCCACCCGAGGGAATGGTACTCTATCTTTATCAGTCATACATACCCATTCATTGCAAAAAGCCTCCATGTGTGATCCATATTTTTCACACATAATAAACCTTGCCGACGCTTTTGGTCGCACCTCTTTAGCCTGAACTCTAGCTACAAAACGCCCACTGCTTGTGCAATTGGATCCCATCGCGGACTTTTTGCCAATAAACGCAATCCCCAAATGCACAATACAATAGACGGTGAAAGACACCTAGTGCTTTCACTCGCTCCTTCTCCGCTGAATACCACAACTCACTCCAATAATGAACACTGCGTACCCAGTGAGGCCCAATCTGGTTTCTATTTACTGGAAATGTTTAGGAGTGACTTACCTATTCCAGTAAATATCTGCCGCTGGAGATTTTCCTGAGAGAGACCAGCAAAAACTCCCTATAACCTTATACACAAATCACACTTGCGTATGCTCTATACAGCGCTAATGGTACCGCGATTTTACGCAAAAGCTCGTAAAAGGGGTATCCAGTTGCGCTATATATCTCGCACCCACAAATGCGCGGTCCAATCGCACAGCGTATAGGTACTTGTTACTTATCTGCCGTACAACCACGGGTCAATGTACAAACTGTGACCCTCAGCCCGGAGCGTAACAAAAACCTTTTTACTTCAATACTTCGCAATACAATGCACTATCACGCTCCACTACAAATCACCTCACAATTTGCGTATTTCAATCTATATTAACGTGAGTCAGCCACTTCACGCCACCAAGCCTCCTCTTACTTGATGTACCACGGGACCCGACTTCCGGAGTTCAAATACACTCACTTCTGCGTTCGTTCGTTCGTTCGCTCACTCACTCACTCGAATAAACTTTGGTTTTTCTGTACAGAAAATGTCAATTCAGTCAGATAGTCATTTTTACCCCAGAGTATGGTGTGAAGTGGTGTAACCGGGGCACCCTCTTTCCGTGGTCGTATGTAAAGACCAAAGCAATGGTCACCTTATCTAATAAATAGTGAACACAATATCGATATGCTGATATGAATTCCGATGAGTCTCAATAAAATACGTATAATTTATTACAATAAACATTCATAAACATATAACAATAAGTAAAAGCATACCATATGGGTAAGCTAGGAGCCGCAGGTGTTAAAAGGGGCAGGGTGGTCAAAGATACACACTGCTCAGGCTCCTAAGCTTACTGATGGGTCACAAACCCCTGGATAGGTGATGATAAATATTCAAAACAGCTCAAATCGCAATTCAAAAATGTTAGAAAGCATACCAGAGAGGTAGCTAAGGAGCCGCAGGTGTTATAACAAGCAGGGTGGTCCAGACTTCACCCTGCTCTGGCTCCTAAGCTAACCACAAGGTTGATGTCCAATAGATGAAAGGTTCGAGTTCCTAATGGATCCGATATCCAACGCGTTTCGAGATCTCCAATCTCTTCATCAGGGCTTGATGGTGTTACATGTCTCCAGAGATGGCTTTTAAAGCCATCTCTGGAGACATGTAACACCATCAAGCCCTGATGAAGAGATTGGAGATCTCGAAACGCGTTGGATATCGGCTGGGAGATACCGATATCCAACGCGTTTCGTTGGATATCGGTTGGGAGATGCAGTCCGCCCCGTTTAGAAGCCGTGCATCTCCGTATCCTCATGCCGCCATAATGGCCGGTGACTCGCTAACCGGGACGCCAGCTTAGTACTCACCACTTTACATTTTTCTGGCTCTGTTAAGGGTGGCGGTGTGCTGCAAGAATGTAAGTTCGCCGCGGTGGGACTTGCGAATAGTTCCCTCAAGAGCTAGCATCCTGTCAGCGGGGAACGGGACCATTAACCCTGAGAGAGGTTGGGCCGCCCCAAAGTCCCACGAAGTAGGCAGGCTGGTGCCATCCAGTCCTGCCTGAAAATAACAAACTTATAAAATAAATGCAGAAAAGCTTCCTGAGATGTGACCGGCTCCTCTGGGCACATTTTCTAAACTGATTCTGGTAGGAGGGGCATAGAGGGAGGAGCCAGCACACCTAATCAAACTTCTATAGTGCCCATGGCTCCTAGTGGACCCGTCTATATCCCTCTATGGTACTAAGTGGATTCCCAGTATCCCCTAGGACGTAACAGAAATTGTGTTATATACTTTTAACAACCATTTAAGGACTGTCCATTATACCTCATGGGACAGTGCTTTGCGCTTGCCTCAAGCTAGGATTTGGTGTGCTATATGTGAACGCACTTGCATGCAATCACCAACAGGGCTCATGGAAAGTTGGATGCATTTGCAAAAACCTTTCCTTTATTTTAATCCCTCATTTAACCAAATATAAATATTTCAAAGTGCTGCAGATTATGTGTGCGCTATATAAATATCTGTTTAGAAATAAATAAAACTCTAAATCCAGCTTTTGGTGCCTAGATAGGAACGCATTCACAGGAAGGAAAACAAGATATGCAAAACTCGTGAAATGTTGTCTATCTGCGCTGCATAGCCTCTCTGGCAGCGAAAGGGTTAACCCATCATATGCAGGCAGGTTTATTTGTAACGATAGTAAATGTTATTTGCACACTTTACCAGATCAGTGTGTACTGCACATATGTATACTCAGTGTCGGACTGGGGCATGTAGGGCCCACCGGGGGGATGCAGTGGTAGGTGCCCATGCTTAGGGGTGTGGCCAGTCTGCAGAGGGGGTGTGGCCTGCCACCACGTTGGTTTGACTAAACATTAGAGAGTGCAACATCTGGGCCCCTTCATTAAATTCAGCTGCTGCATGCATGATAATGTACCAGATTAATAACAGCAATGCACTGTAGAAAATACACCATAGTCCAGTATAAGGTATCATATGTATAAGGTATACTTCAAGTGCACAGTCTGTAACCTGATTCTTAGAGCAGGAGGTGGGCCCCCAGGCAGTGGGGCCCTCCGGTGGTTTCCCCTGTACCCCTGTGGGCCAGTCCAAGCCTGTGTATACTATCTAAAACGTGTTGCGGCAAAGTATTTATGTGATACTGTACAGTATAGGGTATATAATAATTTTGTGGAATGGAAAGGTGGTAATGACGCTCTGTCAGCTCTCCATATGGGTGGTCTTCTCTCCATACGGGTGGTCTTCTGTATGCCGAATGTCGGGATCCCGGCGCACAGTATACCGGCGCCGGAATCCCTACACCCGGCATACCGACAACTATTCTCCTTCGTGGGGGTCCACGACCCCCCATGGAGGGAGAATAAAAGAGTGTGGCGCGCTTAGCGCGCCACCGAGCCCGCAAGGGGCTCCTTTGCGCTCGCCACGCTGTCGGTATGCCGGCGGTCGGGCTCCCGGCGCCGGTGTGCTGGTCGCCGGGAGCCCGAGCGCCGGGATACCGTACTACACCCCTCCTTACATGCTCAGATTGTTGCTATTGAGCCTTATTCAGGTTTGTTAGCAAACCAAAAAAGCACACTAATGGGCAAAACCATGTTGCACTACAGGGGGGGCAGATGTAACATGTGCAGAGAGAGTTAGATTTGGGTGGGGTGTGATCAAACTGAAATCTAAATTGCAGTGTAAAAATAAAGCAGCCAGTATTTACTATGCACAGAAACAAAATAACCCACCCAAATCTAACTCACTCTGCACGTTACTGTACATCTGCCCCACCTACAGTGCAACATGGTTTTGCCCATTAAGTGTGCTTTTTTGGTTTGTTACAAACCTGAATAACCCCCATTGTCCAATTTCCGACTTTACTTATAACTTATATAATGCCGCCATCTGCCTCTAAGTCCTACTATTACTGGATGAAAGTGTTTTATGACAGACCAGGGACAGGACTGTACATTTTAATAGTTAATGTGTGCATAAAGCTAAATCCTGCTCTTTACAAAGTAATATTGTAACTTAAAAGAAATGTTCTTTTTTTTACTTACATTTTTCGGTTTGTTTCACAACCAAAGTATAAGTTTTGCTTTTAAGTCTGCACGGCCTATTAGTGGCTGCAAATCTCCCAGTCACCAGATGGGCGCACTCTATTTAATGTGAAGAGATGCTGCCGGTGGCATTATCATACATTCTGCTCCTCTTATAACACAAAATTGTGCCCTGATCAAAAGACTCCGGCACTGGGTGCTCGCACTGTAGAGAATTAGCGCACATACCAGTCAGCTGAGGATGGATATATAGTTTATATACTAAGTCTTAGCAACATCATACAACATAATGGGGACTGCAGGATCCAAGAGTTTATTTACTCGCTACCACATACCTATACAGTACATAGTATTTAGTCAAATTATTAGTGTCATTTATTTACCTAAAATGTCATTGTAAACATATATGGGACCAAGGTGGTCATTCCAAGTTGATCGCTCGCTAGCTGTTTTTAGCAGCCGTGCAAACGCTATGCCGCCTCCCACTGGGAGTGTACTTTAGCTTAGCAGAAGTGCGACCGAAAGGATCGCAGAGCGGCTACAAAATAATTTTGTGCAGTTTCAGAGTAGCTCAAAACCTACTCAGCGCTTGCGATCACTTCAGACTATTCAGTTCCTGTATTGACGTCACAAACACGCCCTGCGTTTGCCCAACCACGCCTGCGTTTTCCTGGCACGCCTGCTTTTTTTCGAACACTCCCTGAAAACGGTCAGTTGACACCCAGAAACGCCCTCTTCCTGTCAATCACTCTGCGGCCAGCAGTGCGACTGAAAAGCTTCGCTAGACCTTGTGTAAAACTACATCGGCCGTTGTGAAAGTACGTCGCGCGTGCGCTTTGCGCCGCATATGCATGCGCAGAAGTGCTGTTTTTTTACATCATCGCAGCGCAGCAAACATTTTCAGCTAGCGATCAACTCAGAATGACCCCCCATATACAAAGAGCTGTGTGGAAGTATCAGTAGGTACTGTGAATGGCTGTAGTCATGACTGCCATCAGAAATTGTGGGGCCCGGGACTGACAAAAGAGATAGCCCCTTCCCCCCACACACATAAAAAAAAGAAAAAAAAAGGTTCTGCGGCACCACCTCACCCCCTATGTGACGTCATACAGTGTGATATTACATATAGGTGGACCTACAGGAACGGTTCAGAGCGCTGATGTGTAATGGAAGGCTTGTTATAAGAAGTCCTTCCTATGCATCAGCCCGCTGCTGTATCACAGCCTGGTGCAGCTCTCCAGGTATTAGTGGTAGGAGCCAGGGGGGGGGGGGGCCCTCTCTGTAAGGGCCCAGGACACCAGTCCCCACAGTTCCCCCCTGATGGCTGCCCTGGCTGCAGTGCATACTTGCTTACTCAAGAACAGAAATAACCAACTGGGTTGGAAGGGGCGCTCAAGCTGTAGCTCCAATTAATGTGTATTTAGCAGTTGTCTAGATAAGCTAGTAACCCCTATAACATCATACATACAAACAAGAAAAACAGGAATAAGACAGCGCTGACTGAGATGGATTGTCAATAAAATTACAATAGTATTTAATGAATTAAGATTACAATAAAATATTTAAAAATAGGTCTCACTGCACTAATGAGCTTATAGTCACCATACAAATATAGAGATTAATCACTTGCCGCTTGATCCAATGTCCCCATGGGACCCGCACAATTGGAATGTCCCTTATCCTGGGGTTGTTGCACAATCCCCGGGCCGAATACTTGTAATAACACTGGAGGAATAACTGTCCCAGTAGTGTGGCAATACAACAGGAAAGTCCTCACCAGTAGTGCGTAGTTGTAATGATGTTCGGTCCTTGTTATATGGATGTGGGTACAAATAGCAGCGGGTTTTTGGCAGAGTCCACAGAGGTCCAAGCGGTGATGAATATTCAGTGAAAGGGTGACACGGACCGAACATCATTACAACTACGCACTACTGGTGAGGACTTTCCTGTTGTATTGCCACACTACTGGGACAGTTATTCCTCCAGCGTTATTACAAGTATTCGGCACGGGGATTGTGCAACAACCCAGGATAAGGGACATTCCAATTGTGCGGGTCCCATGGGGACATTGGATTAAGCGGCAAGTGATTAATCTCTATATTTGTATGGTGACTATAAATAAGAATTTACTTACCGATAATTCTATTTCTCGTAGTCCGTAGTGGATGCTGGGAACTCCGTAAGGACCATGGGGAATAGCGGCTCCGCAGGAGACTGGGCACAAAAGTAAAGCTTTAGGACTACCTGGTGTGCACTGGCTCCTCCCCCTATGACCCTCCTCCAAGCCTCAGTTAGGATACTGTGCCCGGACGAGCGTACACAATAAGGAAGGATTTTGAATCCCGGGTAAGACTCATACCAGCCACACCAATCACACCGTACAACCTGTGATCTGAACCCAGTTAACAGCATGATAACAGAGGAGCCTCTGAAAAGATGGCTCACAACAATAATAACCCGATTTTTGTAACAATAACTATGTACAAGTATTGCAGACAATCCGCACTTGGGATGGGCGCCCAGCATCCACTACGGACTACGAGAAATAGAATTATCGGTAAGTAAATTCTTATTTTCTCTGACGTCCTAGTGGATGCTGGGAACTCCGTAAGGACCATGGGGATTAAACCAAAGCTCCCAAACGGGCGGGAGAGTGCGGATGACTCTGCAGCACCGAATGAGAGAACTCCAGGTCCTCCTCAGCCAGGGTATCAAATTTGTAGAATTTAGCAAACATGTTTGCCCCTGACCAAGTAGCTGCTCGGCAAAGTTGTAAAGCCGAGACCCCTCGGGCAGCCGCCCAAGATGAGCCCCCTTCCTTGTGGAATGGGCTTTTACAGATTTTGGCTGTGGCAGGCCTGCCACAGAATGTGCAAGCTGAATTGTACTACAAATCCAACGAGCAATAGTCTGCTTAGAAGCAGGAGCACCCAGCTTGTTGGGTGCATACAGGATAAACAGCGAGTCAGATTTTCTGACTCCAGCCGTCCTGGAAACATATATTTTCAGGGCCCTGACTACGTCCAGCAACTTGGAGTCCTCCAAGTCCCTAGTAGCCGCAGGTACCACAATAGGCTGGTTCAAGTGAAACGCTGAAACCACCTTAGGGAGAAATTGAGGACGAGTCCTCAATTCTGCCCTGTCCGTATGAAAAATTAGGTAAGGGCTTTTATAGGATAAAGCCGCCAATTCTGAGACACGCCTGGCTGAAGCCAGGGCCAACAGCATTACCACTTTCCATGTGAGATATTTTAAGTCCACAGTGGTGAGTGGTTCAAACCAATGTGATTTTAGGAACCCCAAAACTACATTGAGATCCCAAGGTGCCACTGGAGGCACAAAAGGAGGCTGTATATGCAGTACCCCCTTGACAAACGTCTGAACTTCAGGAACTGAAGCCAGTTCTTTCTGGAAGAAAATCGACAGGGCCGAAATTTGAACCTTAATGGACCCTAATTTTAGGCCCATAGACAGTCCTGTTTGCAGGAAATGCAGGAAACGACCCAGTTGAAATTCCTCTGTAGGGGCCTTCCTGGCCCCGCACCATGCAACATATTTACGCCAAATACGGTGATAATGCTGTACGGTTACATCCTTCCTGGCTTTGATCAGGGTAGGGATGACTTCATCCGGAATGCCTTTTTCCTTCAGGATCCGGCGTTCAACCGCCATGCCGTCAAACGCAGCCGCGGTAAGTCTTGGAACAGACAGGGTCCCTGCTGGAGCAGGTCCCTTCTTAGAGGTAGAGGCCACGGGTCCTCTGTGAGCATCTCTTGAAGTTCCGGGTACCAAGTCCTTCTTGGCCAATCCGGAGCCACGAGTATAGTCCTTACTCCTCTCCTTCTTATGATTCTCAGTACCTTGGGTATGAGAGGCAGAGGAGGGAACACATACACTGACTGGTACACCCACGGTGTTACCAGAGCGTCCACAGCTATTGCCTGAGGGTCCCTTGACCTGGCGCAATACCTCTCTAGTTTTTTTGCTGAGGCGGGACGCCATCATGTCCACCTTTGGTTTTTCCCAACGGTTCACAATCATGTGGAAGACTTCTGGGTGAAGTCCCCACTCTCCCGGGTGGAGGTCGTGTCTGCTGAGGAAGTCTGCTTCCCAGTTGTCCACTCCCGGAATGAACACTGCTGACAGTGCTATCACATGATTTTCCGCCCAGCGAAGAATCCTTGCAACTTCTGCCATTGCCCTCCTGCTTCTTGTGCCGCCCTGTCTGTTTACGTGGGCGACTGCCGTGATGTTGTCTGACTGGATCAGCACCGGCTGACCTTGAAGCAGAGGTCTTGCTAGGCTTAGAGCATTGTAGATGGCCCTTAGCTCCAGGATATTTATGTGAAGTGATGTCTCCAGGCTTGACCACAAGCCCTGGAAATTTCTTCCCTGTGTGACTGCTCCCCAGCCTCTCAGGCTGGCATCCGTGGTCACCAGGACCCAGTCCTGAATGCCGAATCTGCGGCCCTCTAGAAGATGAGCACTCTGCAACCACCACAGGAGAGACACCCTTGTCCTTGGTGACAAGATTATCCGCTGTTGCATCTGAAGATGCGACCCGGACCATTTGTCTAGCAGATCCCACTGGAAGGTTCTTGCGTGGAATCTGCCGAATGGGATTGCTTCGTAAGAAGCCACCATCTTTCCCAGGACCCTTGTGCATTGATGCACTGAGACTTGGCCTGGTTTTAGGAGATTTCTGACTAGTTCGGATAACTCCCTGGCTTTCTCCTCCGGGAGAAACACCTTTTTCTGGACTGTGTCCAGGATCATCCCTAGGAATAGAAGTCGTGTCGTCGGGATCAGCTGCGATTTTGGAATATTGAGAATCCAACCGTGCTGGCGCAGCACTATCTGAGATAGTGCTACTCCGACTTCCAACTGTTCCCTGGATCTTGCCCTTATCAGGAGATCGTCCAAGTAAGGGATAACTAAAACTCCCTTCCTTCGAAGGAGTATCATCATTTCGGCCATTACCTTGGTAAAGACCCGGGGTGCCGTGGACAATCCAAACGGCAGCGTCTGAAACTGATAGTGACAGTTCTGTACCACAAACCTGAGGTACCCTTGGTGAGAAGGGTAAATTGGGACATGTAGGTAAGCATCTTTGATGTCCAGAGACACCATATAGTCCCCTTCTTCCAGGTTTGCAATCACTGCTCTGAGTGACTCCATCTTGAATTTGAACCTTTGTATGTAAGTGTTCAAGGATTTTAGGTTTAAAATTGGTCTCACCGAGCCGTCCGGCTTCGGTACCACAAATAGTGTGGAATAGTACCCCTTTCCCTGTTGTAGGAGGGGTACCTTGATTATCACCTGCTGGGAATATAGCTTGTGAATGGCTTCCAATACTGCCTCCCTGTCTGAGGGAGACGTCGGTAAAGCAGACTTTAGAAAACGGCGAGGGGGAGACGTCTCGAATTCCAATTTGTACCCCTGAGATACCACCTGAAGGATCCAGGGGTCCACTTGCGAGTGGGCCCACTGCGCACTGAACTTCTTGAGACGGGCCCCCACCGTGCCTGAGTCCGCTTGTAAAGCCCCAGCGTCATGCTGAGGACTTTGCGGAGTTGGGAGAGGGCTTTTGTTCCTGGGAACTGGCTGTTTGTTGCAGCCTTTTTCCTCTCCCTCTGCCACGGGGCAGAAATGAGGCGCCTTTTGCCCGCTTGCCCTTATGGGGCCGAAAGGACTGCGCCTGATAATACGGCGTCTTCTTAGGTTGAGAAGCTACCTGGGGTAAAAAACAAGAATTTACTTACCGATAATTCTATTTCTCATAGTCCGTAGTGGATGCTGGGAACTCCGAAAGGACCATGGGGAATAGCGGCTCCGCAGGAGACTGGGCACAAAAGTAAAAGCTTTAGGACTACCTGGTGTGCACTGGCTCCTCCCCCTATGACCCTCCTCCAAGCCTCAGTTAGGATACTGTGCCCAGACGAGCGTACACAATAAGGAAGGATTTTGAATCCCGGGTAAGACTCATACCAGCCACACCAATCACACCGTACAACTTGTGATCTGAACCCAGTTGACAGCATGATAACAGAGGAGCCTCTGAAAAGATGTCTCACAACAATAATAACCAGATTTTTGTAACAATAACTATGTACAAGTATTGCAGACAATCCGCACTTGGGATGGGCGCCCAGCATCCACTACGGACTACGAGAAATAGAATTATCGGTAAGTAAATTCTTATTTTCTCTGACGTCCTAGTGGATGCTGGGAACTCCGAAAGGACCATGGGGATTATACCAAAGCTCCCAAACGGGCGGGAGAGTGCGGATGACTCTGCAGCACCGAATGAGAGAACTCCAGGTCCTCCTCAGCCAGGGTATCAAATTTGTAGAATTTAGCAAACGTGTTTGCCCCTGACCAAGTAGCTGCTCGGCAAAGTTGTAAAGCCGAGACCCCTCGGGCAGCCGCCCAAGATGAGCCCACTTTCCGTGTGGAATGGGCTTTTACAGATTTTGGCTGTGGCAGGCCTGCCACAGAATGTGCAAGCTGAATTGTACTACAAATCCAACGAGCAATAGTCTGCTTAGAAGCAGGAGCACCCAGCTTGTTGGGTGCATACAGGATAAACAGCGAGTCAGATTTTCTGACTCCAGCCGTCCTGGAAACATATATTTTCAGGGCCCTGACTACGTCCAGCAACTTGGAATCCTCCAAGTCCCTAGTAGCCGCAGGTACCACAATAGGCTGGTTTAAGTGAAACGCTGAAACCACCTTAGGGAGAAATTGAGGACGAGTCCTCAATTCTGCCCTGTCCGTATGAAAAATTAGGTAAGGGCTTTTATAGGATAAAGCCGCCAATTCTGAGACACGCCTGGCTGAAGCCAGGGCTAACAGCATTACCACTTTCCATGTGAGATATTTTAAGTCCACAGTGGTGAGTGGTTCAAACCAATGTGATTTTAGGAACCCCAAAACTACATTGAGAGCCCAAGGTGCCACTGGAGGCACAAAAGGAGGCTGTATATGCAGTACCCCCTTGACAAACGTCTGAACTTCAGGAACTGAAGCTAGTTCTTTCTGGAAGAATATCGACAGGGCCGAAATTTGAACCTTAATGGACCCTAATTTTAGGCCCATAGACAGTCCTGTTTGCAGGAAATGCAGGAAACGACCCAGTTGAAATTCCTCTGTAGGGGCCTTCCTGGCCTCACACCACGCAACATATTTACGCCAAATACGGTGATAATGTTGCACAGTTACATCCTTCCTGGCTTTGATCAGGGTAGGGATGACTTCATCCGGAATGCCTTTTTCCTTCAGGATCCGGCGTTCAACCGCCATGCCGTCAAACGCAGCCGCGGTAAGTCTTGGAACAGACAGGGTCCCTGCTGGAGCAGGTCCTTTCTTAGAGGTAGAGGCCACGGGTCCTCCGTGAGCATCTCTTGAAGTTCCGGGTACCAAGTCCTTCTTGGCCAATCCGGAGCCACGAGTATAGTCCTTACTCCTCTCCTTCTTATGATTCTCAGTACCTTGGGTATGAGAGGCAGAGGAGGGAACACATACACTGACTGGTACACCCACGGTGTTACCAGAGCGTCCACAGCTATTGCCTGAGGGTCCCTTGACCTGGCGCAATATCTGTCCATTTTTTTGTTGAGGCGGGACGCCATCATGTCCACCTTTGGTTTTTTACCAGCGGTTCACAATCATGTGGAAGACTTCTGGGTGAAGTCCCCACTCCCCCGGGTGGAGGTCGTGTCTGCTGAGGAAGTCTGCTTCCCAGTTGTCCACTCCCGGAATGAACACTGCTGACAGTGCTATCACATGATTTTCCGCCCAGCGAAGAATCCTTGCAACTTCCGTCATTGCCCTCCTGCTTCTTGTGCCGCCCTGTCTGTTTACGTGGGCGACTGCCGTGATGTTGTCCGACTGGATCAACACCGGCTGACCCTGAAGCAGAGGCCTTGCCTGACTTAGGGCATTGTAAATGGCCCTTAGTTCCAGGATATTTATGTGAAGTGACGTTTCCATGCTTGACCACAAGCCCTGGAAATTTCTTCCCTGTGTGACTGCTCCCCAGCCTCTCAGGCTGGCATCCGTGGTCACCAGGACCCAGTCCTGAATGCCGAATCTGCGGCCCTCTAGAAGATGAGCACTCTGCAACCACCACAGGAGAGACACCCTTGTCCTTGGAGACAGGGTTATCTGCTGATGCATTTGAAGATGCGATCCGGACCATTTGTCCAGCAGATCCCACTGAAAAGTTCTTGCGTGGAATCTGCCGAATGGAATCGCTTCGTAAGAAGCCACCATTTTTCCCAGGACCCTTGTGCATTGATGTACTGACACTTGGCCTGGTTTTAGGAGGTTCCTGACTAGGTCGGATAACTCCCTGGCTTTCTCCTCCGGGAGAAACACCTTTTTCTGGACTGTGTCCAGAATCATCCCTAGGAACAGCAGACGTGTCGTCGGAATCAGCTGCGATTTTGGAATATTTAGAATCCACCCGTGCTGTCGTAGTACTACTTGAGATAGTGCTACTCCGACCTCTAACTGTTCTCTGGACCTTGCCCTTATCAGGAGATCGTCCAAGTAAGGGATAATTAAGACGCCTTTTCTTCGAAGAAGAATCATCATTTCGGCCATTACCTTGGTAAAGACCCGGGGTGCCGTGGACAATCCAAACGGCAGCGTCTGAAACTGATAGTGACAGTTCTGTACCACAAACCTGAGGTACCCTTGGTGAGAAGGGCAAATTGGGACATGGAGGTAAGCATCCTTGATGTCCAGAGACACCATAAAGTCCCCTTCTTCCAGGTTCGCTATCACTGCTCTGAGTGACTCCATCTTGAATTTGAACCTTTGAATGTAAGTGTTCAAGGATTTCAGATTTAAAATAGGTCTCACCGAGCCGTCCGGCTTCGGTACCACAAACAGCGTGGAATAATACCCCTTTCCCTGTTGTAGGAGGGGTACCTTGATTATCACCTGCTGGGAATACAGCTTGTGAATGGCTTCCAATACCGCCTCCCTGTCGGAGGGAGACGTTGGTAAAGCAGACTTCAGGAACCGGCGAGGGGGAGACGTCTCGAATTCCAATTTGTACCCCTGAGATACTACCTGCAGGATCCAGTGGTCCACTTGCGAGTGAGCCCACTGCGCGCTGAAATTTTTGAGACGGGCCCCCACCGTGCCTGAGTCCGCTTGTAAGGCCCCAGCGTCATGCTGAGGACTTGGCAGAAGCGGGGGAGGGCTTCTGTTCCTGGGAAGAGGCTGCCTGCTGCAGTCTTTTTCCCCTTCCTCTGCCCCGGGGCAGATATGAGTGGCCTTTTGCCCGCTTGCCCTTATGGGGACGAAAGGACTGAGCCTGAAAAGACGGTGTCTTTTTCTGCTGAGAGGTGACCTGGGGTAAAAAGGTGGATTTCCCAGCCGTGGCCACCACCAGGTCCGATAGACCGACCCCAAATAACTCCTCCCCTTTATACGGCAATACTTCCATATGCCGTTTGGAATCCGCATCACCTGACCACTGTCGCGTCCATAACCCTCTTCTGGCAGAAATGGACAGCGCACTTACTCTTGATGCCAGAGTGCAAATATCCCTCTGTGCATCTCGCATATATAGAAATGCATCCTTTAAATGCTCTATAGTCAATAATATACTGTCCCTGTCCAGGGTATCAATATTTTCAGTCAGGGAATCCGACCAAGCCACCCCAGCACTGCACATCCAGGCTGAGGCGATTGCTGGTCGCAGTATAATACCAGTATGTGTGTATATACTTTTTAGGATATTTTCCAGCTTCCTATCAGCTGGTTCCTTGAGGGCGGCCGTATCAGGAGACGGTAACGCCACTTGTTTTGATAAGCGTGTGAGCGCCTTATCTACCCTAGGGGGTGTTTCCCAACGCGCCCTAACCTCTGGCGGGAAAGGGTATAATGCCAATAATTTTTTAGAAATTAGCAGTTTTTTTATCGGGGGAAACCCACGCTTCATCACACACCTCATTTAATTCATCTGATTCAGGAAAAACTACGGGTAGTTTTTTCACACCCCACATAATACCCTTTTTTGTGGTACTTGTAGTATCAGAAATGTTCAAAACCTCCTTCATTGCCGTGATCATGTAACGTGTGGCCCTACTGGAAAATACGTTTGTTTCCTCACCGTCGACACTGGAGTCAGTGTCCGTGTCTGTGTCGACCATCTGAGGTAACGGGCGCTTTAGAGCCCCTTACGGTGTTTGAGACGCCTGTACAGGTAATAACTGATTTGCCGGCTGTCTCATGTCGTCAACAGTCTTTTGTAAAGTGCTGACACTATCACGTAATTCCTTCCATAACACCATCCAGTCAGGTGTCGACTCCCTAGGGGGTGACATCACTATTACAGGCAATTGCTCCGCCTCCATACCATTTTCCTCCTCATACATGTCGACACAACGTACCGACACACAGCACACACACAGAGAATGCTCTGATAGAGGACAGGACCCCACTAGCCCTTTGGGGAGACAGAGGGAGAGTTTGCCAGCACACACCAGAGCGCTATATATATACAGGGATAACCTTATATAAGTGTTTTTCCCTTTATAGCTGCTGTATAGATTTATCTGCCAAATTAGTGCCCCCCCCCCCCCCCCCCCCCTCTCTTGTTTTACCCTGTTTCTGTAGTGCAGGACTGCAGGGGAGAGTCAGGGAGCTTCCCTCCAACGGAGCTGTGAGGGAAAATGGCGCCAGTGTGCTGAGGAGATAGGCTCCGCCCCCTTCTCGGCGGCCTTTCTCCCGCTTTTTTAAGGAAAAATTGGCAGGGGTTAAATGCATCCATATAGCCCAGGAGCTATATGTGATGTATTTTTTGCCATCTAAGGTGTTTTTATTGCGTCTCAAGGCGCCCCCCCCAGCGCCCTGCACCCTCAGTGACCGGAGTGTGAAGTGTGCTGAGAGCAATGGCGCACAGCTGCGGTGCTGTGCGCTACCTTATTGAAGACAGGACGTCTTCTGCCGCCGATTTTCCGGACCTCTTCAGTCTTCTGGCTCTGTAAGGGGGCCGGCGGCGCGGCTCTGGGACCCATCCATGGCTGGGCCTGTGATCGTCCCTCTGGAGCTAATGTCCAGTAGCCTAAGAAGCCCAATCCACTCTGCACGCAGGTGAGTTCGCTTCTTCTCCCCTTAGTCCCTCGGTGCAGTGAACCTGTTGCCAGCAGGATTCACTGAAAATAAAAAACCTATACTTAAACTTTTTCACTAAGCAGCTCAGGAGAGCCACCTAGTGTGCACCCTTCTCGTTCGGGCACAAAAATCTAACTGAGGCTTGGAGGAGGGTCATAGGGGGAGGAGCCAGTGCACACCAGGTAGTCCTAAAGCTTTTACTTTTGTGCCCAGTCTCCTGCGGAGCCGCTATTCCCCATGGTCCTTTCGGAGTTCCCAGCATCCACTAGGACGTCAGAGAAATGTGGATTTTCCAGCAGTTGCCGTGGCTACCAGGTCTGATAGACCTACCCCAAATAACTCCTCCCCCTTATAAGGCAATACTTCCATGTGCCTTTTAGAATCCGCATCACCTGACCACTGCCGCGTCCATAAACCTCTTCTTGCAGAAATGGACAGCGCGCTAACTCTTGATGCCAGTCGGCAAATATCCCTCTGTGCATCACGCATATATAGAAATGCATCCTTCAAATGCTCTATAGTCAGTAATATACTGTCCCTATCTAGGGTATCAATATTTTAGGATATTCTCCAGCTTTCTATCGGCAGGTTCCTTTAGGGCGGCCGTATCAGGAGAGGGTAGTACTACCTGTTTAGACAAGCGTGTGAGCGCTTTATCCACCCTAGGGGGTGTTTCCCAACGTGCCCTATCCTCTGGCGGGAAAGGGTACGATGCCAATAACCTTTTAGGAATTATCAGTTTTTTATCGGGGGAAACCCACGCCTCATCACACACTTCATTTAATTCCTCGGATACAGGAAAAACTACAGGCAGTTTTTTCTCACCAAACATAATACCCTTTTTAGTGGTACTTGTATTATCAGAGATATGCAATACATTTTTCATTGCTTCAATCATGTAACGTGTGGCCCTAGTGGAAGTCACGTTTGTCTCCTCATCATAGACACTGGAGTCAGTATCCGTGTCTGTGTCTGCCATTTGATGTAACGGGCGTTTTAAAGCCCCTGATGGCGTTTGAGACCCCTGGACAGGCACAAGCTGAGTAGCCGGCTGTCTCATCCTTCCATAAGCTCATCCACTCAGGTGTCGACTCCCTAGGGGGTGACAACTCTATAATAGGCAATTGCTCCGCCTCCATCTCATTTTCCTCCTCAAACATGTCGACACAATCGTACCGACACACCGCACACACACAGGGAATGCTCTGATAGAGGACAGGACCCCACTAGCCCTTTGGGGAGACAGAGGGAGAGTATGCCAGCACACACCAGAGCGCTATATATAGACAGGAATACCACTATAAAATGTGCTTTTCCCTTTATAACTGCTGTTAGTATCAAAACTGCGCCAAATTAGTGCCCCCCTCTCTTTTTTACCATTTTCTGTAGTGCAGGACTGCAGGGGAGAGTCAGGGAGACGTCCTTCCAGCGGAGCTGTCATGGAAAATGGCGCCCGTGTGCTGAGGAGATAGGCTCCGCCCCCTTCTCGGCGGCCTTTTCTCCCGCTTTTTGGTGAGTTCTGGCAGGGGTTAAAATACATCCATATAGCCCTGGGGGTTATATGTGGTGTATTTATGCCAGCCAAGGTGTTTACATTGCTGCTCAGGGCGCCCCCCCCTAGCGCCCTGCACCCTCAGTGACCGAAGTGTGAAGTGTGCCTGAGCAACAATGGCGCACAGCTGCAGTGCTGTGCGCTACCTTGTTGAAGACTGATGTCTTCTGCCGCCGATTTTTCCGGATCTCTTCTTGCTTCTGGCTCTGTAAGGGGGCCGGCGGCGCGGCTCTGGGACCGAGCTCCGAGGCTGGGCCTGTGTTCGGTCCCTCTGGAGCTAATGGTGTCCAGTAGCCTAAGAAGCCCAAGCTGGCTGCAAGCAGGCAGGTTCGCTTCTTCTCCCCTTAGTCCCTCGATGCAGTGAGCCTGTTGCCAGCAGGTCTCACTGAAAATAAAAAACCTAAAACTAAACTTTCACTAAGAAGCTCAGGAGAGCCCCTAGTGTGCACCCTTCTCGGCCGGGCACAAAAATCTAACTGAGGCTTGGAGGAGGGTCATAGGGGGAGGAGCCAGTGCACACCAGGTAGTCCTAAAGCTTTACTTTTGTGCCCAGTCTCCTGCGGAGCCGCTATTCCCCATGGTCCTTACGGAGTTCCCAGCATCCACTAGGACGTCAGAGAAAACTCATTAGTGCAGTGAGACCTATTTTTAAATATTTTATTGTAATCTTAATTCATTAAATACTATTGTAATTTTATTGACAATCCATCTCAGTCAGCGCTGTCTTATTCCTGTTATACTTGCTTACTCACCTGGAATGTCCGGGAGACTCCAAGGTGTCGGGTGGCTCTCCTGGACACCTGAAATAATTGGCAAGTCTCCTGGAGGCTCCCGCGGACACCCACCTCCCAAAGCAGGTCATTGCGTCATTGTATAGTAGAAGCAGGGTCAGGATGATACAAGTTCAACATCTCACTCCTGAACAGACCACTTGGCAGTTCCAAGAGCCGCCCTGTCTCCCCGCACCGCTGACCCAAAGTCGGCAGATACAGTATGCTGCAATGCTTACAAAGAACATAGTAATACAGTAGGAAGGCCAATGTACATTGTGAACACAGGGTTTACAAGGAGATTAAGGAACATTGTTGAGCTCTCCCAGACTCCCCAGAGGGAAAACCAGTCTCCCAGCATCCGCCCTCACACTAGTGAGGTGGTCTAGGTGCTTGATGATGCAGTTCCCTGTGAACAGTGATTACCCCAAATTATGGCATTGAACAGCAGGAGTGGGGGCATCAGTGATGCAATTAACTATGCCCTGTGACTCACCCACCTGCATCAGTCCCCCGGAATTTCCCAGAGACCTTTGGAAAAACAATGGTAAGTGTGGTTTTCAGTTCAGCTCTAGCCACATGACCGTGGCACGTGATCTGTGGCCCTTGGCATATTAATAATGGGTGCAGTAGGAGGCCCATGTGCAGCCTCTGTCTGGGCCCCCTCCTCTCTAGCCGGCTGTGCTGTACAGCTCTGGGCTTTAGGGTCCCTAGAGGATCCTAGTCCCCCGAGGGCCCACATGCACCACACACACACTGCACCCGTTTCTTTAATACTTTCCCTCTGGAGTCTCACGTCGTCGGCAGCAGCAGCGCTGCAGAAATCACCAGGAAAATGGCGCGGCTGACATTTTACCATCATTTTGCGCATGCACACTAGACTCTGGGACATCGCTAGGGTTCCCTAGTGACCCTAGTGCCCAGAGTATACAGTGCTGCCAGCAAGAGAGAAGGGGGCCCAGATGGAGTCTGAACATGGGTCACCTCCTATCTAGATGCCTGTGGCTGTGTCATGTGGCAGACCATTCTGTTACTAATAGCAACTAAAAATAAATAAATTATGTGAGCGTAGGGTAAATGCATCACTGTGACAGAGTGGTTAGCATTGCTTGATTACATTGCTGTGGTCTTTGTGTTGATTCTGACCAGGTCCATATATGCATGAATTATGAATCCTGATTAATATTTGCATAACCAACCTGAATTCACCCTTCCTGCCAGACTTTACAAAGAACATACTGTAACAACTACCAGGTCATATACAGTAGTTGTGGGTGTACGGAGTCATAGGCGTGCGCAGGACATTTTATTAGGGGGTGCACCGTTGGAGGGGTGTGACTAGCACCGCCCATTGGGCGTGTCTAGCGCCGCCCATCAGGCGTGTCTCTCGCCGCCTATTGGCATTCACTGCAAACTAAATAATATAGGAAATGTTATTAAATAGAGTACAGTGAGGGCTGGCAGATGATTATGTCAGTAATGGTGCTGGACTGGTGTGTGCTAATCCTGCCTAGCTGTGGTTCCATCCTGTCACGCCTGTTCCTCCTACAGCTGCTCCTCTTAGGTGGACGATCCTACACATAGCTTCGCAAATCCTCCTCCCGCCCACAATTTCACCTCTTGTTCCTCCCCTGATGCTCCGCATCACCTCACACCCTCTCCTGGTGCTCTGCTTCACCTCACACCTCTCCCCCGATGCTCGGCATCACCTCTCCCCCGATGCTCGGCAACACCTCTCCCCCGATGCTCGGCATCACCTCTCCCCCGATGCTCGGCAACACCTCTCCCCCGATGCTCGGCATCACCTCTCCCCAGATGCTCGGCATCACCTCTCCCCCGATGCTCGGCATCACCTCTCCCCAGATGCTCGGCATCACCTCTCCCCCGATGCTCGGCAACACCTCTCCCCCGATGCTCGGCAACACCTCTCCCCCGATGCTCAGCATCACCTCTCCCCCGATGCTCGGCATCACCTCTTCCCCGATGCTCCGCATCACCTCTCCCCCGATGCTCCGCATCACCTCTCCCCCGATGCTCCGCATCACCTCACACCCTCTCCTGGTGCTCTGCTTCACCTCACACCCTCCCCAGATGCACCGCATCACCTCTCCCTCTCCCCCGATACTCTGCATTACCTCTCCCCGCTGCTCCGCATCACCTCTCCCCGCTGCTCCGCATCACCTCTCCCCCTCCTCTGATTTTCTGCATTACCTCTCACCCTCCCCTTATTCTTCACATTGCCTCTCACCGTCATGACAGCAATATGACAGACTTCAAACTCAGAGACACAGATAGACAGACAGAGACACAGCGATAGAGATAGAGACACAGATATATAGAGACAGATAAACAGAGAGAGACACACACATACATAGACAGAGAGACAGGGAGACAGAAAGAGAGTTACACACAGAGAGGATTTCTTTAAAATGGAAAATAAATAAAGAATACACTGAGTTACTTTACCACACATAGCTGCTTACCACACTGCAGGATGCTGCCAGTGAGTGTCAGTTCCATCCCTGATTGAGTTCTGCTACGGCTGCCAAAAGTGTGAGAAAGGTGTCTGTAGGGAGCGGACAGTTGTGCAGCAGTGTGCTTCTGCCCGGCGGTCTCACTCCCACTCGCCATGCTGGCAGCTCCCGCTCCTCTTAGTTAGACGCAGCGGTAAGTATAGGATACAACAGGGAGGGCCGGCGCAGTGTCCCATGTAATGACGTTGTGATGTCATTCATAGAAGCGCACAGACTGGACCATGACATGTAACGGGGTAATCAGAGCAGAGGCAGAACTCTAGGAGGCAATGGAGTCACCTGCCGCCGGGCTCCTGCTTTGAAGGGGGGCACTTCTCCTCCGGTTCTGTGTGTTCAGCAACATTAATCAATTAAGTTAATTGACAGCAGCCGGTATCTCTTCCGTAGCCGACTTCCCACTGCACCTTACAAATCACACCCTCTTTATAATAGATACACTGGAAGCAGACACCTTACTGATGAAGCTATTTGCTCCTATAAAGGAAGCATGAGAATTCTAACTATATGAAGTTATTTCTCAGACAATTACACGTAACTTCATATTAGAGATGAGCGCCTGAAATTTTTCGGGTTTTGTGTTTTGGTTTTGGGTTCGGTTCCGCGGCCGTGTTTTGGGTTCGAACGCGTTTTGGCAAAACCTCACCGAATTTTTTTTGTCGGATTCGGGTGTGTTTTGGATTCGGGTGTTTTTTTCAAAAAACACTAAAAAACAGCTTAAATCATAGAATTTGGGGGTCATTTTGATCCCAAAGTATTATTAACTTCAAAAACCATAATTTACACTCATTTTCAGTCTATTCTGAATACCTCACACCTCACAATATTATTTTTAGTCCTAAAATTTGCACCGAGGTCGCTGTGTGAGTAAGATAAGCGACCCTAGTGGCCGACACAAACACCGGGCCCATCTAGGAGTGGCACTGCAGTGTCACGCAGGATGTCCCTTCCAAAAAACCCTCCCCAAACAGCACATGACGCAAAGAAAAAAAGAGGCGCAATGAGGTAGCTGTGTGAGTAAGATTAGCGACCCTAGTGGCCGACACAAACACCGGGCCCATCTAGGAGTGGCACTGCAGTGTCACGCAGGATGGCCCTTCCAAAAAACCCTCCCCAAACAGCACATGACGCAAAGAAAAAAAGAGGCGCAATGAGGTAGCTGTGTGAGTAAGATTAGCGACCCTAGTGGCCGACACAAACACCGGGCCCATCTAGGAGTGGCACTGCAGTGTCACGCAGGATGTCCCTTCCAAAAAACCCTCCCCAAACAGCACATGACGCAAAGAAAAAAAGAGGCGCAATGAGGTAGCTGTGTGAGTAAGATTAGCGACCCTAGTGGCCGACACAAACACCGGGCCCATCTAGGAGTGGCACTGCAGTGTCACGCAGGATGTCCCTTCCAAATGTCCTCCCCAAACAGCACATGACGCAAAGAAAAAAAGAGGCGCAATGAGGTAGCTGACTGTGTGAGTAAGATTAGCGACCCTAGTGGCCGACACAAACACCGGGCCCATTTAGGAGTGGCACTGCAGTGTCACGCAGGATGTCCCTTCCAAAAAACCCTCCCCAATCAGCACATG
Source organism: Pseudophryne corroboree (assembly GCF_028390025.1). Classification (NCBI taxonomy): domain Eukaryota; kingdom Metazoa; phylum Chordata; class Amphibia; order Anura; family Myobatrachidae; genus Pseudophryne; species Pseudophryne corroboree. The sequence goes on from NC_086452.1 coordinate 88,099,562, forward strand.
ATGCAAAGAAAAAGAAAAGAAAAAAGAGGTGCAAGATGGAATTGTCCTTGGGCCCTCCCACCCACCCTTATGTTGTATAAACAAAACAGGACATGCACACTTTAACCAACCCATCATTTCAGTGACAGGGTCTGCCACACGACTGTGACTGATATGACGGGTTGGTTTGGACCCCCCCCAAAAAAGAAGCAATTAATCTCTCCTTGCACAAACTGGCTCTACAGAGGCAAGATGTCCACCTCATCATCACCCTCCGATATATCACCGTGTACATCCCCCTCCTCACAGATTATCAATTCGTCCCCACTGGAATCCACCATCTCAGCTCCCTGTGTATTTTGTGGAGGCAATTGCTGCTGGTCAATGTCTCCGCGGAGGAATTGATTATAATTCATTTTAATGAACATCATCTTCTCCACATTTTCTGGATGTAACCTCGTACGCCGATTGCTGACAAGGTGAGCGGCGGCACTAAACACTCTTTCGGAGTACACACTTGTGGGAGGGCAACTTAGGTAGAATAAAGCCAGTTTGTGCAAGGGCCTCCAAATTGCCTCTTTTTCCTGCCAGTATAAGTACGGACTGTGTGACGTGCCTACTTGGATGCGGTCACTCATATAATCCTCCACCATTCTATCAATGTTGAGAGAATCATATGCAGTGACAGTAGACGACATGTCCGTAATCGTTGTCAGGTCCTTCAGTCCGGACCAGATGTCAGCATCAGCAGTCGCTCCAGACTGCCCTGCATCACCGCCAGCGGGTGGGCTCGGAATTCTGAGCCTTTTCCTCGCACCCCCAGTTGCGGGAGAATGTGAAGGAGGAGATGTTGACAGGTCGCGTTCCGCTTGACTTGACAATTTTGTCACCAGCAGGTCTTTCAACCCCAGCAGACTTGTGTCTGCCGGAAAGAGAGATCCAAGGTAGGCTTTAAATCTAGGATCGAGCACGGTGGCCAAAATGTAGTGCTCTGATTTCAACAGATTGACCACCCGTGAATCCTTGTTAAGCGAATTAAGGGCTCCATCCACAAGTCCCACATGCCTAGCGGAATCGCTCCGTGTTAGCTCCTCCTTCAATGTCTCCAGCTTCTTCTGCAAAAGCCTGATGAGGGGAATGACCTGACTCAGGCTGGCAGTGTCTGAACTGACTTCACGTGTGGCAAGTTCAAAGGGCATCAGAACCTTGCACAACGTTGAAATCATTCTCCACTGCGCTTGAGACAGGTGCATTCCACCTACTATATCGTGCTCAATTGTATAGGCTTGAATGGCCTTTTGCTGCTCCTCCAACCTCTGAAGCATATAGAGGGTTGAATTCCACCTCGTTACCACTTCTTGCTTCAGATGATGGCAGGGCAGGTTCAGTAGTTTTTGGTGGTGCTCCAGTCTTCTGTACGTGGTGCCTGTACGCCGAAAGTGTCCCGCAATTCTTCTGGCCACCGACAGCATCTCTTGCACGCCCCTGTCGTTTTTAAAAAAATTCTGCACCACCAAATTCAAGGTATGTGCAAAACATGGGACGTGCTGGAATTTGCCCATATTTAATGCACACACAATATTGCTGGCGTTGTCCGATGCCACAAATCCACAGGAGAGTCCAATTGGGGTAAGCCATTCCGCGATGATCTTCCTCAGTTGCCGTAAGAGGTTTTCAGCTGTGTGCGTATTCTGGAAAGCGGTGATACAAAGCGTAGCCTGCCTAGGAAAGAGTTGGCGTTTGCGAGATGCTGCTACTGGTGCCGCCGCTGCTGTTCTTGCGGCGGGAGTCCATACATCTACCCAGTGGGCTGTCACAGTCATATAGTCCTGACCCTGCCCTGCTCCACTTGTCCACATGTCCGTGGTTAAGTGGACATTGGGTACAGCTGCATTTTTTAGGACACTGGTGACTCTTTTTCTGAGGTCTGTGTACATTTTCGGTATCGCCTGCCTAGAGAAATGGAACCTAGATGGTATTTGGTACCGGGGACACAGTACCTCCAACAAGTCTCTAGTTGGCTCTGCAGTAATGATGGATACCGGAACCACGTTTCTCACCACCCAGGATGCCAAGGCCTCAGTTATCCGCTTTGCAGTAGGATGACTGCTGTGATATTTCATCTTCCTCGCAAAGGACTGTTGGACAGTCAATTGCTTGGTGGAAGTAGTAAAAGTGGTCTTACGACTTCCCCTCTGGGATGACCATCGACTCCCAGCAGCAACAACAGCAGCGCCAGCAGCAGTAGGCGTTACACGCAAGGATGCATCGGAGGAATCCCAGGCAGGAGAGGAATCGTCAGAATTGCCAGTGACATGGCCTGCAGGACTATTGGCATTCCTGGGGAAGGAGGAAATTGACACTGAGGGAGTTGGTGGGGTGGTTTGCGTGAGCTTGGTTACAAGAGGAAGGGATTTACTGGTCAGTGGACTGCTTCCGCTGTCACCCAAAGTTTTTGAACTTGTCACTGACTTATTATGAATGCGCTGCAGGTGACGTATAAGGGAGGATGTTCCGAGGTGGTTAACGTCCTTACCCCTACTTATTACAGCTTGACAAAGGGAACACACGGCTTGACACCTGTTGTCCGCTTTTCTGGTGAAATACCTCCACACCGAAGAGCTGATTTTTTTGGTATTTTCACCTGGCATGTCAACGGCCATATTCCTCCCACGGACAACAGGTGTCTCCCCGGGTGCCTGACTTAAACAAACCACCTCACCATCAGAATCCTCCTGGTCAATTTCCTCCCCAGCGCCAGCAACACCCATATCCTCCTCATCCTGGTGTACTTCAACACTGACATCTTCAATCTGACTATCAGGAACTGGACTGCGGGTGCTCCTTCCAGCACTTGCAGGGGGCGTGCAAATGGTGGAAGGCGCATGCTCTTCACGTCCAGTGTTGGGAAGGTCAGGCATCGCAACCGACACAATTGGACTCTCCTTGTGGATTTGGGATTTCGAAGAATGCACAGTTCTTTGCTGTGCTGCTTTTGCCAGCTTGAGTCTTTTCATTTTTCTAGCGAGAGGCTGAGTGCTTCCATCCTCATGTGAAGCTGAACCACTAGCCATGAACATAGGCCTGGGCCTCAGCCGTTCCTTGCCACTCCGTGTCGTAAATGGCATATTGGCAAGTTTACGCTTCTCCTCCGACAATTTTATTTTAGGTTTTGGAGTCCTTTTTTTTCTGATATTTGGTGTTTTGGATTTGACATGCTCTGTACTATGACATTGGGCATCGGCCTTGGCAGACGACGTTGCTGGCATTTCATCGTCTCGGCCATGACTAGTGGCAGCAGCTTCAGCACGAGGTGGAAGTGGATCTTGATCTTTCCCTAATTTTGGAACCTCAACATTTTTGTTCTCCATATTTTAATAGGCACAACTAAAAGGCACCTCAGGTAAACAATGGAGATGGATACTAGTATACAATTATGGACTGCCTGCCGAGTGCAGATACAGAGGTAGCCACAGCCGTGAACTACCGTACTGTACTGTGTCTGCTGCTAATATAGACTGGTTGATAAAGAGATGTCTATGTAACTATGTATGTATAAAGAAGAAAGAAAAAAAAACCACGGTTAGGTGGTATACAATTATGGACGGACTGCCTGCCGAGTGCAGACACAGAGGTAGCCACAGCCGTGAACTACCGTACTGTACTGTGTCTGCTGCTAATAATATAGACTGGTTGATAAAGAGATGTCGTAGTAGTATGTATGTATAAAGAAGAAAGAAAAAAAAACCACGGTTAGGTGGTATACAATTATGGACGGACTGCCTGCCGAGTGCAGACACAGAGGTAGCCACAGCCGTGAACTACCGTACTGTACTGTGTCTGCTGCTAATATAGACTGGTTGATAAAGAGATGTCTATGTAACTATGTATGTATAAAGAAGAAAGAAAAAAAAACCACGGTTAGGTGGTATACAATTATGGACGGACTGCCTGCCGAGTGCAGACACAGAGGTAGCCACAGCCGTGAACTACCGTACTGTACTGTGTCTGCTGCTAATATAGACTGGTTGATAAAGAGATGTCTATGTAACTATGTATGTATAAAGAAGAAAGAAAAAAAAACCACGGTTAGGTGGTATACAATTATGGACGGACTGCCTGCCGAGTGCAGACACAGAGGTAGCCACAGCCGTGAACTACCGTACTGTACTGTGTCTGCTGCTAATATAGACTGGTTGATAAAGAGATGTCTATGTAACTATGTATGTATAAAGAAGAAAGAAAAAAAAACCACGGTTAGGTGGTATACAATTATGGACGGACTGCCTGCCGAGTGCAGACACAGAGGTAGCCACAGCCGTGAACTACCGTACTGTACTGTGTCTGCTGCTAATATAGACTGGTTGATAAAGAGATGTCTATGTAACTATGTATGTATAAAGAAGAAAGAAAAAAAAACCACGGTTAGGTGGTATACAATTATGGACGGACTGCCTGCCGAGTGCAGACACAGAGGTAGCCACAGCCGTGAACTACCGTACTGTACTGTGTCTGCTGCTAATATAGACTGGTTGATAAAGAGATGTCTATGTAACTATGTATGTATAAAGAAGAAAGAAAAAAAACCCACGGTTAGGTGGTATACAATTATGGACGGACTGCCTGCCGAGTGCAGACACAGAGGTAGCCACAGCCGTGAACTACCGTACTGTACTGTGTCTGCTGCTAATATAGACTGGTTGATAAAGAGATGTCGTAGTAGTATGTATGTATAAAGAAGAAAAAAAAACCACGGTTAGGTGGTATACAATTATGGACGGACTGCCTGCCGAGTGCAGACACAGAGGTAGCCACAGCCGTGAACTACCGTACTGTGTCTGCTGCGACTGGATGATAAATGATATAAAAAATATATATATATCACTACTGCAGCCGGACAGGTATATATTATATATTATATAATGACGGACCTGCTGGACACTGTCTGTCAGCAGAATGAGTTTTATTTTTATAGAATAAAAAAAACAACAACACACAAGTGAAGTCACACGACGAGTGTTTAACTTTTTCAGGCAATCACAATATAAGTATACTACTAACTATACTGGTGGTCAGTGTGGTCAGGTCACTGGTCAGTCACACTGGCAGTGGCACTCCTGCAGCAAAAGTGTGCACTGTTTAATTTTAATATAATATTATGTACTCCTGGCTCCTGCTATAACCTATAACTGGCACTGCAGTGCTCCCCAGTCTCCCCCACAATTATAAGCTGTGTGAGCTGAGCAGTCAGACAGATATATAATATATATAGATGATGCAGCACACTGGGCTGAGCCTGAGCAGTGCACACAGATATGGTATGTGACTGAGTCACTGTGTGTATCGCTTTTTTCAGGCAGAGAACGGATATATTAAATAAACTGCACTGTCTGGTGGTCACTCACTATATAATATTATGTACTCCTGGCTCCTGCTATAACCTATAACTGGCACTGCAGTGCTCCCCAGTCTCCCCCACAATTATAAGCTGTGTGAGCTGAGCAGTCAGACAGATATATAATATATATAGATGATGCAGCACACTGGGCTGAGCCTGAGCAGTGCACACAGATATGGTATGTGACTGAGTCACTGTGTGTATCGCTTTTTTCAGGCAGAGAACGGATATATTAAATAAACTGCACTGTCTGGTGGTCACTCACTAGTAAACTCTCTGCACTCTCTACACTTCTACAGTACTCCTCCTAGTCATAAGCTCCAGTAAATCTCTCTCTCTTATAATCTAAATGGAGAGGACGCCAGCCACGTCCTCTCCCTATCAATCTCAATGCACGTGTGAAAATGGCGGCGACGCGCGGCTCCTTATATAGAATCCGAGTCTCGCGATAGAATCCGAGCCTCGCGAGAATCTGACAGCGTCATGATGACGTTCGGGCGCGCTCGGGTTAACCGAGCAAGGCGGGAAGATCCGAGTCGCTCGGATCCGTGTAAAAAAAGCTGAAGTTCGGGCGGGTTCGGATTCCGAGGAACCGAACCCGCTCATCTCTACTTCATATACTGTAGTTAGAATTCTCATACTTCCTATGCAAGAGCAGATATCTCCACCAGTAAGGTGCATGCTTCCAGTGTAATAGGTTGTAGGTTCTAATCCTGGATATGACACTTGCAAATTAATTGTCAGAGAAATAATCAGCATTGTGAGTGACTGAGCAGATATATGTAGTGTGTGGCTGGACCCCTACATAGATCTGCTTAGTTGCAACGGTTTTGTAGTAGCTTCATACAGTTAGAATAAGAGATGAGCGGGTTCGATTTTACTCGGATCTCAAAACGGCATCTTATTGGCTCACGGTTGATATATGGGGGGGGGGGGGGGGTTCCGGTATGAATGGTCGACCATGTTATGGTCGACAGTCATTAGGTCGACCACTATTGGTCGACATGGACACATGATCGACACATGAAAAGGTTGACATGAGTTTTTTTACCTTTTTTGTGTAGTTTTTTGCGTAAAGTGACTGGGAACCCCAATTAGTGCACCGCGTCCCCTCGCATGGCTCGCTTCGCTCGCCATGCTTCGGGCATGGTGCCTTCGCTTCGCTCGGCACAGATTACCGTTCCAATCATAGTCTACGTGGATCGTAAAGTATGGAAAAGTTCCCCAAAAGAAAAAAAAGTTAAAAAACACATGTCGACCTTTTCATGTGTCGACCATGTGTCCATGTCGACCATGTCAATGTCGACCAATAGTGGTCGACCTAATGACTGTCGACCATAACATGGTCGACCATCTGAACGGATACCGGGGGGGGGGGGGACACACCAATATTTTTCTTGCCTCCGGGCAACTGGGACAAACTTACGCCACTGAATCAGAGGTGTGGAGGGCTTCTAATTTATCTTGTATTTCACACTTGTATCAGTTTATTTTGTCATTTGTGAATGTTAACCTCAGGGCTCAGACCTCCTGGCGTATGGGGAGTGCCGGATATTAGGGGGTGCCTGTGCGCACCAGGCACCCCCCGTGCGCACGCCTATGTACGGAGTAGTACAGGATATAGGGGGTAATTCAAATCCGATCTCTGCTGTGCGTTTTCGCACTGCGGGCGATCAGATCCAAACTGCGCATGCGTATGCACCGCAATGCGCAGGCGCGATGGATGGCTGCAAAGGGGATCGCTGGTCAGTGACGAGTTTGTGCAAAGGATCCATTCTCACGGGTGTTTGCATGAGACTGACAGGAAGAGGGTGTTTGTGGGTGTCAACTGACCGTTTTCAGGGAGTGTCTGGAAAAACGCAGGCGGGACCAAGCATTTGAAGGGAGGATGTCTGATGTCAAATCCGATCCTGAACGGTCTGATGTGATCGCAGCGGCTGAATAAGTCCTGGGCTGCGCAGAGACTGCACAAAATCAGTTTGTGCAGCTCTGCTACACATGCGATCGCACACTTGCACAGCGAAAATACACTCCCCCTGTAGGCGGCGACTATCTGATCGCAGGGCTGCAAAAAACGCTGCCTAGCGATCAGATCTGAATTACCCCCATAGCTGGGCCCTGGTGCATTCTGCATAGGCAAACGCAGGGGGGAGGTTTAGTATATACAGACATGTCATGTCATTTATAAATGATAATCAAAAGCAATTGTCATCACTGTTGTATTATTTTAAAAAGGGAGGGTGGAATATCTTTATATGTTGCAGCCCTTTAGATTGTAAGCTCTCACGAGCAGGGCCCTCTTCCCTCATGTGCTTATTCTTTGTCTTACTTTAATAATCTTCAGATGTACCACATCCAGCAGTCTTCTGCCACCTGATACTTATTCCAGTGTCATCTGCTGATGTAACTATGTTTATTTACCCTGTACTTGTCCTATACTGTCATCAACTGTAAGTTGCTGTTTTCCGGTTTGATTATTTATGTACTCTGTAATTGGGCGCTGCGGAACCCTTGTGGCGCCATATAAATAAAGGATAATAATAATAATAATAATAATAATAATAAATATGGGGAAAAATATTCTCACGTTGAAGTTTTTGGTCAGTGTAAAATTGCACGTGCTTGACATTGCTTTGGTTAGTTTGCCCTCTGGTGGCCTATGTTACTAAGTACAGCGTTCGAAGTCTGACGACTGCTGAGATCATGACATAAGTGCTTCATGCATACAAGCTTCACAAGTTCCCTGATTTCCCATGTGTGTGGTAATTAAGTCTACGTGCGCTCATTGTCTGCTAAATTCTATTGACCTAATTCTATTGGTCATGATTATAGGCACATGTGTTGCTCAAAGTTGGAGTCATGTCTTCCGTCTGGTTAAAGGGTGTCTGTATAATGTGTTTTCCTATAGCTGGTGTCCTCTATGTGACGGCAGTGTACAGTATGTTGCACACATATGTGCCTCATGAAAACTGAACCTGGGGTATGATAACGTTCAGATAGTGACGGAAAGGTGGCACGAATAGCTGTGAGTAATACAGAGAGACTGGCATGTGAATGCTATATAATGGGTAAGAGCTAGCACTGTTGGACTGGGGCATGAAGGATCCACCAGGGAAATGCAATGGTAGGGGCCCATGCTTAATGCAATGGTAGGGGCCCATGCTTAAGTGTGTGGTCAGCTCCTATAGATGCTTGGCTAACCATTAGTGAGTGCATGGTCTGGGTCTCTTGATAAATGTATATAGTAAATACTGTCAGTCCATGCTTCATAATGTACCCAATTAATAAAAGCAATACACTGTAGTAAATACACTGTAGTCCTGTGCAGTGTAATTTATCACATATATAATGTATAATTCAAGTGCACACTCTAGAACCTGATCCCTAGGGAGGGTATAGGCCCTCAGGCAGTGCGACCCACTGGGGGTATCCCCTGTGCCCCTGTGGGCCAGTCACACCCCGTTGTCCCTTCCCAAAGTCAGCAACCAGAGCTGAGGCACCCCAGCACTGATGTATACAGAAGTGTGTGGCCTGATATACTGTAGGTGGAATTGAGAAGTGGATACCGATACTTCCTGACATTCATCGATGATATGACGCGCGTTTACGTCAGCAAAGCCAAAAGTGAAGAAATAAGCAAAATTGCAGTAGAACTCAAAAAACTCAGAAATCTCAAACAGGTCAGAAGCTAAAAATCTTGAGATCTGAACATGGTGGAAAATCTGAAAATAGAAATGTAGCCATCTTCCTGAAGAAATACGGCATGAGCACCAGCTAACCATTGCATACACAACAGAGTAGAATGGTGTCAGGGAGAGTGTAAACCCACAATTGTAGTGAGAGTGCGGACTATTGTGAGTGACGGAGGCCTCAAAAAGGCAGAAGCAGTGTTTAGCACAGTATATCTAAAGAATCATGCACCCATAGTTGCAGTTAAAGCAAGTAAGGTGGTATGGGGCGGTACAAAGCGGTATGGCGTTCCATTAAGAAATTAGTAGCCAGTATGCCATACCGCCTGACCTCCTTACAGCAGGCGGAACACAGGGGCAGATTTATTAAGCTCGGTGAAGTGATAAAGTGTAAGGTGATAAAGCACCAGCCAGTCAGCTCCTAACTGTCATTTTTCAAACCCAGCCTGTGACATGGCAGTAAGGATCTGATTGGCTGGTCCTTTATCACCTTCCACTTTATCACTTCACCAAGCTTAATAAATCTGCCCCACAGTTTGTTACGTTTCATGTCAGACACACTGCAGGAGAGAGAGAGGAGGCAACAGAGCACGGACAGCCGCCAGTTTGCGGCAGCGCCACAATAAAGTTTTTTTTGCAGATGTAGTGCCGTGACATCATGATGTCGTGCCGCTGGACACTGAAGAGGTGCCGAGCCACCTGTGGAGAGTGAGCAGCTCAGCATCCTGCCATACAAGGTAAGTGTGGGCTGAACTGGGGATACATGGGTTGGGGGCTGAGGATGATGGCGCCATGCTGAGAGACACGGAGGGGGAGTCTGAGACAGTCTGAAAGATACAGGGGGAGCCTGACACAGAAGGGGAGGCTGAGAGAGGCTGAAAGACATAGAGGGGGAGTCTGACACAGAGGAGGAGGCTGAGAAAGTCTGAAAGACACAGGAGTGGCTACGAGACACAGAGGGGAGCCTGAGAGACACAGAGGGGGAGGCTTAGAAAGGCTGAAAGACACTGAGTAGGAGGCCAAAAGATAAAGGGGGAGACTGAGATAGGCTGAGGGACACAGAGTGAGGGGGATGCTGAGAGACACAGAGGGAGGGGGGCTGAGAGACATGGGGGGCTGAGAGACACATAGGGGAAGGCTGAAAGACACAGAGGGGGAGGCTGATAAAGGGGAGAGGGTCGAGAGCACAGATGTTGAGGCTGAGAAAGTCTGAAAGACACAGGGGGAGGCTATCACAGAGGGGGGGGGGGGGGGGGGGCTAAAAGGGGCTGAAAGACACAGAGAGGGAGGCGGAAACAGAGGTGGAGGCTGAAAAAGTCTGAAAGACACAGGAAGAGGCTGGGAGACACAGAGGGGAGGCTGAGAGACACAGAAGGGGAGGCTGACACCGAGACTGAGTGGGAGGCCAAAAGATAAAGGGGAAGACTGAGATAGGCTGAGAGACACAGAGTGAGGATAAAGCTGAGGGACACAGAGTCCGGGGATGCTGAAAGTCACAGAGGGACGGGGAGGCTGAGAGACATGGGGGGCTGAGAGACACAGAGGGGAAGGCTGAAAGACAGAGGGGGGGGGGGGCTGATACAGGGGAGAAGGCCGAGAGGCACAGAGGTGGAGGCTGAGAATGTCTGAAAGACACAGAGAGGGAGGCTGACACAAAGGTGGAGGCTGAGAAAGTCTGAAAGACAAAAGGAGAGGCTAGGAGACACAGGGGGGAAGATTACAGACACAGAAGGGGAGGCTTAGAAAAGTTGGAAGACACAGGGAGGCCGAGAGACAGCACAGAATACTGAGGGTCTGAGAGATAAACGGGGAGACTGAGATAGGCTGAGGGACACAGAGTGAGGGGAAGGCTAAAGGACACAGAGTGAGGGGGAGGCTGAGAGACACAGAGGCAGGGGTAGGCTGAGAGACATGGGGGGCTGAGAGACACAGTGGGGAAGGCTTAAAGATTCAGAGGGGGAGGCTGATACAGGGGAGGAGGCCGAGAGACACAGAAGGGGAGTACAAGAGAAACTGGGGAACACAGAGTGAGAGGGAGACTGAGGGACACAGAATGAGGGGGAGGCTGAGAGACACGGAGGGTGGGGGTGAGAGACACAGAATGTGAGGCTGACACAGAGGGGAGGCTGACATAGGGGAGGCTGCCCTGGGGGGGAGGCCAAGAGACACAGAGGGGAATGCTGAGAGAGGCTGAGAGACACAGGGGGAGGCTGAGGAACACAGAGTGAGGGAGTGTCTGAAGGACCAGAGTGAGGGGGAGGCTGCTGTGCATGCATTGTGCCATCTTGTTACTGTGTTAGAGCACCACAGTGGAGCACGGATGTGTTGCAGTTAGCTCCAGAGAGCCCCTTACCGCTAAATCCATCTTGCTACACCCGATAGTACCACTTGCATCCTGCACCGCTACCCACATTCTGTCACTGGCTGGTGACCTGTATACTCTGCTCCATGATGAAAATTTGTATATGCGTAACTGTGAGTACGGATGCACAAATCACGTTACTGCTGATACAGTAAATAGTATCGGGCTGTTTACTGACTCAGGGCATCCGCTGGTGTGTGCCATCACTCTGCCATGCCACCGCCATCTATACACAAATATGCCAACAAAATCACCATATCTAATACCTTTCTCTGGCTGTAGTTCCTCTTTCACGCAGTTTTCCATTCCTTTGATATTGAAAGCAGTTTATTACATTGCATTATTGATCACTGCAATATAACATACGTACAGAACATAATGCATGAATATGTTTAGTTAATCCACTCTGCCGCTTGGATAAAACAAGTTAATATTTCTGCCACTCACTTGGCGCCTCACTATCTATATTCTGTTATGTAATTGCAGCTATTGCAAGTTAATTGGTCACTACTGCAGACAGAGATGTCACAATTGCACGGGAAGTACTATTGAAGTGACTTGTATTATTTGTGTGTTATTGCACAAAGTTTGATGAGTAACTGCTAAATATGATATGATCATCACAAAACAGCAATAAATCTGCTGCTGCGCTCACAGTCCTCTTGTATTTTTTAAAGGGCAGTGCTGAAACCATAACTACTGTGCGTGCATACAAAGGTTGAAACATCCTATCTCAAGACAATAAATCTCTGCAAGGTAATGACTGAAAAAATGTTTGTTTGAGTCACTATCTAGGAGAACATTTTTATGGGGCCCTCGAGAGATGGGGAAATACTGTACATACCAGTGTTCGCACATAAAATAGTTATTTGATTCCAGGATATCACTAAGTAGTTGCAATCGTTTCGCTACCTATAAGTGGGAACTGTTTTGGATTATTGGCACTAGGGCGGTGATTCAGATTGAGCATAGATTTGGTAATACAGCAGGAGAAGTCTGGGATAAGTAGACACCTCCTGCATACAGGGCCGGTTCTAGCCCTTTTGGCGCCCCGGGCGGAAAATAGGGGCGTGGCTTCATACAGGGGACGTGGTCAGTTACGCCCCTTGTAGAGTTGTGCCCCCATTTGTGCCCCCTGTAGGAGTAGCGCCGCTTACACAAAAAAATAAAATAAATACTTACTATCCCCACTCCTGATTCCCGACCGCTGCAGACCTCCACCGGCGTCGCTCCTCTCCTCGGATCTATGGGACAGATACACACTAGAGGTCAATTATAACCTCTAGCGTCTGTGTCAGTCCCACAATGCTGTGCGGTGCGTGATGACATCATCGCGCACCGCACAGCAAAGGTCCTCTCCGCGAAGGGAAACTAGACGGGTAGCGTCTAGTTCCATTCACAGCGGGGGACCAGTGGCGGACACAGCGGACACAGCGGGGGGCACAGTAGCGGATCTTGTCATGGTGCGGCGCCCTCCGGAAGGCGACGCCCCAGGCAAAAGTCCTGCTTGCCCGTGGCAAGATCCGCTACTGCCTGCATACTTGTGTGATCCACTGCTGCGTCCAAGGACACAGCATCAGATCAACTGCAACACCATTGGCCGGCTGAGTAACCCGGGAGGAGTCACAGACTGGCTGCAGCAGTTCTGTAGCTGAAGACAGGAAATCTCCTGGAGATCCTGGCCTCTGCACTCTGTTTTGGTAAACAAAGGCTGTTGCCACCCCCTCCCCGGCCCCAAACGGCTGTAAACTGTCAAAAATCTGTCATCTGCAGTCGTACTACTGTATGTCCGACGACACAGGACCCGTACTGCACATGTGCAGTACAGGTCTGGCACATACACAATGTACCAAACATCGGTACATTGCGATTTTAATATTAACGTGACTGGACCTGAATCAGGTCCCAGCTGCGCAGTTTGACCAGTGCATGGATCCAAAGACTGATCTTGCAGAATTTTTCAAAAACATTTTTATTGAAGCGCCACAAAATATGACAGCAATGTATAAGACATATCATTATTTATTTATTTATTTATTATTTATTTATTACCAATTACTTATATAGCGCACACATATTACGCAGCGCTTTACAGAGAATATTTGCCCATTCATCTCAGTCCCTGCCCCATGACCTCAGTGCTGTGAGGCAGTAATGATAACCATTACACCATCTGTACTGCCCGATAATATCATGCAGTATAAAAGCTGTTACAATAAAGTAGAAACCAAAATAAATAATTGAGGTGCAATATGCACCCCGTTTGAAGAACGGTCTCAATTGCCAGTCCCGCTCCACCCCCCCATGTCAATCATGCTGTGGCTAAGGGGGGACTGTGAGCGATCACACAGAACTTGTTCTGCACATGTGCAGTGCAACGACCATCGGATTTGTCTGGAAACCATTGGATTTGTGCGCAAATCTGTATGCTGTATGCTCAGCATTCTAATCTCAATAAAACGGAGTGAAAGGAGCGCTTAAGATGTATGAAAAAAAAAAAAAAAATAAGGGAAAAAGAAAATAATAATAAATTTAAATGAAAAAGAATTTTTCTGCAAACACCTGTGAAAAGAAAAAATGGTTAGTGAGAAATGTTTACAGCACTTTCGTGCTAATGTGAGTAGTCCTGTGTGGGAGTCCTTTTTATAAATGCCGGCACTTTTGTCCGTACTGCGGCTGCAGTTGGGACGTCTAGCTAACTATCCCTATTGCTGCCTACCTTTCAGTCACGTCCAGACTGTAATTCTTTCTTGCGGATCGCGTCCTGCCGGCTGGTCCCAATGCTGGTGCACGCGCTCCCGTCTTTACACCTGTTCGGCGCAGGTGGGATGACGTCAGGGCTTCACTCACAGATTGTTTGCAAACGCGTTTCGGACTTGCTGGTCCTTAATCCTGGCAGGATTAAGGACCAGCAAGTCCGAAACGCGTTGGCAAACAATCTGTGAGTGAAGCCCTGACGTCATCCCACCTGCGCCGAACAGGTGTAAAGACGGGAGCGCGTGCACCAGCATTGGGACCAGCCGGCAGGACGCGATCCGCAAGAAAGAATTACAGTCTGGACGTGACTGAAAGGTAGGCAGCAATAGGGATAGTTAGCTAGACGTCCCAACTGCAGCCGCAGTACGGACAAAAGTGCCGGCATTTATAAAAAGGACTCCCACACAGGACTACTCACATTAGCACGAAAGTGCTGTAAACATTTCTCACTAACCATTTTTTCTTTTCACAGGTGTTTGCAGAAAAATTCTTTTTCATTTAAATTTATTATTATTTTCTTTTTCCCTTATTATTATTTTTTTTTTTTTCATACATCTTAAGCGCTCCTTTCACTCCGTTTTATTGTTACCATTTTTTAAAGGAGCAGCTCCACATTATTTCTAAAGCGCGGGTTATCCATTACATATACAGCATTCTAATCTCGACATTGTGAATGTCGACAAAATATACCACACCCATTATAATTAGAGATGTGTGCGGACCCCAATGTTTTGGTTTGGGTTATAATTTATCATCTTGTTTTGGTCTTGGTTTTGGGAAAAAAAACACCCTCAGGTGATTTGGTTTGTTTTTAAAAAAAACATGTATTTTTTTTCTTCAAAATGTATAAGAATTTGGGTGGATTTGAATTTCTGGAGAACCAAACTGTGAATCTCTAATCTATCTATCTATCTATCTATCTATCTATCTATCTATCTATCTATCTATCTATCTATCTATTTGTATCATCTCGTTTAGACTACTGTAATGCCCTCTACCTTGGTCTCCCAGCAATAGAATTGCACCGCTTACAGCTGGTGCAAAACACAGCTGCCAGGCTGTTAACCGACCAGCCCCATTCTAGCCACATAACACCCATACTCTACTCCCTTCACTGGCTGCCTGTTAGATGGCGAATCATCTTCAAGATTGGCTTACTGATACCCCTTTTCCACTGTAGCACGGGTCGCAGCCATGTCGCCTGACACAGTTGCGTCCCGTGCTACAGCCCCCTTTCCCACAGCGCTCACCAACGCGACATATTGCTGGGTTGGTGACGCTGCTAGTGACACGGCAGGGGCGGCGCTGGGAAATCACATAATCTCCCAGCGCCGCCCTCCCATACACTGTGAACGGGAGCTGTGTCGCCTCGACACGGCTCCCGTTCACACTAGACAGCTTACCGGGTTGAACACGTGTTCAACCTGGCAAGCTTCCCGAGTAGGATTCCTGGATCACTTGACCCGGGAATTTGCAGGGGGACCCTTTTCAATTAGGGAAAACACGGGTAAATGCGCGCCCCCCGCGCATTTACCCGTGTTTTAAGGCGCTAGTTTCAAAGCATTACATGACCAGGGCCCAAGGTACATGCAGCAGCTTCAGCCCCACTCGATTACTGCGATCTGTAGATGAAGGACTTTTAGCAGTGCCTAGAACCTGCCGCAATTCATCTGGGGGTCAAGCTTTTAGTCATGTGGCTCCGACTCTATGGAATTCACTTCCCCGCACAGTGCGAGAGGCCCCAACTATAGAATCCCTCAAAAGTAGACTCAAGACTTTCCTGTTTACTCAAGCATTTCCATAATGTCCCTTTAGTATCTACATGCTTCTGTATTTTATGAAAAGCTTTTCTATACTTCTTTATTTTCTGTACTATATTATGCTATGTATCTGTTAAGCGCCTTGAGTCCTATTGGAGAAAGAGCGCTATATAAATAAAATTATTATTATTATTATTAAAAGGCAAATACCAGACCATTATTCAAATAGCGGAGCCACATCAACTGCCACTCCTAAACACTGTCAAACATTGCTGAGTGTGGATCCCCTATTTGAATAATGAACTGCTCTAAAACTGCCACTGGCAAGGAAGTGCAGCCTTATGGTTCAGGATATTTTGTGATGAATCAGTGGTATTTGCCTTTTATATATATATATATATATATATATATATATCCCCTTGATGAAGTCCTGTTGCTGACGGACGAAACGCGTTGGGATTAGCTGCGGACATCTCCTCTTATGGACAGATAAGCCATATACAATTTGAACTCTGTACGCATGTTTTTCAGCTGTTTATGGACAGATAAGCTTGATATAATTTCTTATTCTGTACGCATGCTATACAGCTATTTATGTACTTTTATGTATTTTTATGTCATTACGTGTATTAAATATTTGTATTTTTTATATATACACTGCTCAGGCTATATATTGATTGCGTTCTGGGAATATGCTGGTTCCCTAATTGAGCCTAATTTTAAACGGTACACACTATGTTTGCTTTCTTTTGCTTTATTCACATGTACTAAGCAACAAAGAAGTATCGCTTGAGCAAAGCTTCTCTGGTTATCAGATAAGTGGTCTAAGCCAGTTTTTACCACACTCTTCCTTGACACCTTCATCCACCTTGATATACCAACCACACTCTTGGGCGCTTGTATTCACTAATTCCTGTAATTAATTACATGTGCATGCCAAGCACATGTGTATGTACTATAAGCTGCCGCTCATATAACATATTGAGAAGTGTTATTTATCTGCTTGTTAAGGGTTACTTATACTTATGGTATAGATATCACAAAACTGCACCTAAGTGCCGTAGTCTTCATTTATATATATATATATATATATATATATATACCAGGCATAGGCGGCACTCAGAACGACTTGTAAGAATCACACGGACCCCAGCATAGAGTTCAACGTTTCAATCTTATTCACAGATTTTCGTCAGGATATATATATATACTACAACATAGGAACAAAGGGTGCAGGTGCACCATACATCATTAAAATTATTATAACCATAATATAATATTTGAGGTATATTATGGTTATAATCATTTTTAATGGTGTATGGTGCACCTGCACCCTTTGTTCCTGTGTTGTAGTATTACAGTACTTAGTCCCAGCAAGGTAGCACATCCCATTATAATAAGCTAGGGTGTGCAGTCCAGGCCCCGTTTCCATATAATATATATATATATATATATATATGACTAGAGAGGGTGCGGCACTCCAATGACTTTCACACGACCACGTATCTGAACCACAACGTTTCAATGCCTATAATCTTACGGCATTTTCATCAGGTATATATATATATATATATATTTATTTCAGAAATAAGTACTTAACCAACCTATTTCCAGTCAGGAGAGGATAGTGTCTCAATTATCAGAGGTTAACCTGTCACTTGAACTAAACATTGCCGAACCTCTTAGAGAGCAATAGGAGGAAAGAAGACATAGATATTTTGACTCTTAAATGCATTAAAGGGAAGCTTGATAGTCAGCAGCTGCTTATCTGCTGTGTAAAGTGTACAGGCAGCTCTCCCAGTGACCTTAAGTGTTGTGCGAAAATCTTTACCTTTTTACCTCAAAAGAGTAGCCCAAAGGAGAGCGAGAAGCTGAGCAAGGACACCTGGGGTCCTTTGGAGTAGAGTCAGCCTATCCCTACAAACCTTACATATTTAACATACAGCGGGCGAAGCTTGTCCTGTCATCCCAGCATTTACAGCATCAGAGACAGGACGGGGCAGAGAAGGAGGCGGATTATTTTCCTCAGCGCCAGCAATTTGAAAGCATCAATCCGGGGAAGGCCTATCCGGAGGTGTGGCCTGACAAAGATTGGCAGCGGCGGGTGGAGCATGTCCTGTTGTAAGTATAATTAGTTTACCAGGAAGTCCTTCAAAATTAAAGTTGTATGCACAGAAATACTGTATATATACTCGAGTATAAGTCGACCCGAATATAAGCCGAGGCACCTAATTTTACCACAAAAACCTTGGAAAACTCATTGACTCGAGTATAAGCCTAGGGTGGGAAATGCAGCTCTAGCCGTACACAGCCCTCAGTGCCAGATATGCCCTCATACTGCCAGATATGCCCTCATACTGCCAGATATGCCCTCATGCTGCCAGATATGCCAGATGTGCCCTCATGCTGCCAGATATGCCCCACAGTGCCAGATATGCCCTCATGCTGCCAGATATGCCCCACAGTGCCAGATATGCCCTCATGCTGCCAGATATGCCCCACAGTGCCAGATATGCCCTCATGCTGCCAGATATGCCAGATGTGCCCTCATGCTGCCAGATATGCCCCACAGTGCCAGATATGCCCTCATGCTGCCAGATATGCCCCATAGTGCCAGATATGCCAGATATGCCCTCATGCTGCCAGATATGCCAGATGTGCCCTCATGCTGCCAGATATGCCCCACAGTGCCAGATGTGCCCTCATGCTGCCAGATATGCCAGATATGCCCCACTGTGCCAGATGTGCCCTCATGCTGCCAGATATGCCAGATATGCCCCACAGTGCCAGATGTGCCCTCATGCTGCCAGATATGCCCCACAGTGCCAGATGTGCCCTCATGCTGCCAGATATGCCAGATATGCCCCACTGTGTCAGATGTGCCCTCATGCTGCCAGATATGCCCCACTGTGCCAGATGTGCCCTCATGCTGCCAGATATGCCCCACAGTGCCAGGAAGGGTACTTACCCTCCATCGCTCCCGCGTTGTCTTCTGAAGGAGGGACACGGAGGGCACAGCGCGGCTCTCCTGTGTCCCTCCTGCGTCTCCGTCTCCGGCGGCGTGTGTGTATTAAATAAAGTGCCGGTTCGTGAGCCAATCAGAGCTCACGAACGGGCAGTTCATTTAACACACACACACACACACACGCCGCCGGAGACGGAGACGCAGGAGGGACACAGGAGAGCCGCGCGCTGTGCCCTCCGCGTCCCTCCTTCCACTGACTCGGGTATAAGCCAAGGGGGCTTTTTCAGCACAAAAAAACGTGCTGAAAAAGTCGGCTTATACTCGAGTATATACGGTACTTGAAATTCTGTAGCGAAGCACGAGTATTCAGCTAGAAACATTTATATTTATGAAATTGCCAATGTATGCCTCACTATAAAAACAGTTATTGTATGGGGGTAATAAGGGAGGCAGTATAGCTCTGTCCCCTGGCAGAAGAATGGCTGTGTAACCCAAAAACTATTCAGCAAACAGATGTTGGCAGAGGTAAAGTATCGGTGACAATGCTCGCATAAGTACATGTTTGCGCATTTGTAAATAGATGCAGCCCGGAAAAAAGACACATATAATATATGCCTGGGGAGCCATATTAACTGTGGAGGGTCAGAGGCAGGTGGAAATAGCAGGTAATGATGATAACAGTCACCAGTACTGGGGAACCATTTGTGATTGGCTGTTCGTAAACGGTCTGCTGACACTGATTGGTGCTTCCTCTGCTGATCGGCCAAGGATTCTTTTGTGAGAATTTTTCTTCCTCTTTGCGCACATGAGATGGACTTTGTTTCTGTTGTACACAAGATATTTTAGTGGTTTAATTGATGCCTAATAGCAAATGTGTTTGTTGCACATAAATAAATGGTTTGCAACATGAGAGCAAGTGGGATGTAAGTGTCTGTGATGTGTTCCTGTTGCCAGCCACATGCTTATGTTCATAGGCATGAGCAGTTTTCTTTTAGGGATGTGGGTGGCATAGCCATGCTCCCAGATAACCACACCCCCAACTCAATCCACTCCCTTCGTTTTGGAGGCGATGACATGTCAGCGCTGGATTGGAGCACCCATCAACATTACTGCATGTTCTACTGTGCCCCCAGATACACGGTCGGGATCAGTTTCTGACAATCTGGTCAGTACAAATTCCAGTTGGGGCTGCTTATTGGCTCACACCCTGCACACCCCTTGTGCATACTTTGCATATGTTACCGTTGCATCACAAGATCTGCACATGGGTGGAAATATGCCAGTGTTGTGGTGATAATTTTTTTGAAATCCAACTCTACAACCACCCCAGTCTACCAGGAGTGAGGCCAAGCTGGCATGCATATCTAGCTGAGCTCCACAACTGGATCAATAGACGAGTGCGTCTGTTGAAACCAAGTAATCAATTAGCGCAGACAGTTATGTTTTAAGACGGTAGGCAGGAATCAACATTGTGCGAGTGTATCAATGGTATTCAGCTGCACTGCTTTAAATTAGATGTATGAGTAAACAAGTAAATAATAAAGTAAATTGAAAAGTTCTGCTAGGACTTTTCAAGTGAGTTTATTTGGTATGTGTGTACAAATATCTCTTAAAGTAGCGCATCTGAATTGCACTGATTTATCATTTGTAGTTTGTAGATCAGTCGATGGTCATCTGATGAGGATGCTCAACATGGAGGGGAGAATGTTCAACATGGAGATGAGGATTCATAAAATGTAGGGGAGACTGTTTATCATGGAAGAGAGAATGATCAACATGGAGGAGACAATGATCAACATAGTGGAGAGAATAATCAAAATGGGGGAGAAAATGCTCAACATGGCGGAGAGAATACTCAACATAGAGGAGAAAATTATTAATATGAAGAAGTGAATGGTAAACATGGGAAATAGACTGTTCAACTTGCATGAGACGTTTCAACATGAATGAAATACTTTTTAATATGGATAAGGGTTGAATCAACATAGAGGAGATAATGTTCAACATAAAAAAAAACAGAAAGTTCAAAATGTAGACAAATGTTCAATATATATGCATACTTTTTCACATTCAGGAAAGAATATTGTGAGAGTATTTGATTTGAGGACAGATTGTATACAGGAGAATCTCAGTATGGAGAAGAGAAAGGTCAACATGAAGGAGAGACTGGTCAATGAGTAGGAGAGACTGTTCAACATGTTTAAGAGACTGTTCAATAGTAATGAGAAGCTGTTCAATATGGAGGAGAGATTATTCAACATGGGGGAAGGAAAGGTTAATGTGAAGAGAAGAATTTTCAGCACTGATGAGACTACTCAACACAGAGGAGGAAATAGTAAACAAGGTTGGTTGAACAATATACCTTAGACTGTCCATCATGCATGATGACTGACTATTTAGCATGGATGAGCGACTGTACATCATACAAGAGGGAATGCACAACATAAATAAGACAATATTCAACATGAATGAGAATGTTCAATGTGGACACTTTTTTTTGACATGGAGAAGAAAATGTCCAACATAGGACAGTAAAAATTCTCAAAAGAGGAACCTTTTTTGAAACTGCTGAGAGAATTGTCAACACGAAGGAGTGACTGTTTTACATGAGGAGAGATAGTTCAACATGTAAAAGAGACCATCTAACACTGGTTTGTTAGTTTTTACCATCAATAAGTTAGGAAGATAACCCATAAAGTGTTTACTTCACTTGGTGTGTGAAGTTTACAGTGCTTTTGTAAAGATGACTGCCCGAAATCACTCTGTAAAACATCAGGAGAACTGAAACATGCAACAAAAATATTTCTTTCCCACTTATACTAACACTGTAATAACCTAAAGTAATGTGTGTCTATAAAATGTTAGACTGTATACTTAACTACACATGATATAAAAATCAGTTAACTGTGAACAAAGTGCAAGGTTTCAGCAGAATAAAGGTATATTAAAGTAAACATGCAATAACAAAGTTCTAGCCTACAGAATTTAATATGCTGTGTAAAATTAAATGTAATTGGGGTTATGCTTTATTAGTTGGGAACAGCATTCCTATAATTACATACATAGCACAGCTTAGGAAGCAGCAAAATTTGACTAATTATTTTATTTAAATTTTATATGTATACTGTTTTCCTGTTAGTTTTTTATGTTTGTCAAAGTTTTATCTTTTTTTCTCCATTAAAAATAATGTTGATTATTTTAAACAGAGCAGCGACAGAACTACAGGAGGTTAAGGGGCTTGGGGGTGATGGGGTCTCAGCCATGCCGGGTGTCCCCTTCCCTCTTTGAGACTTTGCTCTCAAAAGCTTACTGTGGTGCAAAGGAGGCATCTGCTGTACCTCCAGGAGGCTAGAACAGCCATCAGACATTTTCTAAAAAAAAAAGTTGATGATTTAAAGTTTTAAGAAACGTTAGTAAACAATCAACTTCCACTGCACTAAAAATGATACCAAATATGTATACTTAATTACAGTACATATTTAATTTACTAAATGCCAAAGTGGGTCATAAACATGTTTACTTGCACATATGTGTATAGAGGGCCTTATTCAGGTTGGATCACAGAAGTCCAAAAATTGCAAACGGGCCCGGAAGGATGTGATCGCACTGTGATTGACAGTGACGGCTGTCTCGGGGAAGGTGGGGGGGGGGGGGGGGGGTAGGGGCATCGATGCAGCATTTTGGGGGAGTAGTCCGGACCTATCCACTGTCGACCAAGGGGTGTCAACCTAGAGTCCGGATATTGCATGCGATAGGGAGCAGTAGCAGAATCTGCTCCGGAACCTGAATGAGGTTCTTAGTGCAAGTGTTCCTCTTTAAGTTCTTTTTCTCTCCACCAGAACAGTCACAACTTTGTATTAGTTTATTATACATAAATGATCTGTTGTGTGTTCATTTGCAATACTAACTGGTAGTGATGAGCAGGTTCGGTTTCCGAGAAACCGAACCCCCCCGAGCTTTACCTTTTTTACACGGGTCCGAGCAGAGTCGGATCCTCCCGCCTTGCTCGGTTAACCCGAGCGCGCCCGAACGTCATCATCCCGCTGTCGGATTCTCGCGAGATTCGGATTCTATAAGCAGCCGCGCGTCGCCGCCATTTTCACACGTGCATTGGAGATGATAGGGAGAGGACGTGGCTGGCGTCCTCTCCGTTTAGTAGAAGACAGTTGATTTGATTGCTTGTGCTTGTTTATTACTATAATTGTGGGGAGGATTGGGGAGCAGCTGTTAGGAGGAGTACAGTGCAGAGTTTAGTTTTTATCCGTTCTCTGCCTGAAAAAAACGCTCCATACCATATCTGTGCTCAGTGTGCTGCATGATATATCTGTGCTGAGTGCTCACACTGCTTAATTGTGGGGACTGGGGAGCAGCTATAGCAGGAGTACAGTGCAGAGTTTTGCTGACAGTGACCACCAGTATACGTTTGTCTGCCTGAAAAACACTCCATATCTGTGCTCACAGTGTGCTGCTTTATTGTGGGGACTGGGGACCACCAGTATAATTAATATTATATAGGAGAAGTACAGTGCAGAGTGCACTGCTGTACCTACCTCTGTGTCGTCATCCATTAAGTATACTATCCATCTACATTCCTATACCTGTGGTGCATTTTAGTTTAGCAGTTTGCTGACAGTGTCCACCAGGTCCAGTATACTGTATATATCAGTACGGTAGGCCACTGCTGTGTACCTACCTCTGTGTCGTCACTCGTCATCCATTAAGTATACTAGTATCCATCCATCTACATTGTATACCTGTGGTGCCTTTTTTTTTAGACTAGTTTAGCAGTTTGCTGACAGTGTCCACCAGGTCCAGTATACTGTATATAGCAGTACGGTAGGCCACTGCTGTGTACCTACCTCTGTGTCGTCACTCGTCATCCATTAAGTATACTAGTATCCATCCATCTACATTGTATACCTGTGGTGCCTTTTTTTTAGACTAGTTTAGCAGTTTGCTGACAGTGTCCACCAGGTCCAGTATACTGTATATAGCAGTACGGTAGGCCACTGCTGTGTACCTACCTCTGTGTCGTCACTCGTCATCCATTAAGTATACTAGTATCCATCCATCTACATTGTATACCTGTGGTGCCTTTTTTTTTAGACTAGTTTAGCAGTTTGCTGACAGTGTCCACCAGGTCCAGTATACTATATATAGCAGTACGGTAGGCCACTGCTGTACCTACCTCTGTGTCGTCACTCGTCATCCATTAAGTATACTATCCATCCATCTACATTGTATACCTGTGGTGCCTTTTTTTTAGACTAGTTTAGCAGTTTGCTGACACTGTCCACCAGGTCCAGTATACTGTATATAGCAGTACGGTAGGCCACTGCTGTGTACCTACCTCTGTGTCGTCACTCGTCATCCATTAAGTATACTATCCATCCATCTACATTGTATACCTGTGGTGCCTTTTTTTTAGACTAGTTTAGCAGTTTGCTGACAGTGTCCACCAGGTCCAGTATACTGTATATAGCAGTACGGTAGGCCACTGCTGTGTACCTACCTCTGTGTCGTCACTCGTCATCCATTAAGTATACTAGTATCCATCCATCTACATTGTATACCTGTGGTGCCTTTTTTTTAGACTAGTTTAGCAGTTTGCTGACAGTGTCCACCAGGTCCAGTATACTGTATATAGCAGTACGGTAGGCCACTGCTGTGTACCTACCTCTGTGTCGTCACTCGTCATCCATTAAGTATACTATCCATCCATCTACATTGTATACCTGTGGTGCCTTTTTTTTAGACTAGTTTAGCAGTTTGCTGACAGTGTCCACCAGGTCCAGTATACTGTATATAGCAGTACGGTAGGCCACTGCTGTGTACCTACCTCTGTGTCGTCACTCGTCATCCATTAAGTATACTATCCATCCATCTACATTGTATACCTGTGGTGCCTTTTTTTTAGACTAGTTTAGCAGTTTGCTGACAGTGTCCACCAGGTTCAGTATACTGTATATAGCAGTACGGTAGGCCACTGCTGTGTACCTACCTCTGTGTCGTCACTCGTCATCCATTAAGTATACTATCCATCCATCTACATTGTATACCTGTGGTGACTTTTGTTTAGACTAGTTTAGCAGTTTGCTGACAGTGTCCACCAGGTCCAGTATACTGTATATAGCAGTACGGTAGGCCACTGCTGTGTACCTACCTCTGTGTCGTCACTCGTCATCCATTAAGTATACTAGTATCCATCCATCTACATTGTATACCTGTGGTGCCTTTTTTTTTAGACTAGTTTAGCAGTTTGCTGACAGTGTCCACCAGGTCCAGTATACTGTATATAGCAGTACGGTAGGCCACTGCTGTGTACCTACCTCTGTGTCGTCACTCGTCATCCATTAAGTATACTAGTATCCATCCATCTACATTGTATACCTGTGGTGCCTTTTTTGATAGACTAGTTTAGCAGTTTACTGACAGTGTCCACCAGGACCAGTATACTGTATATAGCAGTACGGTAGGCCACTGCTGTGTACCTACCTCTGTGTCGTCACTCGTCATCCATTAAGTATACTATCCATCCATCTACAATGTATACCTGTGGTGCCTTTTAGTTGTGCGCAGTAAATATAGTAGTAGGCCATTGCTATTGATACTGGCATATAATTCCGCACATTAAAAAATGGAGAACAAAAATGTGGAGGTTAAAGGGAAAGATCAAGATCCACTTCCACCTCGTGCTGAAGCTGCTGCCACTAGTCATGGCCGAGACGATGAAATGCCATCAACGTCGTCTGCCAAGGCCGATGCCCAATGTCATAGTAGAGAGCATGTAAAATCCAAAACACAAAAGTTCAGTAAAATGACCCAAAAATCAAAATTAAAAGCGTCTGAGGAGAAGCGTAAACTTGCCAATATGCCATTTACGACACGGAGTGGCAAGGAACGGCTGAGGCCCTGGCCTATGTTCATGGCTAGTGGTTCAGCTTCAAATGAGGATGGAAGCACTCATCCTCTTGCTAGAAAAAAGAAAAGACTTAAGCTGGCAAAAGCACAGCAAAGAACTGTGCGTTCTTCAAAATCACAAATCCCCAAGGAGAGTCCAATTGTGTCGGTTGCGATGCCTGACCTTCCCAACACTGGACGGGAAGAGCTTGCGCCTTCCACCATTTGCACGCCCCCTGCAAGTGCTGGAAGGAGCACCCGCAGTCCAGTTCCTGATAGTCAAATTGAAGATGTCACTGTTGAAGTACACCAGGATGAGGATATGGGTGTTGCTGGCGCTGGGGAGGAAATTGACAAGGAGGAATCTGATGGTGAGGTGGTTTGTTTAAGTCAGGCACCCGGGGAGACACCTGTTGTCCGTGGGAGGAATATGGCCATTGACATGCCTGGTCAAAATACAAAAAAAAATCAGCTCTTCGGTGTGGAATTATTTCAACACAAATGCGGACAACAGGTGTCAAGCCGTGTGTTGCCTTTGTCAAGCTGTAATAAGTAGGGGTAAGGACGTTAACCACCTTGGAACATCCTCCCTTATACGTCACCTGCAGCGCATTTATCATAAGTCAGTGACATGTTCAAAAACTTTGGGTGACAGCGGAAGCAGTCCACTGACCACTAAATCCCTTCCTCTTGTAACCAAGCTCCTGCAAACCACACCACCAACTCCCTCAGTGTCAATTTCCTCCTTACCCAGGAAAGCCAATAGTCCTGCAGGCCATGTCACTGGCAAGTCTGACGAGTCCTCTCCTGCCTGGGATTCCTCCGATGCATCCTTGAGTGTAACGCCTACTGCTGCTGGCGCTGCTATTGTTGCTGCTGGGAGTCGATCGTCATCCCAGAGGGGAAGTCGGAAGACCACTTGTACTACTTCCAGTAAGCAATTGACTGTCCAACAGTCCTTTGCGAGGAAGATGAAATATCACAGCAGTCATCCTGCTGCAAAGCGGATAACTGAGGAATTGGCAGCCTGGGCGGTGAGAAACGTGGTTCCGGTATCCATCGTTAATTCAGAGCCAACTAGAGACTTGATTGAGGTACTGTGTCCCTGGTACCAAATACCATCTAGGTTCCATTTCTCTAGGCAGGCGATACCTAAAATGTACACAGACCTCAGAAAAAGACTCACCAGTGTCCTAAAAAATGCAGTTGTACCCAATGTCCACTTAACCACGGACATGTGGACAAGTGGAGCAGGGCAGACTCAGGACTATATGACTGTGACAGCCCACTGGGTAGATGTATTGCCTCCCGCAGCAAGAACAGCAGCGGCGGTGGCACCAGCAGCAGCATCTCGCAAACGCCAACTCGTTCCTAGGCAGGCTACGCTTTGTATCACCGCTTTCCAGAATAGCCACACAGCTGAAAACCTCTTACGGCAACTGAGGAAGATCATCGCAGAATGGCTTACCCCAATTGGACTCTCCTGGGGATTTGTGACATCGGACAACGCCAGCAATATTGTGCGTGCATTACATCTGGGCAAATTCCATCACGTCCCATGTTTTGCACATACCTTGAATTTGGTGGTGCAGAATTATTTAAAAAACGACAGGGGCGTGCAAGAGATGCTGTCGGTGGCCAGAAGAATTGCGGGCCACTTTCGGCATTCAGGCACCGCGTACCGAAGACTGGAGCACTATCAAACATTCCTGAACCTGCCCTGCCATCATCTGAAGCAAGAGGTGGTAACGAGGTGGAATTCAACCCTCTATATGCTTCAGAGGATGGAGGAGCAGCAAAAGGCCATTCAAGCCTATACATCTGGCCACGATATAGGCAAAGGAGGTGGAATGCACCTGACTCAAGCGCAGTGGAGAATGATTTCAACGTTGTGCAAGGTTCTGCAACCCTTTGAACTTGCCACACGTGAAGTCAGTTCAGACACTGCCAGCCTGAGTCAGGTCATTCCCCTCATCAGGCTTTTGCAGAAGAAGCTGGAGACATTGAAGGAGGAGCTAACACGGAGCGATTCCGCTAGGCATGTGGGACTTGTGGATGGAGCCCTTAATTCGCTTAACAAGGATTCACGGGTGGTCAATCTGTTGAAATCAGAGCACTACATTTTGGCCACCGTGCTCGATCCTAGATTTAAAGCCTACCTTGGATCTCTCTTTCCGGCAGACACAAGTCTGCTGGGGTTGAAAGACCTGCTGGTGAGAAAATTGTCAAGTCAAGCGGAACGCGACCTGTCAACATCTCCTCCTTCACATTCTCCCGCAACTGGGGGTGCGAGGAAAAGGCTCAGAATTCCGAGCCCACCCGCTGGCGGTGATGCAGGGCAGTCTGGAGCGAGTGCTGACATCTGGTCCGGACTGAAGGACCTGCCAACGATTACTGACATGTCGTCTACTGTCACTGCATATGATTCTCTCACCATTAAAAGAATGGTGGAGGATTATATGAGTGACCGCATCCAAGTAGGCACGTCAGACAGTCTGTACGTATACTGGCAGGAAAAAGAGGCAATTTGGAGGCCCTTGCACAAACTGGCTTTATTCTACCTAAGTTGCCCTCCCTCCAGTGTGTACTCCGAAAGAGTGTTTAGTGCAGCCGCTCACCTTGTCAGCAATCGGCGTATGAGTTTACTTCCTGAAAATGTGGAGAAGATGATGTTCATTAAAATGAATTATAATCAATTCCTCCGTGGAGACATTCACCAGCAGCAATTGCCTCCAGAAAGTACACGGGGACCTGAGATGGTGGATTCCAGTGGGGACGAATTAATAATCTGTGAGGAGGGGATGTACACAGTGAAAGGGGTGAGGAATCGGAGGATGATCATGAGGTGGATATCTTGCCTCTGTAGAGCCAGTTTGTGCAAGGAGAGATTGATTGCTTCTTTTTTGGTGGGGGCCCAAACCAACCAGTCATTTCAGTCACAGTCGTGTGGCAGACCCTGTCGCTGAAATGATGGGTTTGTTAAAGTGTGCATGTCCTGTTTATACAACATAAGGGTGGGTGGGAGGGCCCAAGGACAATTCCATCTTGCACCTCTTTTTTCTTTCATTTTTCTTTGCATCATGTGCTGTTTGGGGACAATTTTTTGGAAGGGCCATCCTGTCTTGATTGACACTGCAGTGCCACTCCTAGATGGGCCAGGTGTTTGTGTCGGCCACTTGGGTCGCTTAGCTTAGTCACACAGCGGCCTTGGTGCGCCTCTTTTTTTCTTTGCATCATGTGCTGTTTGGGGACTATTTTTTTGAAGTGCCATCCTGTCTGACACTGCAGTGCCACTCCTAGATGGGCCAGGTGTTTGTGTCGGCCACTTGGGTCGCTTAGCTTAGTCACACAGCCACCTTGGTGCGCCTCTTTTTTTCTTTGCATCATGTGCAGTTTGGGGAGTATTTTTTGGAAGGGCCATCCTGTCTTGATTGACACTGCAGTGCCACTCCTAGATGGGCCAGGTGTTTGTGTCGGCCACTTGGGTCGCTTAGCTTAGTCACACAGCGACCTTGGTGCGCCTCTTTTTTTCTTTGCATCATGTGCTGTTTGGGGACTATTTTTTTGAAGTGCCATCCTGTCTGACACTGCAGTGCCACTCCTAGATGGGCCAGGTGTTTGTGTCGGCCACTTGGGTCGCTTAGCTTAGTCACACAGCCACCTTGGTGCGCCTCTTTTTTTCTTTGCATCATGTGCTGTTTGGGGAGTATTTTTTGGAAGGGCCATCCTGTCTTGATTGACACTGCAGTGCCACTCCTAGATGGGCCAGGTGTTTGTGTCGGCCACTTGTGTCGCTTAGCTTAGTCACACAGCCACCTTGGTGCGCCTCTTTTTTTCTTTGCATCATGTGCTGTTTGGGGACAATTTTTTTGAAGTGCCATCCTGTCTGACACTGCAGTGCCACTCCTAGATGGGCCAGGTGTTTGTGTCGGCCACTTGGGTCGCTTAGCTTAGTCACACAGCGACCTTGGTGCGCCTCTTTTTTTCTTTGCATCATGTGCTGTTTGGGGACTATTTTTTTGAAGTGCCATCCTGTCTGACACTGCAGTGCCACTCCTAGATGGGCCAGGTGTTTGTGTCGGCCACTTGGGTCGCTTAGCTTAGTCACACAGCCACCTTGGTGCGCCTCTTTTTTTCTTTGCATCATGTGCTGTTTGGGGAGTATTTTTTGGAAGGGCCATCCTGTCTTGATTGACACTGCAGTGCCACTCCTAGATGGGCCAGGTGTTTGTGTCGGCCACTTGTGTCGCTTAGCTTAGTCACACAGCCACCTTGGTGCGCCTCTTTTTTTCTTTGCATCATGTGCTGTTTGGGGACTATTTTTTTGAAGTGCCATCCTGTCTGACACTGCAGTGCCACTCCTAGATGGGCCAGGTGTTTGTGTCGGCCACTTGGGTCGCTTAGCTTAGTCACACAGCGACCTTGGTGCGCCTCTTTTTTTTCTTTGCATCATGTGCTGTTTGGGGAGTATTTTTTGGAAGGGCCATCCTGTCTTGATTGACACTGCAGTACCACTCCTAGATGGGCCAGGTGTTTATGTCGGCCACTTGGGTTGCTTAGCTTAGCCATCTAGCGACCTCGGGGCAAATTTTAGGACTAAAAATAATATTGTGAGGTGTGAGGTGTTCAGAATAGACTGAAAATGAGTGGAAATTATGGTTATTGAGGTTAATAATACTATGGGATCAAAATGACCCCCAAATTCTATGATTTAAGCTGTTTTTGAGGGTTTTTGAAAAAAACACCCGAATCCAAAACACACCCGAATCCGCCAAAAAAATTTCGGTAAGGTTTTGCCAAAACGCGTCCGAATCCAAAACACGGCCGTGGAACCGAACCCAAAACCAAAACACAAAACCCAAAAAATTTCCGGTGCACATCACTACTAACTGGACAAGAAAGGTTGTTGATCTCTAGCGAGGTTAGTATAGTAACAAACAGCAATGTTTTCACATGCAGATGCTGACATGAAATGAGAAGTCCTTCCACACTTGTGACAACCAGTGGAATCAAAATATATCTGAGATATACAGTACAATACAAATGTCCTATTTTGTAGGCTAGATACAGCAAAAGTTTTACCATATATGAATGGCCTCTAGGCTCTTTCAGTTCACATTTAGCAGAGGAGCAAAATGCAAAAAAAAAAAACCCAAAAAGAAATTTTCTTTTAAAATGAGATGTCCCTGGTCCGTGTCCTTGGAAATCATTCTAAGATGTTGGAAACTAATTTATTATATATCCCTCTTTTATTGCTACTTGTTAGATTTTTTTGTTGGCACTTACACCTCTGTTTTGCAACACTCATCTGTATTATAATGGCAGATAAGGAGAAAGTTGCAACTTCTTTTTGAGGCAAAATGATGTTTTTAAAAGCCTACAGCGACACAGACAAAAGAAGGTCTTGTTGGAGGCTTTTTTTCTAGTTCCTCTTCAAAATTCTGTGTATATCTGATGGAGGGAAAGCTGTGCACTTGACATGCATTATATTAAAAGCCAGCCACATCTTGCTAACAAACATAATATCACTGTATTGTCCCCTCTGTAATGGATACACATGATGACACTCCAAAAATGTTATTTACATACTGCGTGTTGCCAACTATAAGAAGTTCTGTAGATACTTGCTGCAATTGAAATTTTTATTTTAATGTATTTCTTGCACAGTAGTTTTTCTGACTTTTATAGGTCATTCTGCATAACGCATAATTTTTTTTTACAATTAACACAACATTTATAAACAAAATCATGGAAGGGTGTTAAAGTCCCAGAACCTGGAGCTAACGGCCGTTACAAAGATTCAGACACAATGGAAGGATGAAAGGTCAACTTTGGAAGGTCAACAATGACTGTTGTTCCTCAGATGACAACGGTGAAGATGGCTGTTTCTTGCAGCTTTTACTATGACAACATTTGTATTTTGAGACCTTGTACTGTGGAATATGTCCAAGGTCGATCACTATTGGATCCAGTGGCGTAACTTCATCCCAGTTGCCCGGAGGCAAGATAAAATGCTGTGCCCCCCCCTCAAAAAATAGTATTTTAACTGACTCTTTTATACCCGCCATCACATCACCGACCCCTCTATACCTTACATTAAATCACTGACACCTCTATACCCTAAACTATTGACCCATTTACACCCTACACTAAATGATTGACCCCTCTGTACCCTACACTACATTACCGACCCCATTGTACCCTACACTACATTGCAGACCCCATTGTAGTTAAAAAAACACAGACACACACATTGGCACAGATAGGAAAAAAAACCATACACATTGGTACTGATATAAAATAAAGCACATAGGCCACCACAAAAAGCACATAAGCCCCTGAAGGAAAATAATAAAACACATTGGCACTGATAGAAAAATAATACAGAACATAGGCCACCTCAGGAAAATAATACAGCACATAGGCCACCACAGCGAACAAAAATAAACAGGTCACCACAGTGAAAATAATGGGAAAAAAATAGGTCACTACAGCAAAAATAATAAAACACATTATTAAGAAAATAATAAACACAATGGCGCCGATAGGAAAAATAACACACACATCGGCACTGATAGGAAAATTAAGACATACAAACTCAATTACTGTATGTCTGAGGCTGTGGCGTCCCTCACATGACTGCTTGGCGGGTCTTTCCCTTTTATTATAACTAGGGGCCCATGTGTTGTCCTCCCTCCCTTGGCCCCTGTGTGAGCCATGTCCCATTCCTTCCCCCTGTGAGAGCCATATAACACCTTTCCCTGGTCCGTGTGTGAGCCATGTCCCCCTTCCCCCTGTGTGAGCCATGTTCCCCCCTTGCCCTGTGTGAGTGATATCACCCCTTCCCTCTTTAGTGAGCCACATCCCCCTTCACATGTGTGAGATATGCTGCCCCTTCTCCTGTGTGAGCCATGCCCTCCTTACTCCTTTTGCAAGCTATTTCCCCCCTTCCCCTGTGTGAGCTATATCCTCCTTTCCCCAGTGTGTTTTAGCAATGTCCACCCCTTCCCCCATGTGAGCCATGTCCTCCCCCCCCCCCCTCACATGAGCCATGTCCCCCTTTCCCCAGTGCCCTCGTTTTCATCATGCTCTCACCACGATACAGTGGGTGACCCAAGGGAGAGACAGTGGGTGATGTAGAGGATGACGGGGTGAGGCAGTAGATGACAGGGAGAACTGACAGGGAGAGATAGTGGGAGATGGAGAAGCAGTCGGTGATGCCAGGGAGAGGCAGTGGGGGATACCAGGGAATGCATACCCTCCAACTGTACCTTTTTAATAGGTACAGTACCTTTTTTTCAAAGTCTGTACCGATTTTTGGCTCTCCAAACTTCCATTGAAAGTATAGGAAAATGGGCGTGGCCACGCCCCCTTTACCCGCAGCCATGCCCCTTTTTCCAATTTGTACCAATTTTTCAGTGTAAAATGTTGGAGGGTATGGGAATGTATGATAGGTGGATGCAGTGTATAACACCAGGGGGGAGGCTGTGGATGATGTAGAGGATGATGGGGAGAGGCACTGAATGACAGGAAGAGGCTGACAAGCAAGAGAGAGGTGACATGAATAGATAGTCGGCGACAGAGTGGCATTTGGTGACAGGGAGTGGGATACTGGGTGAGACAGTGGATGACGCTACAGAGATGATGACAGGCAGTGAGGGAGAGGCTGTCAGGCAGTTTTCCTGCTAGGTCTGAGGTACAGGAAAAAGGGGACATCTGGTGCAGTCAGAGGCCAGTGCCTCAGAGATATAGGGAGCAGTCAAAGGTGTGTCAGGGGCATAGGGATCGGTCACAGACATAAGGGATCAGTCAGAGGGCATAAGGTGCACTCATAAGCCAGTGTTTCAAGAACATAGGGAGCAGTCAGGGTGCATAGGTATCATTCAGGGGGCATAAGGAGCAGTCAGGGGTATGCCAGAGTCATAGGGAGCAATCAGGGGCATAGGCAGTAGTCAGGGGGGCATAGGGCCAGTCTAGGGGCATAAAGGACAGTCAAGGAGCATAGGGAGCAGTCAGGGGCATAAAGGGAATAGGGAACAGTCATGAGGCATTGGGAGCAGTCAGGAGGCATAGGGGAAGTCAGGGGGCATAAAGAGCATCCAGGGGCATAGAAAGCAGTCAGAGGGCATGGATAGCAGTCAGAGGGCATGGAAAGCAGTCAGGGGGCATAGGGAGCAGTCAGAGGGCATGGAAAGCAGTCAGGGGGCATAGGGAGCAGTCAGGGGGCATAGAGAGCAGTCAGGGGAATAAGGACCTGTCAGGGGGCATAGGGAGCAGTCATGGGGCGTAGGGAGCAGTCAGGGAGCATAGGGAGCAGTCAGGGGAATAAGGAGCTGTTAGGGGGCGTAGTGAGCAGTAATGGGGCATAGAGAGCAGTAATGGGCATAGGGAGCAGTCAGGGAGCATAGAGAGCAGTCAGGTGGCATAGGGAGCAGTCAGGGGGCATAGAGCAGTCATGGGGCATAGGGAGCAGTCAGGGCCAGCAGGTGAGAGGTATGGGGTGAAGCATTTCGCAGGACATGAGGCTGGAGCTGTAACCTGCAGATGTACACAAGGCAAGCAGACAGTGACTGACCTGCAGAAGAAGCAGCAGCGCCAGCCCTGTTGCCCACGGCCTCCTGTGTCCCATGCTGGGGTTCCTGTAACGTGATGCGCAGCACCTGCAGCTCAGAACCCTCTGTCTGACATCCGGGATTAGAACAGCTGAGGCGGCCGCTGGTCCCAGAGGAGTGGCCAACCACCCGCAAGTGTATATTGAGCTGCTGGAGGCAGCCCCGGTGATGTGTCCTGGAGCCATCTGCAGTCTACGGCCGGGCCAGCCAATCTGCCTGTGGCTGCTGGGGACTCCTGGTGACGGACGGGTAGGCTTGCGGAGTTTCGGGGTAAATTATTCTGTGTGTGTGGTCCTCCGCGACCACACAGCACAGCAGTCACAGAGGCGGAGCGCCGCGCTGATGCTGATCGGCGCCGCTCCACCTCCGCTCGGTGGGTAGCTCTTTTATGGAAGCGATGGCAGAAAGGGCATGGTAGGGGGACAGTGTTGGAGCCAGGTGCCCTCTTCAGGACTGGAGCCCGGCGGCAACGGACTCCGTTGCCTCCGGGAGTTCCGCCCTGATTGGATCCCTCTTCAGATAGCGACAACTTGGAGATTTATTCTTGGTCCTCCAGGCATGGGGAAGCTTCAGGGTTGCAGGAATAATCTTATACATTAATTAGCTGATCTGAGCTGTCATCTCTTCCAATTACATTTATTTTTTAATTTTATTAATAGTTATTTTCCTTTATACTGATTTATTTCAAATTAATCAGGCTCTGGTATATACTGTGTTTTTAAGGGAGGCAAAACAAGATTCAAAGCCAGTGTCAAAGAAATGGAGAAGGTTGAATCGTTCCCTATTGCCGGTGATTAGAATAAAGTAATGCATTTGTACAGTATCGATAATGTCAGGAGCCTGGATTCCATCATAGTGGGTCAGCTGTCATCAAATGTATGTGGAAGGGTGCCCAGCTGAAGAGAGAGCGGGGGTTGCTCACCAGTGCGTGGCATCGTTGGGTCTGGTGGGAGGCGGAGGAGCTGCGGCGGAGGAGTGGCGTTGGGATGCTGGTGTGGATATTCTCGCATCCGAAAGGATTCAAGCTCATCCAATCAGGCTGCGGGGATTTGAAACTGGCGCCCTCCGTAAGCCAATCACAGCTTGCGGAGTGGCAGCCAATGAGAAGTGGCCATGGTGAGTCAATAAGGGCTTGCTACTTTATAGCTCTGCCCATTCCCAGCGTCTTATATTAGACGCTGCCTAGCAGAAGAGCTCAGTACGCTGGCATAGAGGGAGCAGAGAAGAGCTCCAGAAGAGGAGAAGAGCTCCAGCGGCCGCGGAAGAGGCCAGAAGCCAGCAAGATCAGGCCAGCAGGCGGCAAATCACAGAGGATGGCGACTGTCGTGCAGGCCAGCGCAGAAGCTGAGGACCAGAGAGTTCTGCAGTTGTGGAAAGGGAAAAGAGCTTAACGAAGTTTCTCACTGCAGGATCTCCCACCCAGCAGGGTAGGTAGCAGTGGGCCACTATTGCCTATTTATAACCCAGAGACCACCAGGTATCAGGGGCTAGGCCCATGAGGAAATCTCAGGCCTTTGACCTGTGGATGCAGTAGGCGGGCACTAGGCCCAAGGCTAACAAAGGTCAGGCCTGAGGGCTGTGGAAGGGAGGGTTAGGGTTAGAGGGATAGGGGGGTGGGGAAGTATACGGGATTCTTAGCATCAGGATGCCTGTGTGATACCCAGTATCTGTCCCCTGATCCCTGCTAACTGCAAACGCAACCGCTGTCCCCGCAGGGGTTAATAGATTGGCCAGTTGCTAGGCAACCCCAGCTGGCCGGACGATTTGATGGAAGGGCACTAGGACCCAGGATGGAAGAATCTGCAGGCTCGAGGGGATTGGCGGCCCAGAGAGCGGGAGAAGAGTAGGCGGGACTGGCGCGAGGAGGAGAGCTCCGGCGGGAGAGACGAGACGGACGGAGCAGCGGCTGAGAAGACGTAGCGCGCCCCGCAGCTGCACTAAAGAGAGGGACGGAAGGGGAGTGACGCGAGAGCAGCGGCGCGCGCTACGGAGCCCCGCGGAGAGAGAGAGACGCCGGCCAGCGTGTAAAGAGAGCCGTGGACGGGAGCTGGAAAGCGGCGCGAACACCACCGCCAGTGCCGCTGGCGCTGAGAACGCCCTGCCGCTGCCTGCAAGGAGGGAGGCACCGCACAGAGAGGAGACAAGAGCCACAGCACGGGACAGCTGTACTGGAGGGGAAGAGCTGGAGGGAGGAGACATCGTCACCTCACAGGTAGACCCAGCACTTACAGTATTCCACCCCCCTTTTGTCCACTGCTGGTCAGAGAATACCCACCTAGAGACCCTCAGATACATATATATGCCACTGATATGACCGGAGTTGCACCCCTTAATGAGTAGGTCCTTTGCAGCCACAATGACCGTGTAAAGGCATGATTCTGAGCCATCACTGTGCCTCGGTCACTATAACCCTGAGCCAGAGTTACCACTTGCACAGCAGCTACCCGACTACAGGGACACACTGACCTTAATAGAGTAAGAGCCACTAACCTGCCTCCCCTTTGGTGCAAGAACAGATATCACTGCAGTGACATTACCGTGCAAACGCGTGTTTGAACTTCTCCGGATTGTGTATAGGGACTGAGGCTCCTTTTGCTGGATCCACAGCACCATCTAGTGACTTACTAATATAAATATTGTTTGAATATTACTGCATCAGCTTTCCTGACGATAATCTGTGTATTGACATGCTGAGGAGCGCTTATGTTGATAGTATAATATATCCCAGCTTACTACAATAAATCTGTGTTACTGTATCCCACCGTAGTGGTCCTTACACACTTTGGGGGGGGGGGGGTGTTGTCCATACTGGGGTATCTCCGCCCTTCTGCCCAAATCCTATACAGGTGGTCTACGCGGAGCCGGCAAGAGCCGCTCCTGGGAACGGGTCGACAGACAAGCTGAACAGGACAGACGGGAAACTCAAGGTACGCTTCACCACATA
This sequence comes from Pseudophryne corroboree, assembly GCF_028390025.1. NCBI lineage: Eukaryota > Metazoa > Chordata > Amphibia > Anura > Myobatrachidae > Pseudophryne > Pseudophryne corroboree. The sequence goes on from NC_086452.1 coordinate 88,136,928, forward strand.
TTACATTTGGCGTCCGCGAACAGGATACGAACAAGATGACGGATTCACAGGTTCCCGCTACTCCCACATCAGCATCTGGCAGGAGGATGCTACCACTGTCACCCGGACAAAGAAACACGACCACCATGGCGGCATCACCGTTGACTATGCCATACTATTTTGGAGCACCATGGTTACCAACATTTGCAGGAAAACAAGTGCCGGGTTCGAGTACATTCAAAGAATTTAAAGACAAGATGTACTCCATGTTCCACCTGTACTCACTAACCGAAGAACAGAAAATAGAGATCGTGATGGGTCAATTGACGGATTCGGCACTACGGGAAGTGAAGGCATGGGAAAACAATGAAAAGAAGACCGTCAAATGCATCTTCAAGAAGCTGGTGACCATATTCGACTGCCAGACCATAGCGGAACTAAAGAGCCGCCATTATGCGAGGAAACAAAGACCCGATGAATCACTGCGTGACTTCGCGCTGGCCCTACTAGAAGCTGCAAAGACTATACGGGCTCTGGATGAACTAGAGGTCGAAGGGATAGACAGAACGTTAACAGACCTGTTTGTGGAAGGGGCAAGAGGAGAGACGATTCGATCTCAAATGCGTATGGAGAGACGACAGCAACCAGGGAGCTCCTTCTCCGAATTCAAAGAGACGGTGCTGCAGATTCTTGGGAAAAACCAGAGTAATAATGTCGAGAAAGACGCGTCTTCAGAGTGGAGTGAAGATGTCAGCTACAGAGAAACCACACTGCCCATGAAGTCAGACGGACTAGCCCAAGTGGGAGCGGTTCTCCAGCAAGCACAAGCCCCACCGGGACCAGATCCTATGGAAACGCTCAATCAGAGGCTGACGGAGATGACATTGAATCTCTCCCAAATGAGCCGGAGATTAGAAGAGCTCGACAGGGACCCAGATAGGAATAGACACAGAGAATGGCGTCAAGAGCAAGGTTGGCAGAGTCGTCCTCGCTGGGAGGTAGTAAGAGAATCGGGCCGACGATTGACCGATCAATTCCATGCTCCGAAAGGCACTGTATGTCAACAGACCTCCGAAAGAGTGGAGATAGTAGATCTACCATGGGAGGAACGACCCAGAAAAGCAGGACCAAGACTGGTGTTGCAGAATCAAGTCGGAGTGATGGGTGGGGATGATCGAAGAACCATCATCTGGTGGGGATGATCGAAGAACCAGAACAAGAAAGACGACAGGCCAAGTATTGTGGTTTAGTGCAACGCGTGGCTATGGCTTCATAAGGAGAACAGACACTAAGAGAACCATATACGTTCACTATACAGGCTTTCAGAAAACTCATCGGAACAAGTACTTCCGAAGCCTAGGAAGCGGGGAATGGGTCGAATTTGAAGTGACCAATGGAAAAAGGGGCGTAAAGGCCATCAACGTCACAGGTCCTGATGGTGTTCCAGTGCAAGGCAACAGACATGCCACAGAGAGTTACCAGTATTGGCGCTATCCACGTTATAGAAAGCCTCCACTCTACTATCAGCCAGATTACTGATGCAGCAGAAGCAGAGAGGAACTAAAAGACGGTGATAGTGAGACCGGTAGGCCTAACACCGATACTCCGCGATCTGACCAGATGCCCCGACCACCAGAACCTGAAGTCCCAAAACAAAGAGAACTGCTGGAAACAAGTGAGAGACCAGTTGTGAAGGGTCAGAGTGAGACAGTGCAACAGTGCCTTCAAAAAGTGATTAAGCCTCAGTTTCCTCCTCAACCAAAGCGGGAGTACATCCCAAGAAGCAAAGACGTGGGTTACCGTGCGGCGAATCTCGAGCACACAGATGCCAGTGCGACCGACCAGAAAAGGGGCACTGAAGCAGTGGGCCACAAGGCAGTGACAAAGATAGTGGATCCCTTGAAATCCAAAAGCCTAGAACTAGCTATACCACCATCTGAACCAAAGACCACGATAGAGATCCCAAAGGCAGCTGAGAAGTCCGAGATCTGTTCCACTGAAGTGAAGCCTGTAACCAACAGTGAGTACACAACTATAACGGGAGAAGAATTCGCCTTCAGGATACAGCAGGCTATACAAAGATCAATGAGACGTGACAAAGGTGTCCCACGTGCTCCTTGCAGATTGCACGCCATGATATAAAGTACCAGAGATGGAGGATCCACCTGTGGCAGAAGGGCGGGGATCCTCGGGGGCCATACCCTTAAGTGACTAGGCCTGTAAATATGTTTTTGTTCATAAATGTATATGTGTGTTGGTACCCAACTTGATTATGATCACCTGTTTACTACTGTACGCGTCCTGAAGGACTGTAACATTGACTTTTGCCATGTTGCCTAATGCGTGAGGACACGCAATCTTCCAGAGGGGATATATATGTGATACCCAGTATCTGTCCCCTGATCCCTGCTAACTGCAAACGCAACCGCTGTCCCCGCAGGGGTTAATAAATTGGCCGGTTGCTAGGCAACCCCAGCTGGCCGGACGATTTGATGGAAGGGCACTAGGAACCAGGATGGAAGAATCTGCAGGCTCGAGGGGATTGGCGGCCCAGAGAGCTGGAGAAGAGTAGGCGGGACTGGCGCGAGGAGGAGAGCTCCGGCGGGAGAGACGAGACGGACGGAGCAGCGGCTGAGAAGACGGAGCGCGCCCCGCAGCTGCACTGAAGAGAAGGACGGAAGGGGAGTGACGCGAGAGCAGCGGCGCGCGCTACGGAGCCCCGCGGAGAGAGAGAGCCGCCGGCCAGCGTGTAAGGAGAGCCGTGGACGGGAGCTGGAAAGCGGCGCGAACACCACCGCCAGTGCCGCTGGCGCCGAGACGCCCTGCCGCTGCCTGCAAGGAGGGAGGCACCGCACAGAGAGGAGACAAGAGCCACAGCACGGGACAGCTGTACTGGAGGGGAAGAGCTGGTGGGAGGAGACATCGTCACCTCACAGGTAGACCCAGCACTTACAGTATTCCACCCCCCTTTTGTCCACTGCTGGTCAGAGAATACCCACCTAGAGACCCTCAGATACATATATATGCCACTGATATGACCGGAGTTGCACCCCTTAATGAGTAGGTCCTTTGCAGCCACAAGGACCGTGTAAAGGCAGGATTCTGAGCCATCACTGTGCCTCGGTCACTATAACCCTGAGCCAGAGTTACCACTTGCACAGCAGCTACCCGACTACAGGGACACACTGACCTTAACGGAGTAAGAGCCACTAACCTGCCTCCCCTTTGGTGCAAGAACAGATATCACTGCAGTGACATTACCGTGCAAACGCGCGTTTGAACTTCTCCGGATTGTGTATAGGGACTGAGGCTCCTTTTGCTGGATCCACAGCACCATCTAGTGACTTACTAATATACATATTGTTTGAATATTACTGCATCAGCTTTCCTGACGATAATCTGTGTATTGACATGCTGAGGAGCGCTTATGTTGATAGTGTAATATATCCCAGCTTACTACAATAAATCTGTGTTACTGTATCCCACCGTAGTGGTCCTTACACACTTTGGGGGGGGGGGTGTTGTCCATACTGGGGTATCTCCGCCCTTCTGCCCAAATCCTATACAGGTGGTCTACGCGGAGCCGGCAAGAGCCACACCTGGGAACGGGTCGACAGACAAGCTGAACAGGACAGACGGGAAACTCAAGGTACGCTTCACCACATATTACATTTGGTGTCCGCGAACAGGATACGAACAAGATGACGGATTCACAGGTTCCCGCTACTCCCACATCAGCATCTGGCAGGAGGATGCTACCACTGTCACCCGGACAAAGAAACACGACCACCATGGCGGCATCACCGTTGACTATGCCATATTATTTTGGAGCACCATGGTTACCAACATTTGCAGGAAAACAAGTGCCGGGTTCGAGTACATTCAAAGAATTTAAAGACAAGATCTACTCCATGTTCCGCCTGTACTCACTAACCGAAGAACAGAAAATAGGGATCGTGATGGGTCAATTGACGGATTTGGCACTACGGGAAGTGAAGGCATGGGAAAACAGTGAAAAGAAGACCGTCGAATGCATCTTCAAGAAGCTGGTGACCATATTCAACTGCCAGACCATAGTGGAATTAAAGAGCCGCCTTTATGCGAGGAAACAAAGACCCGATGAATCACTGCGTGACTTCGCGCTGGCCCTACTAGAAGCTGCAAAGACTATATGGGCTCTGGATGAACTAGAGGTCGAAGGGATAGACAGAACGTTAACAGACCTGTTTGTGGAAGGGGCAAGAGGAGAGACGATTCGATCTCAAATGCGTATGGAGAGACGACAGCAACCAGGGAGCTCCTTCTCCGAATTCAAAGAGACGGTGCTGCAGATTCTTGGGAAAAACCAGAGTAATAATGTCGAGAAAGACGCGTCTTCAGAGTGGAGTGAAGATGACAGCTACAGAGAAACCACACTGCCCATGAAGTCAGACGGACTAGCCCAAGTGGGAGCAGTTCTCCAGCAAGCACAAGCCCCACCGGGACCAGATCCTATGGAAACGCTCAATCAGAGGCTGACGGAGATGACATTGAATCTCTCCCAAATGAGCCGGAGATTAGAAGAGCTCGACAGGGACCCAGATAGGAATAGACACAGAGAATGGCGTCAAGAGCAAGGTTGGCAGAGTCGTCCTCGCTGGGAGGTAGTAAGAGAATCGGGCCGACGATTGACCGATCAATTCCATGCTCCGAAAGGCACCGTATGTCAACAGACCTCCGAAAGAGTGGAGATAGTAGATCTACCATGGGAGGAACGACCCAGAAAAGCAGGACCAAGACTGGTGTTGTAGAATCAAGTCGGAGTGATGGGTGTACCATCTGGTGGGGATGATCGAAGAACCAGAACAAGAAAGACAACAGGCCAAGTATTGTGGTTTAGTGCAACGCGTGGCTATGGCTTCATAAGGAGAACAGACACTAAGAGAACCATATACGTTCACTATACAGGCATTCAGAAAACTCATCGGAACAAGTACTTCCGAAGCCTAGGAAGCGGGGAATGGGTCGAATTTGAAGTGACCAATGGAAAAAGGGGCGTAAAGGCCATCAACGTCACAGGTCCTGATGGTGTTCCAGTGCAAGGCAACAGACATGCCACAGAGAGTTACCAGTATTGGCGCTATCCACGTTATAGAAAGCCTACACTCTACTATCAGCCTGATTACTGGTGCAGCAGAAGCAGAGAGGAACTAAAAGACGGTGATAGTGAGACCGGTAGGCCTAACACAGATACTCCGCAATCTGACCAGATGCCCCGACCACCAGAACCTGAAGTCCCAAAACAAAGAGAACTGCTGGAAACAAGTGAGAGACCAGTTGTGAAGGGTCAGAGTGAGACAGTGCAACAGTGCCTTCAAAAAGTGATTAAGCCTCAGTTTCCTCCTCAACCAAAGCGGGAGTACATCCCAAGAAGCAAAGACGTGGGTTACCGTGCAGCGAATCTCGAGCACACAGATGCCAGTGTGACCGACCAGAAAAGGGGCACTGAAGCAGTGGGCCACAAGGCAGTGACAAAGATAGTGGAGCCCTTGAAATCCAAAAGCCTAGAACTAGCTATACCACCATCTGAACCAAAGACCACGATAGAGATCCCAAAGGCAGCTGAGAAGTCCGAGATCTGTTCCACTGAAGTGAAGCCTGTAACCAACAGTGAGTACACAACTATAACGGGAGAAGAATTCGCCTTCAGGATACAGCAGGCTATACAAAGATCAATGAGACGTGACAAAGGTGTCCCACGTGCTCCTTGCAGATTGCACGCCATGATATAAAGTACCAGAGATGGAGGATCCACCTGTGGCAGAATGGCGGGGATCCTCGGGGGCCATACCCTTAAGTGACTAGGCCTGTAAATATGTTTTTGTTCTGAAATGTATATGTGTGTTGGTACCCAACTTGATTATGATCACCTGTTTACTACTGTACGCGTCCTGAAGGACTGTAACATTAACTTTTGCCATGTTGCCTAATGCGTGAGGACACACAATCTTCCAGAGGGGATATATATGTGATACCCAGTATCTGTCCCCTGATCCCTGCTAACTGCAAACGCAACCGCTGTCCCCGCAGGGGTTAATAGATTGGCCGGTTGCTAGGCAACCCCAGCTGGCCGGACGATTTGATGGAAGGGCACTAGGACCCAGGATGGAAGAATCTGCAGGCTCGAGGGGATTGGCGGCCCAGAGAGCGGGAGAAGAGTAGGCGGGACTGGCGCGAGGAGGAGAGCTCCGGCGGGAGAGACGAGACGGACGAAGCAGCGGCTGAGAAGACGGAGCGCGCCCCGCAGCTGCACTGAAGAGAGGGACGGAAGGGGAGTGACGCGAGAGCAGCGGCGCGCGCTACGGAGCCCCGCGGAGAGAGAGAGCCGCCGGCCAGCGTGTAAGGAGAGCCGTGGACGGGAGCTGGAAAGCGGCGCAAACACCACCGCCAGTGCCGCTGGCGCCGAGACGCCCTGCCGCTGCCTGCAAGGAGGGAGGCACCGCACAGAGAGGAGACAAGAGCCACAGCACGGGACAGCTGTACTGGAGGGGAAGAGCTGGAGGGAGGAGACATCGTCACCTCACAGGTAGACCCAGCACTTACAGTATTCCACCCCCCTTTTGTCCACTGCTGGTCAGAGAATACCCACCTAGAGACCCTCAGATACATATATATGCCACTGATATGACCGGAGTTGCACCCCTTAATGAGTAGGTCCTTTGCAGCCACAAGGACCGTGTAAAGGCAGGATTCTGAGCCATCACTGTGCCTCGGTCACTATAACCCTGAGCCAGAGTTACCACTTGCACAGCAGCTACCCGACTACAGGGACACACTGACCTTAACGGAGTAAGAGCCACTAACCTGCCTCCCCTTTGGTGCAAGAACAGATATCACTGCAGTAACATTACCGTGCAAACGCGCGTTTGAACTTCTCCGGATTGTGTATAGGGACTGAGGCTCCTTTTGCTGGATCCACAGCACCATCTAGTGACTTACTAATATAAATATTGTTTGAATATTACTGCATCAGCTTTCCTGACGATAATCTGTGTATTGACATGCTGAGGAGCGCTTATGTTGATAGTGTAATATATCCCATCTTACTACAATAAATCTGTGTTACTGTATCCCACCGTAGTGGTCCTTACACACTTTGGGGGGGGTGTTGTCCATACTGGGGTATCTCCGCCCTTCTGCCCAAATCCTATACAGGTGGTCTACGCGGAGCCGGCAAGAGCCGCACCTGGGAACGGGTCGACAGACAAGCTGAACAGGACAGACGGGAAACTCAAGGTACGCTTCACCAGATATTACACCTGTTTTGGTCGGAATCCCGAACGTCGGTAAAGCATAATCACATACCTGAGCTCTTATAAAGCTGTTGTTGGTGTTAGAGTTTGTGCAATGTTTATGCTAAAACCAGGATTACACTAGTGATTGGCTGCTTACCATGGCTATTGTTCATTCAGCTGTTAAATTTGAAAAGTGGGAACACACCTGGGTGACAAAGGGCACGACCCATCGTTGTGCCGGCAGAGTGGCCAATTAGGTAAGCATTCACTCTTACCAGCAGCTGCTCGATATGTTGGGCTACACGTCACACTTGGGTGGGCATTTGAATTTGCCCGCACAGCTGTGATATCAGTCCCTGCAGCCTGTGTACGGGTGATTGATAAGTCACCCGTGTACACAGCCAGACAATATCTGCAATATATATATCACCATTGGCTGTGCTGCAGGGTCGGGGTGATATGTCTGTGAATTACATTGTTCATAGACATATCAGGTGTACACGCCCGCTGGCCTGTTACAGGTATATCGTTCATTGCTCAAACAAACAATATATCGTTGTAGTGTTTACCCAGCATAATTGTATTAAGCCTCATGCTAATATTGTGACTACAATGATATCTAATGTTACATGGATTTGGATCAATTAAAAAATTATAGGGCAGATGTATTAAGCCTGGAGAAGTGATAAAGCAGTGATAAGTACAAGGTGATAACGCACCAGCCAATATGCTCCTAACTGTTAATTTTTCAAACCTGTAATGATTGGCTGGTACCTTATCACTTTACACTGATCACTGCTTTATCACTGCACCAGGCTTAATACATCTGCCCCTGTGTGATGATCCTAAGAAACCAAACGACGCATGCAGTGTTCATTGGTGTTATGGATAATGAGAGGCTAATGTAGAGTTAAGGCAATGCCACACTGGAAGATATTTTAAACTATATCGCTCATTTTCACCCTTTTGAGTGACATAGTTTAGTATATCGCCCAGGTGCGAATGATGAACAATGCGTGCTACCGCAGGTCATAAACTAGGTAGTCTGTCGTCTGTCCCTGCAGCTCAATTCTGGCAATATCATTGACGACATGGTGCATATCGTTCAGTCGTTCATGAAATCGCTCAGTGTGGCCGCTCTATCTCATTCATTATCGTTCATACAGGAGTCCGTGAAGTTCAAGGGAAAATAATGAACAATGGGGTTTATTTACTAAGTCTTGGACAGAAATAAAGTGGATAGAGAAAAAGCCCCAGCCAATCAGCTCCTAACTGCCATGTTACAGGCTGTATTTGAAAAATAGCAGTTAGGAGCTTGTTGGCTGGTACTTTGGCCCAGATGTATCAAGCCTTGAAGAGTGATAAATAGCACGGTGATAGAGTGCCAACCAATCAGCTCCTAACATTTCAAACACGGCCTGTGACATTAAAGAGCTGATTGGTTGGTACTTTATCACAGTGCTATTTATCCCTCTCCTAGGCTTGATAAATTTGGGCCTTTATCTCTGTCCACTGTATCGCCATCCAAGGCTTAGTAAATAGATCCCAACATCGTTCATCGTTCATGTCATACAGTGTGGCACTAACTTAAGACATATTTTGTGCAACAAACACAACTGTAAAATGTGTCTGAAAGGAGGCTTCCAGTGCTGGGTGCAACATAAGATGTAACTTAAAAAAAGGCAGGGGTGTGGTGGCAGTGACATGCAGTGAGGTAAATGGTTCAGGAGGCACTGGCTAGTATCAGTAGGCTTGGACTGGCCCACAGGGGTACAGGGGAAACCACCGGGGGGCCCTACTACCTGGGGGCCCACCTCCTGCTCTGAGGATCAGGTTCCAGACTGTGCACTTGAATTATACATCATACATATGTTACCTTATACTGGACTATGGTGTATTTTCTACAGTGCATTGCTGTTATTAATCTGGTACATTATCATGCATGCAGCAGCTGAATTTACTGTATATATTTATGAAGGGGCCCAGATGTTGCACTCTCTAATAGTTAGTCACTGTCAAACCAATGATGTGGCAGGACACCCCCCCTCTGCAGACTGGCCACACCCCTAAACATGGGCCCCTACCATTGCATTCCCCCGGTGGGCCCTACGTGCCCCAGTCCGACACTGAGTATCAGAGCTAGATTTACATTCAGCCAGTTAGATAAAGAGCTTTCTTTCCTTATAAAATATAAGTGGTGATTTAGTCTAGAAATTCCTGTCACTTATGTTTTCCCTTTACCTATATATTGAGGCACTCTGCACAACATTGCCTTATACTTCATTTTCTACACTGGTCTCATTTTTTTAAACTAGAAACTCATGTAAATCCAGTTATAATTAGAGATGAGCGGGTTCGATTTTACTCGGATTTACCCGAATCTCGTTATTGCCTCACGGACGTCATGTGTTTTGGTTAGCCAATAAGAAAAATCCAGAAAAAAAGAACTTGCGATAATTCTGGCGTTAAGAACCGAGTAAATCCTAACCCGCTCATCTCTAGTTATAATTGATGTATAAAATGTATATGTAAGATAGCTGTAACTCTGTATTTTTGCTGCTGGTTACTGTGACATCACACCTAGCCTGTGACATCACTAGCCCGTGACATCACAAAGCTTCTTCCTGTAACATTTTATCTACAGCTGCTGACGTTTCCAGTTTCCATGCAGGAAGACAGGTAGGAGGAGGTGAGTCCTACATAGCAGGGTATGATGGTAAGTAAGACAGAGTGCAGTACTGAAAGGCAAGACAAGATAGACAGAACAGGGAATACAGGTACAAGGACACATAAATAGGAGAAGCTCAGGAAGGAACGACATATTTAGGAATAAAAATGTGGCGTTACAGGAATAAAGAGGGCAGTATGGAGGATAAGCACACATACAGGGGATGCAGATAACCTGGGTCTCTATGAGGCAGGATCGTAGCTTTGGGATGAAAAAGTTATTAAAAAAAATAACGAGAGACTGTATAGGATAGAGTGAATATAAGCACCCTGTTTGTTATGTAGCTAAGCTAGTTGGATCTGGTTTTGTGTTGATATTTTCTAATAGGTTGTTGATGTATGTCAATCAAACATTATCCAATAGGGAGTAGTTAGGTAGGCGGGTTAGATTAGTTTATTTAAGTGCTGGCAGAGGATTTCAAATTCCTCTTGCCATTTTGTGATCCCTGGGGCTGGTAAAGTATTCGGTATCACTCCACAGGTGTTTCATAAACTGTTTAATTGTTTTAAGAAAAGTTTATTCCTTCATTAATAGTATTACAATTAACTTAGTTAAATCATATATTATTCTGGTGGCTTATATATTTGAAGTGTATTTAGTAAAAGTAAAATTTGTGAGGTGATTTTGGGGGTTAGGCTTGAGTAGGATTTCTGCTGCCACTAAGTCCCTCAAGGATATTAATATTCCTCGCCCCCGCCGCAGTGCGCCCCCTCCCCGCCGCTTGGTTGAGGTATCCAGACCTCTTTCTGCCGCTGCTGCCTCTCCGGCGGTGAGGGGAGCGCGGTGTTTCACTGTAAGGGGAGCCGGTCACGCGGCTCTCAGCGCTCGCGCGGCCCGGACGGAGGTAGCGGTGACGAGTCACCCGCCTCCCTCTCCGTCTCCTTCAGTGCTGCGGGCCTGGCTGTCGGGAGCGCCAGCCAGCCTTGCGAGCACACCCCGCCGGCCATCCCCAGTATTAAGCAGCGGGTCCGGTGCATCGGCACCCGCTGCTGCAAGCCCCGCCCCCGTTTCCATGGAGGTGGACACGGCGGCCGTTAGCCCCTCTCCCACAGCTTTAGGAGCTGGGGAGGGGATCGCAGCTGCAGGGACGGGCGGACAACCATTAGAGCCCCAAGGGAGAGGCAGCATATTAGCCTCTCCCATAGGGGGTGAAAATAATAATATCATGAATGTGGGTGGGGGGCAGCAGGGGGTATAAGGAGTTCCCCAGGACCTGCAGTGGCAGGTTTAGATGGGACAAGGGGATTGATTGCAACCCCCCCCCCCTCCCCCTTTTTCCCATCAAGTTAATTTGCAGGCAAGTGGTAATTTTCAACCCCAGCAAGGGTCATGGTCCCCGTATTTCAGTCAAGGGGCCCAGCAAAATGTCGCGCATCTGCCTTTAACAAGGCAACAGCATTTCTTTAACCCTCAATATAACCAGCAGTTAAGTCATTTATATCAGCCGTTTGCTTTTCCGCAGTTTATGCAGTTTTCGAGCCCCCCGCAGGCAGGCCCTCAATATGGGCATTGGTTGCAGCCTGCGCCTAATCAGTTTATGGGTGTTCATCAGATAGGGCTGCCGCCTCTGCCCCAAGTTCCTCCACCAGCTAGACCCCCATCACCAATGCAGTCAGAGAGTCAGCCAAACGTGCAATCTCAAGCGCCGGCACCGTCGGTAGCAGCCGATGGGTCAGACGGGGCGGGTCAAGCAGGAAGTAACGCTGTTTTAATGAGTCCGCACAGAGCCGGCCCTAGCCAATATGATGCCCTAGGCAAGATTTTGGCTGGTGCCCCCTAGCACCACCGCTGGTTCCGCCTCTGACCTTGCACCTCTTTCCCAGCACCATCACCCCTCATCCATAGCAGTCCTTATTTTGGGGTTTGTACCCCCTATATTTTAAATAGGAACAGTTCGCACATTTGGCGCACAGCCCAAAAAGGGGTGTGTTTTTGCTGGCAAGGGGCATGGCCACACAATAGTAACCCCAATTCCAATTAAACCACTCAGTACTGCAACTTTATTCACATTTGATCATGCGATAGTGTCCATAATTCATATTACATCCCACAGTAGTATCACTTTACCTTATAAACATTACTCCTCACAGTAGAGCCCCTTATTCACATTACATCACACTGAATTGCTCCTTATTCACATTACACCACACCCTATTGCTCTTTATTCACATTCTATGACACAGTAGTGCCCTTTCTATACGCAACGCCACATAGTAGAGCACCTTATACACGTAATGTGACACAGTAATGCCCCTTACACATATGAGACACATTTTTAATGTCCTTATAAACATAATGCACCTTACACATTATGACAACCTTTATTAATGTCCTTTTACACGTAATGTCCCTTACACATATGCCGCACATTGTTAATGGCCTTATACACATAATGACACACATAGTGCCCCCTACACACTTGCTGCACATTATTAGTGCCCCTATACGCATAATGACACACATACAGTAGTACCCTGTTACACATATGCCGCACATTATTAATGCCCTTATACACATAATGACACACATAGTGCCCCTTACACATATGTTGCACATTATTAATGCATTTTTACATGACACACATAATGCTGCTTACACATATTCCGAACACTACAGCACAACCAACCTACTCACATGCACACAACACTCACACTAACACTGTGACCTCTGCCTCTGCTTGAATACAGATGTGTCCTCATAAATCTTGCCTCAATGCTAAAGTCGGGCACATTTGTTTTAATGAAAATGCATCTTATTTGCATTGCTATGTCGCTAGGATGCACAATCAGCTTCTGCTGATTAAAATGATATGCAACATGCATATATATACTGTGTGAGACGGCTGTTTCTGCATATAACATGCTACACACAGAATATAGGCATGCCGCATATCATTTTAATCAGCAGAAGCTGCTGATGCCCCTAGGCATATCAAATGCCCTAGGCAATTGCCTAGTTTGCCTATGCCTATGGCCGGCTCTGTGTCCGCAGGTGTTAGCATCTCACACAGCTTCGTTAGATTCGACAGCAGTCATTGGGATTTCGCAGGATCAACAATCATCAAGTCAAGCTGCGGCGGGCGCGTCGCACAACGTGGGACAGGAGGTCGCAGGAGACGCAGGCGAAGGTCCTTCTACATCAGGAGCTGGTAAGATAATTACAGAAATTCAGCTTAGCGCAAAATCTTCGCATTCTGACGAGTCATCGGATACGTCTAGCTCGCTAGAGAATCCGCGTAAATTTATGCGGACATTCGTTCAGCATCTTAGGGGAAAGCGTAAGGCTTCAAAGGGAGGGCGCAGTTTGGCGGGCAGTTCGGCTCCAGATGCGTCAGGCGATAGTGTGCATTGTGCAAATACGGCAATATTGAGGGGAGTAAGGTCTAAGGTGAGGGAGCGTATAAAGAAAGGACGCTTCGTAGATATGTTCGCAATTACACACAACGCTAAAAAGGCTCTAGATACAGCAAAGGCCGGGGGGCCGGTTGCAGAAGAGGCAAGGAGGAGTTATCCCAATTGGCTTACGGGGATGTATATTTTTGCGGCTTATTATATAGAATCTCGTCCATCAGAGTTTCTCAGCGTAATTAAATATCTGCATCTTATACATAATATGTTTCTGACGGCTAGGCATAATGTTTGGCGTCAGTACGATTAATTATTTAGGAAGAAGCAAGACGGTCAGAAATTGCTAAGTTTAGGTTTTAAAGATGTAGAGCAGGCTTTTTCAACCAGTGTGCCGTGGCACACTAGTGTGCCGCGACCAGTTGCAAGGTGTGCCGCGGAGCCAGAGCAGCTTCCTGCACCTTCAGAGTGAACTGTGTGCCCGGGCTCTTCTTAGAGGATAAGTCATGCTCCGGCCATGACGTATGCCTTGAAGACGCGGCGGTGTGATATCATAGTTCACGGCCGTCGCTTCTCACCACCGAGCCAGCCCACTCACCTGCACACACATCTTTCCAGTTCCTGCCTGCATACACAGCTTTCCTTGCCGACCCACATCCACACCTGCCCGACCGCCCACTGCTCAGTATTCGCAGCACTCCACTATGAACAACCCCCGCCACTGAGGGACAGGGAGGAGGACTAATATTTATTTATTTTTCTCCTGTGGGGAACAATAGGATTTATGTGGGGAGAATAAGGATTTATGGGGGGAACAATGTGAATAATTAATGTGGGAGCAATAGGATTTCTGTACTGAGCAATATGATTTATGTGGGGAGCAATGTGATTTTTTTTTTACTATGAGGGCCAATGTGTGTTTTTTGTTTTTTTTCTGTGGGGAACTGATGGTGTGCCTTGGCAATTATAAAATATTGTTCGGTGTGCCGCGAGTAAAAGAAGGATGAAAATCACTGATGTAGAGGTATGGTTGGAGGTAACTCATAGTAATAGGTCTTTCGCGGAGTCGATGGGTCGTAGACAGCCCTTTCAGTTTAGACCAGGCTTTAACACAGCAGGAAGAGGAAAATGTTACGCGTTCAATAACGCGCAATGCAGTAGGGGAACAACATGTAGATATAGACATATCTGCATGCTGTGTGGCGGAGGTCACGCAGCAAAAGATTGCAGCAGGCCCGCAACTCAATCAGTGGGTAGAGGGGAGCAGAGGGCCGCTAATAGGTAAAGCAGAGTCCCCAGTAGTTGTAGTAGTTTTAGAGCGTTGGTTGGGCCGCTATCCTCTCAGGGAGGAGGCGGCATTTTTGCTGCAAGGTTTTAAGTTCGGTTTTAAATTGCCAATAGTTAGGCCAGTATTAGTTTTAGCCAGAAGGAATCTTAAATCAGCTAGAGATTATCCAGAAATAGTAAAAGCCAAAATTGCTGCTGAAGTTAGTTTGGGGCGTATGTGTGGACCTTTTAAAAGTCCACCTTTAGCTGATTTTTGTGTTTCACCATTAAGGGTAGTTCCAAAGAAGGAGCCGGGTAAATTTCGGATAATTCAGCACCTTTCCTATCCGGAGGGAGGCTCAATAAATGAGGCTCTGGACCCTTCTTTCTGTAGCGTTAAGTATCAGTCTTTTGAGGAAGCCGTTGCTATGGTTCAAGGTTTTGGTGTAGGAGCTATGTTAGCAAAAGTGGATATAGAATCGGCTTTTAGATTGTTGCCGCTACATCCTGATTCATTTAAATACATGGGTTTCAAGCTTGAAGGTCAATTTTATGTGGACAGGTGTTTGCCGATGGGCTGTTCAATTTCGTGTTCTTACTTTGAATGTTTTAGTTCATTTTTACAGTGGTGTGTAAAGGCCGCCACAGGTCAGACAGGAGTAGCTCATTATTTGGATGATTTCTTGTTAGCAGGCCCTGCGAGTAGCTCGGCATGTCATGAATTGCTGTTTTCGGTTCAAGTCCTTTTTTTAGTAATGGGTGTACCCATAGCTAAGGAAAAAACAGAGGGGCCTGTGACCCGTTTGTCTTATCTGGGTATAGAAATTGATACTGAAGCAGGCCTTTGTAGATTGCCAGCGGAAAAAGTGAATGGTTTAAAGAGTTTATTGGAGAATTTTATTTCTGCAAAAAAGATGACTCTGAAACAGGTCCAATCACTTCTGGGGTTATTAAATTTTTCTTGTAGGGTCATTCCGATGGGAAGGGTTTTTAGTCGTAGGTTAGAAAGAGCCACTGCAGGGGTTAAGAAATCGCACCATTTTATACGCATTTTATTGGAGTTGAAAGAAGATTGTAAGGTTTGGTTAGAATTTTTGAGAGATTTTAATGGGGTTTGTATTTGGCTGCAAGAAGAAGTAAACAACAGAGATTTACAATTTTTCACAGATGCATCAGGGTCCCTAGGCTTCGGTGCATATTTTGAAGGTGAATGGTGTGCGGATGCTTGGCCTGAAGAATGGCGTGTGAAAGGGCTTACTAATAACATGCTTCTACTTGAGCTTTTTCCAATCATTGTCGCGGTTGAGATCTGGGGCTATAAGCTCGGTAATCAAAGGGTTTTGTTTTGGTGCGATAATCTAGGGGTAGTTCAAGCGATCAACAATCAAAAGTCTTCATGTTCTCATGTATTGAAGTTGTTAAGGCATTTAACCCTTAGGTGTATGCAGAAGAATATAGAGTTAAGTGCTAGGCATGTGCCTGGGGTGAGGAACGAGATAGCGGATGCTTTGTCCCGTTTTCAATGGGATAGATTTAGAGCATTAGCTCCAGCGGCTAGATTGGAGGGTTTGTCATGTCCTGAATTTGTATGGCAGATCATCAAACCGGCATGAAAGCGTTAGCATTGAAGGCATTGGCACCTGGGACGTTGAGATCGTATTCTGCAGCATGGAATTATTAGCAGGCGTACATGAATTCGGAAGGTAGTGGTAAGAGTGTACAGGATGCTATGTTAGCGTTTGTATGGTTAGGACATGAAAAGGGTCATTCTAAAGCGGCTATGTCAGGAGCTTTAGCAGGAATTTCGTATTTTTCACGTTTAGAGGGGTTGATCGACCCAACTAAATCTTTTATGTTATCAAAGGCGATGAAGGGGTGGTCTAAAGAGCAGGCAAATATAGGAGATGAGCGTAGGCCAATTGACATCGAGCTTTTGGGAGATCTAATTATTGCTGTTTCGGGTATTGCGATAGGAGAGTTCGAGATTAACCTTTTTAGTTTGGCATTTGCAGTGGCCTTTTTTGGTGCCTTAAGAGTAGGTGAACTAGTTGCAAAAAACAAGGGTTCAGTTGATACGGGTATATTGTTGAGTAATGTAGTGGTTAGGAGCGATAAGCTTCTTATCAAGATACACCGGTCCAAAACGGATCAGTTGGGAAGGGGTAAATGGATTTCTGTTCCTATGCATTTGGAGCCGAGCATCTGCCCAGTAAGAATAGCTGAGGCCTACGGACGAATTCGTCCGAAAGGGGGGGGATCAGTGGTTGGTACATAGAGATCGGAATCCTTTATCTAAATTTCAATTCACAAGTATTTTTAATAAGTGTTTAATAGCATTGGGCCTTCCATTAGAGCATTACGGGACGCATTCTTTCAGGATAGGAGCAGCGACTTGTGCAGCAGCGGCAGGCTCTTCCAAGGAAGAGATTAAGAGGTTGGGAAGGTGGAAGTCAGATGCTTACAAGCGCTATATTAGAGGGGATAAGTTGCATTAATAGAGGCATCCTGCGAGTTTGTTATTTAGGAAACCCAGGGCCATAAGCTACCCGCCGTTAAAGGGGGATTGGAGTTCTTTTCACCTTTTCCCTCACAAACATTTTTGAGGTTTGGTGTCGTTCACCTCCATCTGGGTCGCCGAAATAACTAAGTTTTATCCCTCCCTGTTTTAAAAGGTTGTTGAATCATAATTTAAATAAAATTTTATTTGTTTTGCTGTTTTTTCTGCAGGTTTTTTGACATTGTGAAGCCGGGTGTGGATTGTGGGTCATTCATATGTCTATTGGGCCAGCAGGCACAAGGCATCTAAGTCGTTCCCTTTTAAAGTGAGGTGGATAGGTCTACGGGGAATGAGATGGAGCAATTTATTGAGTGTGCTCTGGGATTGCGAAAAGAATTGGGGTGCCCCTGATTGCTTGTTGATATATTTAGTAGAGATGAGCGGATTCGGTTTTACTCGGTTTTACTCGGTTCTCAAAACCGACCCTTATTGGCTATCCAAAACACGTGACATCCGTGAGCCAATTAGATGCCGTTTTGAGAACCGAGTAAAACCGAGTAAAACCGAACCCGCTCATCTCTAATATTTAGGAGGCAATGATTTAGGTACTTGTAAGGGTATAGAGTTAATTAACAACATAAAGAAAGATTTTCAAATAATTGCGGAACATTGGCCGTTGGTTAAGGTGGTGTGGTCAGAAGTAGTACCGCATAGATTTTGGAGGGGCACCCAAGGGGGAGCGGCGTTAGATAAAGTAAGAAGGAAGCTCAATGCCGCAACCTCCAGATTGGTTATTAGTTTAAAGGGGAAAGTGGTTAAGCACCCAGATTTGCGTTACGAGAGGGTAGAATTGTACAGATTAGATGGAGTGCATTTATCTGAGGCTGGTTTGGAGTTGTTTGTCACAGCATTATTGAAAGGTTTAAATGAATTTTGAAGGTAGGCTGTTGGTGGTGGTTTCGTAGTCTGGAGTCTTCGAATGTGGCGGAAAGCAGTGCTATTCGGCGGCTCAATTTAGCGCAGCAGAGCTTGGCTAGCATTTCCCCTTTGAGAAAGGCGAGTCGGTCACTACCTCAGGGGAGGACCAGGTCACCATCTTAAGGAGGGACCAGCACTGTGCTAATTAAGGGGAGATGGTTCTACCCAGGATGGATTGCGCAAGGGGCGGAAACTCCGCCCCATTTATTTAAAGATTCAAAAGTTTTCAGCCATGGCCGAGTTGGCACTGCTTTTTTCGCCACCGGTGATTAACAATTCTGATTCAAATTTAATAAATTTGTCTGTGACCTCCATTTTTTCCAATCTATACAGTTGTACGTGTCATTATTTCTAGGTTATGGTTCTAGTTTGCATAATAATAAAACAAAATTGAAAAAACATACCCTCCAAGATATAATCTTGGGAGTATACCAAGAGCGCTGTTTCCACCACAATTCCTACTATATTATTTCACAACCGGTTTATATTCAATACTTTTTTATTTTAAAAAGAATGTTTATATAAACATAGTACTTTAAATAGACACAAAGAAATTCATCACATACAATACATGCTGCAGCATAACAATTAATATTTAAAAAAACAAAACAAAAAGACCTAAGAGGCTTATTTGTATCCAAATGAGGCTTGTAATAAAATCAATTTAGCTGGGTAATATCTACATTAAATCAATATGTCCCAGTAGAATGTAGAAACTTTTCATTTCATAGTGATCCAAGATTTGATTAAGTTGATACGTGTATTATCTTCAAAAGTGTCCCAATTTACTTGGATTCCTAATAATGTGTGCACACATACAGTTCTTTATATTCACTGGTGTTTACCATACAGCTGTTGATTTCACCTCCAATACTGGACTCCTTGCTGTTACGGCTCTTTTGGTAGTCGCAAACCATCAGTCATCATCTGTTTCTACTCACAGTGCTCAGGCTCCCTCCGCTGGTATAAGCCCGTATTGCAATTTGCACTGTATGATGCTGTTGCCGACCCCGTATTTCAGCGTTCCGGAGGTAGAAATCAGTTACCACGGTCACACGAAAACGCGTTTCTCCGCCTTGATGCTCCCTCAGCGGCTTCCTCAGCTGAAATACGGGGTCGGCAACAGCATCATACAGTGCAAATTGCAATACGGGCTTATACCAGCGGAGGGAGCCTGAGCACTGTGAGTAGAAACAGATGATGACTGATGGTTTGCGACTACCAAAAGAGCCGTAACAGCAAGGAGTCCAGTATTGGAGGTGAAATCAACAGCTGTATGGTAAACACCAGTGAATATAAAGAACTGTATGTGTGCACACATTATTAGGAATCCAAGTAAATTGGGACACTTTTGAAGATAATACACGTATCAACTTAATCAAATCTTGGATCACTATGAAATGAAAAGTTTCTACATTCTACTGGGACATATTGATTTAATGTAGATATTACCCAGCTAAATTGATTTTATTACAAGCCTCATTTGGATACAAATAAGCCTCTTAGGTCTTTTTGTTTTGTTTTTTTAAATATTAATTGTTATGCTGCAGCATGTATTGTATGTGATGAATTTCTTTGTGTCTATTTAAAGTACTATGTTTATATAAACATTCTTTTTAAAATAAAAAAGTATTGAATATAAACCGGTTGTGAAATAATATAGTAGGAATTGTGGTGGAAACAGCGCTCTTGGTATACTCCCAAGATTATATCTTGGAGGGTATGTTTTTTCAATTTTGTCTTGTATAAGGAATGCAATTATCCTTAACCAAAGAGCAGCAGTATCCACTTAGTATAGGGGTAGAAATCTCCTCCATAAGGTAATCCAGCGCCCTTTCTTTGTATACACCGGAGTCCTTGTGCAATATCGGGGAATATGGTGTGTGCAAATATATGTAATAATAAAACATATGGGTGACTTAAAAAGAACGAGAGACTGTATAGGATAGAGTGAATATAAGCACCCTGTTTGTTATGTAGCTAAGCTAGTTGGATCTGGTTTTGTGTTGATATTTTCTAATAGGTTGTTGATGTATGTCAATCAAACATTATCCAATAGGGAGTAGTTAGGTAGGCGGGTTAGATTAGTTTATTTAAGTGCTGGCAGAGGATTTCAAATTCCTCTTGCCATTTTGTGATCCCACCCACCCACCCAGCAAGTTAAATTCGTAAAATTGTGTTTTTTAATTGTGCTTTGAAAGTTTTTTATCGTTGGAATATTAAGCTATAATTATTCCAGCAAGTGCGAGGCGCAGCGGGCGGAAAGCAGTGCTATTCGGCGGCTCAATTTAGCGCAGCAGAGCTTGGCTAGCATTTTCCCTTTGAGAAAGGTGAGTCGGTCACTACCTCAGGGGAGGACCAGGTCACCATCTTAAGGAGGGACCAGCACTGTGCTAATTAAGGGGAGATGGTTCTACCCAGGACAGACTGCGCAAGGGGCGGAAACTCCGCCCCATTTATTTAAAGATTCAAAAGTTTAAGCCATGGCCGAGTTGGCACTGCTTTTTTCGCCACCGGTGATTAACAATTCTGATTCAAATTTAATAAATTTGGCTGTGACCTCCATTTTTTCCAATCTATACAGTTGTACGTGTCATTATTTCTAGGTTATGGTTCTAGTTTGCATAATAATAAAACATATGGGTGACTTATAGATTAATGAGATATTGATAACTTTGAAAGTATGTTGTTTGGTTTAAGGAAATGTGGGAAACTGGTTGACTCATGGTCATTTCATTGTACTTAAACTAGTACTATGCTTAATGATGGTCTTCTGTGTTTTTTAGATCATCATTTGGATTCTGACAAAGAGATTTGCAGAGTGTCGGGTGACCGGCAAAGAGATCTGCAAAGTGTCAGTTGAAGACGACGGGAGGGGTCGCAGAGGCAGCAAGGACTGGAGGATAGCATGCAGGAGGTAAGTTACCATACTTGTGTAATTGTGTGTGTGGTGGGGGGTATTGAGAGCACAGTGCAAAACAGAGACTATGGTGGAGAGAGCAGACAATACAAAACACGCAGAAGGGGGCAGCTCAGTATAGGACATACAGATGGTATAGGATGGACAAGGGCGGTGCTAGGGTGTTTGGCGCCCCCTTGCAAACTATAAATTTGAGCCCTCCCATACTTTGTAAAGTGACAGCGAGCTGCCTGAAAAAAGGGGTGTGCTCTCACATAGAATGGGTGTGGCCACACAATAGCACTCCTAATTCAAATTACCCCACACAAAAGCATAATCTTATTCACATTACACCGCATGTAGTGCCACTGATTCATAGTATGCCACATAGTAGTGTCCCTTATTCACATTACATCACACAGTAGTGCCCCCTAGTCACATTACGTCACACAGTATTGCCTATTATTCACATACAGATGGAGCCACGCTCATTGAGCATAGCTACATCCCAGACAGGTGCGAGCGGTGTGCCTGCGCCTCGGCCCGCTGCTGAGCGCACACAGACGCTCCTATTCACTTTGAATGTGGCGTGTGTGCGTCTACGACGCATGCGGCCCCGTTCACTCCCGGCGGTCCGCCTCACCGGGCGTGCCCAGGCACAAATGGAGCCACGATTAGTGTGGCTCAATCTGTAATGCCCACAGCAGTAATGCCCCTTACAAATAATGCCCACAGTAGTAGTGCTGCTTATACACATTATTCCCACAGTAGTGCCCCTTATATGCATAATGTCAACAGTAATAATGCCCCTTATACACATGATGTGCACAGTAGTAGTGCCACTAAAACACATAATGTCCACAGTAGTAGTGCCACTTATAAGCATAATGTCAACATAAGAAGTCCTCCTTATATGCATAATGTCCACAATAGTAGTGTCCCTATACACATAATGCCCTCAGTAGTAGTGCCCCTATACACATAATGCTCATAGTAGTAGTGTCCCCTTTACACATAATGTCCACAGTAGTAGTGGCCCTTATATACCTAATGCCACACAGTAGTGCTCTTTATACATAATGCTTTATATTCCATGCCCACCATAGTAGTGATTTTTATACATAATGACCACAGTAGTGCCCCTTATACACATAATATCCACAGTAATAGTGCCACTTATAAACATAATGTAATCTCTAATATAAACAATAGTTACAGTAGCTCTATCATTATGACTGTAACCTGGACACTGGGTATTGGGCCAAATTCAGACCTGATCGCAACAGCACATTTGTTCTCTAATGGGCAAAACCATGTGCACTGCAGGGGGGCAGATTTTACATGTGCAGAGAGAGTTAAATTTGGGTGGGGTGTGTTCAAATCTAAATTGCAGTGTAAAAATAAAGCAGCCAGTATTTACTCTGCACAGAAACAAAATAATCCACCCAAATCTAACTCTCTCTGCACATGTTATATCTGCCCCACCTGCAGTGTACATGGGGGGTCATTCCGAGTTGTTCACTCGTTATTTTTTTTCCGCAACGGAGCGATTAGTCGCGAATGCGCATGCACAATGTCCGCAGTGCGACTGCGCCAAGTAAATTTGCTATGCAGTTAGAAATTTTACTCACGGTTTTTTCTTCGTTCTGGTGATCGTAATGTGATTGACAGGAAGTGGGTGTTTCTGGGCGGAAACTGGCCGTTTTATGGGTGTGTGTGAAAAAACGCTACCGTTTCTGGGAAAAACGCGGGAGTGGCTGGAGAAACGGAGGAGTGTCTGGGCGAACGCTGGGTGTGTTTGTGACGTCAAACCAGGAACGACAAGCACTGAACTGATCGCACTGGCAGAGTAAGTCTCGAGTTACTCAGAAACTGCACAGAGATGTCTTATCGCAATATTGCTAATCTTTCGTTCGCAATTTTAAGAAGCTAAGATTCACTCCCAGTAGGCGGCGGCTTAGCATGTGCAAAGCTGCTAAAAGCAGCTTGCGAGCGAACAACTCGGAATGACCCCCATGGTTTTGTCCATTAGAGAACAAATTTGCTGCTGTGATCAGGTCTGAATTAGGCCCAGTGTATGATGCTAACATGGTCCTAGCACTAGGAAAGATAAACCCTGGAGCAGATAACTTGAGTCTCTATGAGGCAGGATCTTGGTTTTGGATAAAAAGTCAATAAAATAGATAAATTGCAAATGAATAAAAATGAAAGTACGTAACAAAATGTAGTAGTACAATTCTGCACATAGTATGTCTGACCAAGAAATTCTGGTTACTTAGATCATCATTTCACAAAGTTCTGGCAAAGAGATTTGCAGAGTGTCGGGTGACCGGCAAAGAGATCTGCAAAGTGTCAGTTGAAAATGACGGGAGGGGTCGCAGAGGCAGCAAGGACTGAAGAATAACATGCAGGAGGTAAGTTACCATACTTGTGTAATTGTGTGTGTGGTGCGGGGTATTGAGAGCACAGTACAAAACAGAGACTATGGTGGGGGAGAGCGGACAATACAAAACATGCAGAAGGTGGCAACTTGGTATAGCACATACAGATGGTGTGGGGGCACAATACAAAAACATAGAAATGGTGGTGTACTCTATAAGACATACAGAGGAAGGACATACACTTTTGGGGATTGCGAGGTGTAGAACATAATACAGAAAAATCGGAAGGGTGGGGAGCGCACAATACAGAATGTACAGATCGGGAGAAGAACAATACAGATTGGGGGAGGGCACAATATTGAACATACAGGTTTGGGGGTCATGTGTGGGGTTTCTGATGGCCCCACACATGCCCCCCTAGCAGCGATCGCTTCAACAACCACAACTGAATCAGGCCCACAATTACACCATTATATTTTACTATTTTATTATTTATTATTATTTTATTTATTACCAGTTATTTATATACCGCACACATATTTCGCAGCACTGTACAGAGAATATTTGCCCATTTACATCAGTCCCTGCCCCAGTGGAGCTTACAATCTATATTCCCTATCACACAGACACATTCCCGCTAGGGTTAATTTTTTTCTTGGGAGCCAATTAACCTACCAGTATATTTTTGGATTGCTGGAGGAAACCGGAGTACCCAGAGGAAACCCACGCAAGTACGGGGAGAATATACAAACTCCGCACAGTTAGGGCCATGGTGGGAATCAAAACCATGACCTCAGTGCTGTGAGGCAGTAATGCTAACCATTACACCATCCGTACTGTCCATTTTATCGCATCTAACAACTAAGGAGTCAATTTAATTAGGTGCGAGTTTGTCTTACAACAGGCCACACTTTCCGGCAGGCCGAACTCGCTCAAAAGTGCCCGCAGCCCCATAGTCTGAAATCTGGCCACGAAGGGTGTGAGTTTGGGTTTCGTTGCCGGTGTTGAAACGAAACGTTGCAGCAATGGTAACTCATACCTAATTGGATTGACTCCCTAAATGTTAGCAATTTACAGCTT
This sequence comes from Pseudophryne corroboree, assembly GCF_028390025.1. Lineage (NCBI taxonomy): Eukaryota > Metazoa > Chordata > Amphibia > Anura > Myobatrachidae > Pseudophryne > Pseudophryne corroboree. The sequence goes on from NC_086452.1 coordinate 88,161,354, forward strand.
TTATTATTTACTGGTCAAATTTATTTTCTGAAGGTACCCGCTTATTACTATAAGAAAGAAAATGTATCCCCTACCCCAGTGTGTGTATTGTATAAAAACAATGGGCCCTTAGGGATAATTGTCCTTATTTTAGGCATTTTCCATGTCCTCAATAGTTAGAGTAACACATTTATATAAAGAGATTTTTCTCTCTACACAACCACACCACTGTTTGCAGTTTGTCTCTCTGCTTGTTCATCCACTAACAATGTTTTTTCATCTTTTCCTCTTCGTCTACACGCAGTGGGTGATCCCTGAATAGCTATGGTGATCCAAATGTTGGGACATATGCATTACCTATTAGGAGATGCGGTAAAGATGCCGGCTGTCGGGTTTACGGCAGTCAGAATACTGACACTGGGATCCCGACATTCTTCAGAATACCAACGTTGGAACTCCGAATGGGCAAGGATACTGACGCCCGTCTCCCCACAATCTTAGGTTTAGGGGAGGGGAGTTAGGTTGCGGGTAGGGTGGTTTAGGGTTAGGCAACCCTGGGGGTGGTTTGACTGTGGGGGAGGGAGAGTTAGGTTTAGGCATCAGGTGGGAGGATTAGGTTTAGGCATCAGGGTTAGGTTTAGGCTGCGGGTCGGGGGAGCTTAGGGTTAGGCACCCCCGGGGTGGTTAGGTTTAGGCATCAGGCGGGGGGATTAGATTTAGGCGTTAGGCAGGGGGGTTAGGTTTATGCTGTGGGTGGGGGGAGGTTAGGGTTAGACTGCAGGAAGGGTGGGTTAGGGTTAGCAAACCCAGGGGGTGGTTAGGCTATGGGGGAGGGATGGTTAGGTTTAGGCATCAGATGGGGGGGGGGGTTCGGTTTAGGCGTCAGGCGGGGGAGTTAGGTTTAGGCTGCGGGTAGGGTGGGTTAGGGTTAGGCACCCCCAGGAGTGATTAGGCTGTGGGGGAGAGAGAATTAGGTTTAGGCAGCAGGGATGGAGGGGGGGGGGGGTGGTTAGACTGTGGGGAGGGAGGGTTAGGTTTAGGCATCAGGGATGGAGGAGGGGGTGGTTAGGCTGTGGGTGAGGGTTAGGCTTAGGCATCAAGTGGGGGGGGTAAGGTTTAGGCTGCAGGTGGGGGGAGGTTAGGGTTAGGCACCCCCGAGGGTGGTTAGGCTGCGGGGGAGGGAGGGTTAAGTTTAGGCATCAGGCGGTGGGATTAGGTTTAGGCATCAGGCTGGGGGGTTAGGTTTAGACTGCGGGTGGGGGGAGGTTAGGTTTAAGCTGCGGGTAGGGTGGGTTAGGGTTAGGCACCCCCTGGGGTGGTTAGGCTGCGGGGGAGGGAGGGTTAGGTTTAGGCATTAGGCAGGGGGTTAGGTTTAGGCGTCAGGTGAGGGGGTTAGGTTTAGGCTGCATGTGGGGGGAGGTTAGGGTTAGGCTGCGGGTAGGGTGGGTTAGAGTTAGGCACCCCCGGGAGTGGTTAGGCTGCGTAGGAATGAGGGTTAGATTTAGGCAGCAGGGATGGAGGGGGGGTAGTTAGGAAGCGGGGGAGGGAGGGTTAGGTTTAGGCATCAGGTGGAGGGTTAGGGTTGGGCTATGTGTAGGGGGAGGATAGGGTTAGTCTGCGGGTAGGATAGGTTAGGGTTAAGCAACCCCTGGGATGGTTAGGCTGCGGGGGAAGGAGGGTTAGGTTTAGGCATCAAGCGGGGAGATTAGGTTTAGGCATCAGACAGGGGGGTTAGGTTTAGGCTGTGGGTGGGGGGAGGTTAGGGTTAGGCTGCAGGTAGGGTGAGTTAGGGTAAGGCACCCCCGGGGTTGATTAGGCTGCGGGGGAGGGAGGGTTAGGTTTAGGCATCAGGCGGGGGTTAAGTTTAGGCTTCAGACGGGGGGGTTAGGATTAGGCTGTGGGTGGGGGGAGGTTAGGATTAGGCTGCGGGTAGGGTGGGTTAGGGTTAGGCACCCCCGGGAGTGGTTAGGATGTGGGGGACGGAGGGTTAGGTTTAGGCAGCAGGGACGGAGGTTAGGATTAGGCACCTCTGCGAGAGGGTTAGGCACAAAGGGGAGAGGTTAAGGTTAGACTGCGGACAGGCAGGGTTAGGGGGGTGAGGAGGGGGAAGAACATCCCTTACCCCTGTCGGTCTTTTCTGCACTGGGATACCGGCATTGGTATTACAATCACTGGGATCCCATGCACTCGGATATTACACTGACCCCTCTATTAGTACACCTCTTAATGCCCAGAGGGAAGGGCGATCCTGAGGCCATGGTTCTCCAGAGGTTTCCCCCCAAGGGGGTTTTCCTCTCCTGAGTGCTGAAGGATGACTCTTTGTGAGTCCAGAGGTGTAGCTTTTATGCCATAATGAGTACCAATCTCATGCCCATCCCTGCAATGTATAAGAAGTAAAATAATTGCTAATTTGATCACTTTATTTCTGGGTTTAGCCCCCGGCTGTGCTAGTTCACATGTACAATCGTCAGACTGCGTATGTGAGAGCAGACAGTAATGCAGAGGGATCCCAAGTCCTTCTCCTGGGAATTATTGCATAATGTAGCCCACAGGCTACAAAAGCCATTTAGAAATGGCATTAGCTGCCGGGCCAAACTCAGAAATGCTTTACATTCTGGAGCTTGGCGAGTTTCACAGTTTACCAACTGCGTAGAAACTTTTGGTGGCTGCTTTTGTGATCAAAATAGGAGGAACGCAACAGATATCCCCAATATCCATTGCAGTCCCCAATAAATACATTCAGGGGCTATTTAATATTTGTGGGCAGCCTCCAAAACCAACTGTTTTTGGAGATGTTTCGCAAATATTATTTTTTAAATATTCCACATAATAAAATTTTTATATTTTAACATAAACTAAAAAATTTTTTATGTATTCATTGACTGAGTCTCCCATCTTTACTGAATGCTAATTTCACAGGGTCCGCAAATTATTACTGATATGACTGTTACTCTACTGTCCTGCTGGTGCTCCTGGCCTGCTGTATAGCAGCTTGACAAATTTTATATACAGCACTCTTGGGGAGATGTATCAAGCCTTGGATAGAGATAAAGTGCAGATGTCCAAACCACCCAATCATCTCCTGTCACTTATCTAGCACAGTACATGAAATGAAACCTGTAGTTAGAAGCTTCATTTGATTTGGGCAAATACTCAACTTTATCTCTCTCCACGGCTTGATACATCTCCTGGAAAATATCATGTCTTCTTTTCACCTAATTATCAAGTTAAATTAATAAATTGTCTTGGAAACAGGGTAAGAAATTCACGGTATAAGATAACGTTATAAAGGTTTTCCATCTTCCGATAACTTTCTAGTGGCTTGTCAATACCTCCTGGTACATTTACATTGATTTATCATTCACATTTCTTCCATGCCAGACAGGGGCGGATTGGGAAAGTAAAGTGGCCTCATGTAACACAAATTGGGGTTAAGCAAATTGTTAGCATTGGCCACAATGGTAGTAAGCAAGGCTAATGCAGCATGGTAGGCAGTCACAGCACCAGCAGGAGGATCGTGTCACAGGAGGTGGAGATCACACCAGTAGGTGAGGCATTGCACTGGTAGGCAGTCACAGTACCTATGGTAGCTACACCCTGTACATAATACATGTAACTGTGACAGGGAAGGTGGGCCCCTCTTAGCTCTGGGCCCCATAGTAGCTGCACTCCCTGCACCTATGGTAGCCACACCCTTGTATGTAACACATGTAACTGACAGGGAAGGTGGGCTCCTCTCAGCACTTGGCCCCATAGCAGCTACACTCCCTGCACCTATGGTAGCTACACCGTTGTATATAACACATGTAAAGGCCCGTACACACAGGCCGATATATCGTGGGTCTTGAACGGCCGATATATCGCGGGTCCGTCAGCCAGTGTGTACGGCCGATACGTCTGTGAACTCCGTCGTTCACAGACGTATCGTGTCGGCCCTGCAGCACAGCCGACAGCCAATATATCTACCGATATATTGGCGCATCGCTGTGTGTGCACGGCGGTCGGTCGACCGCCCGTACACATGCTGCGGTGGCCGGTGGTGATTGACAGCTGAACTGGGCGGGCGTGTGTACATGCCCAGCCAGTTCATGACATCAGTCCCTGACGGATCGGGCAGTGTGTATGCTCAACGCACTGCCCGATCCGTCCATAGATATATCTGCAGATCAATTGATCGGCAGATATATCTTCCAGTGTGTACCCACCTTAACTGTGACAGGAAAGGTGGCCTCCCTCCGCATTGGGCCCCATAGCCACTGCACTCCCTGCACCTATGGTAGCTATACCCTTGTATATAACACATGTAACTGTGACAGATAAGATGGCCCCTCTCAGCACTGGGCCCCATATCAGCTGCACACCCTGCACTTATGGTAGCTACACCCTGTATATAACACATGTAACTGTGACAGGGAAGGTGGCCCCTCTCAGCTCCAGGCCCCATAGCAGCTGTACTTCCTGCACCTATGGTAGCTATGCCCTTGCATATAACACATGTAAATGTGACAGATAAGATGGCCCCTCTCAGCACTGGGCCCCATATCAGCTGCACACCCTGCACTTATGGTAGCTACACCCTGTATATAACACATGTAACTGTGACAGGGAAGGTGGTCCCTCTCAGCACTGGGCCCCATAGCAGCTTCACTGCCTGCACCTATGGTAGCTACTGTACACTCTGTATATAACACATGTAACTGTGACAGGGAAGGTGGCCCCTCTCAGCTCCAGGCTCCATAGCAGCTGCACTTCCTGCACCTATGGTAACTACGCCTTTGGCAAGCTCGCATGGGGCTCTGTTGCACTCGTACCCTCACCAACAATCTGACAGCCAGGATCCCGGCATCAGGATGCTGACCGCTGGGATCCCAACCGCCGGTCACACGATCCCAACCCATGATAGAGCATATAGTACTTGCCTATTCTCCCGCAATGTCTTGGAGACTCAAGGATAGCAGGCCAGGGCCGGTTCTAGCCCTTGTGGCGCCCTGGGCGAAAATAGGGGCGTGGCTTCATAAAGGGGCGTGATCAGTTATGCCCCCTGTAGAGTTGTGCTCCCGTTTGTGCCCCCAGTAGAGATGTGCCTTCGTTTGTGCCCCCTGTAGAGTTGTGCCCCGTTTGTGCCCCCAGTAGAGTTGTGCCCCCGTTTGTGCCCCCAGTAGAGTTGTGCCGCTTACAAAAATAAAAAATAAAAAAATTAATACTCACCATCCCCACTCCTGATTCCCGACCGTTGCTGCCCTCCGTCTCTGGCCGCCGGCGCCGCTCCTCTGATCTATGGGAGAGACGTCAATGTCATGACATCTCTCCCATAGCACCGCACAAACACTAGAGGTCAATCATGACCCCTAATGTCTATGTGCCGCTCCCACAATGCAGTGCGGTGTGCGATGACTTCATCGCGCATTGCACTGCACTGCATCTACCGAGGACTGGGGGCACTGGTAGTGGATCTTGCTACGGCGGCGCCGCCCTCCGGACGGCGGCAGCGCCCTCTGGAAGGTGTCGCCCTGGGCAAAAATCCTGCGTGCCCGTAGCAAGATCCGCTACTGTAGCAGGCACCAAGGTGTAGGCATCTCTCCAGTAAGCGCCTCAGTGCCACACACGCTGATGCCCACTTCCTGTGTGCAGTGACAAGTCCAGACGAGCTTATGGCGCTATTCCTGCTGAATCCCATCATCATGGCCCTTTCCCCTGCTTTACAATGATGTAATCTGCTCCGCCCACATGGTTGCGCCATACCCCTCCCAACTGGCAGCCAGGAAGTTGGAAAGTGTGTAATATCTGGGCCCTGTAGTTCACCAGCAAAAAAGTATCTATTTTTAACCATTTCATCACCACCACATCCACTGCATACAATGGGATCTTTGTACTAAGCCTTGGAGAGAGATAAAGTGGATGAAGATAAAGTACCAGCCAATCACCTCCTGTCATTTTTTAAACCCAGTCTGACTCTGTAATATGACAGTTAGCAGCTGATTGGCTGGTACTTATCTCCGTCCACTTTATCCCTTTCCAAGGCTTAGTAAATAGACTCCAATATTTGTAATGAGCCCCAGTGCTTTAGCCTACCAAACACCCACCACCACCACCAATTTTGCAACTAAACACTGTAAAGCATGAGAGGACATGGGCTGTTATCCGATGTCTCCACTGTACAGCTGGCCACACGCAGGCCCATCCCGCCTCTGGAGCTGCGGCCTAGGATTACTGATCAATTTGACCTCACACTTGGATGGCCAAACCTGACATGGACCAGTAAAACAGCCCCATGGGGTTTCTGGAGGATCTATAAACACTGTGTTATGTGCACATTAAGTGGTATAAATGAAAACGTGTGGAACATGAGTAATTAACATGAATAAAAAACAAATCATCACATTACAATGAAGTCCAGTAAACATGACACAATGGGAGTTGTAGTGCACCAAGGTCCTCCTAGAAAGATCCACATATGACATTCCACCATGTACGGGGCTCAGCCACCAAGCATCCCTGGAACTTGTTATAAAATGTTGCCAAGTATGACAGATACATATCATAGTGAACTCCAAGTATATATATATATATATATACACTAAATCATCTGTCACACAGTAGAAAATTTCTGAGCACATTGGAAGTCTCGCAACAGAACATTTATAGATGGAGTTTAAGATCATACATGTTAACATTCAACAATATGCTATGTCGGCATGCCCTCTTATGGAGTCTTATGGAGTCTTATGTAAGTCATTAGCAAAACCAAATGCTCCGTCTACATACTGTACAGCGCAGGCACAAGGTCGTCATGCAATAAGTGATATGCCAGCCAGACTCTTATACCTAAGTTTCCTATTGATGCTTGATCCAAATAATGTATCACTAACAATGACATTACTGTGAAGTGAAGGAGAGATGCTTAGGATGGTCACCTGTAACACACAGGCAATGTTTCTGTGAAATGGAAAAACAATGGAAGAAATGGTATGGAGTCACCTTCATTGTTGTCCTAGTTGATAGGATAACCAGAAGAGTAGGTTTGGGTGGAATGTGATGAGATGAAATGAAAACCAAAAAGTTCCGTTCCGTTCTCAGCAGTCCGGCTGTCGGTATAATGGTGCCACAGGGCACCGCCACGCTCACTATCCACTCAACCTCTTTCCAACACGTCCAGCGGGTGTGAACAAGTCGAGTGGATGTCATTACCTATTCCCTGTGAATGTCACCTTGCAGGCCCGCCTTACAGTTTTATATACGCTGGTATTGAATAAACCAGGTGAAATGCAGACTTGAAGTCAGCTAGCCACAGAAACGGTATACTGTAATTCGTGAGTGTCCCGGTTTAATGGGATAGTAAGGTTAGTCTATCTATCTATCTATCTATCTATCTATCTATCTATCTATCTATCTATCTATCTATCTATCTATCTATCTATCTGTCTGTCTGTCTGTCTGTCTGTCTGTCTGTCTGTCTGTCTGTCTGTTTGTCTGTCTGTCTGTCTGTCTGTCTGTCTGTCTATCTATCTATCTATCTATCTATCTATCTACACACACACACACACACACACACACACACACACACACACACACACACACACACACACACACACACACACACACACCAACACTCAGAAGAAGCAGGGGAAGCAGATCCTCACATGTCATAGACCAGTATACTCCAGAGTTTTGATGATAAAAATGATGAAAATATTTATAAGATCATCTTTGCATTTTTTAAAATCATTTTTATCATCAAAACTCTGGCGTATACTGGTCTATGACATGTGAAGCTCTACTTACCCTGACTGCACATCACTGGCGGCTGCTATATGACCTGGAGCCGAGCGACCCCAGGTCCTGCCTCTCCTGCACCCAAATCATACTGCCAAACGCTGCAGGGGGTGACTTGACGGTCCTTCTTCCTCTCACAAGTTGGAGGAGTCCGGTTGTGTGCTGTCTGTATGTGGTGGGATTACCAGTTCCCCACTTTGGCTGGTGTGCAATGAAACAGATAAATCTGGCAAAGAAGGTCCAAATAAGCAGCAGGGAGTATCTTAAAGCAGTCATTAAAATTTATGTCAAGTGAAACATCAAAGTAATTCCTACCTTCACTAACAGATAGATCCAATAAAACCAACACCATCCATCAACTAACTAGCTGACCAGAATTCACCCAAAGCACCTGGTGTGGCCTGGTATTTATGAGGCATATCTGGTGGCCAAGTAGGGGGAGTGGCCTGGTAATCATGAGTAATCTGGCGGCCAGGTAGCAGGGAGTGGCCTTAAATTCACCAGGTAAATACGGTGGCCAGGAAGAGGGAGTGGCCTTGTAATCATGATGCATATGTATCTGGTGGCCAGATAGGGGGAGTGAGCTGATATCCATGAGGCATATGAGGTGACCAGGTAGGAGAAGTGGCCTTATATTCTTGAGGAAAATGGGTGGCCAGGTAGGAGGAGTGGCCTTATATTCATGAGGCAAATGGATGGCCAGGTAGGAGGAGTGGCCTTATATTCATGAGGCAAATGGATGGCCAGGTAGGAGGAGTGGCCTTATATTCATGAGGCAAATGGATGGCCAGGTAGGAGGAGTGGCCTTATATTCATGAGGCAAATGGGTGGTCAGGTAGGAGGAGTGGCCTTATATTCATGATGCATATGGGTGGCCAGGTAGGGGGGCTTAACACATTATTTTTCTTACTTCATGTATTTATATTTTGCTATTGATCTCTCCCTTTTCAGAAGCAACGTGTATCTTCACAGTACAATGTAGCAAAGTGCTAGAAGTATTTATCAATACTCTCTCAAAAGCGCCAATCTTACATCAAGCTGTTTAAATGAAGAATATTGCAGAGCTCTTGAATGTTTGCCTTGAAAAATAAACTGTGAGTAAAAATATAAAACCTTCTACCACAGTATTTTTGGTAATACATAGGGGCTGTAATGTGATTAAGTTAACAGACTATAAAATTGAGCAAAAAAACATTTAACCTTGGAATAATTAGAGGGGAAATAATTGTGAGCTTATAAAGGAGAAAATACTGTACCAATGAGAGCCCTATTTAACAATATTGACTCTGGACCCTGTTCAGGTAAGTTATATATGTATGGTCTGTTTCGGATGAGATTGCCAGGTCACTGCTGTGGGTGACTTAGTGCAGTGCATCAGATGAGTCTCTTATGTGCTGGAAATGCAAGCAATCTGTGTATGGGCAGCAGTGACATTGCCCAGGCTGTGTAACATAGTAACATAGTATCTGAGGTTGAAAAAAAGACAATTGTCCATCGAGTTCAACCTATTTGTGGTCTCCTATGCATGATGATTTGACTAAAATTTCTGACTGATGCTGCTGTCAGCCGTTGCATTTTATCCCTATTTATAGTAACTATAATGCATGACTATGCACCATACCCCTGGATATCCTTATCCATTAGGAATTTATCTAACCCATTCTTAAAGGTGTTGACAGATTCCGCCATTACAACTCCCTCAGGCAGGGAATTCCAAACACGTATTGTCCTTACCGTGAAGAAGCCTTTACGACGTATTGTGCGGAATCTCTTCTCCTCTAACCTGAGCGAGTGTCCACGAGTCCTCTGTGTTGATCTAACCAAAAACAGGTCCCGCGCAAGCTCTGTGTATTGTCCCCTTATATATTTGTAGATGTTGATCATATCCCCTCTTAGTCTCCGCTTTTCCAATGTAAACATGCCTAGTCTTTCAAGCCTTTCCTTGTATTCCATCGTCTCCATACCCTTAACTAGTTTGGTCGCCCTCCTCTGTACCTTTTCTAGCTCCAGGATATCCTTTTTGTAGTATGGTGCCCAGAATTGTACACAGTATTCAAGGTGTGGCCTCACTAGTGATTTATATAATGGGAGTATAATACTCTCGTCCCTAGCATCAATACCCCGTTTTATGCATGCTAATATCTTATTAGCCTTCTTTGCTGCAGTCCTACTTTGGGTACTACTGCGTAGTAGCAGGGTTTTGTCCATACAGTGGGGGAATAACTGTGATTAATAATAGCATGTGGGTATCTGATAGAAGCCTGTGGCAGATATAGGCCCTAATTCAGACCTGATCGCTGCAACAGCCGCAATCGCAGTCTGAAGCCCTTTGAGGAGTGTGCACGCTATGGTATGTTATGTATGCTTATACAGTAGAGCAGATTATGGTAATTACGACTGCTAAATGGGGGCACTACAATATGACATAATGTAAACTAAGGCATTACTATAGGCAGGGCCACCAACAGCTTTGCTGGGCCCCAGTACCAGTGGCGTATCTATAATGGGTGCAGTGTGTGCGGTGCACACGGGCCCCTGGGTCCAAAGGGGGCCCACACCATACACACTGCGCCCATTTCTTCTATATACTTACCTTTCTGGTGTCCGGGTGTGGGTCCCATCCACTCCCGAGTCCTGTAGCCGGCAGCCGCAGCAGCGCTGTTAGCACTCTGAGTACTAGAGACTCTGGCACAGTGTCAGAGTCTACAGCGCATGCGCAGGTCTCTGGAAAAATGGCCCTGCGCCATTTTTGGGGGGAGAATTGCACATGCGCTGTAGACTCTGGCACTGTGCCAGAGTCTCTAGTGCTCAGAGAGATTGCTAATAATGCTGCTGCCGGCTACGGGACGGGAGAGGAGGTGGCCCACACCCAGAGACTGCACACGGGTCTCCTCCTCTCTAGATACGCCACTGCCCAGTACTGAGAGGGGGCATTACTAACTTAGGGAGGTTAGTCGCTCAAGTTTATCGTTCAAGTTTGATTGGGTGAGAATGCTGGCAGTCGGCCACCATTCTGGATCGAGTTTCATCTATGTTATAGGATAGCAGTTGACCCCCATTTAATTGACCTTTAGTAAATATACCGCTGATACAATATTTTAGCTAAGTTCATTGTACTGTACTTACAGTATGTTTAGAAATGTTGGCTAACATCAACCAGTAGAAATTGACAGATGAGTAATAGCAAACTTGTACTCAGAAAGCTAATGTCAGAGATTTGGAAGTACATAAATGATGCTTCTCTCGTTGTCATTATTTCTAGCAATCCTTGAACTTTACTGGAGATACAGCAACAAAACCTGCTAACAACAAGTCAATCTATCAAATCTCCATTTTATACTAACTAGTACTGATTTTGCTGTGTTTATACAGGGTGTTCAGAAAGTCACTGTGCACTTATGTATATTTATTAACACACAAGTTTCAATATATAATACACAAGGTGATTCATCGCGCCCTACGGGCGCTCTTCACACCGTCATAAGGGGCTAAGCCCCCTTAACCCTTGCACACCCTTGTGGCGTGCAATATTTTTATTACATGGAGTATTACATCCAATCAAAATTGTGTGAGTGGTTAAATATTGCACGGACAAAGGGCGTGCAATGGTTAAGGGGTGGAAGCCCCTTGCAACGGCGTGAACAGTGCATGCAGGGCCTGGTGAATCACCTAGTAAGTGCTTTGGTTGGGGGAGTAGGGGGTGCGGGGAAGAGGCGGATGGGATCCCGGGGTGCCGCGGAAGAGGCGGTTGCGGTGGTGCCGCAGGTGGGGGAGGGGCTGGTGCGGTGGTGCCGCAGGTGGGGAAGTGTGCGTGGGTGCCTCGGGTGGTGCTCCGGAGCCACTGCGGGTGGGGAAGGAGCAGTTGCGGGGTTGCCCTCGGGTGGGGGATGGGCGGATGCAGTGGTGCGGCGGGAAGTACGGGTGCGCTGTGGGTGGGGGAGGGGATCCGGAGCTACCGCGGGTGTTGGAGGGTGTGTGTGGGGGTGGCGCGGATGGGGCCCGACGGTACTGTGAGTCGGGGAGGGGCGGGTAATGCTTATCCTGCTTCTCCTCCTGTCAGCAGCTAAGCTGCTGTCCTCCCTTTGGCAGTGGCTCTCCCGGAGACTCGCACAGCAGGCTGTCACTATTGTTAGCGCCGGTGTCCCAATGCGCCGCATTACAGGGAAGAAGATGTACACAATAAACTACAGCTCCCAGCAGCCCTAAGGGCCGGAATGCTTCGGCGCTAAGAGCTGCTGGGAGCTGTAGTTTATTTAGTGCGTCTACTTCCCTGTAATGCGGCGCGTTGGGACACTGGCACTAACAATAGTGACTGGCTGGCAGAACTGACTGACTCGCTGAATCTATGTAAAAGGTGACGGTGCTGTGCAGTGTCAGTGACACACAGGTGCGGTGCTAGCCGCTCAGCAAAGGGATGCAGTGCAGGGAGGCACCAGGAAGGAGAGGCATTCTCCCTGCTCTGCATCCCTATGCTGAGCTGCAGCTGCTATCCCTGCTGCTGCTGCTGCCGGCTGCTGTGACACATGCAGCAGCGCCGGCAGCACAAAAACTCCTCTCCCCCTCGGCGCCGGCAGCACAAAGCCTCCTCTCCCCCTCCCCTCTCCTGTGTGACATTCAGTGGCCGGACGGGAGCCAAAGGGGGCGGAGCTAGATGGGACCATTCTGCAACAGGAGGATGAGCTGCTACAGCTTCGGCCAGCCAGACTTCATTAGAAAAGTGTCTGGAAAGAGAGTGAATGTGTGTGTGTATATACAGTGTCTGTGTATACTGTATATATGTGTGACTGTGTATGTGTGTAATGTATGTACAGTATGCATGTGTGTGTGTTTGTATATATATATATATATATATATATATACATATATATATATATATATATATCTATCTGTTGTGTGTGTATGTGTGTGTATGTGTGACTGCTGCATAATGTGTGTAAGTGTCACTGGTACAGGAGCATTACATGTCTAAGCGTCACTGGTACAGGGAGCGTTACGTGTCTAAGCATCACTGGTACAGGGGGCGTTACGTGTCTAAGCGTCACTGGTACAGGGGGCGTTATGTGTCTAAGCATCACTGCTACAGGGGGCGTTACGTGTCTAAGCGTCACTGCTACAGGAGTCATTACATGTGTAAGGGGCACTGGTACAGGGGGCGTTACGTCTCTAAGCAGCACTGGTACAGGGGGCGTTACGTCTCTAAGCAGCACTGGTACAGGGGGCGTTACGTCTCTAAGCGGCACTGGTACAGGGGGCATTACATGTGTAAGCATCACTGCTACAGGGGGCGTTACGTGTGTAAGCGGCACTGCTACAGGGTGTGTTACGTGTGTAAGCGGCAATGGTAAAGGGGCGTTACGTGTGTAAGCGACATTGGTACAGGGGGCATTACGTGTGTAAGCGGCACTGGTACAGGGGGCATTACGTGTGTAAGCGGCACTGGTACAGGGGGCGAGATGTGTGTATGCGGCACTGGTACAGGGGGCGTTACGTGTGTAAGCGGCACTGGTACAGGGGGCGTTACATGTGTAAGCGGTACTGCTACAGGGGGTGTTACGTGTGTAAGCGGCACTGGTACAGGGGGCGATACGTGTGTAAGTGGCACTGGTAGAGGGGGCGCTACGTGTGTAAGCATCACTGGTACAGGGGGGCGTTACATGTCTAAGCGGCACTAGTACAGGCGGCATTACGTGTATGAGTGGCACTGGTACAGGGGGCGTTACGTGTCTAAGTGGCACTGGTACAGAGGGTGTTACGTGTGTAAGCGTCACTGCTACAGGGGGCATTACGTGTGTAAGCATCACTGGTACAGGGGGCGTTATGTGTGTAAGTGTCACTGGTACAGGGGGGGGGGCGTTACGTGTGTAAGCGTCACTGGTACGGGGGGTTACTTGTGTAAGCGTCACTGGTACAGGGGGCGTTATGTGTGTAAGTGTCACTGGTACAGGGGGGGGCGTTACGTGTGTAAGCGTCACTGGTACGGGGGGTTACTTGTGTAAGCTGCACTGCTACAGAGGGCGTTACATGTGTAAGCGGCACTGCTACAGGGGGCGTTACGTGTGTAAGTGGCACTGCTACAGGGGGCATTACGTGTGTAAACATCACTGCCACAGAGGGCGTTACCTGTATAAGCATCACTGGTACAGGGGGGCGTTACGTGTTGTCGAAGTCAGAAAATATTACAACACGCACATTACTTACAAACACCACATAGATGGCCTCCGTGTGCGTACGTATTCGGCTGTGCGTGCACATATTCGCAAATTGCATATGGTCGCTCCCGCGGTCCTGCGCATTAGAGCGTGGTATAAGTAATTACAGTGGAATTTGTACTCGCATGGAAAAGCCACAAAGACATATCATAAATCTAATCTATACATTGCATAAATCCCACACTGTCTGCTTCCTCTTCTAAATAGCATGAAGATCGGTCACACATAAATTAAAACTCCCAGAGACTAAAATACAATGGCCTTATTTACACTAAGCTTTGAAATTCTATGAAGAAGACAAACATCTTTGTTTACTAGGGTAGCCGAGTTTCTATTGAAAGCAAAAAGTACTGGATTGTCATTGTCTCACCTGAAGACAAAACAAACAAAGAGACAATACCCAGGAACCTAGGCTGGGAGAAACTCAATTAGCAATAGCTAGCAAAAATACAAACCAGACATTTAGAAATCTGAGATATTAACATTCATAGTCTAAACTCTTGGAGATGTATGTGTTTGTATATATATATATATATATATATATATATAATTCCTAACAAATTGTAATAGCAGGAGTATGTGTGTGTGTGTATATATATATATATATATATTTATATATATAAACAAAAGTCCAACAATGTGGAGGTGCACTCGTCGATTTCAAGTAGTCTGCAACTTCATTTTGTTCACAACAACTTTATTTCAGTCGATATTCGTCTCTTTAGGTCGACGTTTCGATCCTCATTCGAGGATCTTTATCAAGACAAGCTTCATTTTATACATAATATTTTCAAAGCATCATACATTGATTACTACAAAAGAACAAAAATGAATAAAATAAATACATACATAAAGCGAAAACAAAAACAAAAAACAAAAAACATGAATGGGCTACCACGCCCTCAAAGCATTTGTATATAAAATTCTATTAGCACCAAGTGTGGTACAAAAAACAACAAACAACACCACGTCTCTGTCCATATCCACCAGATGAGCATACCTGCACCCAATCACTTAGCTCATCTGGTGGATATGGACAGAGACGTGGTGTTGTTTGTTGTTTTTTGTACCACACTTGGTGCTAATAGAATTTTATATCCAAATGCTTTGAGGGCGTGGTAGCCATTCATGTTTTTTGTTTTTTGTTTTTGTTTTCGCTTTATGTATGTATTTATTTTATTCATTTTTGTTCTTTTGTAGTAATCAATGTATGATGCTTTGAAAATATTATGTATAAAATGAAGCTTGTCTTGATAAAGATCCTCGAATGAGGATCGAAACGTCGACCTAAAGAGCCGAATATCGACTGAAATAAAGTTGTTGTGAACAAAATGAAGTTGCAGACTACTTGAAATCGACGAGTGCACCTCCACATTGTTGGACTTTTTGTTTAAATACTGTGGGTCTACCCGCATAGGGAGATCCCCACTAGGGAGCACCTCATTGTTGTCTATCCTTCTGATGTGAGTGCAGGATTCCACATGCTATATATATATATATACTGTCCATCGCAGCCGGCACTCCTACTCTGAGATCACAACAGGTCCCCGTGCCAGTGTAATCCAACATAAATCTCTCACAAATCACGGCACTGGAGACAGGTTCAATGAAGCAACACAGCTTGTATTACAGGTAGACGCACATTTCAGAGCTTCCGCTCCGTCCTCAGTACCATACAAGATAAAATGACACAGACAAACACACATTTAAATACCTGTATAGGCCAAACTCCGCCACCATCCCCCTGGCTCCCGTTCACGGCTGCTGCAGTCACTTCCGTTTCCGCTCCTGACGTCATGTTGCCCAGGCAACGCACAGCTTGCGCGTCACCAGCCCCACTGTCTGCAGAGCAGGACATCGCCAGTATTGCAGCTCCGAAACTGGTTCCCCCGGGGCTTTCAGCGCAAGCCTGGCAGGGACCTAGAACAAAAACCAAGCATAACTGAGAAACTACAGAAAACAAACAACACACAAACAATACAACAAATACAGTATACACAAAATAAACAGTTACCATACCCCATAACATCTTGCCACTACTCAGTGTGGACCATTATAAGCGTGTACCCATTATCTATTTGGAGCTAATGCTTAGGTGCAGTTCCCAAATACAGAGAACAGCACTACTAGCAAAGCAAGCCACCCCCATCATTAATGATGCACCCCCACTATACCATAAAGCTGGGGCACAAATAGCCTACAATCAAGCCCTGCACCTACTAACGTCATAATTATACGGCATTCCAATTGATCTTGTCATTCAGACCAAAAGGAGCGAACGTATTCAACCTCATGATCCACCTTGATTCCTTCTCCAGCAAACATCTAGCCCTATCACCTCCCCGCAACGTGAGTGGTACGTGGTCTATGCCAAAGTATCTAAGGTCGCATAGTTTGTGACCAGCTGATTTAAAATGACGCGCCACCGGTTGGTCAACCGTCTTCCCTTCAAGTGTCAGTTTGATGGCCAATCGATGTGCCGCCATCCTTTCACTTAACTTACGCGTAGTCTGGCCTATGTAGTAAATACCACACGGACAGACAATAGCGTATACTACAAAGGAAGTGTTGCACGTAATCACATGTCCGATGCTATACTTTTTTTCATTATTATGTGGGTGCTTAAAGTCCTTGCACGCCGCCATGTGACGACATGTGGCACATTTGGGGCATCTGTAGCAACCAGGGGCTTTATGATAAACATTCGGTGCGTCCGCCTTCCCCATTCCCGTGATATCTGTACGTACCAATCGGTCCCTTAAATTCCGACCCCTCCTAAACGCCGCGACTGGTCTGATCTTCTTAAGCCCGGGGAGTTCAGGGTCAGATGCCACTATGGGCCAAAGAGCCTTAGAGGCCCTGTGGATGATGGGACTAGCTACCGAATAATCGCTACTCCAGGGTAAAATGGTACTCTCCTTACTACTAGTTGACTTCAACAATTCGCATCGGGGCATCCCGAGCACTTTCTGTTTTTGTACCTGGAGGAGCTGGAGAAATATAGTTTGTACATCAATAGTAGCGCTCCCCAAGACCCATGTTAACACTTAACACCATGAACACCACAAGAAAAAACAATTTTTGATTCACCAAAAAAAGAAGATATGATATCCTCTATTTATCTTCACACCAACCGATGGATGTAGATCGTGATTATACACACTGTATGATGAACCTAAAAGACACGTGTTTCCTATTCCTTTTTATAGGAATTAGGATACACTTCAAAAAATGGCAATCATAGTGTAGTAGTCCTTGAAGGTGGGCACATTTGTTTGCTTATAAATTTGCACTTACAAAGACACCTTAGGAAATCAGCATATCAGAGTCTCCATAGAGTGTGAACACCTTCATGGACGCTTTTCTTAAAGAAGACGGTCAGCACCAAGGATTGTAAGGAAAGATCTGTAAAACGTGTCCCCTATTCCTCTTAACATAGGAATTAGTGGGAAGCACTTGGAGAGAAACCAATCATAGTGTAGCAGTATTTAAAACGAACACATTTATTTTAAACAGATTTGCACTTACAACAATATAAACGAAAATTGGCATAAAACAATCCCCAAGGGGCACATCACCATCACTGGGATCTTTTTCTCAGGGGAAATGGAATATCACCAGATGTTTCGGATGAATATGATGAATGAGTTCCGGATGCTCACAATCAACACCAAAAAAACCCTTCCAGTAATCGGATGCGTCCCCAGGGATCTAAAAACACAAATACCACGCTTAACGCATTTCGGACGGGATCCGTCCTTCGTCAGAAGCATGGCCAAAACATCCTAACACTGGGTATTTAAACCCTCTCAGGCAGTGTCCACAGCTGAACTCAATCAGCGTTCACCAGTGCCGCATTGAAACTGCGCTTGCGTACGGACTCTCTCCGCCGGATGCGGAAGTTGTCCGTGCGGTTCACCCATAGCGGAAGTCCGTGTAACTTGCGTTCCACACTAACGGCACATCCTCCTGTGCGTTCCACCTACATATGTCATGCGTTCCACAAGGGTTTCCGCGGCGTCCACAGTTCTTAAAGCTCCATCAAACTTCATTATTAGTTAATGTCCGTAAAAACTTTTATGAATCCATATATATAGTAATGACATTGTTCCAAGTCATTAAATCCAAAAATTACATGCAAAAAAAGACACAATAAAAAACATGATCAGCAGAATACCATAAATCACTCATAAAAACAAGAGTCCATTATTACTAAAAAAATCAATAAATGTGCAAATAGCAAAGGGGATAGAGAGGAAGAAAAGCCACACAGAGAATAGAGGTCACGTCAGAAAACATTTAAGCTCAAATTCACCGTTCAGCCCCCTTGGTGTCATAGTGCCCAAACGGTGAATCCAGCGCATCTTTGTTTGTGATAGCCTTTTATCAACGTCCCTCGTTCTCCATTTAGGAAGGATTATTTGTATTCCACAGAAAGATTTTAGAAAACATTCCTTAGAATGGTGCATTTTCTTAAAATGGGCCGAAACCATCTGTGTATCCAGACCTTTACGGATGTTATAGATGTGTTCAGCCCATCTCACTTTAGCACATCTGCTCGTTTTCCCAACATAGAAGAGTCCACCTGGAGGAGCTGTCTATCATACCCTCGGTGCTCAAATTTGGAAATAATTTCGTCCAACAGTTGAGGTACCTTGGCATGGTCACTAGTAATACGGGCCCCCCGCATCATTTGTGATGTCGGTAAGCCCTTCTTCAAAGCGGGAGGGTAATGGCTAGAAGCCATCAATAGTGTGTTCCGATCAGTGGGTTTGGAGTATATTTCTGAATATAATCCCCATCAACCAACATCACTTTAACATCCAAAAAATTAGCCACAGTGTTATTGCATGAATACGTGAACTTGATCGGAAACGATAAATTATTAATCTCCAACATTAGGGACTCAAAGGTTTCAAGACCGCCCCCCACAGTAGGAACACGTCATCGATGTATCGAGTATACATCAGTATCTTACTTCTCACTGCAGGGTTGCTAAAGAACATCCTGTGTTCTTGATCGAACATATATACATTAGCATTCGAGGGTGCTACCGATGATCCCATCGTGCACCCTCGCAGCTGTAGATAGAATTCCCCGTCAAACAAGAAGTAATTACGATACAGAGTAAGCTCGAGCAGGGTCAGGAACAATTCATGATCAAATATACTAGAAGCAAGATTCCTTCCTAAGAATGCTTTCATAGCTCGCATCCCCTCATGATGCGGGATTGATGTATATAGGCTATGAACATCTAAACAACATAACAACGTGTTAGGAGGAATGTCTCGAAGAGCTTCCAACTTGAGTAGAAACGAAGTGGTGTCCTTCAGAAACGTCTCTTGGGTAGTCAGTAACGGCTGCAGAATGCTATCCAGTAACTGTGCCACTGGCTGATACAGGGAATCCCTTGCGGAAATAATAGGTCTACCGGGCGGCAGGGAGTCATGTTTGTGAAGCTTGGGCAGTGTGTATAGTACTGGATTCTTGGGGTGATCCACTCATAATGCTTTAAATACTTTGTCAGGAAGTAAGCCTTTTTCTTTAGCTCTTCCTAGGATGTCCATCAGCTCTTTCTGATATTCCAGGACCGGATTTCCCTTGAGTTTCTGATAGACTCCCACCTCCGCCAGTTGTGATTGAATTTCTTTTCTATAGTAGTCCAAATCCAGAACAACTATAGCCCCGCCCTTGTCGGCGGGTCTAATCACTATGTCCTGATAGGAGGATAGCTGGTCTACTGCCTCACGTTCCGCCTTCGTGAGGTTAAATTTAATTCTAGCTGGAGCTGCCAGATATCTATTGACTGAGTCGTCCATCAAACGACTAAAGGTTCTATTAGAGGCGTTATGTGATGGAGGGTCAAACCGGGACCTGGACATACTATAAAGAAACGAATCAAAGACATTGTTTGTAGGTACAAAGCTTAACCCTTTGTTAAGCACTTGAATTTCGGTAGCAGAAAGAGAACTTTTTGAAAGGTTAAAAATCAGGTGTTCTTCTTGAGCGTGACAGATCTTATTCCTTTTGTTCTGGCCACCCCTGCGGGTGGCAGATTTCTGGAGCCCCTGGCCCCATCTTGGGCCCTTTGGCCTAAAGGGGCCCCACTTGTAATAGAGTTGTCCTCCGACTCGGAGAAAACAAATTCACTGTCACTGCTGGACATTCCGCTCTTGTCACCCTTACGTTTGAAATTCTGCCATGGTCGCCTTCTCATGGCTGATCTTGAATTCCTATCGGTTTCTGCCCCAGTTAGCCATCTATAAACCTTGTTTTCATCATAATCCTGGTCCACCATTGCCTTCTTGTTCCGCTTAAATTTCAAGAGCTCCCGTCGGTATTGGTCACATTGTTTGTCAATTTTGGATATCCAATCCTGTGAGGTATCCTTTTCTAGTACTTTTTTATTCTCACATTCCAGATTTGCAATTTTAGTGCGTGTTATCTCTAATTCTCTATTCGCCTCTTCAATTACAAGGATCATCAGGTCAAAACCACAACGGTTAAGAATTCCCAACCATTCTCTGACAAAGTCGGGGTTATGTCTACCAATGGTCGGTACGTTCCGTACCCGAAATCCACAAGGGATTTTATGTTCCCTGTAATATTCAGACAGTGAGATACTGTGTAGCACAAAGTCAATTTCACGACGTTTCAATCGCATAACCTGGAAAAAATAATCCTCAGCTTTCATGGCCTGATCCTTCATAGGTATGGTTTCCTTATATAAAATACTTTCTATCTGGGCTGGAGTGAAGCCAAATGTCTCACTGAGATTTACTGACTGCATCACCGTGCATCCTGGAGGATCTTGAAATACTATGGGTTCTTGTTCCATCTTGTCAATAATATGAATTGTTAGAGAACCACTCTGTTTGTAATGCAATATTGATAAACTCAGGGGCTACCTGGATTGCACTGCTGCAGTCACAGTGGATAATACCAACACTACACCAGACTATGCTACAGCCCAGTACATAGAAGTCACTGTAAATAATGATGTGTCCTGCATGGATAACCGCAGCATCAGAGTTACGCTTTTCTTGTCCACAGATATTTCAAAATAACAGTCAATGGTTGAGGGTGCCTTGCCAACAACTGCTCAGTGTGAGCATAAATACATACTGTTTATCGTAGCCGGCACTCCTACTCTGAGATCACAACAGGTCCCCGTGCCAGTGTAATCCAACATAAATCTCTCACAAATCACAGCACTGGAGACAGGTTCAATGAATATATATATGAGTATATGGATATATGTGGATATATGTATATCTTGAGGATGGAAATAGATAATCATATCATGTGTGGGATCATATTGTTCAGAGTCACGTAAACATTAATCTGGTGGGAATAAGAATATTATTATAAATTACCACATTAAGTTATTAATAATACCAGATTTATGTATGATTAATGTGATGGGTTTAACTGGTCAGGGGGCGGGAACTCAGATGCAAACAACAGAAATCACATCTCAAGTCTTAGCCATCGCCCACTTCTTGAGCTGACCAATGATCCCCGGTGCACAGGATATGTCCCACCCCCGAACCAATGGAAGAAGAGCACACAGTGTCTATTGTATTATGTTCTGATCTACTGTATAAAGAGCCAGCTGCATGCCAGGTCACGATCACAGACTCTGAAGGTCATCACCCTCGATGACTGAGGACCGGACCGGGAAGCGCAGGCGAAACCAAAAGTATGTACCATTGACTGTAGCCATTATTCTTTTGTATTGTATTCTTTTGTGATTGTAACCCCCTTTCAGTAATAATATGTTGTGGTGTCGGAACCCAGCAGTTTCAATACAATCTGGTGTCATGTTTTCCTTTCCCTGCTAAGGTTTAAAGTGTATTACTATCGCTTGCATAGCTGTTAAGGGTTCACGGTGTATCTTTGGGTGTGTACGCGCTGAGTGTACTTTGTACTGTCAGCGCAGCATTTGTACGCAAAGTCCGTACATGGTATGGGACTCTGTACGCTAATGGCGTAATAGGTATGTAGGTTGTGGATTAAGTATAGCGGCCGCAGCAGCTTCATTTAAAGTGTATGAAATGTCTTTTTAAAGTGTTGCTTTAGTCCTGTATGTAAACCAGCGTTTACAATTGGGGGCTCATCCGATTTCCACATACTCACAGCCTAACAGGTCATAGCAGACTTAATCTATCAGCAAAAGGGTGGACAGAAAGTATCCTACGTAACCTTTTCGTGGTCGATGGATACACTGAAAACCCTACTTGTGTGCTGATTAGATGACGTCTGCTCTGTATGGTTTGCAGAGGTGCTGGTAGAAACCGTAAAACAACAGGAAAAAAGCTATTTAAAAATCTGTGAAATTTTTTTGGGGCGCCAAAAAGCATACACAAAGACACCCATACTTTGCATACCCTCTCACATTGTTGCCATAAGACTAAAACTTTTGTTTACACTGTATTGCCTCTGGGGTAAGGCTGCCTATCTGAATGAATTAAAATTTTCTGTACAGAAAAAACAAAGTGTTTTTGAGTGAGCGAACGTAGGTGTGTGTGGATTTGAACCCCGGAAATCTGTCCCGTGGTACACCAAGTAAGTGGAGGCTTGGTGGCGTGAGGTGGCTGACTCACGTTAATATAGATTGAAATACGCAAATCGTGAGGAGATTTGTAGAGGAGCGTAATTGGGAATTGTGCATTGTGTAGTATTGAAGTAAAAAGGTTTTTTGTTACGCTCCGAGCTGAGGGTCGCAGTTTGTACATCGACCCGTGGTTGTACGGCAGATAGGTAACAAGTACCAATACGCTGTGCAATTGGACCACGCGTTTGTGGGTGCGATATATAGCGCAACTTGATACCCCTTTTACTAGCTTTTTGCGTAGAATCGCTGTATCATTTGCGCTGTATAGAGCATACGCAAGTGTGATTTGTGTATAAGTGTATAGGGAGTTTTCGCTGGTCTCTCTCAGGAAAATCTCCAGCAGCAGATATTTACTGGAAAAGGTAAGTCACTCCTAACACTTCCAGTAAATAGAAACCAATAGGGCCTCACTGGGTACACGGTGTTCACTATTGGAGTGAGTCGTGGTACTCAGTGGAGAATGAGCGATTGAAAGCACTAGATGTCTATCTGCAGTGTGCATTGGGGATTGCGTTTATTGGCAAAAAGTCCGCGATGGGATCCAATTGCACAAGCAGTGGGCATTTGGTAGCTAGGGTTCAGGCTGAAGAAGTGGGACCGAAAAGGTCAGAATTGCGACCGAGAGGGTCAGCAAGGTTTATTATGTGTGAAAAGAATGGTTCACACACAGAGGCTTTTTGCAATGAATGGTTACGTATGACTGACAAAGATAGGGTACTATTCCCTAAGGTGGGCAGGTTTGAACCAGAGGTACTGCAGAATGTAGGATTGTTTAAATTTATGGCAGCAAGAAGGGGAGATGCAAAGGGAACAAACTCGTAAAGCAGGTTCCAAACCTAGCAGGAATAAAGACACAAAATCACCATTACCGACACAGGTCGAAGGGAATAAGATGGCTATAATCAATGGTACATCTGTAAATGATAGTAGTATGCAAGAGCAATGTATTAACCCTAACCTTTGCAAGTTGTATCCTGTTTTGAAGTCTTTTCAAGGTCATAGGTCACAGGAAGATGAAGGATCCAGCCAAATCACAGCTCTCATTCAGGCAGTCGCTTTGCAGGAAACTCAGGTGGGGCCTGTCCACCCAGTTAGAGCAGTACCGGTGTTCCCCACTGAAAGAACTGGTGAGGTCATAGCTACCGGTAAGTGTGAGACGGGTCATTGCACAGAGACAACAACACCCTACAGTAAACAGATTAGAAACGGAATGGTTGGATTACATCCTGTCTTGGAAATAGTAACTCCCAATGGGGGAACCGATAGTCAGGGAGTAATCCTCACCAGGAATATTGCAATGTATTGCCCGTGGTCCAGAGCTGAGCTGGGGTCAATCATTTCAGAATTCCCCGATTCCCGGGAGTATTTAGCCAGATGTCAAAAGTTTATCAAAGATCTGGGTAATGCTTATTAACCAGCTAATAAAGATTGGCGGATACTTTTAAAAGCGTGCCTACCCCCTAATATTGACACCCAAAAATTTATCACTGATTGTAGGTTAGAGTCGCATAGTCCTATGACTGACGGAAACAATCAGGAAAATATAGAACGAATTAATAGGCAACTAGAGTTGTGTTTCCCCATTACTGTTAAGTGGAAAATAATTTTCTCCATAAAACAGAGGGTAAATGAAATGGCATCTGAATATTTCCATCGGGCCCTGCAAATAATGGATAGATACATTGGGGTATCATATACAGGGAACGATGCGAATTACAGGGAGATGGCTGTCTCCGTGCTAATGGACGGATTCAATAAGGCAGTTAGGGACAGGGTACAAGCATCTTTGCCAAACTGGAGAGGGGCCACAGTAGCTTGTCTTAGAGCGTGCGCAATTGAACATCATAAGAATATTGCTAGGCGTAGAAAACAACAGGAGGAAAAGCTGATGACAATAAGTCTACAGGCCCTTGCAGCAAAGTCTCATCAACCAAAACCCCAAAACCCGGGTAGTAAGAAAAGACCTAGAATATGTTACACTTGTAGGAAGGAAGGGCATTTTACCAAAGATTGTAGGTATAGTAGAACACATAGTCAATATAGACCCCTAGACAGAGAAAACAAGCCACAGTATTAAACACATAGACGGGATCAAGGGACATATAGTAAGGAATCACGAGCCATATAGAAAACACAGATTCGGTTAATAGGAAGAACAGAATAAATGGAACTTTACCCTTTTGACAGAACTTGCTGGGGTTAAGAGGAGGCCTCTAAACTTTTGCTTCTTTCTTTAGCAGAAATGGCCCCTGATTAACATAACAGGAGTTTTGTTAGAGATGGTATACATATTGCGTGCTCCCGCCCAGGAAGCACAAAGTATGTTGGATACCCACGAAGACTAATATTGCATTTCACTGTTCTAGATGCATGTCCATAACAGGTAGAGGAAATCATCTCACAGATACCGGGTTCCCTATGAACTTAGGATGGACAGGACACTGGATTGATGGCTGGGATAGCGCCAGTAGAGATATGACACATAGAATTTTTTTTAGGGGTATAGACAGTAGAGAATCACTTCCCCATAGTGCCCAATCCAGTTGTCAAATTTTATAAAATCCTCTTTGCCTCTATAAACTTACCTATTACTAACCTCTATGTGATTTTTCTTCAAAGTTTCCTCCTCATCTCTTACGTTCACCGACAGGCGGGTACAACACATGGACCCGATTACAGTTCAAACGCCACATGCCTACTCGGTCCTTCAGAGCTCTGCCCAAATCCAGTATATCTTACCAGTATAAGGACATAAGGACACCAGTATTAATGCAGTGTGCCTGGTCATGCACAAAGGGTGGAGAATGAGAATACTGGTGAAGGGAGACTGTGCACAGACACCGATATGCATGATGGTGTGACAGCCTGTTGGTGAATGCCAAACCTGACATTTTCTTTTTTTTTAAATTTACTATTTTCCCCTCTCTCCTCTCATCCAGAGACGGTTTACTTCACACAACTGATAACACACGATAGTAAACTAAAATGAAAAATTTGTGTTCCCTACAGGAAGAGGCAGTCTGGAGGACAAAGGGAATGGCCAGGAGTCCTCAGGACTGTGGGCAGGTGGACACGGTAAGCCAGTAGCCCCAAGAGCATATCTTCCAAGTCTAGCTGAGGTGGCACATGGTCTGACTCATCTAGGCAAAGAGGGTATGTGCAGGCTGATGAGAGCCTACTGGTGTGCGCCAGGATTCTCTTCTCATGCAGGTAAGAGAGCAATGACATGCTTTACTTGCTTGAGGAAGAATATTGGAAAGACAATACCAACAGAGCCATCCCATATCCCTCCTACAGATGGACCTTTTCAGGTAATACAAATCGACTTCATACAGTTACCACCCTGTAGGAATTCGAAAATAAGAATTTACTTACCGATAATTCTATTTCTCATAGTCCGTAGTGGATGCTGGGGACTCCGTAAGGACCATGGGGAATAGCGGCTCCGCAGGAGACTGGGCACATCTAAAGAAAGCTTTAGGACTATCTGGTGTGCACTGGCTCCTCCCCCTATGACCCTCCTCCAAGCCTCAGTTAGGATACTGTGCCCGGACGAGCGTACACAATAAGGAAGGATTTTGAATCCCGGGTAAGACTCATACCAGCCACACCAATCACACCGTATAACCTGTGATCTGAACCCAGTTAACAGCATGATAACAGAGGAGCCTCTGAAAGATGGCTCACAACAATAATAACCCGATTTTTGTAACAATAACTATGTACAAGTATTGCAGACAATCCGCACTTGGGATGGGCGCCCAGCATCCACTACGGACTATGAGAAATAGAATTATCGGTAAGTAAATTCTTATTTTCTCTAACGTCCTAAGTGGATGCTGGGGACTCCGTAAGGACCATGGGGATTATACCAAAGCTCCCAAACGGGCGGGAGAGTGCGGATGACTCTGCAGCACCAAATGAGAGAACTCCAGGTCCTCCTCAGCCAGGATATCAATTTTGTAGAATTTTACAAACGTATTTGCTCCTGACCAAGTAGCTGCTCGGCAAAGTTGTAAAGCCGAGACCCCTCGGGCAGCCGCCCAAGATGAGCCCACCTTCCTTGTGGAGTGGGCATTTACAGATTTTTGGCTGTGGCAGGCCTGCCACAGAATGTGCAAGCTGAATTGTACTACAAATCCAACGAGCAATAGTCTGCTTAGAAGCAGGAGCACCCAGCTTGTTGGGTGCATACAGGATAAACAGCGAGTCAGATTTCCTGACTCCAGCCGTCCTGGAAACATATATTTTCAGGGCACTGACAACGTCTAGCAACTTGGAGGCCTCCAAGTCCCTAGTAGCCGCAGGCACCACCAATAGGTTGGTTCAGGTGAAACGCTGAAACCACCTTGGGGAGAAACTGAGGACGAGTCCTCAATTCCGCCCTGTCCGAATGGAAAATCAGATAAGGGCTTTTTCAGGATAAAGCCGCCAATTCTGACACGCGCCTGGCCCAGGCCAGGGCCAACAGCATGACCACTTTTCATGTGAGATATTTTAACTCCACAGATTTAAGTGGTTCAAACCAATGTGACTTTTGGAACCCAAAACTACATTGAGAACCCAAAGTGCCACTGGAGGCACAAAAGGAGGCTGTATATGCAGTACCCCTTTTACAAACGTCTGAACTTCAGGGACTGAAGCTAGTTCTTTTTTGGAAGAAAATTGACAGGGCCGAAATTTGAACCTTAATGGACCCCAATTTCAGGCCCATAGACACTCCTGTTTGCAGGAAATGTAGGAATCGACCCAGTTGAATTTCCTCCGTCGGGCCTTACTGGCCTCGCACCACGCAACATATTTTCGCCAATTGCGGTGATAATGTTTTTGCGGTTACATCCTTCCTGGCTTTGATCAGGATAGGGATGACTTCATCCGGAATGCCTTTTTTCCTTCAGGATCCGGCGTTCAACCGCCATGCCGTCAAACGCAGCCGCGGTAAGTCTTGGAACAGACAGGGTCCTTGCTGGAGCAGGTCCCTTCTTAGAGGTAGAGGCCACGGATCTTCCGTGAGCATCTCTTGAAGTTCCGGTTACCAAGTTCTTCTTGGCCAATCCGGAACCACGAATATAGAGCTTACTCCTCTCCATCTTATCAATCTCAGTACCTTGGGTATGAGAGGCAGAGGAGGGAACACATACCCTGACTGGTACACCCACGGTGTTACCAGAGCGTCTACAGCTTATTGCCTGAGGGCCCCTGGACCTGGCGCAATACCTGTCGAGTTTTTAATCATGTGGAAGACTTCTGGGTGAAGTCCCCACTCTCCCGGGTGGAGGTCGTGCTGAGGAAGTCTGCTTCCCAGTTGTCCACTCCCGGAATGAATACTGCTGACAGTGCTATCACATGATTTTCCGCCCAGCGAAGAATCCTTGCAGCTTCTGCCATTGCCCTCCTGCTTCTTGTGTCACCCTGTCTGTTTACGTGGGTGACTGCCGTGATGTTGTCCGACTGGATCAACACCGGCTGACCTTGAAGCAGAGGTCTTGCTAAGCTTAGAGCATTGTAAATGTCCCTTAGCTTCAGGATATTTATGTGAAGTGATGTCTCCAGGCTTGACCATAAGCCCTGGATATTCCTTCCCTGTGTGACTGCTCCCCAGCCTCGCAGGCTGGCATCCGTGGTCACCAGGACCCAGTCCTGAATGCCTAATCTGCGGCCCTCTAGAAGATGAGCACTCTGCAACCACCACAGGAGGGACACCCTTGTCCTTGGTGACAGGGTTATCCGCTGATGCATCTGAAGATGCGACCCGGACCATTTGTCTAGCAGGTCCCACTGGTGCGTGGAATCTGTCGAATGGGATTGCTTCGTAGGAAGCCACCATTTTACCCAGAACCCTTGTGCATTGATGCACTGAGACTTGGCTCGCTTTTAGGAGGTTCCTGACTAGCTCGGATAACTCCCTGGCTTTCTCCTTCGGGAGAAACACCTTTTTCTGGACTGTGTCCAGGATCATCCCTAGGAACAGAATACACGTCGTCGGAACCAGGTGCGATTTTGGAATATTGAGAATCCAATCGTGCTGCCGCAACACTACCTGAGATAGTGCTATACCGACCTCCAACTGTTCCCTGGATCTTACCCTTATCAGGGAATCGTCCAAGTAAGGGATAACTAAAATTCCCTTCCTTCGAAGGAATATCATCATTTCGGCCATTACCTTGGTAAAGACCCGGGGTGCCGTGGACCATCCATACGGCAGCGTCTGAACTGATAGTGACAGTTCTGTACCATAAACCTGAGGTACCCTTGGTGAGAAGGGTAAATTTTGACATGAAGGTAAGCATCCTTGATGTCCCGAGACATCATGTAGTCCCCTTCTTCCAGGTTCGCAATCACTGCTCTGAGTGACTCAATCTTGAATTTGAACCTCTGTATGTAAGTGTTCAAAGATTTTAGATTTAGAATCGGTCTCACCGAGCCGTCCGGCTTCGGTACCACAACAGTGTGGAATAATACCCCGTTCCCTGTTGCAGGAGGGGTATCTTGATTATCACCTGCTGGGAATACAGCTTGTGAATGGCTTCCAAAACTGTCTCCCTGTCAGAAGGAGACATCGGTAAAGCCGACTTTAGGAAACGGCGAGGGGGAGACGTCTCGAATTCTAATTTGTACCCCTGAGATATCACCTGAAGGATCCAGGGGTCTACTTGCGAGTGAGCCCACTGCGCGCTGAAATTCATTGAGACGGGCCCCCCACCGTGCCTGATTCTGCTTGTAAAGCCCCAGCGTATACTGAGGGCTTGGCAGAGGCGGGAGAGGGTTTCTGTTCCTGGGAACTGGCTGATTTCTGCAGCCTTTTTCCTCTCCCTCTGTCACGGGGCAGAAATGAGGAACCTTGTCCACGAAAAGACTGCGCCTGATAATACGGCGTCTTCTCATGTTGAGAGGCGACCTGGGGTACAAACGTGGAATTCCCAGCTGTTACCGTGGCCACCAGGTCTGAAAGACCGACCCCAAATAACTCCTCCCCTTAATAAAGCAATACTTCCAAATGCCGTTTGGAATACGCATCACCTGACCACTGACGTGTCCATAACCCTCTACTGGTAGAAATGGACAACGCGCTTAGACTTGATGCCAGTCGGCAAATATTCCGCTGTGCATCACGCATATATAGAAATGCATCTTTTAAATGCTCTATAGGCAAAAATATACTGTCCCTATCTAGGGTATCAATATTTTCAGTCAGGGAATCCGACCACGCCAACCCAGCACTGCACATCCAGGCTGAGGCGATTGCTGGTCGCAGTATAACACCAGTATGTGTGTAAATACCTTTTAGGATACCCTCCTGCTTTCTATCAGCAGGATCCTTAAGGGCGGCCATCTCAGGCGAAGGTAGAGCCCTTACAAGCGTGTGAGCGCTTTATCAACCCTAGGGGGTGTTTCCCAACGCACCCTAACCTCTGGCGGGAAAGGATATAATGCCAATAACATTTTAGAAATTATCAGTTGTTATCGGGGGAAACCCACGCATCATCACACACCTCATTTAATTTCTCAGATTCAGGAAAACTACAGGTAGTTTTTCCTCACCGAACATAATACCCCTTTTTTGGTGGTACTCGTATTATCAGAAATGTGTAAAACATTTTTCATTGCCTCAATCATGTAACGTGTGGCCCTACTGGAAGTCACATTCGTCTCTTCACCGTCGACACTGGAGTCAGTATCCGTGTCGGCGTCTATATCTGCCATCTGAGGTAACGGGCGTTTTAGAGCCCCTGACGGCCTATGAGACGTCTGGACAGGCACAAGCTGAGTAGCCGGCTGTCTCATGTCAACCACTGTCTTTTATACAGAGCTGACACTGTCACGTAATTCCTTCCAACAGTTCATCCACTCAGGTGTCGACCCCCTAGGGGGTGACATCACTATTACAGGCAATCTGCTCCGTCTCCACATCATTTTTCTCCTCATACATGTCGACACAAAAGTACCGACATACAGCACACACACAGGGAATGCTCTGATAGAGGACAGGACCCCACTAGCCCTTTGGGGAGACAGAGGGAGAGTTTGCCAGCACACACCAGAGCGCTATATATATACAGGGATAACCTTATATAAGTGTTTTTCCCCTTATAGCTGCTGTATAGTTAATACTGCGCCTAATTAGTGCCCCCCTCTCTTTTTTAACCCTTTCTGTAGTGTAGTGACTGCAGGGGAGAGCCAGGGAGCTTCCCTCCAACGGAGCTGTGAGGGAAAATGGCGCCAGTGTGCTGAGGAGATAGGCTCCGCCCCTTTTTCGCGGACTTTTCTCCTGCTTTTTTATGGATTCTGGCAGGGGTTAAATGCATCCATATAGCCCAGGAGCTATATGTGATGCATTTTTTGCCATCCAAGGTGTTTTTATTGCGTCTCAGGGCGCCCCCCCCAGCGCCCTGCACCCTCAGTGACCGGAGTGTGAAGTGTGCTGAGAGCAATGGCGCACAGCTGCAGTGCTGTGCGCTACCTTGTTGAAAACAGGACGACTTCTGCCGCCGATTTTCCGGACCTCTTCTGCCTTCTGGCTCTGTAAGGGGGCCGGCGGCGCGGCTCTGGGACCCATCCAAGCTGGGCCTGTGATCGTCCCTCTGGAGCTAATGTCCAGTAGCCTAAGAAGCCCAATCCACTCTGCACGCAGGTGAGTTTGCTTCTTCTCCCCTTAGTCCCTCGATGCAGTGAGCCTGTTGCCAGCAGGTCTCACTGAAAATAAAAAACCTAATCTAAAACTTTCACTAAGAAGCTCAGGAGAGCCCCTAGTGTGCACCCTTCTCGTTCGGGCACAGAGATCTAACTGAGGCTTGGAGGAGGGTCATAGGGGGAGGAGCCAGTGCACACCAGATAGTCCTAAAGCTTTCTTTAGATGTGCCCAGTCTCCTGCGGAGCCGCTATTCCCCATGGTCCTTACGGAGTCCCCAGCATCCACTTAGGACGTTAGAGAAATATGTGTTAGTTTGTATTGGTGTATTTTCCAACTGGGTAGAAGCGTTTCCTGCTGCCACAAAAACTGCTACGTTCACTGCAAAGAAAATTGTGCAGGAATTTGTGTGTAGATATGGTATCCCTAGAATAATTGAAAGTTACAAGGGTACCCATTTTACAGGTGAAGTCTTTCAGGTCATGTGCAAACTGATGGGAATTAATAGCAAGCTGCATACTCCGTACCGTCCACAGGCAAGTGCAAAGGTAGAGAGAGTGAACAGCACTATTAAGAACAAGCTGAGCAAATTAATGGCTGAAACTGGAATGCTGTGGCCAGAAGCTTTGCCACTAGGGTTGTACAGCATCAGAACCACTCCCAGGTCTCCCCTTAACTTATCACCTTTTGAAATTCTTTTTGGTCGACAACCTCATGTAATGATAGACCCCCAGGATGATTTGAAATGTAATAATGAAGTGACTGTGAAATATTTGGTTGGGATGAGCCAGCAGCTGAGAAATCAACAAAGAAATTTAAAGCTGGTGATCCCTGACCTACCGAACAATAATTGTCATGACATTGAGCCTGGGGATTATGTGATGATTCGAAATTTCTTACGCTCTGGTTGCCTCATAGACAGGTGGGAAGGACCATACCAAGTCTTGTTAACCAGCATGACAGCACTGAAGGTCACCGAAAGAGAGACTTGGGTCCACTCGTCCCACTGCAAGAAGTTCGCTGACCCGGAGAGAACTCGTAACAAAGAGCAGAGTATAGAGAATCTCGTATCACTGGAGTGTTTGTTCCGGGAAAGTTGAGAGGCAGGACTGTTGAAGGGCATCTGAGCACAGAGAGTAACAAGATCTAGAACGGTTGTCGCACCATTTTCTTTTTTTCACCTCCCCCTGCATTTTCCTTTCTTTTCTCCTTCTTATTTTCCTTCTTTCCCCAAACGAAATGGATCGATCACAAGAGACTGCGTTTCGGGTTCTGTTAGTAATTCTGGTTTTGATCAGGACAGTTTGTTTTGGTGAGGGTCCCAAAGAGGTTGAGCAGGGATCTGGAATGGGTTTTGATGGCGAGTATGAATTTGTAGGATCTCAGGGGCAGCACATCACTTTAGTAAAGGCTGGCATCAGTAAGCGCTCTGGTAGTCAGGGAGCTCGGAGGCACTGTGAGGGGTTATTGTCTGATGAATATTGTATTTGTAGGAATTGTGAGAATATAGTAGAAGATGGGTGCATCCAGAGATGTCAGTCCAACCTTAATATCAACATGGACCGTCATCCGTTGAGTGATTACCACTCACTAGTGGGTAAGGTCTTAAACCAGACAGAATGCTGGGTGTGCTCACAAGTACCTCAAGGTCAGAGTAAGTCAGGATTAGTACCATACCCTTTAGCAATAGATGAAGTACTCGAATTGCGGAGTGGGAGAACGGTGGACAAGAAATTCAATATCTCTAGGCCTCCTAGTATGAAGCTCCACCAGTATCATGTAGACAGGTCCTTATTATGTTTTAATATGTCCAATTACCGAAAACCGGTAATTGGAAGTGACGTGGAATAACCAGACAATGACCTTTTCATACAGAGCTGATAGGATACCCATAGACTCTGAACTTGTACGCCAAATAGCCAACAGTGGGAGGTATTTCCGGTATAGTTATACTCGTGGAAGCAAGACCATGTGGGTTGGAAAAGTATCGTCAGGGTATTGTGCTCATATCATCCAGCCCGATACTTGTACTGAGCAGATGGGAGAACTAGAGATTGGTTTCTTTACTTGGAAAATTTGTAATATGGTGATGTTATATTATGTCCCCTATGTTCTCCCAGATGATGCCTATTTCATATGTGGGAGGAAGACGTACAAGTGGCTTGCCCCGAGCTCAGAGGGATTGTGTTATATTGGGAGAGTACTACCAGAGGTCATGACCATAACCCATGATAAAATGAAAGACGTTCACCGCAGTGCTCAGGCTCCTTATACTCATACTCACTATGAACACATCATCAAGAGACACCTCATAGATAGGGCAGAGCACGCAGCCTCTGATTTGATCCACGAATCCACCGGGATTCAGTTCCTTCTTGCATTAGACATTACTCGTACTACCAGAGGAACTATAAATTATAGGTATATCCGTGCGCTAGCGAACTTGATAGATAATATCACTGAGATGTATGACATCACCTTCAGGTATACGGGAAGGGAGTTACAAGCTTACAAGAAGGAACTGATTCAGCACAGAATGGTCCTTAATTATGTCACAGCCGTGACAGGTGGGTACTGTGTTACCCTGGCATCTCAATATGGTGTGAAGTGCTGTACTTATATTACAAACAGCACTGACGACCCAATGGAGATTATCGATCAAAAGATGGACGATATCTTGCAGTTGAAGTGGGAGTTCAGGAGGTAGCAAAACCTTGCCTTAGCGACTGTGAGTAATGAACTGACCGGCTGGGTCTCATGGTTGAACACACGCAAATGGTTCTCAGGTTTGGGAGAGTGGGCTCAGAATGTCATTATGAGTGTGGGGAAGTTTCTACTTTGTATCCTGGGAGTCGTCATAATTATTGGTTCGATATTTAGGTGTGTTCAAATTCTAATGCGGTGCAAACACGGCACAAACTTGATGAGTCTAAGGAGCGAGGGCGCTGTTATAGCAGCAGATTTAATTTATGACCCATCCATAGAGACAGTGTTATGATAAGGATTGCAAATGAATTTCATGACCTGTTTCTTTCACCCGTTTTTCTTTGTCTCCCCCTCTGCCCAGATACATCCATCCGGAAAAGACGTCAGCCCTACCCAAAATGTTTATGTGAATGTATTTTTATATATGTGTCTTATCTTCATCTCTGCAACCTCCAGCTAATTGCACACATAGTCGACAGGTGATATCCACATATACTAGCACTCACATATGTTTCCCCCTCCATGTATCATCAACTAAATGTGCACCCCATTTGATGGAACAAGAAGCCAAAAAGAGCTCTGTAGTGTTGTTGGCCCATTTACAGACCCTTAATATGGGATGAGAAGGATTTAATGTATACTTCGCAATACCTTGAAGCTTATCTAGAACATATACGGCACAATGATACATGCCCCTCAGACATGGATTCATACATACATGCTTTTTACTATCCCACTAGGTCGTACATTTCCCACCTACAACTCTTCCCCGATCATCCAAGCTTTTGTATATATTGTATAGGTAATATTTTATTGATTAGTTAGTGGCAGTTATTGATGACTGCCAAAGGGTGGACTGTCGAAGTCAGAAAATATTACAACACACACATTACGTACAAACACCACGTAGATGGCCTCCGTGTGCGTACGTATTCGGCTGTGCGTGCACATATTCGCAAATTGAGTATGGTCGCTCCCGCGGTCCTGCGCATTAGAGCGTGGTATGAGTAATTACAGTGGAATTTGTACTCGCATGGAAAAGCCACAAAGACATATCATAAATCTAATCTATACACTGCATAAATCCCACACTAAATGCTTCCTCTTCTAAATAGCATGAAGATCGGTCACACATAAATTAAAACTCCCAGAGACTAAAATACAATGGCCTTATTTACACTAAGCTTTGAAATTCTATGAAGAAGGCAAACACCTTTGTTTACTAGGGTAGCCGAGTTTCTATTGAAAGCAATAAGTACTGGATTGTCATTGTCTCACCTGAAGACAAAACAAACAAAGAGACAATACCCAGGAACCTAGGCTGGGAGAAACTCAATTAGCAATAGCTAACAAAAATACAAACCAGACATTTAGAAATCTGAGATATTAACATTCATAGTCTAAACTCTTGGAGATGTATATGTTTGTATATATACTGTATATATATATATATATATATATATATATATATATATATATATATATATAACTCCTATATATGAGTATATGGATATATGTGGATATATGTATATCTTGAGGATGGAAATAGATAATCATATCATGTGTGGGATCATATTGTTCAGAGTCACGTAAACATTAATCTGGTGGGAATAAGAATATTATTATATATTACCACATTAAGTTATTAATAATACCAGATTTATGTATGATTAATGTGATGGGTTTAACTGGTCAGAGGGCGGGAACTCAGATGCAAACAACAGAAATCACATCTCAAGTCTTAGCTATCGCCCACTTCTTGAGCTGACCAATGATCCCCGGTGCACAGGATATGTCCCACCCCCGAACCAATGGAAGAAGAGCACACAGTGTCTATTGTATTATGTTCTGATCTACTGTATGAAGAGCCAGCTGCATGCCAGATCACTATCACAGACACCGAAGGTCATCCCCCTTGATGACTGAGGACCGGACCGGGAAGCGCAGGCGAAACCAAAAGTATGTACCATTGACTGTAGCCATTATTCTTTTGTATTGTATTGCTTTGTGATTGTAACCCCCTTTCAGTAATAATATGTTGTGGTGTCGGAACCCAGCAGTTTAAATACAATCTGGTGTCATGTTTTCCTTTCCCTGCTAAGGTTTAAAGTGTATTACTATCGCATGCATAGCTGTTAAGGGTTCACGGTGTATCTTTGGGTATGTACGCGCTGAGTGTACTTTGTACTGTCAGAGTGGCGCTTGTACGCAAAGTCCGTACACGGTACGGGACTCTGTAGGCTAATGGTGTAATAGGTACGTAGGTTGTGGATTAAGTATAGCGGCCACAGTGGCTTCATTTAAAGTGTATGAAATGTCTTTTTAAAGTGTTGCTTTAGTCCTGTATGTAAACCAGTGTTTACAGTTTGTAAGCGTCAATGGTACAGGGGGGCATTACGTGTGTAAGCGGCACTGGTACAGGGAGCGTTACGTGTGTAAGCGTCACCGGTACAGGAGGTGTTAAGTGTGTAAGCGTCACTGCTACAGGGGGTGTTACTTGTATAAGCGTCACTGGTACAGGGGGGCATGACATGTGTATTCATCACTGGTTCAGGGGGCGTTACATATGTAAGAGTCCCTGGTACAGGGGGCATTACATGTGTAAGTGTCTCTACTACAGGGGGTATTAGGTGCGCTGTGCCTTTGTAAAGTATGCGAGGGTGCAAATTTATAGTTTGTAGGGGGGCGCCGAACACCGCCGCAGCGGCCCTGACTGCACACCCACTGCACTGCACAGCACTGTCACCTTTTACATTGATTCAGCGTCCAGACATTACCCTCCGCGACATCACCCACTCTATCCGTTACATTAGTTATCTCGGGGCTTCCAGGCGGCATCCCAGGTGCTGTGTTGCGGAGTCAGGGCCTCTGGGGATCTGGGCGCGGCTGTGGCTGGCAGGCACTTCTGTAACATCACACGCAGAGAAGGCTACGGGGCTCAGAGAGTATGCGGCCCAGGGAGGGCTATGAAAGCCTTCTGCTGTGCAGCTTTCATACACATCTATGCCGGTGGCCGAAGCAGCTTTTGTTCCACCTGCGCCGCGGCTAGGGAGTGGGGATTGTTGATGGCGGAGGGGGCAGGCGGACTGGCAGCAGGATATAGGATGCTGCAGTAAAAGGATGTTTCCCCCCCCCCTGTCTGCAGCACAGAGAGTTGCTGCAGATGCAGTGGCATACCCTCCAGCTGTACCTTTTTGGCAGGTACAGTCCCTTTTTTTGTGGTCTGGACCGTTTTTTGACTCTCCAAACTTCCATTGAAAGTATATGAAAAGGGGTGTGGTCACGCTGCTGTACCCGTGGCCACGCTCCCTTTTCGAATGTGTATCAATGTTCATATGTAAATTGTTGGAGGGTATGTTGCTGCAGATGCAGTGGGACTATTTTGGGGTGTGGGGCTGGAGCTGCAGCTCTATCAGTCCCATTGCTAATCCTGCTCTGTGAAAACACAGCAGCCAAAAGCAGAGCCTCCCATTGGATGTAACCTGTGTGGGAGGGTGTTTCTCGCCCAATCAGCTGTGGACTGGGTGTGATAGACCTGCTGCTAACCCAATGAGAGCTCCTAGCCACGCCCAGCGTTAGAGGTCCAGGCACAGAGTCACAGGGCTATTATATGGGAGATGATGTAAACACGAATGATAATTAAAAACAATGTTGAAAATGACCACCGTTAGCATCAAGACAGACTTGGATACTTTTTATTTTGTTTCTAAACACCTCTGTATCAGGGCCGGCTCCAGGCCTACTAGCACCCTGAGGGAGAAAATGTCAAAGCGCCCCCATCCCCCTCCTGGGAAAGTGGGCGTGGCCTCTGGGAAAGTGGGCATGGCCTTGCAACTTCATATTATCACATTATAAATAAATATATTTTCACACCCCCTCTACGCACATAATTAGCAGCCTTACACATAACACAGTAGTGTTCCTTACACACAATGTCTCCAGTATATTGCCAGATACACGTCTACAGTAGTGCCCCCCCAGTGTCAGATACATAAATGCCCCCACAATGTCAGATACATAAATGCCCCCACAATGCCAGATACATAAATGCCCCCTAGTACCCTATGGACTTAATGATACAGTAGAGCTGAGTAACATCTGATACCTGTATTGGTGTAAATATATCTATTGGGGGCAGCTATATTCATGGGCACGCGTCACACACGTATGTGTGTATGTGTGCACATGTATCTGCATATATTCTCTTCATAATTAGGGATATTTGTGTTAAATAACTATATGTCTATGCAAATATGGAATATATACAAACCTATATTTTATTTTCCACATACATGGTCATAATTATGGATATACACATATGTATATTGATACTAAGTTTGCATGTATAGGAGGTATCCATGTATATATATATATATATATATATATATATTAGAGATGAGCGGGTTCGGTTTCTTTGAATCCGAACCCGCACGAACTTCACTTTTTTTTTCACGGGTCCGAGCGACTCGGATCTTCCCGCCTTGCTCGGTTAACCCGAGCGCGCCCGAACGTCATCATGACGCTGTCGGATTCTCGCGAGACTCGGATTCTATATAAGGAGCCGCGCGTCGCCGCCATTTTCACACGTGCATTGAGATTGATAGGGAGAGGACGTGGCTGGCGTCCTCTCCATTTAGATTAGATTTAGAAGAGAGAGAGAGAGAGAGATTGCTGTGATACTGTAGATTAGAAGAGAGTGCAGACAGAGTTTAGTGACTGACGACCACAGTGACCAGTGACCACCAGAGACAGTGCAGTTGTTTGTTTTATTTAATATATCCGTTCTCTGCCTGAAAAAAACGATACACAGTCACACAGTGACTCAGTCTGTGTGCACTGCTCAGCCCAGTGTGCTGCACATCAATGTATTGTATATAAAGCTTATAATTGTGGGGGAGACTGGGGAGCACTGCAGGTTGTTATAGCAGGAGCCAGGAGTACATGATAAATAATATTATATTAAAATTAAACAGTGCACACTTTTGCTGCAGGAGTGCCACTGCCAGTGTGACTAGTGGTGACCAGTGCCTGACCACCAGTATATTAGTAGTATTGTATACTATCTCTTTATCAACCAGTCTATATTAGCAGCAGACACAGTACAGTGCGGTAGTTCACGGCTGTGGCTACCTCTGTGTCGGCACTCGGCAGGCAGTCCGTCCATCCATAATTGTATTATAATATATACCACCTAACCGTGTTTTTTTTTTCATTCTTTATACCGTCGTCATACTAGTTGTTACGAGTATACTACTATCTCTTTATCAACCAGTGTACAGTGCGGTAGTTCACGGCTGTGGCTACCTCTGTGTCGGCACTCGGCAGGCAGTCCGTCCAACCATAATTGTATTATATACCACCTAACCGTGGTTTTTTTTTCATTCTTTATACCGTCGTCATACTAGTTGTTACGAGTATACTACTATCTCTTTATCAACCAGTGTACAGTGCGGTAGTTCACGGCTGTGGCTACCTCTGTGTCGGCACTCGGCAGGCAGTCCGTCCATCCATAATTGTATTATAATATATACCACCTAACCGTGGTTTTTTTTTCATTCTTTATACCGTCGTCATACTAGTTGTTACGAGTATACTACTATCTCTTTATCAACCAGTGTACAGTGCGGTAGTTCACGGCTGTGGCTACCTCTGTGTCGGCACTCGGCAGGCAGTCCGTCCAACCATAATTGTATTATAATATATACCACCTAACCGTGGTTTTTTTTTCATTCTTTATACCGTCGTCATACTAGTTGTTACGAGTATACTACTATCTCTTTATCAACCAGTGTACAGTGCGGTAGTTCACGGCTGTGGCTACCTCTGTGTCGGCACTCGGCAGGCAGTCCGTCCATCCATAATTGTATTATATACCACCTAACCGTGGTTTTTTTATACCACCTAACCGTGGCAGTCCGTCCATAATTGTATACTAGTATCCAATCCATCCATCTCCATTGTTTACCTGAGGTGCCTTTTAGTTCTGCCTATAAAATATGGAGAACAAAAAAGTTGAGGTTCCAAAATTAGGGAAAGATCAAGATCCACTTCCACCTCGTGCTGAAGCTGCTGCCACTAGTCATGGCCGAGACGATGAAATGCCAGCAACGTCGTCTGCCAAGGCCGATGCCCAATGTCATAGTACAGAGCATGTCAAATCCAAAACACCAAATATCAGAAAAAAAAGGACTCCAAAACCTAAAATAAAATTGTCGGAGGAGAAGCGTAAACTTGCCAATATGCCATTTACCACACGGAGTGGCAAGGAACGGCTGAGGCCCTGGCCTATGTTCATGGCTAGTGGTTCAGCTTCACATGAGGATGGAAGCACTCAGCCTCTCGCTAGAAAACTGAAAAGACTCAAGCTGGCAAAAGCACCGCAAAGAACTGTGCGTTCTTTGAAA
This sequence comes from Pseudophryne corroboree, assembly GCF_028390025.1. Classification (NCBI taxonomy): domain Eukaryota; kingdom Metazoa; phylum Chordata; class Amphibia; order Anura; family Myobatrachidae; genus Pseudophryne; species Pseudophryne corroboree. Next base: position 88,201,671 of record NC_086452.1, read on the forward strand.
TCCCAAATCCACAAGGAGAGTCCAATTGTGTCGGTTGCGATGCCTGACCTTCCCAACACTGGACGTGAAGAGCATGCGCCTTCCACCATTTGCACGCCCCCTGCAAGTGCTGGAAGGAGCACCCGCAGTCCAGTTCCTGATAGTCAGATTGAAGATGTCAGTGTTGAAGTACACCAGGATGAGGAGGATATGGGTGTTGCTGGCGCTGGGGAGGAAATTGACCAGGAGGATTCTGATGGTGAGGTGGTTTGTTTAAGTCAGGCACCCGGGGAGACACCTGTTGTCCGTGGGAGGAATATGGCCGTTGACATGCCAGGTGAAAATACCAAAAAAATCAGCTCTTCGGTGTGGAGGTATTTCACCAGAAATGCGGACAACAGGTGTCAAGCCGTGTGTTCCCTTTGTCAAGCTGTAATAAGTAGGGGTAAGGACGTTAACCACCTCGGAACATCCTCCCTTATACGTCACCTGCAGCGCATTCATAATAAGTCAGTGACAAGTTCAAAAACTTTGGGTGACAGCGGAAGCAGTCCACTGACCAGTAAATCCCTTCCTCTTGTAACCAAGCTCACGCAAACCACCCCACCAACTCCCTCAGTGTCAATTTCCTCCTTCCCCAGGAATGCCAATAGTCCTGCAGGCCATGTCACTGGCAAGTCTGACGAGTCCTCTCCTGCCTGGGATTCCTCCGAAGCATCCTTGCGTGTAAGGCCTACTGCTGCTGGCGCTGCTGTTGTTGCCGCTGGGAGTCGATGGTCATCCCAGAGGGGAAGTCGTAAGCCCACTTGTACTACTTCCAGTAAGCAATTGACTGTTCAACAGTCCTTTGCGAGGAAGATGAAATATCACAGCAGTCATCCTACTGCAAAGCGGATAACTGAGTCCTTGACAACTATGTTGGTGTTAGACGTGCGTCCGGTATCCGCCGTTAGTTCACAGGGAACTAGACAATTTATTGAGGCAGTGTGCCCCCGTTACCAAATACCATCTAGGTTCCACTTCTCTAGGCAGGCGATACCGAGAATGTACACGGACGTCAGAAAAAGACTCACCAGTGTCCTAAAAAATGCAGTTGTACCCAATGTCCACTTAACCACGGACATGTGGACAAGTGGAGCAGGGCAGGGTCAGGACTATATGACTGTGACAGCCCACTGGGTAGATGTATGGACTCCCGCCGCAAGAACAGCAGCGGCGGCACCAGTAGCAGCATCTCGCAAACGCCAACTCTTTCCTAGGCAGGCTACGCTTTGTATCACCGCTTTCCAGAATACGCACACAGCTGAAAACCTCTTACGGCAACTGAGGAAGATCATCGCGGAATGGCTTACCCCAATTGGACTCTCCTGTGGATTTGTGGCATCGGACAACGCCAGCAATATTGTGTGTGCATTAAATATGGGCAAATTCCAGCACGTCCCATGTTTTGCACATACCTTGAATTTGGTGGTGCAGAATTTTTTAAAAAACGACAGGGGCGTGCAAGAGATGCTGTCGGTGGCCAGAAAAATTGCGGGACACTTTCGGCGTACAGGCACCACGTACAGAAGACTGGAGCACCACCAAAAACTACTGAACCTGCCCTGCCATCATCTGAAGCAAGAAGTGGTAACGAGGTGGAATTCAACCCTCTATATGCTTCAGAGGTTGGAGGAGCAGCAAAAGGCCATTCAAGCCTATACAATTGAGCACGATATAGGAGATGGAATGCACCTGTCTCAAGTGCAGTGGAGAATGATTTCAACGTTGTGCAAGGTTCTGATGCCCTTTGAACTTGCCACACGTGAAGTCAGTTCAGACACTGCCAGCCTGAGTCAGGTCATTCCCCTCATCAGGCTTTTGCAGAAGAAGCTGGAGGCATTGAAGAAGGAGCTAACACGGAGCGATTCCGCTAGGCATGTGGGACTTGTGGATGCAGCCCTTAATTCGCTTAACAAGGATTCACGGGTGGTCAATCTGTTGAAATCAGAGCACTACATTTTGGCCACCGTGCTCGATCCTAGATTTAAAGCCTACCTTGGATCTCTCTTTCCGGCAGACACAGGTCTGCTGGGGTTGAAAGACCTGCTGGTGACAAAATTGTCAAGTCAAGCGGAACGCGACCTGTCAACATCTCCTCCTTCACATTCTCCCGCAACTGGGGGTGCGAGGAAAAGGCTCAGAATTCCGAGCCCACCCGCTGGCGGTGATGCAGGGCAGTCTGGAGCGACTGCTGATGCTGACATCTGGTCCGGACTGAAGGACCTGACAACGATTACGGACATGTCGTCTACTGTCACTGCATATGATTCTCTCAACATTGATAGAATGGTGGAGGATTATATGAGTGACCGCATCCAAGTAGGCACGTCACACAGTCCGTACTTATACTGGCAGGAAAAAGAGGCAATTTGGAGGCCCTTGCACAAACTGGCTTTATTCTACCTAAGTTGCCCTCCCACAAGTGTGTACTCCGAAAGAGTGTTTAGTGCCGCCGCTCACCTTGTCAGCAATCGGCGTACGAGGTTACATCCAGAAAATGTGGAGAAGATGATGTTCATTAAAATGAATTATAATCAATTCCTCCGCGGAGACATTGACCAGCAGCAATTGCCTCCACAAAGTACACAGGGAGCTGAGATGGTGGATTCCAGTGGGGACGAATTGATAATCTGTGAGGAGGGGGATGTACACGGTGATATATCGGAGGGTGAAGATGAGGTGGACATCTTGCCTCTGTAGAGCCAGTTTGTGCAAGGAGAGATTAATTGCTTCTTTTTTGGGGGGGGTCCAAACCAACCCGTCATATCAGTCACAGTCGTGTGGCAGACCCTGTCACTGAAATGATGGGTTGGTTAAAGTGTGCATGTCCTGTTTTGTTTATACAACATAAGGGTGGGTGGGAGGGCCCAAGGATAATTCCATCTTGCACCTCTTTTTTCTTTTCTTTTTCTTTGCATCATGTGCTGATTGGGGAGGGTTTTTTGGAAGGGACATCCTGCGTGACACTGCAGTGCCACTCCTAGATGGGCCCGGTGTTTGTGTCGGCCACTAGGGTCGCTAATCTTACTCACACAGCTACCTCATTGCGCCTCTTTTTTTCTTTGCGTCATGTGCTGTTTGGGGAGGGTTTTTTGGAAGGGACATCCTGCGTGACACTGCAGTGCCACTCCTAGATGTGCCCGGTGTTTGTGTCGGCCACTAGGGTCGCTAATCTTACTCACACAGCTACCTCATTGCGCCTCTTTTTTTCTTTGCGTCATGTGCTGTTTGGGGAGGGTTTTTTGGAAGGGACATCCTGCGTGACACTGCAGTGCCACTCCTAGATGTGCCCGGTGTTTGTGTCGGCCACTAGGGTCGCTAATCTTACTCACACAGTCAGCTACCTCATTGCGCCTCTTTTTTTCTTTGCGTCATGTGCTGTTTGGGGAGGGTTTTTTGGAAGGGCCATCCTGCGTGACACTGCAGTGCCACTCCTAGATGGGCCCGGTGTTTGTGTCGGCCACTAGGGTCGCTAATCTTACTCACACAGCTACCTCATTGCGCCTCTTTTTTTCTTTGCGTCATGTGCTGTTTGGGGAGGGTTTTTTGGAAGGGACATCCTGCGTGACACTGCAGTGCCACTCCTAGATGGGCCCGGTGTTTGTGTCGGCCACTAGGGTCGCTTATCTTACTCACACAGCGACCTCGGTGCAAATTTTAGGACTAAAAATAATATTGTGAGGTGTGAGGTATTCAGAATAGACTGAAAATGAGTGTAAATTATGGTTTTTGAGGTTAATAATACTTTGGGATCAAAATGACCCCCAAATTCTATGATTTAAGCTGTTTTTTAGTGTTTTTGGAAAAAAAACACCCGAATCCAAAACACACCCGAATCCGACAAAAATAATTCGGTGAGGTTTTGCCAAAACGCGTTCGAACCCAAAACACGGCCGCGGAACCGAACCCAAAACCAAAACACAAAACCCGAAAAATTTCAGGCGCTCATCTCTAATATATATATATATATACGTAATAAGACTCTATATCTGCTATGTTTTCCTATAAAATAATGATATTATAATGGCATTACACAAGAAATAATTGTTCTAACTTTTGGAAGTCTCTCTCTTTTTCTTTATACTAGAATTTATTCTAAATTCAGCGGTAGGCGATATTATAATTATTCATTTCCCTTCTGCTTAGAATATATTACAATCTATGTTGTTTATATAAATAATAATTTAGTTCATTGAAGCACATCTTAATGAAGCTATAAATATATACACTATGTACTTTTGTGGTTTTAATGTGTATAGATATAAGCAATGTGAGGCTGTCTGTATTGGTAATAATATACTGGGGATATACCCCCTGAGGAGATTACCTTAAGAGTAAAATAGGAGGGGTTAAATTTAAATTCCATACAGGTGTATGGAATCATGAATGTCTTAAAAACACACCTCTATACAGACAACCTCACTATGTTCTGAGAAGCTGCCGATTTGATCTAAAGGCAGAGAAACGCGTAAACCTTTTTAAACTTTTTATTACAAGCCGGCATTTCATTTATTTCATCATACGAGGAGATGAATATGGTTTACATGTCCTGAAAGTAAACCGATATCCGAGGAGAGAGCGGCACTGGGAACAGCATTTGCCGTGCGGCTCACGTGCAGTGTGGAGCCCGACATTACAGCACAGAGGGAATGAGTTACGAGACGGCTGCAGGAGAGACGAGTGCTTGAAGCAGCGCCGGCAGCTTAGTCCGGGAGCGAGCGGCACTGGGAGCAACACTTGCCGTGCGGCTCACGTGTAGCGTGGAGCCTGACACCATAGCACAGAGGGAGCGAGCTACGAGACGGCTGCAGGAGAGACGAGCGCTTAAAACAGCGCCGGCAGCTTAGTCCGGGAGCGGTGCACAGCCCAACATAGAAAATGAGGTGTGCACTGCATTATACACCTCGCTCCAATGGAAATACTGCTGACAAGCTCCCTCATTATTAATTAAATAACTATCTTTTCAAGAAAAAGAAAAACTATGCCCCTCCTATGTTACAGTGATTAAGAAACTGTCATACAGTGAACCTCACTGGGCAAGCCAATATTAATTCTGGGCATCTTACAAAACAGCTTTGAATTAATATACCCACTTGATTTCCAGATATGTCCGCATATAAAGGAACTGCTGCCAGCGGACGGGAAGAGTGATTACAATTACAAAATTGGGCACACGCATTGGTGTAACAAATCATTAGCACCTGGATACGTGTTTATTCTAAAGGACATTCTGTACCGTAGCTCTGTTATAGATTTTTAGATACAGTAATTTATCTGTTTTTAAGTGTTTATTTTCAGGATTGTACAAATAATGAAATATTTTTGATTATACTGTACTTACCGGCCGGTATTAATATAAATAATCATTTTTATTGCTTAAATAAATTAAAAACTATATACATTGTTATACTGTGTGTTTATTAATAATATTTCTATATCAGCGCCTCTATCTTTTTCCATTCGTGGAAAAAACTTTTTCAGTTTTTTTGCTATATTGTGGGAGGAGCATACCCACTACAGAGGCTGCAGATATTTAAAGATTATCAGCTAGCGCTGGGTGATTTTCTTTATTATTTTCTTTGGTTGTTTGCTCAAACCTAGCTGCAAGCTGATCCAATATGGCTTCATTGAGATGTGTGTCAGATAGGATGCAAAGGAGAAGTGGTACCCTTAAAGATACAGCATCTATTATAACTACGGAGATTGAGGGAGATTCTTTGGGCATGCATAGTTTGTTTAACAAATTGGAACATCTCTGCATAGCAGAGATGCGACATTGGTGGGACCAAGTTACTTTACAAAAATACTTGGATAACAACCTAATACCTAGAGGTTTAAGAATCTTAAAAACATCCACCTTTAGTGAAGATAAACCATTTACGGAAGATTGGAATCAGATTTTAGATACTTGCTCAAAGAATCTCATGAAACTCCTTATTCAATATAGAGAGGAAAAAGTCAAAGAATTACAGGTTGAAATAGAATCTACACAGAAGGCACTAAAAGTGTTCGATAATAATTCAGACTTTGTAGAGAGAGACATTAGAGTGAATAAAAAGATAGAGAATTATGAACAAATTCTTGTGGCACGTAAGGAAAACAAAATTAGCAGGGATAGACAAGATTACCAAAAAGGGGAAATTCATAGTTACAATAGGAGGAACAATATGGGCCATTCAGAGTATAGGAGAAATTACAATATCTCCAATGAGGTTTATAGAAAACCATATCATACACAGTGGAAACAGCGATCTAGATATGGTTCTAATAATAGAAAAAATCAATCAGAAAGACCATCAGCCTATGGTCCTCAAAATAGAAGACCCCCCAGGGATGCACATAGACATGTGAACTTCATGCACAAAAATAGATATGAGGTCCTTAATGATTATGAATCTCCCATTCACCAGCCCTCACTGAGATATTATCAAAACTTCAGACAGTCAGAAACTGAAGACGATCTAGACATGTCTCCCCGTAGTGAAGTTTTTTTAGAGAAACGCTTCCCACCCGACTCCAGGTTTCTAACAGGAGGGGGACAAAAAAGACCAAGGGAAAACGGAAAAGGGGGATTAGGGGAGAGAGACGAAAATCCTACAAAAAGTCTGTGCACAAGATAAAATCTACTGGTAAAGGAATCTTTAATTTATCTGATAAAAGTTTAAATGAATATGAACTTGCCCTACTTGAAAAGGGATTGAATTTTGCCCCGGTTATGAGACCTAATCTCTTTAGCCTGTTTGTCGACCTTAACAGGTACGTTAGAACTCTCAGTCGCAAACGCTATTTTGCACTGAAAACAATTAAACAGAAACAAATTGTAGGGACACCAATTATTCTAGATCAGGAGGATAATGTAGCGATTGAGGCATTAGAGCTCCTACAAAAAGAGGGAGGTCCTAATAATGATGATATTATAAAAATATACGACACTAAAAATAGTTTTTCACAAAGAAAAAAATCAGAATTCTACCCTTTACAATATAGAGGTCCCTTCATTGAGAGTTTCTATAACAGCACGTTAGAACATTTCTCTGACGTCCTAGTGGATGCTGGGACTCCGTCAGGACCATGGGGAATAGCGGCTCCGCAGGAGACAGGGCACAAAATTTAAAAGTTTGACCACTAGGTGGTGTGTACTGGCTCCTCCCCCTATGACCCTCCTCCAAGCCTCAGTTAGGTTTTTGTGCCCGTCCGAGCAGGGTGCAATCTAGGTGGCTCTCCTAAAGAGCTGCTTAGAAAAAGTTTGTTAGGTTTTTTATTTTCAGTGAGTCCTGCTGGCAACAGGCTCACTGCAACGAGGGACTTAGGGGAGAAGAAGTGAACTCACCTGCGTGCAGGATGGATTTGCTTCTTAGGCTACTGGACACTAGCTCCAGAGGGACGATCACAGGTACAGGCTTGATGGGTCACCGGAGCCGCGCCGCCGACCCCCTTGCAGATGCCGAATAGAGAAGAGGTCCAGAAACCGGCGGCAGAAGACGTCTCAGTCTTCATGAGGTAGCGCACAGCACTGCAGCTGTGCGCCATTGCTCTCCGCACACTTCACACCAGCGGTCACTGAGGGTGCAGGGCGCTGGGGGGGGCGCCCTGGGCAGCAATGTAATATACCTATTCTGGCTAAAATATATCACATATAGCCCCTGGGGCTATATGGATGTATTTAACCCCTGCCAGGTTCCAAAAAAAAACGGGAGAAGAAGCCCGCCGAAAAGGGGGCGGGGCCTATTCTCCTCAGCACACAGCGCCATTTTCCTGCCCAGCTCCGCTGCGAGGAAGGCTCCCAGGACTCTCCCCTGCACTGCACTACAGAAACAGGGTAAAAACAGAGAGGGGGGGCACTTATTGGCGATATTTATAATATTTGAGCTGCTATAAAGGGAACACACTTATTAAGGTTGTCCCTATATATATTTATAGCGCTTGGGTGTGTGCTGGCAAACTCTCCCTCTGTCTCCCCAAAGGGCTAGTGGGGTCCTGTCTTCTATCAGAGCATTCCCTGTGTGTCTGCTGTGTGTCGGTACGTGTGTGTCGACATGTATGAGGACGATGTTGGCGTGGAGGCGGAGCAATTGCCTGTAATGGTGATGTCACCCCCTAGGGAGTCGACACCAGAATGGATGGCTTTGTTTATGGAATTACGGGATAGTGTCAGCACGCTACAAAAGTCGGTTGACGACATGAGACAGCCGGCAAACCAGTTAGTACCTGTCCAGGCGTCTCAGACACCGTCAGGGGCTGTAAAACGCCCTTTACCTCAGTCGGTCGACACAGACCCAGACACTGACACTGAATCCAGTGTCGACGGTGAAGAAACAAACGTATTTTCCAGTAGGGCCACACGTTATATGATCACGGCAATGAAGGAGGCTTTGCATATCTCTGATACTGCAAGTACCACAAAAAGGGGTATTATGTGGGGTGTGAAAAAACTACCGATAGTTTTTCCTGAATCAGAGGAACTGAATGAAGTGTGTGATGAAGCGTGGGTTACCCCAGATAGAAAACTGCTAATTTCAAAGAAGTTCTTGGCATTATACCCTTTCCCGCCAGAGGTTAGGGCGCGCTGGGAAACACCTCCTAGGGTGGATAAGGCGCTCACACGCTTATCAAAGCAAGTGGCGTTACCGTCTCCTGATACGGCCGCCCTCAAGGATCCAGCTGATAGGAGGCTGGAGAATACATTAAAAAGTATATATACACATACGGGTGTTATACTGAGACCAGCAATCGCCTCAGCCTGGATGTGCAGTGCTGGCGTGGCTTGGTCGGAGTCACTGTCTGAAAATATTGATACCCTGGATAGGGACAGTATTTTACTGACTATAGAGCAGTTAAAGGATGCATTTCTTTATATGCGAGATGCACAGAGAGATATTTGCATTCTGGCATCAAGAGTAAGTGCGATGTCCATATCTGCCAGAAGAAGTTTATGGACGCGCCAGTGGTCAGGTGATGCGGATTCCAAACGACATATGGAAGTGTTGCCGTATAAGGGGGAGGAATTATTTGGGGTCGGTCTATCGGATCTGGTGGCCACGACAACGGCCGGAAAATCCACCTTTTTACCCCAGGTCACCTCCCAGCAGAAAAAGCCGCAGGCTTTTCAGCCGCAGTCCTTTCGTTCCTATAAGAACAAACGAGCAAAAGGACATTCCTATTTGCCCCGAGGCAAAGGAAAGGGTAAGAGACTGCAACAAGCAGCTCCTTCCCAGGAGCAGAAGCCCTCCCCGGCTTCTACAAAGGCGTCAGCATGACGCTGGGACCTTACAAGCAGACTCAGGGGCGGTGGGGGGTCGCCTCAAACATTTCAGCGCACAGTGGGCTCACTCGCAGGTGGACCCCTGGATCTTGCAGGTAGTATCTCAGGGTTACAGGTTGGAATTCGAGAAGTCCCCTCCTCGCCGTTTCCTAAAGTCTGCTTTGCCAACGTCTCCCTCCGACAGGGCGACGGTATTGGAGGCCATTCACAAGCTGTATTCTCAGCAGGTGATAGTCAAGGTACCCCTCCTACACAAGTAGTGCTCCAACAACACGGGTGGATTCTGAATTTTCCAAAATCCCAACTGATCCCGACGACACGTCTGTTGTTCCTAGGGATGATTCTGGACACTGTTCAGAAAAAGGTATTTCTTCCGGAGGAGAAAGCCAGGGAGTTATCCGATCTAGTCAGGAACCTCCTAAAACCAGGAAAAGTATCTGTGCATCAATGCACAAGAGTCCTTGGAAAAATGGTAGCTTCTTACGAAGCGATTCCATTCGGCAGATTCCATGCACGAACTTTTCAGTGGGATCTGCTGGACAAATGGTCCGGATCGCATCTGCAGATACATCAGCGGATAAAATTGTCCACAAGGACAAGAGTGTCTCTGCTATGGTGGTTGCAGAGTGCTCATCTGTTAGAGGGCCGCAGATTCGGCATACAGAACTGGGTCCTAGTGACCACGGATGCCAGCCTGAGAGGCTGGGGAGCGGTCACACAGGGAAGAAACTTCCAGGGCGTGTGGTCAAGCCTGGAGACGTCTCTTCACATAAATATACTGGAGCTAAGAGCAATCTACAATGCTCTAAGCCTGGCAAAACCTCTGCTTCAGGGTCAGCCGTGTTGATTCAGTCGGACAACATCACGGCAGTCGCCCACGTAAACAGACAGGGCGGCACAAGAAGCAGGAGGGCAATGGCAGAAGCTGCAAGGATTCTCCGCTGGGCAGAAAATCATGTGTTAGCACTGTCAGCTGTGTTCATCCCGGGAGTGGACAACTGGGAAGCAGACTTCCTCAGCAGACACGATCTGCACCCGGGAGAGTGGGGACTTCATCCAGAAGTCTTCCACATGATTGTGGTCCATTGGGAAAGACCAATGGTGGACATGATGGCGTCCCGCCTCAACAAAAAACTGGACAGGTATTGCGCCAGGTCAAGAGACCCTCAGGCAATAGCTGTAGACGCTCTGGTAACACCATGGGTGTACCAGTCAGTGTATGTGTTTCCTCCTCTGCCTCTCATACCAAAAGTACTGAGAATTATACGGCAAAGGGGAGTAAGAACGATACTCGTGGCTCCGGATTGGCCAAGAAGAACTTGGTACCCGGAACTTCAGGAGATGCTCACGGAAGATCCGTGGCCTCTACCTCTAAGACGGGACCTGCTTCAGCAGGGACCGTGTCTATTCCAAGACTTACCGCGGCTGCGTTTGACGGCATGGCGGTTGAACGCCGAATCCTAAGGGAAAAAGGCATTCCGGTAGAGGTCATCCCTACCCTGGTAAAAGCCAGGAAGGAGGTGACTGCACAACATTATCACCGCATTTGGAGAAAATATGTTGCGTGGTGTGAGGCCAGGAAGGCCCCGACGGAGGAATTTCAACTGGGTCGATTCCTACATTTCCTGCAAACAGGATTGTCTATGGGCCTCAAATTAGGGTCCATTAAGGTTCAAATTTCGGCCCTGTCGATTTTCTTCCAGAAAGAATTGGCTTCAGTTCCTGAAGTCCAGACTTTTGTAAAAGGAGTACTACATATACAGCCCCCGGTTGTGCCCCCAGTGGCACCGTGGGATCTTAATGTAGTTTTGGATTTTCTCAAATCCCATTGGTTTGAGCCACTCAAATCGGTGGATTTGAAATATCTTACATGGAAAGTAACCATGCTACTGGCCCTGGCTTCAGCCAGGAGAGTGTCAGAATTGGCGGCTTTATCGTATAAAAGCCCATATCTGATTTTCCATTCGGACAGGGCAGAACTGCGGACGCGTCCTCACTTTCTGCCTAAGGTGGTTTCAGCGTTTCACCTGAACCAGCCTATTGTGGTGCCTGCGGCTACTAGCGATTTGGAGGATTCCAAGTTGCTGGACGTTGTCAGAGCATTGAAAATATATATTTCAAGGACGGCTGGAGTCAGAAAATCTGACTCGCTGTTTATACTGTATGCACCCAACAAGCTGGTTGCTCCTGCTTCTAAGCAGACGATTGCTCGTTGGATTTGTAGCACAATTCAACTTGCACATTCTGTGGCAGGCCTGCCACAGCCTAAATCTGTCAAGGCCCATTCCACAAGGAAGGTGGGCTCATCTTGGGCGGCTGCCCGAGGGGTCTCGGCATTACAACTCTGCCGAGCAGCTACGTGGTCAGGGGAGAACACGTTTGTAAAATTCTACAAATTTGATACCCTGGCTAAGGAGGACCTGGAGTTCTTTCATTCGGTGCTGCAGAGTCATCCGCACTCTCCCGCCCATTTGGGAGCTTTGGTATAATCCCCATGGTCCTGACGGAGTCCCAGCATCCACTAGGACGTCAGAGAAAATAAGATTTTACTTACCGATAAATCTATTTCTCGTAGTCCGTAGTGGATGCTGGGCGCCCATCCCAAGTGCGGATTGTCTGCAATACTTGTACATAGTTATTGTTACAAAAAAAATCGGGTTGTTATTGTTGTGAGCCGTCTGTTCAGAGGCTCCTCCGTTTGTCATACTGTTAACTGGGTTCAGATCACAAGTTGTACGGTGTGATTGGTGTGGCTGGTATGAGTCTTACCCGGGATTCAAAATCCTTCCTTATTGTGTACGCTCGTCCGGGCACAGTATCCTAACTGAGGCTTGGAGGAGGGTCATAGGGGGAGGAGCCAGTACACACCACCTAGTGGTCAAACTTTTTAATTTTGTGCCCTGTCTCCTGCGGAGCCGCTATTCCCCATGGTCCTGACGGAGTCCCAGCATCCACTACGGACTACGAGAAATAGATTTATCGATAAGTAAAATCTTATTTTTAAAACATGTGTGAACTGTCAGAAAAGAAAAAGTTTAAGGATAATCTTAATAAAGGTGAAAGAAAAGCAATTAAAACCTTATATTCTGATAAAACTATCATCATTAAGCCAGCGGACAAGGGGGGTGGGATCGTGATACTCAATACGGATGATTATCTTTCCGAGGTCAATAGACAACTTTCTAATGAACACTATTATAAGAAATTGGATCGCGATCCCACCCCCCTTTTCCAAAAACAACTTTCAGACCTATTAATTATGGGCCTGGAAGACAGCGCAATAACTAAGGAAACATATTATTTTTTATTCAATGCACATCCTATTATTCCCACTTTTTATTATTTACCCAAGATTCACAAGTCCCTCACCACACCCCCGGGTCGTCCTATAATTTCTGGTGTGGGGTCCCTCACTAGTAATTTATCACTTTTCGTTGATCACTATTTACAGGACCATGTAAGAAATCTTCGGTCCTATATTAAAGACACCACTCATTTTTTGAACTTAGTGAATACTGTCTCATGGAAACAAAATTATTTGCTGATGACGTGTGACGTAGAGGCATTGTATTCAAATATTTCACATACACTGGGAATAAAAGCAGTAGAATACTACCTCCTACAAGATATCAACATGTCAACACAGTTACGGAATTTTATTTTACAATCTATACAATTTATTTTGGGTCACAATTGTTTCACATTTAATTCAGTTTTTTTTACAGACACGGGGTGCTGCGAAGGGGGCGGGGTTCGCTCTGAGCCTAGCAAATCTCTTTATGGGTAGATTTGAAGAACATCATATTTGGGGGGGGGGGGGGGGGGCATATGAAGCGAACCTCGCCCTCTATGGCAGATTTATAGATGATTTGTTTTTTATTTGGGATGGGGATTTATTTTCTGCACAACAATTTGCTTCTAATCTAAATAATAATGAGTTTGGTTTGCATTTTACGTTTAATATACATGAAACGTTTATACATTTTTTGGATATTTCGCTATATGTTACCGAGGGCAAATTAACTACACAAACATACATTAAGCTGGTTGATCAAAACCGCTACTTGAATTTCACCAGTTCACATAAAAATTCATGGAAAATCAATATCCCAAAGGGGCAATTTATAAGGATAAAAAGGAAGTGTGGTACAGACAGTAGTTTTAAGGAACAGGCGGCTAAATTATACCAATCATTTCTAGAACAGGGATATCCGGATAGTATACTACAAAAGGCCTTAACAGAGGTTAACCAAATAGATCGAGCAAATCTTTTGAAGACCTCCAAAAAACCTGATAGTAAGGGCAATACAGATAGGACTGCTCTGTTTACTACGCAATATAACAACTGTGCATTTAAAATTAGGTCTATTATAAAGAAGAATTCAGCTCTACTTAAATTAGATAATATACTACGTGAAAATGTGGACTTGGAAGGTACAGTAATTTTTAGAAAGTCCACTAATCTACAATCATTACTAGTTAAGAGTAATTACCAACAAGAACAGGTTATTAATAAAACATGGATACCGGAACGTCCAAAGAGTTTCCATGTTTGTGGGAAATCCACATGCACTACCTGTAAACATGCTTTAAGAAAAACCACAGACTTTACTTCAAGTAGTAATGGAAAAATATTTACTATTAAAAACTTTATGAATTGTAGATCTACATATATCATTTACATAATCCAATGTGGTTGTGGCAAGCAATACGTGGGAAGAACTACTCGTATGTTGCACACCAGATTCATGGAACACTGGCGGAATATAAATAAGGGAATTAAGACCCATCCCCTTTCAAGTCACATTTCACAATGCATGAAATCAGATACTTTCAGTAGAATAAATGTTAGGGCAATAGAATCCATCAAATGTACAAAAAGGGGTGGCGATAGATTCAATATGCTATGTAGAAGAGAAGCATTTTGGATCTATAGACTTGAAACGCTAGTACCCTATGGACTTAATGATACAGTAGAGCTGAATAACATCTGATACCTGTATTGGTGTAAATATATCTATTGGGGGCAGCTATATTCATGGGCACGCGTCACCCACGTATGTGTGTATGTGTGCACATGTATCTGCATATATTCTCTTCATAATTAGGGATATTTGTGTTAAATAACTATATGTCTATGTAAATATGGAATATATACAAACCTATATTTTATTTTCCGCATACATGGTCATAATTATGTATATACACATATGTATATTGATACTAAGTTTGCATGTATAGGAGGTATCCATGTATATATATACGAATATCACCACATCATGAGGCTCCAGCTGGGGCTATGTTGTGGATGAGACCAGCACTCCAAAATAGTCAAACAGTTTGTGCCATTTATTGTGCAAATTCAGCAATAATGTACCATCACAAGCGGGTTTGTCTGTGCAAATTCAGCAGTTTTGTAAACATCATTCAGATATATTCAAAGTATCTCACATATCCTGTTAGTGCTGGGGATCCAAATCCTACCCAGCCTGATCTCCCAACAGCTGTTTCGGCTGTCGCCGTCGTCAGGGGAGTGTTACCGCCAGTCTGCTACCCTTGTCACTTTATAACCCCTAAATAATTAAAAACCCGTGCTCACCTGTTTCCGTATTCTTCATTATCCCCGCCAGCTGGAGCCGAAAGGCGCGTCCGCCCCGCCGCCCAGACACCCCGGCGCTCAGTGCTGATGTCATCCGGCTCAGTCCCCTGTTGCCGGGCCACTCCCACTGTTTAGCTCCGTCGCCTCGGTAACAGAGAACACTGTCTTGCCGTGCCACCCCTACGTGACGCAAGTCCAGTGTTCCCCGCCCTTTTGACGAACGGAGGCAAGCTCATTGGTCCGCCTTTACAAGGGATCCGCCTTTAGTGACGTCAGTCCCCCGCCTCCTCGTATCTAGGCAACAGAGCCCCAGCGCCTGGCGACACCTTCAGCGGGGATTTAGAAAAGAAGAATAGCGGAAACATAGTAGTATCTGCATCCATGAAAATCTAAATATTGAACAATATGTTTCCCTCAAAAATAACTATATACACCATATGGCCAGAATTATTGAATACCCTGTTCATATCAAGTGTTGGCTGAATATTGGTAATCTATAATCCCATCACTATATATCATCAGTCATACATTGTATCTCATGAAATGGGATTTACTGTCCCCACTATTTGACCATCATGTTATCCCATATAGACAACACTCCCGACCATATCGGTAAATAGGTATACATTATATCTTATGTGGAGAAGGTATCCGCTCAAGGAATTCAGCTACCTTGAACAGCAGGCCTGATCTAGACCCACATTGTTTACAAAAAACAAGACAAAATTAATTCCTCATTTAACCCCGCTGGGGCCATTGCATTCAATTGGTAGATCCACAGACTCTCTTGTTTCAGTAACAACTTGTTACGATCACCGCCTCTCCTGAGCGGTGGTATATGGTCCAGCGGCATACACTTAAAGTCCTTTAATTTGTGTCCACAACTCGCAAAATGTCTGGCTACCGGTGGTGTGTTAGTTTCCACTGATTGAAGAGCTTTTTTAATTGAAGACCGATGCATGGAAATTCGTTCTTTTAGCATGCGAATCGTTTTGCCCACATAGATCTTTTTACATGGACATACAATGATGTAGGTCACATATCGGGTTTCACATGTCATCCTGTGTCTCAACACATATTTATCACCCATTGATGGGTGTATAAATTCGTTCCCCGTCAGCATAAAAGTGCAGTTAGCACAACTGCCACATTTAAAGGCTCCCTTTTGCAAGCTGAGCCAGTTGCTATTAGACACCGTTCCAGGACTGACATCTGAATGTGAGATACGTTCCTTCAGATTCCTACTCCTCTTATAGCTGAAGAGGGGTGTATTGGCGCAGAATCTATTTAAGGACGGGTCAGTCTGGACTATGTGCCAATGCTTGAGTATCGATTTCTTGACCAAACCCGATGTGATGGCATAGGTGCTTGTGAATACCAGCCGCTCAGCTTCTCCTTGTTTGATCTTTGGGATCAATAGATCCTCCCGTTTCAGTCCCAAACATTTGGTCACAGCCTCTTTTACCTCCACCGGATTATATCCACGGTCAATGAACTTCTGCCCCATATTCGCCAGAGCCTCCGGCAGTTTGGTTCGATCCGATGTGATGCGAGTCACCCTTAATAGCTGTGAATAGGGAAGTCCCTTTTTTAAAGGTTGTGGATGAAAACTGGACGCCATAAGGAGCGTATTTTTATCGGTTGGTTTTCTGAAAATGTTGGTGGTAAAACATCCCTTCTCAATCCCCACCATAACATCAAGAAACTCCATGTTCACCCGACTAAAACGATAAGTAAATCTAATCGAATCAGGCCTGCTGTTCAACTTCTCTACAAATTCTACAAGAGTTTTTTCACCACCAGTCCACAGCATGAAGAGATCATCAATAAATCTAACATAAAAAATTATGTGATTTGAAAAAATTGAATCATTCATGATCTTTTCCTGTTCATAATCATACATAAATAAATTTGCGTACGACGGGGCCATGTTAGACCCCATCGCCGTTCCGTGTAACTGTAAATAAAAAGAATTATTAAACAAAAAATTATTTTTGTGCAAAATAACTTCAATTAATAATAATAAGAAATCAACTGGTGGACCTACATAGTGTGGACTGGTGGTAATAGCTTTCCTCACTGATTCAATGCCATCAGTGTGATCAATACTTGTGTACAAACTAGACACATCCAGAGTCACCAGAAGGCAGTCACTAGGCGGCCTGCCAAACTCTTTCAGTCTGTTAATGAAATCTGTCGTGTCTTTAACAAAATAGGGAGTATGTTGTACCACCGGTTGTAGGTGGTAATCTACATATTGGGACAGGGGTTGTCCTAGCGAACCTCTAGAGGAGATGATAGGTCTACCCGGAGGATCCACTAAACTCTTGTGCACCTTTGGCAAGATGTACAAGAGTGGGATCCTCGGGTAGTCCTGGATAAGAAACTTCTCAGTCTGTTCATCAATCCATGCATTGTTGAGTCCTAATTGTATGATGGAATCTATTTCTTTTTTGAAGTTCAGTGTCGGATCAAATAGTAGTTGTTTATAGCAAGTTGTATCTGACAACTGTCTCATAACCTCACTAATGTACTTGGTTTTATCAAGTATTACAATGCCCCCGCCTTTATCGGCGGGGCGTATAACAATCTGAGCATTGTCTATCAATGTTTTAATTGCAGCTGCTTCCTCTTTCTTTACATTAGAGTATTTGATTCTGTTCTTTCGTAAAATAGGTAGTGTATCCATTCTCACCAACCGCATGAATGTTTCAATAGATGCGTTTGATGAGGGAGGATCAAAGGTGCTCTAAACTTTGAAAGGGGTATGCTTAAATTCAGCTGTAGCCCGTTTACTAAAAAATTCTTTCAGACGTAGCTGTCTGTGGAATCTGTACAGCTCAACCTCAAAGTCAAAGGGCTTCTGACGATGAGTTTGAACAAATGATAACCCCTTAGTAAGCACACTAACCTCCGACTCAGTCAATGCATGGGATGATAGATTGAACAATGCTATTTGCGGGTCGACCTGTTCTTCTCTCTTTGGTTTTTTGTGCCTGATACCCCCTCTCCGACAGGGTTTTCCAGATCTCTGTCTGGTGGTACCCTGCTGCGAGTGGTCGTTTTTCCCCCTAAAAAATGTTGTTTAGTTTTCCCGGAGTTGTCAGAGTCGCTCTGTGAAGTGTTGGATTCAATATCTGTGAATTGTCTAGGTTGTCGTTTTCTAAATGTGTGACTGGTTTGCCACTGGCGTCTATTAGTCTGTGGAATCAACCAAGGGTATACACGAAAGTCCCTATAGTCCTCTTTTACCTTCTTATATTTACCCTTTTTGAATGCTAATAATTCTGTCTTAAACGTGGATACACTTTCATCTAATTTGGATAGCCAATCAGTGTCACTGTCAGCCTTAATGATCTCTAATCCTGCTGTTTCACAAGAGCGAATGTCCTTCTCCACAATTTTAATGTCGGCGTTCACCTGCTGGATAACCAAGAGCATTAAATCAAAGCTGCACTGATTTAAAATCAGACACCACTGTCTGCAGAACTCTTTACAATTACGTCCCAGGGTGGGTTGATTTTTAATTCTAAAACCTCTGGGAATTAAATTATCTTTATGGTACTGCGACAGTGTCAGTCCATGCAGCTCAAGTTCTACCAATCTTTTACGCAATCTTAAAAGATCAGCATGTATTTCTTGTGGACTGTCTAAATCAAAAGCTAGTTGTTCAGTATTAGAGAAAAGTATTTTAGATGCATCTTTATCCAGAAATCTCTTGGTTCCAGTAAGGTCGCCGGCATTAAATTCCATAGTTTTATGCAAATACACAAACAGGTAAGACACACCTACAACCTAATGTGCTCCAACACCATAAATTACATATAATAAACACCCAATAAATATAAACAACATGTGGTTAAAACAACATGTAATTAAAACCGTGGTGCAGTCCAAATCCAGTTCATGGAAGTTAATCTAATAGACAGCGTGGGCCGCACAACACCGAGAATTTTCAAGAGGGTGCTCGGTCAGAAACTTTTCAATACGAATATCACCACATCATGAGGCTCCAGCTGGGGCTATGTTGTGGATGAGACCAGCACTCCAAAATAGTCAAACAGTTTGTGCCATTTATTGTGCAAATTCAGCAATAATGTACCATCACAAGCGGGTTTGTCTGTGCAAATTCAGCAGTTTTGTAAACATCATTCAGATATATTCAAAGTATCTCACATATCCTGTTAGTGCTGGGGATCCAAATCCTACCCAGCCTGATCTCCCAACAGCTGTTTCGGCTGTCGCCGTCGTCAGGGGAGTGTTACCGCCAGTCTGCTACCCTTGTCACTTTATAACCCCACTTTTATGCTGACGGGGAACGAATTTATACACCCATCAATGGGTGATAAATATGTGTTGAGACACAGGATGACATGTGAAACCCGATATGTGACCTACATCATTGTATGTCCATGTAAAAAGATCTATGTGGGCAAAACGATTCGCATGCTAAAAGAACGAATTTCCATGCATCGGTCTTCAATTAAAAAAGCTCTTCAATCAGTGGAAACTAACACACCACCGGTAGCCAGACATTTTGCGAGTTGTGGACACAAATTAAAGGACTTTAAGTGTATGCCGCTGGACCATATACCACCGCTCAGGAGAGGCGGTGATCGTAACAAGTTGTTACTGAAACAAGAGAGTCGGTGGATCTACCAATTGAATGCAATGGCCCCAGCGGGGTTAAATGAGGAATTAATTTTGTCTTGTTTTTTGTAAACAATGTGGGTCTGGATCAGGCCTGCTGTTCAAGGTAGCTGAATTCCTTGAGCGGATACCTTCTCCACATAAGATATAATGTATACCTATTTACCGATATGGTCGGGAGTGTTGTCTATATGGGATAACATGATGGTCAAATAGTGGGGACAGTAAATCCCATTTCATGAGATACAATGTATGACTGATGATATATAGTGATGGGATTATAGATTACCAATATTCAGCAAACACTTGATATGAACAGGGTATTCAATAATTCTGGCCATATGGTGTATATAGTTATTTTTGAGGGAAACATATTGTTCAATATTTAGATTTTCATGGATGCAGATACTACTATGTTTCCGCTATTCTTCTTTTCTAAATCCCCGCTGAAGGTGTCGCCAGGCGCTGGGGCTCTGTTGCCTAGATACGAGGAGGCGGGGGACTGACGTCACTAAAGGCGGATCCCTTGTAAAGGCGGACCAATGAGCTTGCCTCCGTTCGTCAAAAGGGCGGGGAACACTGGACTTGCGTCACGAAGGGGTGGCACGGCAAGACAGTGTTCTCTGTTACCGAGGCGACGGAGCTAAACAGTGGGAGTGGCCCGGCAACAGGGGACTGAGCCGGATGACATCAGCACTGAGCGCCGGGGTGTCTGGGCGGCGGGGCGGACGCGCCTTTCGGCTCCAGCTGGCGGGGATAATGAAGAATACGGAAACAGGTGAGCACGGGTTTTTAATTATTTAGGGGTTATAAAGTGACAAGGGTAGCAGACTGGCGGTAACACTCCCCTGACGACGGCGACAGCCGAAACAGCTGTTGGGAGATCAGGCTGGGTAGGATTTGGATCCCCAGCACTAACAGGATATGTGAGATACTTTGAATATATCTGAATGATGTTTACAAAACTGCTGAATTTGCACAGACAAACCCGCTTGTGATGGTACATTATTGCTGAATTTGCACAATAAATGGCACAAACTGTTTGACTATTTTGGAGTGCTGGTCTCATCCACAACATAGCCCCAGCTGGAGCCTCATGATGTGGTGATATTCGTATTGAAAAGTTTCTGACCGAGCACCCTCTTGAAAATTCTCGGTGTTGTGCGGCCCACGCTGTCTATTACATGTATATATATATATATATATATATATAGCAAAGAAATGGAGCACTCACCAGTCTCAATGTTTAAATATGCACCAGATTTAATATGTTGACAGCATAATTCAGCTGTGCCTTACAGCCTATACGATAACAGATGTACCTTCCAGCATACATGGTATCTCAAACGTTTTCGGTCCTTGCAGACCATCATCAGGAGATTTTCAATAATATTCAAAGAAAGCTGTCTTAACCATTCAACAATCCATCAGCTGCATATCTGGCCATGCCTCACCGGCTCCTTAAATACCCTAAAGTTCAAAAATTCGCGCCAATACGGCGTCATAGTGACCTCATTGTGTGGGCGGAGCCACCCAATCCACACTGAACTGTCACCATTACATATATGTCCAATATATTAGACCTTACCTATTATGCCTTACATATAGCGTTTACGCCAGCATATAATAGATGGACACGTCAAAATCAGACCACATCTTACCCATTATTGTTACCTTTACCTACAGGTGGATTTTACCCACCGCCGGAGGACGCATCGCTGCTTCCTGGAACCCGTGAGCCGCAACACGTGACAACAAGTCACGTGATAGCGGAAGTGACGTTCCGCTTTCGGTTACTAGGTAACCGAAGGACGCTATACTATTTCACAGACCATGTAAACCGCTATATATCACAACAAGACACATAGTAACGGGAGTACCGAGCTACAATAAGTTGCCAAGTAGCCACCAAAACGATCAATTCGTAAAGACTTTGAGTGTGCAAACATTGTTGGTTGCTTAACAACCATACCATTAGATCAAATCTAAGTCTCACAGCAGGTCACATAGTAACGGAAGTGACGAGCTGCATTAAGTAGCCAAGTAACCACCCAATCAATCGACCTGTCTGGACTTTGAGTGTATAAACACTATTAGTTGCATAGCAACCATACCAGTTGATACAATATCGCAATCTTAAACGAGGCTACTTATCAAAAATGGACGTATGTCTTATTCATTTCTTAAAGGGGCAAGGACATAATTATTCAGTAATTAAAAGGGAAAGGAGCCGGTGAAACATCGCAGACAATATAACACACATATCCCAAAAAAATTCTTAACCACTAAATAAATCCTTAGACTAAAGAATATATCATCAGACGAAAGACTATATCATACGCCTGTGACCTATCCAAAACTCAATATATATCTTTAGTCTAATACTATAAAAAATACATAAATATTTTTTCTCTCATTTTTTATCTTTTTTTAAATTTTTAATATTTATTTTTTTATTTTTTTATTATTTTTATAATTTTTTTATATATTTTTCTAAAAGTATTATTTAGAATTGCATTGGTCCTATCTACATTATCTCAAGAACACCCCTAATGGGTTGTTTTCATTAAGTCCATGCGGGGCCAGTGTCCCCAACCTAAAAATCCATCTGGCTTCCAGTTTCTTAAGGATCATAGCTCGATCGCCTCCTCTTATGGGGTCTGGTACCCAATCGATCAATCTGCATCTTAGTGCGGAAACCTGATGGCCTGCTATCAAAAAGTGTTGGGCCACAGGTTTATCTGTCCGTCCTGAGATCAATGCTTGATGAATAGAGCTCCTGTGGTTCGCCATTCGTTCTCTAAAACTACAAGTGGTCATTCCAACGTAGGCTAAGCCACAGGGGCATAAGAGCATGTAAACTACAAAACTCATTCTGCAGTGCAATTTATAGCGGATCTGGATTGGACTTCCAGTGTGTGGGTGTGGAAATGTGCTCCCAGGCAATAATGATCGACACGTTACACATCCCGCACATTTAAAACATCCAGGTTTTCTAGAATTTAGCCATGTGCTGTCTTCACGTGGTACGAAGGATCGTCCCGGCTGCATCAAAATCTGCCTGAGGTTCCTACCACGCCGGTAGGCCATCATTGGTGATTTATTCATAGTGCCCTTAAACTTTGGCTCAGATTGAATAATCGGCCAGTGTTTTTTGATGGTTTTAGCAATCACGGGAGACCTATCGTCATATTGCGTTACAAAGATCATTCGTCCTTGTTGACGATCTCGTTTCTGAGTCAGTCTCAACCGTGCTTTGTTTAGACAGCTTTCTATGACATTCTTCTTGTATCCCAGTTCATGAGGGTACTCCGCAACAATACGGATTCTGCAAAGGCTGAGTTGCAGATCACACAGATGAAAGAGCGGTTCCTCGAGAGGGGATACAAGAAGAATGTCATAGAAAGCTGTCTAAACAAAGCATGGTTGAGACTGACTCAGAAACGAGATCGTCAACAAGGACGAATGATCTTTGTAACGCAATATGACGATAGGTCTCCCGTGATTGCTAAAACCATCAAAAAACACTGGCCGATTATTCAATCTGAGCCAAAGTTTAAGGGCACTATGAATAAATCACCAATGATGGCCTACCAGCGTGGTAGGAACCTCAGGCAGATTTTGATGCAGCCGGGACGATCCTTCGTACCACGTGAAGACAGCACATGGCTAAATTCTAGAAAACCTGGATGTTTTAAATGTGCGGGATGTGTAACGTGTCGATCATTATTGCCTGGGAGCACATTTCCACACCCACACACTGGAAGTCCAATCCAGATCCGCTATAAATTGCACTGCAGAATGAGTTTTGTAGTTTACATGCTCTTATGCCCCTGTGGCTTAGCCTACGTTGGAATGACCACTTGTAGTTTTAGAGAACGAATGGCGAACCACAGGAGCTCTATTCATCAAGCAGTGATCTCAGGACGGACAGACAAACCTGTGGCCCAACACTTTTTGATAGCAGGCCATCAGGTTTCCGCACTAAGATGCAGATTGATCGATTGGGTACCAGACCCCATAAGAGGAGGCGATCGAGCTATGATCCTTAAGAAACTGGAAGCCAGATGGATTTTTAGGTTGGGGACACTGGCCCCGCATGGACTTAATGAAAACAACCCATTAGGGGTGTTCTTGAGATAATGTAGATAGGACCAATGCACTTCTAAATAATACTTTTAGAAAAATATATAAAAAAAATATAAAAATAATAAAAAAATAAAAAAATAAATATTAAAAATTTAAAAAAAGATAAAAAATGAGAGAAAAAATATTTATGTATTTTTTATAGTATTAGACTAAAGATATATATTGAGTTTTGGATAGGTCACAGGCGTATGATATAGTCTTTCGTCTGATGATATATTCTTTAGTCTAAGGATTTATTTAGTGGTTAAGAATTTTTTTTGGATATGTGTGTTATATTGTCTGCGATGTTTCACCGGCTCCTTTCCCTTTTAATTACTGAATAATTATGTCCTTGCCCCTTTAAGAAATGAATAAGACATACGTCCATTTTTGATAAGTAGCCTCGTTTAAGATTGTGATATTGTATCAACTGGTATGGTTGCTATGCAACTAATAGTGTTTATACACTCAAAGTCCAGACAGGTCGATTGATTGGGTGGTTACTTGGCTACTTAATGCAGCTCGTCACTTCCGTTACTATGTGACCTGCTGTGAGACTTAGATTTGATCTAATGGTATGGTTGTTAAGCAACCAACAATGTTTGCACACTCAAAGTCTTTACGAATTGATCGTTTTGGTGGCTACTTGGCAACTTATTGTAGCTCGGTACTCCCGTTACTATGTGTCTTGTTGTGATATATAGCGGTTTACATGGTCTGTGAAATAGTATAGCGTCCTTCGGTTACCTAGTAACCGAAAGCGGAACGTCACTTCCGCTATCACGTGACTTGTTGTCACGTGTTGCGGCTCACGGGTTCCAGGAAGCAGCGATGCGTCCTCCGGCGGTGGGTAAAATCCACCTGTAGGTAAAGGTAACAATAATGGGTAAGATGTGGTCTGATTTTGACGTGTCCATCTATTATATGCTGGCGTAAACGCTATATGTAAGGCATAATAGGTAAGGTCTAATATATTGGACATATATGTAATGGTGACAGTTCAGTGTGGATTGGGTGGCTCCGCCCACACAATGAGGTCACTATGACGCCGTATTGGCGCGAATTTTTGAACTTTAGGGTATTTAAGGAGCCGGTGAGGCATGGCCAGATATGCAGCTGATGGATTGTTGAATGGTTAAGACAGCTTTCTTTGAATATTATTGAAAATCTCCTGATGATGGTCTGCAAGGACCGAAAACGTTTGAGATACCATGTATGCTGGAAGGTACATCTGTTATTGTATAGGCTGTATAGGCACAACTGAATTATGCTGTCAACATATTAATTCTGGTGCATATTTAAACATTGAGACTGGTGAGTGCTCCATTTCTTTGCTATATACAATTGGATGTTCGTGAGAACCTCTTTGGATGACACCCCAGCGGATGGACTATGATTAAAACGTGAGTGCGACCCATATACCCATATATATATATATATATATATATATATATATATACACGTAATAAGACTCTATATCTGCTATGTTTTCCTATAAAATAATTATATTATAATGGCATTACACAAGAAATAATTGTTCTAACTTTTGGAAGTCTCTCTCTTTTTCTTTATACTAGAATTTATTCTAAATTCAGCGGTAGGCGATATTATAATTATTCACTTCCCCTCTGCTTAGAATATATTACAATCTATGTTGTTTATATAAATAATAATTTAGTTCATTGAAGCACATCTTAATGAAACTATAAATATATACACTATGTACTTTTGTGGTTTTAATGTGTATAGATATAAGCAATGTGAGGCTGTCTGTATTGGTAATAATATACTGGGAATATACCCCCTGAGGAGATTACCTTAAGAGTTAAAATAGGAGGGGTTAAATTTAAATTCCATACAGGTGTATGGAATCATGAATGTCTTAAAAACACACCTCTATACAGACAACCTCACTATGTTCTGAGGAAGCTGCCGATTTGATCTAAAGGCAGAGAAACGCGTAAACCTTTTTAAACGTTTTATTACAAGCCGGCATTTCATTTATTTCATCATACGAGGAGATGAATAGGGTTTACATGTCCTGAAAGTAAACCGATATCCGAGGAGAGAGCGGCACTGGGAACAGCATTTGCCGTGCGGCTCACGTGCAGTGCGGAGTCCGACATTACAGCACAGAGGGAATGAGTTACGAGATGGCTGCAGGAGAGACGAGCGCTTGAAGCAGCGCCGGCAGCTTAGTCCGGGAGCGAGCGGCACTGGGAGCAACACTTGCAGTGCGGCTCACGTGTAGCGTGGAGCCTGACACCATAGCACAGAGGGAGCGAGCTACGAGACGGCTGCAGGAGAGACGAGTGCTTGAAGCAGCGCCGGCAGCTTAGTCCGGGAGCGGTGCACAGCCCAACATAGAAAACGAGGTGAGCACTGCATTATACAACTCGCTCCAATGGAAATACTGCTGACAAGCTCCCTCATTATTAATTAAATAACTATCTTTTCAAGAAAAAGAAAAACTGTGCCCCTCCTATGTTACAGTGATTAAGAAACTGTCATACAGTGAACCTCACTGGACAAGCCAATATTAATTCTGGGCATCTTACAAAACAGCTTTGAATTAAATATACCCACTTGATTTCCAGATATGTCCGCATATAAAGGAACTGCTGCCAGCAGACGGGAAGAGTGATTACAATTACAAAATTGGGCACACGCATTGGTGTAACAAATCATTAGCACCTGGATACGTGTTTATTCTAAAGGACATTCTGTACCGTAGCTCTGTTATAGATTTTTAGATACAGTAATTTATCTGTTTTTAAGTGTTTATTTTCAGGATTGTACAAATAATGACATATTTTTGATTATAATTACCGGCCGGTATTAATATAAATAATCATTTTTATTGCTTAAATAAATTAAAAACTATATACATTGTTATACTGTGTGTTTATTAATAATATTTCTATATCAGCGCCTCTATCTTTTTCCATTCGTGGAAAAAACTTTTCCAGTTTTTTTGCTATATTGTGGGAGGAGCATACCCACTACAGAGGCTGCAAATATTTAAATATTATCAGCTAGCGCTGGGTGATTTTCTTTATTATTTCCATTGAAAGTATATGAAAAGGGGTGTGGTCACGCTGCTGTACCCGTGGCCACGCTCCCTTTTCGAATGTGTATCAATGTTTATGTGTACATTGTTGGAGGGTGTGTTGCTGCAGATGCAGTGGGACTATTTTGGGGTGTGGGGCTGGAGCTGCAGCTCTATCAGTCCCATTGCTAATCCTGCTCTGTGAAAACACAGCAGCCAAAAGCAGAGCCTCCCATTGGATGTAACCTGTGTGGGAGGGTGTTTCTCGCCCAATCAGCTGTGGACTGGGTGTGATAGACCTGCTGCTAACCCAATGAGAACTCATAGCCACGCCCAGCGTTAGAGGTCCAGGCACAGAGTCACAGGGCTATTATATAGGAGATGATGTAAACACGAATGATAATTAAAAACAATGTTGAAAATGACCACCGTTAGCATCAAGACAGACTTGGATACTTTTTATTTTGTTTCTAAACACCTCTGTATCAGGGCCGGCTCCAGGCCTACTAGCACCCTGAGCGAGAAAATGTCAAAGCGCCCCCATCCCCCAACTGGGAAAGTGGGCGTGGCCTCTGGGAAAGTGGGCGTGGCCTTGCAACTTCATATTATCACATTATAAATAAATATATTTTCACACCCCCTCTACGCACATAATTAGCAGCCTTACACATAACACAGTAGTGTTCCTTACACACAATGTCTCCAGTATATTGCCAGATACACGTCTACAGTAGTGCCCCCCCAGTGTCAGATACATAAATGCCCCCACAATGTCAGATACATAAATGCCCCCACAGTGCCAGATACATAAATGCCCCCACAGTGCCAGATACATAAATGACCCCACAGTGCCATATATGCCCCCACAGTGCTAGATACATAAATGCCCCCACAGTGTCAGATACATAAATGCCCCCACAGGGCCAGATATGCCCCCACAGTGCCAGATACATAAATGCCCCCACAGTGCCAGCTACATAAATGACCCCACAGTGCCAGATACATAAATGCCCCCACAGTGCCAGATACATAAATGCCCCCACAGTGCTAGATACATAAATGCCCCCACAGTGTCAGATACATAAATGTCCCCACAGTGCCAGATATGCCCCCACAGTGCCAGATACATAAATGCCACCACAGTGCCAGATATGCCCCACAGTGTTAGATACATAAATGCCCCCACAGTGCCAGATACATAAATGCCCCCACAATGCCAGATACATAAATGACCCCACAGTGCCAGATATGACCCCACAGTGCCAGAAATGCCCCCACAGTACCTGCTGTGCTGAGAGGGGGAGTGCTGAGGGCCACGGACGGACTCTTCCTAAACTATACAATGCGCGCATAGCGCATACTGAGTAGTTTTGTGCTGACTGCTGGCTGGGAGGGACAGACCGGACGGATGCTGCAGCGCAGGATCCTGGAGGCACACACAGACACAGGACCAGGCTCCAGGCACGAATATGGCCGCTTCAGCGTGCGGTGCCCAGTAAGGGTGGCGCCCCGCGCGGCCGCTCTATTCGAACATGCCTGGAGCCGGCCCTGCTCTGTATAGATAAGTGCACAGTGACTTTCCGAACAAAATATGGGGTCTTTTCATAAAGCAGCGAAAACAGTGGAGAAGTGAAGCAGTGGAGAAGTTACCCATGGCAACCAATCAGCTGCTCCGTATAATTTTATAATATGCAAATTAGAAATGTTACCTCAATGCTGATTGGTTGCCATGGGCAACTTCTCCACTGTTTCACTTCTCCACTGTTTTTACTGCTTTATGAAAAGTGCACAGTGACTTTCCGAACACCCTGTACTTTTAGCTCATGTAATGCGCTGACAGAACAAAGAACCAGCTGTATTACTATAGTAGCACCATTTTAAGAGGGCGATTCAGAGATGGATGCAGCTGCGCATCTGAAAAAACATTTTACTATCCCTAATGCACACTGAGTGAAAAATAACACTACATAATAATCAGATAATACAGAGATCTTGGTTGCATATATCTGCAGATGTAGGGTTAAGCCCACAGGCCGAACGGCAAGGCGTCTCTGTCACTGGGGGACCCTAACACTAGGTATGGGACCGGGATGCAGGACCCCATCATGTTGGCACAAGCTGGCCACCCCAGTGTTAATAAGTGTTAATAAAGTGTTAGGGTGTGCCGACCTGAAGCAGCCCAGCCACGCCAGTAGGCTTAACCCTATATCTGCAGATATATGCAACCAAGATCTCTGTATTATCTGATTATTATGTAGTGTTATTTCTCACTCAGTGTGCATTAGGGATAGCAAAACGTTTTTTTCTTCCTCAGATTTACCCCTCCCTTATAGCACCTGAGTGACATCACAATCTGATTGAGCAGCTTGACAATAAATGTGCATTGCAGCTGTGCGTCTGTATGCAGCGAGCATGTCCATCTGGTCTGCACATGAACACCCGCCCCAGTGCGCATGCGCGACCCTTCTGCTTGCGGCTGCATCTGGGAAGGATGCGGCCGCAGGGTGATTGGCAGGCGTTTGGGGGAGGGGCGGCGTTTCTGCATTGCAGGTGCATGGTGGTGGAAGAACGGGGGGCGTCGTAAGCGTTTTTGGGGTGATTGCTTGACGTCACAAGCAGACGCTCCGATAAAGAAAAAGGGTAGTGAGCCATCTGCCAGCACAGCCAAGCTGCACAGACAGGGGTCAATGTCTAATCGTGAGGCGTCGCCACACATATGCTTGGTGGCCTTGCCCTGTGCTGGGTGACCCCCAGCATGTGAGGAGATGAACGCAGATCTTGCTGCTGACAGCAAGATTTGTGTCCATCTCTGAATAACCCACTCAGTCCGGGGCCCTTACACCCCCTAGTGGGCAACAAAAATATCTGTCTGCCTAATAAAAATATCTGTAGGTCATCCATGTGTCCCTGTTTTCCCAAGACTGCCCAATATTACTACCCCAATATTTCATTAAAAATACTTAAAAAATAAATAAGACTCATAATGCATCCAAAGGTTCCTATATCAGCTTTAGGATAATGTGCACAAACTGCATGCTAGCAGGTTTTTTGTGTGTGTGATCCTCAATCTTCTTTTTCTGAGCCACGCCAGGGCTATTGCAGGACTAATTTCCTCCCTGTGCCTTTGACATAATGATGTCATGATGAGGGGGCGTGGCCCCCGTGACCAGGAAGAAGATGAGCACCTGCAGGGTAGATGCTAGAGCCAAGTGGGTTAAAAGACCTCAGATGTCAGGGGGAGGAGCAAGGCTGATGGGGAAGCACTTTCACTATCCCCACCAACAACTACTGTTGTAGTGAGGAGTGAAACGAGCAATCGAGCATGAAGCGTGGCGAGCATAGTGAGCCTGCAAAGGTACATTTCGGGTACCATGTTCATGCCTTCTTCCTCCCCCTGGTGATGTCTGAGGTCCTTTCCCCAACCTGGATTTAGCCATAACCGCACCTGCAGCATCCTTAGGATTTCTAGGTTGCAGAGTGCCCCTCCAGGCACTCTGTATGCCAGATGCTGTTGTAGGATTGAGAGTGCCGTTGCTATGCCATGCCCCTCCGGCAGCGGCATCGCTCACCCGCCCATAGGTATGACCCTGATACCATTTCCCCCTACCGCTCTGTCTTGGCTGCATCCCACCTCTATAATATATATATATATATATATACACACTGCTCAAAAAAATAAAGGGAACACTTAAACAACACAATGTAACTCCAAGTCAATCACACTTCTGTGAAATCAAACTGTCCACTTAGGAAGCAACACTGATTGACAATCAATTTCACATGCTGTTGTGCAAATGGAATAGACAACAGGTGGAAATTATAGGCAGTTAGCAAGACACCCCCAATAAAGGAGTTGTTCTGCAGGTGGTGACCACAGACCACTTCTCAGCTCCTATGCTTTCTGGCTGATGTTTTGGTCACTTTAGAAAGCTGGCGGTGCTTTCACTCTAGTGGTAGCATGAGACGGAGTCTACAACCCACACAAGTGGCTCAGGTAGTGCAGCTCATTCAGGATGGCACATCAATGCGAGCTGTGGCGAGAAGGTTTGCTGTGTCTGTCAGCGTAGTGTCCAGAGCATGGAGGCGCTACCAGGAGACAGGCCAGTACATCAGGAGACGTGGAGGAGGCCGTAGGAGGGCAACAACCCAGCAGCAAGACCGCTACCTCCGCCTTTATGCAAGGAGGAACAAGAGTAGCACTGCCATAGCCCTGCAAAATGATCTCCAGCAAGCCACAAATGTGCATGTGTCTACTCAAACTATCAGAAACAGACTCCATGAGGGTGGTATGAGGGTCCGACGTTCACAGGTGGGAGTTGTGCTTACAGCCCAACACTGTGCAGGACGTTTGGCATTTGCCAGAGAACACCAAGATTGGCAAATTCGCCACTGGCGCCCTGTGCTCTTCACAGATGAAAGCAGGTTCTCACTGAGCACATGTGACAGACATGACAGAGTCTGGAGACGCCAAGGAGAACGTTCTGCTGCCTGCAACATCCTCCAACATGACTGGTTTGGCAGTGGGTCAGTAATGGTGTGGGGATGGCATTTCTTTGGGGGGCCGCACAGCCCTCCATGTGCTCGCCAGAGGTAGCCTGACTGCCATTAGGTACCGAGATGAGATCCTCAGACCCCTTGTGAGACCGTATGCTGGTGCGGTTGGCCCTGGGTTCCTCCTAATGTAAGACAATGCTAGACCTCATGTGGCTGGAGTGTGTCAGCAGTTCCTGCAAGACGAAGGCATTGATGCTATGGACTGGCCCGCCCGTTCCCCAGACCTGAATCTAATTGAGCATATCTGGGACATCATGTCTCGCTCCATCCACCAACGCCACGTTGCACCACAGACTGTCCAGGAGTTGGCGGATGCTTTAGTCCAGGTCGGGGAGGAGATCCCTCAGGAGACCATCCGCCACCTCATCAGAAGCATGCCCAGGCGTTGTAGGGAGGTCATACAGGCACGTGGAGGCCACACACACTACTGAGCCTCATTTTGAATTGTTTTAAGGACTATACATCAAAGTTGGATCAGCCTGTAGTGTGTTTTTCCACTTTAATTTTGAGTGTGACTCCAAATCCAGACCTCTATGGGTTATTACATTTGATTTCCATTGATAATTTTTGTGTGATTGTGTTGTCAGCACATTCAACCATGTAAAGAACAAAGTATTTAATAAGAATATTTCCTTCATTCAGATCTAGGATGTGTTATTTTAGTGTTCCCTTCATTTTTTTGAGCAGTGTATATATATATATATATATATATATATATATATATATATATGTAATACCAGAAAAGAGTGATCAGAGTGGCACCCTGTACCTCTGCCACCCCGGGGCTGGGTCGTTGGGGTTTTTTCTATTAATCTGTGCCTGCTTGTCAATTTCATATAGGAGCGAAAATTGTGATTGTACGATAAAGCTGTAGTTCTCGGAATCTCTTTTCTTTATTATATCAATGGCATGCTGCCATTACTATAATACTATTACAAATTTTTATATTGTAGCATACTTACTGTAACCTTGAGTCACATTCAGAATTCTTTGGGATCCTGGCAGGATCCCGGCAGTCAGAATACTGATGCCCGAATCCCTACACTGCTTGGAATCTCGACCCTGGATGGTGACATGGATCACAATGCCGGTGCCAGAATCCTGAACACTGAGATCCCACACGTAAATATATGCCGGCTGCTGCGGGTCAGGCCGTGGGAAGGGGGGAAGGGAGGTTTAGGCTGCGTGGGAGGGGGGGAGTTTATAGATAGGCTGCAGGAGGGGGGGAGGGTCAGGTTTAGGCATTCCCGGGGAGGGCTAAGATGTGGGAGTGAGAGGGTTAGGTTTAGGCTGCGGGGAGGAGGGGTTAGGGTTAGGTAACACCGAGGAGGATTAGGGTTAGGCTGCACGCACAGGAGGGGGGGGGGGGGGAGTTAGGGTCAGGCTGCTGGCAGCGAGGGTTACGGTTAGTGGGGGTTGGAGATTAGGGTACCTACCTAACAGGTGTCAGAATCCTGCGCGTCTATTAGAACCAGAGTACAGTATTTAGCTGTGTCTCTGTTCCCTCTTCTCTTCAGCAGCTCAGCTGCACTCAGTCTCGTAGGATTTTATCCCGCAAGACACAGTCCCAGAGCCGCCCGCAGCCTCTGCAGATGCTAATGGACTCGGAGACATCGCCTGCATGTTCCTCTTTTAAATTGGACGGAAATTCAAAGCTGCTTACATGCCGCATTGAATTTGTGTCCATCTCTGAATTAGGCCCTTAGTGCGTGGCAGCGGGGCAGTTAAGCTTAGGAGGGTGTGCAGATGGAACTGTGTGCTATTCTGCATTGCTGATATGCAGGGATATATTTTCAGACAAGTCTATAGTACCAAGGAAAGGAATGGTGCAAGTGCACAATGAAAGTGATGGCATCTATGAAATCAAGGGTTTATTAAGTATCCTGGATGAAACGCATTAGGAGAAAAGCGGTCATATCTGGAATTATCCCTCTACAGAATCTGTTGTACTGCTAGTCACATATCTTAGCAGTGTGAAATCCTCAAGGGAAACGCTATACAGACTTCTCACTGTTTCACCAGACGTTGGGGGCAAATACATAAGCATAAGGTTTGCAGGGTAATTATCAGCCCTCAGACACACAGGCCTCCATTTATTAACCTGCTTGATAAATCTGGGCCACAGTTCCTTATTTATCTGAACTTCTGAAACATATAAGTTCCCAAAAAAGTTATATTACTGCTACAAATGTAGAATAAAGAGTGTTAATAGTAAAAGTACAAGTAGCATGAATTATCTAATTAAGTGCTATATACCTAAAGAGAACAGTATTATGAAACTGTTATTAATAAACATAAAAGTCACATTGAGCATAGAACATTAAATTAAATACTAATAAACTCAATTAGGCAAAGCTTCAGCCTAGCACACTCATAACCAGCCCAAAAAAAAAACCTACTGGAGGGGAGATGTAGGTGGTCACTAGGTGGGCTGGGATGAATTGCATAATTATAAGTATACAGAGAAAAGGAACAACACTCAAAGACTTTTAAAGTGCTAAAGAATATTGCAAGCTAATATACAACATTTTGTGACTTTGCTTACTTCCACTTTAAAAGTCCTTGAGTGCCATCTATCCTCTATGTATACATGCTAGCCAGCATGTTAGGAATCGTATAGGATACTGAGGCCAATTTCACTTTATATATATATATATATATATATATATATACACACAACAAAAAACAACAACAACAACAACAACAACAACAACAACAGTAAAACAAACTGTCAGACTAAAATATCAGATTACCAGGAAATTTGAAAAAGGTGATACTATTGGACAATATGCCCCTGTGTGCCTCAAATGCCCTACAGAATGCGTCACATGCCCTGCCAGCGTACATTGCACTATATCATAACACTTCATCACTACACTACATCACTATACTACATCCCCTACACGCTGAACTACATCACTATACTACATGCCCCTATGCACTGCACTACATCACTATACTACATCCCCTACACGCTGAACTACATCACTATACTACATGCCCCTATGCCAGGGCCGGATTAACAATGGGGCGGATGGAGCTGCAGCTCCAGGCCACCCATTGAAAATAGGCCCACAGAGCTCCCTTCCAGTGCAGCCAGTGATGACAGGAAAAAAATCCTGTCATCATCAGCAGCAGCAGCAGCACACTCACCTCCTTGCCGCCCAGTCACATCCACCCCGAACCGGCCGGCTGAAGTCCCAACCACCCGTGGGCATATTCAAAACTACAGTAGCTGCCACTGTCTGAATGTGCCCGAGGCCCCGCCCCCGGATCCGCCCGATGCCCCGCCCCCATCCCGACCCGAAGCCCCGCCCCCGCATCCGATGTTACACAGTCTGGTGTGGAGCAGCACAAAGTCACAAACTGTACAACAGTAAAAGTAGAAGAGCAAGGTAGGTGCAGCAGTGGTCACAATGTCAATCCATACATTTATTAAGTAAGAGGAATGGGAGCATAATTTAATGATATTATAAAAGGGGTGGGGACAGGCAGCTCAAGTCATAGAAATACTGCATATAAAGGGGGAGGTTAGTGGGCAAAAGTTACATACACATATAAGGAGGAACAGGGCCAAAGTTCAATATAAAGGGGGTCAGGAGGCACAACTTAAAGGGAGGATATAGGTACAATGTAAATAATATATATAATGGGGGTAGGTGACATCATAACTAAATATGTAAGGGGGCATGTCGCATAAATTAATAAAAACATATTAACATCAGTATAAACCGCTGCATGTGTATAATGCCCACATGTATATACTGCTGCACCTGTATAACGCCCACATGTATATACTGCTGCACCTGTGTATAACGCCGACGTATATACTGCTGCGCCTGTGTATAACGCCCACATGTATATAGTGCTGCACCTGTGTATAATGCCCCCATGTATATACCGCTGCGCCTGTGTATAATGCCAACGTCAGTGGCGGAACTAGCAAGTGGTGGGCCCAGGTGCGACAAAATGCTTTGCCCCCCCCCCCATCCCATCCAAGTCCACCCCCTCAGCCCTGGAGAGGATCTGGTGAGGGGGACCAGCTCAGGGCCAGAGAAATGGATACCTAGCAACAGTGCCGTAACTAGACATTTTAGTACTGTGTGCAAGAATTGGCATCGGAGCCCCACCCCTGCATGCAAAACAGGGGCAGTGCGCGCGCAAAAATACATAGTGGCGTGGCTTCGTGGGGAAGGGGTGTGGCCACAAAATAATACCAATTCATAAAACGGTGCCCAGTATTCTCCATTATTCAAATTACGCCACACAGTAGCACCACTACACCAGGTAGAGACCCTTTTACACCTTACGGTGGACAGATTCCTCTTTTTACACATTATAGCAGACAGCGTCCCCTTTTTACACATTACGGCAGACAGCGTCCCCCTTTTTACACATAAAGGCAGACAGCGTGCCCTTTTTACACATAGCGGCAGACAGCGTGCACTTTTTACACATAACGGCAGACAGCGTCCCCTTTTTACACATAACGCCAGACAGCGTGCCCTTGTTACACATTACGGCAGACAGCGTCCCCCTTTTTACACATTACGGCAGACAGCATCCCCCTTGTTACACATTACGGCAAACAGCCTCCCCTTTTTACACATCATGGCAGACAGATTCCCCCTTTTTACACATCACGTCAGGCAGATTCCCCCTTTTTACACATTACGGCAGGCAGATTCCCCCTTTTTACACATTGCGGCAGGCAGATTCCCCCTTTTTACACATCACGTCAGGCAGCTATGGTTGGCCACAGCAAGGATACACAGCGGTATAGATTGCGGTATAGATCTGTACCTGGGAGCCGGAGGTGTGACGTCACTCAAGGTGCCGGTCCGCGTTACGCAGGGAAGCCGCTCTGTAGGAGTAATTCCGTCACTGCTGGAAGCCTCAGCTCAGCTGGGGTGTGCAGGCGGTACACAGGGAGAAGCTTCGGGGGAGGTAAGGAGCTGCTGAAAGGGTCCCACACTTCAGGTGCTGGAATCAGTAGTGAGGGCATCTAAACGCTGCGGACCGCTAAAGCAGCTGAGTGATTAAGGCCCGCCCCTGGCGCCACATTTGAAATTCCGTCAGCGATGTTTGACTGACTCCTGCTACCCGGCGCCCTCCTCAGCGCGGCGCCTTACTCAGCGTCAGGCCGGCACTGAGGAGGAGGGAGGTGGAGGAGGGAGCCGCAGCAGCGCTGTGCTATTGGTGGAGGCGCTACTGCTGCTGGCCCTCTGCTTCACTATAGGCTGTTCTCGGAAGACAGCCTATAGTGAAGCAGAGGGCCAGCAGCAGCAGCGCCTCAACCAGTAGTAAAGCGCTGTTGCGGCTCCCTCCTCCTCCTTCTCCCCCGTACCGCTGCTCCTCTCCTCTCTGTCCGGGTGGCTGTGTGCTGCGGGCAGCGGTTGCCCGCAGCACACAGCGGCATGTAATGAGTCAGTTTGACTCATTACATGCTTTGGGCCCCTGGACAGTGGCGGGCCCCAGTGCAACGCACTGGTTGCACTGGCGGTAGTTCCACCTGTGGCCCACGTATATATACTGCTGCGCCTGTGTATAATGCTGACGTGTATATACCGCTACACCTGTGTATAACGCCCACATGTATATACTGCTGCACCTGTGTATAACGCTGACATGTATATACTGCTGCACCTGTGTATAATGCCCACATATATATGCTGCTGCACCTGTGTATAATGCCCACATGTATATACTGCTGCACCCGTGTATAATGCCCACATGTATATACCGCTGCACCTGTGTATAATGCCCACATGTATATACTGCTGCACCTGTGTATAATGCCCACATGCACCCTTGGACTCATTTATTGTGTGTAAATCTGGCTCTGGTACTAGCCTAGGGGTGGGCAACATGCGGCCCGCGGACCGGATGTGGCCCGCGAACCGATCCTGCCTGGCCCGCTGTCCCCCACCAGTGCGCAATGACAAGCGGCCCGACTGGCTGAGCCGCTTCTCATTGCGCTACAGCAGCTCCGAGAGACGCGGCGCCGCTGAGGAAATCACGGTCACGTCACAGGGGCTGCTGACCGGGATTTCCTTTCCGACGTCTCAGGCGCTGGGCGGTGCGGGGGGCGGATCCACATCAAGAAGATTGTGGATCTGTACAGTGGACAGCGGATCTCTCATGCGGGCAGTGTGCAGCGGGAGCTGAGCTCTCCAGCGGGCAGCGGATCATCTGGGCAGCGGGAGCTGATCTGTCCTTAAAAAAGAAACAACTCAAAGGTTGGTAGATTCATAGCTGGCGCTGCCTGTTGAGGGGGCTGGGGTCCCGAGTAGGGGGAGTAAACAGCAACCTGTGTCCAGGGAGGGAGGGAGTCTGTTGTTTAAAAGCTGCTTTATGGGTCCAGGGGAGGGGGGTGGGGTGCCATATAAGTTCAGGGGAGGGGGGGGGATAGAGAATGCCCGATCCCACCCACTCTGCCGCCAGAGCCCAGACACCACCCCCTCAGGTTACACTGAGCGTCCCAACAACAGGCGCGCAGTTTACAGTGCAGCCTGACCAGTGACTACCCCCTACGCCTGATGGAGTGTGAGCCGCGGGCAATACTGCCCGATCCCCCTGCTGCCGCCGGAGTTAATGGTGAGCCGCGGGCTGTAATGCCCGACCCCCCTTCCCATCTCCATGTCGCTGCTGCAATTTAAAGCCGTCCTCCTGATCTTGAGCATGTGACCCACAGGCTGTAACGCCCGATCCCCCCCGCAGCCACAGGAGTTTACTGTGAGGTTGAGCCGTTATGCCTGAGCCCACTCCCCCTCTCACTGCCAGCGCAGCATCTTAAAATCCAACCCACCCCAAAAGCTTATAGTGACCTGTGGGCTGTAATGCCCCACACCCGCCCCCACTCCTCCCTGCCACAACTTAAAGTCCACCCCCACCAAAGCTGACAGAGAGCCATGTCTGTAACGCCCGATTACCCCCCTCCTCTCAAAGTTGTGTGTAAAAGGGGGCTGTCTGCTGTAATATGTAAAAGGAGGGACTCTGCCTGCCGTAATGTGTAAAAGGGGGCTCTGTCTGACGTAATGTGTAAAAGGGGGCTCTACCTGCCGTAATGTGTAAAAGGGACCTCTACCTACTGTGCAGAGTAATTTGAATAATAGAGGCTGTTGTGCAGCCTAATATGAATCTGTATTGTTTTGTGGCCACGCCCCTTCCCCATGAAGCCACACCCCTATATTTTTGGCACATGCCTATGGCGGCCCTCGAATACTCATTGGAAAGTGTTAAGTGGCCCTTCAGCTGAAATAATTGCCCACCCCTGTACTAGCCAGTGCTTCCTCAGCCATTTTCCTCACCGCACATCCCTGGTGGTAGGGCACATAGATTATAAGCTTCACTGGGGCAGGGACTGATGTGAATAGGCAAACACTCTCTGCAAAGCACTGTGGAATATGTGTGAGCTATATAAATAACTGGTAATGTTAAAAATCATTTTTATTGACCTGCATTGAGCAGGAAAACACAACAAAGTGCAAGGAGTGTGTGCTGTGTATGACGGCGGGGAGCACTGGCTATGGATTGATAGCTACTCCCCCACCCCCACCAACACACTTGTAGCTCAAAGAGTCATAAATTGCTCACCTGTAGATGCCTGGGCGTAGAAAAAGTGAATTACCAGAGAGAGGCCAATGTTAATTTATTAACCTAATTTGTGTTTCCAGAGAGCTTATTTAATAACCAGTATTAGCATTCCGGCAGACTTTAAAAAAAAATAGTTTTCTAGGAGCGCCGTTTTCTTTTTTCTCTTATTTTTCACACTGGCTGCGCAGCCTGCAGGGGTAGAGAGGGCATGCATGGAAACGTGAGAAGGAGCGGCTGCAACACTGTAGACCTGTTCTCTCTGACATTTAGTGAGCATCGCGGCTGTAAAGTAAGGAGGGTGATGAAGGAAAGGTCGGTCCAGAATGTGAGGGATGGAGCAGAGTAATGGAGGACAGGAGGGGCCAGAGTATGAGGGAAGGAGCAGAGTGATGGAGGAGAGGAGGGGCTGGAGTGTGATGGATGGAGCAGAGTGAAGGAGGAGGGGCTTGAGTGTGAGGAATGGAGCAGAGTGATGGAGGAGAGGAAGGGCTGGAGTGTGAGGGAAGGAGCAGAGTGATGGCGGAGAGGAAGGGCTGGAGTGTGAGGGAAGGAGCAGAGTGATGGCGGAGAGGAGGTGCTGGAGTGTGAGGGATGGAGCAGAGTGATGGAGGAGAGGAGGTGCCGGAGTGTGAGGGAAGGAGCAGAGTGATGGAGGAGAGGAGTGACCGGAGTGTGAGGGAAGGAGCAGAGTGATGGCGGAGAAGAGGGGCTGGAGTGTGAGGGAAGGAGCAAAGTGATGGCGGAGAGGAGGGGCTGGAGTGTGAGGGATGGAGCAGAGTGATGGAGGAGAGGAAGGGCTGGAGTGTGAGGGAAGGAGCAGAGTGAAGGAGGAGAGGATGGGGCTTGAGTGTGAGGGAAGGAGCAGAGTGATGGAGGAGAGGATGGGGCCAGGGTGTGAGGGAATGAGCAGAGTGAAGGAGGAGAGGATGGGGCTGGAGTGTGAGGGAAGCAGCAGAGTGATGGAGGAGAGGATGGTGCTGGAGTGTGAGGGAAGGAGCAGAGTGATGGAGGAGAGGAGGGGCTGGAGTGTGAGGGAAGGAGCAGAGTGATGGAGGAGAGGAAGGGCTGGAGTGTGAGGGATGGAGTAGAGGAGGTGCCGGAGTCGGATGGATGGAGCAGAGTGATGGAGGAGAGGAGGGACTGGAGTGTGAGGGAAGGAGCAGAGTGATGGAGGAGA
Source organism: Pseudophryne corroboree (assembly GCF_028390025.1). Taxonomy (NCBI): domain Eukaryota; kingdom Metazoa; phylum Chordata; class Amphibia; order Anura; family Myobatrachidae; genus Pseudophryne; species Pseudophryne corroboree. Next base: position 88,241,707 of record NC_086452.1, read on the forward strand.
GGAGGTGCCGGAGTGTGAGGGATGGAGCAGAGTAATGGAGGGCAGGAGGGGCCAGAGTATGAGGGAAGGAGCAGAGTGATGGAGGAGAGGAAGGGCTGGAGTGTGAGGGAAGGAGCAGAGTGATGGAGGAGAGGAGGTGCCGGAGTGTGAGGGATGGAGCAGAGTAATGGAGGGCAGGAGGGGCCAGAGTGTGAGGGATGGAGCAGAGTGATGGAGGAGAGGAAGGGCTGGAGTGTGAGGGAAGGAGCAGAGTGAAGGAGGAGAGGATGGGGCTTGAGTGTGAGGGAAGGAGCAGAGTGATGGAGGAGAGGATGGGGCCAGGGTGTGAGGGAATGAGCAGAGTGAAGGAGGAGAGGATGGGGCTGGAGTGTGAGGGAAGCAGCAGAGTGATGGAGGAGAGGATGGTGCTGGAGTGTGAGGGAAGGAGCAGAGTGATGGAGGAGAGGAGGGGCTGGAGTGTGAGGGAAGGAGCAGAGTGATGGAGGAGAGGAAGGGCTGGAGTGTGAGGGATGGAGTAGAGGAGGTGCCGGAGTCGGATGGATGGAGCAGAGTGATGGAGGAGAGGAGGGACTGGAGTGTGAGGGAAGGAGCAGAGTGATGGAGGAGAGGAGGTGCCGGAGTGTGAGGGATGGAGCAGAGTAATGGAGGGCAGGAGGGGCCAGAGTATGAGGGAAGGAGCAGAGTGATGGAGGAGAGGAGGGGCCGGAGTGTGATGGATGGAGCAGAGTGATGGAGGAGTGGAGGTGCTGGAGTGTAAGGGATGGAGCAGAGTGATGGAGGAGAGGAGGTGCTGGAGTGTGAGGGAACGAGCAGAGTGATGGAGGAGAGGAGGTGCCGGAGTGTGAGGGATGGAGCAGTGTAATGGAGGACAAGAGGGGCCAGAGTATGAGGGATTGAGCAGAGTGATGGAAGAGAGGAGGGGTCGGAGTGTGAGGGATGGAGCAGAGTAATGGAGGACAGGAGGGGCCAGAGTATGAGGGAATGAGCAGAGTGATGGAGGAGAGGAGGGGCTGGAGTGTGAGGGATGGAGGAGAGGAGGTGCTGGAGTGTAAGGGATGGAGCAGAGTGATGGAGGAGAGGAGGTGCTGGAGTGTGAGGGAAGGAGCAGAGTGATGGAGGAGAGGAGGTGCCGGAGTGTGAGGGATGGAGCAGTATATTGGAGGACAGGAGGGGCCAGAGTATGAGGGATTGAGCAGAGTGATGGAAGAGAGGAGGGGTCGGAGTGTGATGGATGGAGCAGAGTGATGGAGGAGAGGAGGTGCCGGAGTGTGATGGATGGAGCAGAGTGATGGAGGAGAAGAGGGACCGGAGTGTGAGGGAAGGAGCAGAATGATGGAGGAGAGGAGGGTCCGGAGTGGGAGGAATGTCAGTGTAGAGGAGCTGGAAGGGGGCAGTCACCAGCACTGTAAAAGCACTGTAAAGAAGATTGAGAGCACAGTTTGAAGTTAAGTAGCTAATGCTAATAATAAGGTGTGATCCGGTATTGGTTTCGAGAGTTGCTGTTTTGGAGTAGATGGAAGTGGGGGGATATGTGGGTCACAAGGCAAAGTCTCAACTTGCACCCCCAAGCACATTTTATATGCCATAAGACCATCCAGATGCCCCCAATATGCCTTCAGACTCCTTCATATGCCTGTATAAGTCATTACACTCTTCCACATGCTCTTTATATACCATTAGATCCAATTAGATATGCCATCAGGACCCCGCCCCCTCATAGGCTCTACCCCCTTATTTAGGTCTGCTTCAGAAATTTCCCCAACTGGCTTTCCATCCCAATCTGCCCCTGCTTCCATGGATGTCAGAGCAGAGCTGGAGTGCAAAACCCGGCAAGTTACAGTACACACCAGGCGCGTGGGTTTCCTCTCCCATATTTAAGTGGTGTCTGTGTCAGTAAATTTATCTGTGTTGTCTGTGTCAGTAAGTAGCATCTGTCAGTAAGTGTGTGTTGTGTTTGTCAGTAGGTGGTGTCTGAGTCAGTATGTGTGTGTGTCAGTAAGTGGTATCTGTGTCAGTAAGGGCTGTTTGTGTCAGTAAATGGTGTTTGTGCCTGTGTATTTGTATCAGTAAGTTGTATCTGTGTCAGTAACGGGTGTCTGTCATTAAGTATGTACAGTATGTGCCAATAAGTGATGTCTGTAAGGGGTATCTGTCAGTAAGTGGTGTTTGTGTCATTAAACGTGTGCATCAGTAAGAGTTTGCCAGTAAGCTGTCAGTGGTGTGTGTCAATAAGTGGTGTGTATGTGTGTGTGTGTGTGTGTGTGTGTGTCTGTCTGTCTAGCAGTGTGTTGGTGTAAGTAAGTGGAATCTGTATTACTAAGGGTTGGATGTGTTGGTAAGTGGTGTCTGCCAGAAAGTGTGTAAGCAAGTGCCCCCTTTCCCAGCAGCATCACCCCTCACCCATAGAAATCCTCATTTTGGTGTTCACATTTTATTATGCGATAGTGTCCCTAATTCACATTACACCACACTGTACACCACTTTACATTATATGTACGTTACGCCATACAGTAGTGCCCCTTATTCACATTACATCACACTGAATTAATCCTTATTCCCATTACACCACACCATATTGCTCTTTATTCACATTAGACCACACAGTAATGTCGTTTCTATACGTTACGCCACACAGTAGAGCACCTTATACACATAATGCCACACATTAGTAATGCATTTATACACATAATACCACACAGAAATGCACCATACACATAAGCCGCACATTATTAATGCCCTTATACACATAATGACACACATAGTGCCACTTACACATTTGCTGCACATTGGCCCTCATTCCGAGTTGATCGCTCGCAAGGCGAATTTAGCAGAGTTGCTCACGCTAAGCCTACGCCTACTGGGAGTGTATCTTAGCTTCTTAAAATTGCGACCGATGTATTCGCAATATTGCGATTTCAAACTACTTAGCAGTTTCAGAGTAGCTTCAGACTTACTCGGCATCTGCGTTCAGTTCAGTGCTTGTCGTTCCTGGTTTGACGTCATAAACACACCCAGCGTTCGCCCAGACACTCCCCCGTTTCTCCGGCCACTCCTGCGTTTTTTCCGGAAACGGTAGCGTTTTTATCCACACGCCCCGAAAACGCCGTGTTTCCGCCCAGTAACACCCATTTCCTGTCAATCACACTACGTTCGCTAGAGCGAAGAAAAAGCCGTGAGTAAAAATACTATCTTCATTGTAAAATTACTTGGCGCAGTCGCAGTGCGAATATTGCGCATGCGTACTAAGCGGAATTTCACTGCGATGCGATGAAAATTACCGAGCGAATGACTCGGAATGAGGGCCTGTGAAGACCAGGAGTATTAGAGCATAAACTCAGAGTGTACTCCAGGACTTCTGGGTCAGGTCACGCAGACAGGAGACAGATAAAGATATAACAATATATTTATTAGGTGTTTACTTAGTACAAGCTCTCAAAATCAATTATAAGATAACCACAGTTGAAATTAACCCAAGTACAACAGGTCCCAATAAACAGCAGTTTACCGTCAGACTTCCCAGCACTTTACCACATGCTCTTGTCCGGATGTAGTATAATTGTGGAGGATCACAGGAGTTTCAAGCAGTGTTCATACAGCAGAGCCAACAAGTCTGCAAATCCAGAGAAAAGTGGGTAATCCAGTAGTCACAATGCTCCCAGGCCAAATCCTCAGCACACTAGCAGGAGCTGAGACTCCAGGACTAGTAGCTTTTAGAAGCCAAACTCACACACACCTGGTGATCTCTTGCCGTCCCTTTTTAAACAACATTCTAATTTCCACCACCAAAAGTCCCTCCTGATTGGAAGAGTTCCATGAAGGTCTGTAAAAGAGATGAGTCATGAGGAGATCCCCCCTGCTGTTCGCATGCCCCAGTGTCTGACAGTCCTAGGGGAGAACAATGGGATCTTGACACAATGAATCCCTTGGTGATGGGGGAAGATAGCCAGTCACTCCCTGTTTTATCCTTTTATAGTCATACAGTATGTGACCTCAGAGGGCTCCAACTGCTCTCAGCTTCCTGCTATTGGTGTCTAGTGACTGGTCCAGCATAACACATCACACCTGGCCCTGTTTAAGAACAATAGCTACTACAACATAGTCAGAATGGACCTTGGACAGTATATTCTGTCACATACCTCCCTCTTCTTAAATCAAGGGAGCAGGGTTGGATCCTTTTCCTGGACCAGCCATGTGACCTTTACCAGGTGCGATGCTGTTTCCTTCTTCTCTCCTAGATAATCCATCAGCGTTGGTATGCTCACGGCCCTTTTTGTGAGAGATGGAGAAGTTAAAACTTTGCAAGGCAAGACTCCATCGTAGTAATCGCCCATTGTCCCCAGCTGTCTTTTGTAACCAATGAAGTGGATTGTGGTCAGTCACCACTGTAAATTCTCGTCCATAAAGGTACCGTTGTAACTTTTTCAAGGCCCACACAATGGCCAGGCATTCTTTCTCAATGGTGGCATAAGCCACTTCCCGATCCACCAGTTTACGGGACAAATATACCACAGGGTGGTCACGGCCATCCTCCCCCACTTGGCATAACACTGCTCCCAAACCACAACCAGAGGCGTCAGTTTGAACAATGAACTTCTTGGAGAAGTCGGAGGCAGCTAGTACTGGGGCACTGGAGAGGGCTTCTTTCAGGGCCACAAATGCACTCTCACACTCAGGGGACCATGCAACCTGTCTAGCATATTTCTTTTTGGTCATGTCAGTCAAAGGTTTGGCCAATGTGCTGTATTGGGGAACAAACCTCCTATAGTAGCCAGCTAGTCCTAAAAATGCTCTAACTTGTTTCTGATTGGAAGGTCTTGGCCAGTTTAGAATGGCTTCCACTTTAGCTGGCTCTGGTCTAATCTTACCACCTCCCACTCGGTGACCCAGATATTGCACTTCAGCCATTCCTATTTGGCATTTATCAGGACGGATGGTTAACCCACCCTGCTGAATACGCCTGAGGACCTCGGCCACATGTGATAGATGGTCTTCCCAGCAAGAACTAAATATAGCTATGTCATCTAGGTATGCTTGTGCAAAATCCTGACACCCTTCCAGCATTACATCTATAGCTCTTTGGAAAGTGGCCGGGGCATTCTTCATGCCAAAGGGCATCGCCAAAAAATGATAAAGCCCAAATGGAGTGGTAAACGCAGATTTTTCTTGAGCCTCAGGACTTAAGGGGACCTGCCAGTATCCTTTACTAAGATCTAGAGTGGTTACATAGGTTGCTCCCCCTAATCTCTCCAACAACTCTTCCACCCGGGGCATGGGATATGCATCTGTGACAGTCACCTCATTCAAACGTCGGTAATCCACACAAAATCTGGTGGTCCCATCCTTCTTGGGAACTAACACTACCCCGGCTGCCCATGGACTATTGGACTTCACAATAACCCCTAATGCCAGCATCTCATCAATCTCCCTTTTTAGGCTGCCTGCTACCTCAGGCGTGACTCGGTATGGTTTTTGCCGGATGGGCTTGACCTCCCCTGTATCTACCACATGCTGAGTGAGGGTTGTGGTCCCTGGAATACATGTAAATTGCAAAACCTGGGCCATTAACACCTCCCCCATGTCCTGACGCTGGGCAACACTAAGTTTTTCCCCATATTGGACTGCCTCCAATCCTATGCCCTTCTTGCATTCCTCTAACAAATCAGGTAAGGGGTCTAACTCAGGGGCCTCCATGGGGGGACAACATACTACCATTGCTGCTACATTTCTTTCCACATAAGCTTTGAGAAGATTAATGTGGAAATTTCTGACTTGTCGGCCAGCCTTATCCAGGGCCACAATGTAATTCACTGGGCCTGACTGTTTTACCACAGTATAAGGGCCATCCCAGGTAGCCTGTAATTTATTCTTACGTACAGGAATAAGCACCATTACTTTCTGTCCCTCGTGTAATTCCCTGAGTCTGGCATTCTGATTATACCATTCAGATTGGCAGGCCTGTGCCCCTTGGAGATTTGTTTGTGTTAAGGCCATTAACCTCGCCATCCTTTCCCACATCTGTGCCACATACTGCAGGATGGGTTGACCATGATCAATAAAACTTCCTTCCCAGCTTTCACGGACTAGATCTAGTGGTCCTCTGACCCTGCGGCCATACAATAATTGAAAGGGGGAATACCCAGTAGAGTCTTGTGGCACTTCCCTATATGCAAACAGGAGCTGCTGTAGTGCATTTTCCCAGTCCCTCCCCACTGACTGCACATAAGCCTGCAACAGGTGTTTGAGGGTTCTATTAAATCTCTCACATAATCCATTAGTCTGTGGGTGATAGGGGGTGGTCCTTAATGGACGTATTCCCCATTTTTCCCATAATGTCTGTAACAATTCCCCCTGAAATTGGGCCCCCTGATCCGTTACAATCTCTTGGGGATAGCCCAGTCTACTAAATATGTCACTCAGGGCCTGAGCTACATGCTCTGCATCTATAGAGGAGAGTGCTACAGCCTCGGGATATCGAGTTGCAAAGTCTATGAGGGTCAGAATATATCTTTTTCCTGAATGACTAGGAATCTTAAGAGGCCCGACTATATCTACGGCTACCCGCTGAAAGGGTTCCCCAATTATAGGTAAAGGATGTAGAGGGGCTCTTTGTGGTACACCTCCTAACCTCTGACAGGTATCACAGGAGGCTCGATAATGCTTCACATCATGGGATACCTTGGGCCAAAAAAAACTTCTCAAAACTCGAGCAAGAGTTTTCCTGACACCAAAGTGTCCAGCTGCTGGTATGTCATGGGCTAAGGTCAACAGCTGCTGTCGATATCTTTGGGGAACCACCAATTGCTTTAAGGCACTGCCATGGTCCAGATCCTCACTATGAGGAGAAATTCTATACAACAGCCCGTTCACCCATCCTACCTTATACCCTTCAGAGTCAGAAAACCCACTATCTGCTGCACTTTGAAGTTTGGCTAAAGTGGGATCAGTTTTCTGTAGCTTTCTGAATTCACTTCTATCTACCTCCCCCAAGTCAACTACAGTACTCCTATTTCTAAACATATCCTTCTCAGTGATAGGCATACTCACCACCTGTGGATTGGGTTCAGAAGCAGTAGTGTGTTGGATCTGAGTGAGAGTGGGCCCCAGGGTGGACGAAGATGCAGAGTTTGTCTCTGTTGAGAGGGTCATTCTCCGGGCTTGGTTCCTGGTCACCACTTGAACAAAATGTGTGACCAGTCCCTGTCCTAGGTCATTCCCCAGAATGACTTTTGCTGGCAGGCCGCTAAGAACTCCTACATCCACAGGGCCATGGTCTGCCCCCCAGTCCAGATGCACTCGGGCTACTGGGATATCTCGAACTTGATTCCCTGCTGTGGCGATTCTAACCCTTTGGTCCTCAAGGATCTTGTCTACCGACACCAGGTCAGGTTCTATGAGGGTAAGGGAGGCTCCTGAATCTCTCAAACCCTGGACCTCCTGGTCATCCACCCAGACAGACTGCAAATGACCTTTCATGTTTCTGGGAGTTTGGCGTCCCTCCTCCACTACCAGGTCCACCACATATACACCATCCATCACCTCTGGTGCATCAGGATGGGGATATTCCCTTTCAAATCCCCCCACTGGTTGGTAGACCACATTAACTGGGGCAGGACGAGCTCCCACATAAGGTCCTCGAGACCGGGTGCAATCCTTCTGCATATGCCCTGGCTGATCACATCTGTAACATCTGTGGGGATAGGACTGTTGCACTAATGAGTGTCGAGGTGCGGCATCCCTCTGGTAAGCGGGGGCAGATAATGGTCTGGTTTTCTGGGTCTCTCTCATTCTCTGTGTTCCTGGTTGCTGTACACTGGGTGCCTTCCATCTGACCCGGTTAGCAAGATACTCATCTGCCATTCGGGCTGCTGACTCTGGGTTTGGAGGTTTACGGTCAGCCACCCACTCTCGAACCTCTGGTGCCATTTTATTTAATAATTGTTCCAGTACCACTTCATTCAGGATTTGTTCAGGGGAATACACATGTCGTCCATCCCACCACTGCTGGCACGCTCTCTTCAGTTGTCTGGCAAATTCAGCATGGGAGTCATCCCCCCCACGATTTAGTGTCCGGAATTTTGCCCGATAGGATTCGGGGGTGACTTGGAATTTTGCCAGCAGGGCTTTCTTCACGAGTTGGTAGTTTCCCACATCCTCATTTGCTAGCGATTGATAGGCTTGCTGAGCTTTGCCTGTTAAACTGGGTCCCACATAACAAGCCCACTCCTCCTCATCAATCTGGTGCACGGTCATCAGTTTCTCAAACACCTGCAGATGAGTATCAATGTCTGTCTCTTCTTCCTTAAATCTGGGCACATCTCCATATCTTAGACGTGGCTTTCTGCTTTCTTCTTCTTGCACAGCCTGTCTAGCTGGTCCCTCCGGGTAGATATTTACTCCCAGCACAGTTTGTATTACTCCTGCCCTCTCCCTAGAGGTAGCTCTGTCCCCTAAGGCTTTCATCCACCGCTCCAATGTTTCAGGAGTTGCCTCTGGTCTCTGCATTCTCCCCATTCTTGTCCCCACTGCTGGGATTTGCTGTTCCTCCTCATCACTTAGAGCAATCTCCCCTGGGTGAGCTCTGTCAAACTCCAATAGTAGATTGATTAACACATCCGTTTGTTCAGTTCCATTACAGGGGATCTTCTTTAGCTTGCAGAACTCAAACAACTGCTGTTTCCTAGTCCTCCTGTAATATGTCTCTGCTTCCCTCAAATCTCCTATTGCAGCTTCACTAGCCATTCTTCCTGAGATGTCTCTTGGGTTATCTGATGGGACTGATGTTAATTGGCTACTTTTTACTAAAACCTGTTCCTGTAGAGCTTGGTGTATCTCTATACAGCACCTTATGCTCTTCCCACTGGACGGGACTGCGTGACCCCACTGTCTGCCACCAATTGTGAAGACCAGGAGTATTAGAGCATAAACTCAGAGTGTACTCCAGGACTTCTGGGTCAGGTCACGCAGACAGGAGACAGATAAAGATATAACAATATATTTATTAGGTGTTTACTTAGTACAAGCTCTCTAAATCAACTATAAGATAACCACAGTTGAAATTAACCCAAGAACAACAGGTCCCAATAAACAGCAGTTTACCGTCAGACTTCCCAGCACTTTCCCACATGCTCTTGTCCGGATGTAGTATAATTGTGGAGGATCACAGGAGTTTCAAGCAGTGTTCATACAGCAGAGCCAACAAGTCTGCAAATCCAGAGAAAAGTGGGTAATCCAGTAGTCACAATGCTCCCAGGCCAAATCCTCAGCACACTAGCAGGAGCTGAGACTCCAGGACTAGTAGCTTTTAGAAGCCAAACTCACACACACCTGGTGATCTCTTGCCTTCCCTTTTTAAACAACATTCTAATTTCCACCACCAAAAGTCCCTCCTGATTGGAAGAGTTCCATGAAGGTCTGTAAAAGAGATGAGTCATGAGGAGATCCCCCCTGCTGTTCGCATGCCCCAGTGTCTGACAGTCCTAGGGGAGAACAATGGGATCTTGACACAATGAATCCCTTGGTGATGGGGGAAGATAGCCAGTCACTCCCTGTTTTATCCTTTTATAGTCATACAGTATGTGACCTCAGAGGGCTCCAACTGCTCTCAGCTTCCTGCTATTGGTGTCTAGTGACTGGTCCAGCATAACACATCACACCTGGCCCTGTTTAAGAACAATAGCTACTACAACATAGTCAGAATGGACCTTGGACAGTATATGCTGTCACAGGGCCATTATTAATGCATTTATACACATGACTACTGCACAACCAACCCAGCCACACACAGCACTCACATGGCTGCTAACACTGTGACCGCTGCCTCTGCTTGGATACAGATGTGTCCACAGCCATCTTGCCTCAATACACCATGCAGCAGGAGATGCTTGGCATGAGTCAGCTGGCTGCTCTGCTAACGTCAGGCACCTTTTTTTGATGAAAATGCATCTTATTTGCATTACTTTGTGGCTAGGATGCACAAGCAGCCTCTGCTGATTAAAATAATATGTGGCATGCCTATATTCTGTGTGCGACTATGGCTGTATCTGCATATGGAATGGTACGTTACAGTGATTTCCAGGAATACACTGTAACGTAGCATTTCGTATGCAGATACAGCCGCATTTACACACAGAATATAGGCATGCTGCATATCATTTTAATCAGCAGAGGCTGATTGTGCCCCAATTGCCTAGTTTGCATATGCCTAGGGCCGGCTCTGCATATCACATCACTAGTTACACCACCGCAACGCTGGTCACACCTCCCTGCGGGGCACACAATAGGACCTTCATAAATGTCAGCTCCAGGCCCATGTGGACCTTAATCTGGCACTGCCCTATGCACTGCACTACATACCCTATATGCTACACTCAGTGCTTAAAGTGGTCCTAGAGAGGTGGTGGAACTCACCCCCCTCCCCACGGTGCCCATGTAATAAAGGTATTGCGCGCGCAGCAAAAAGGGGGGGTGGCCTCAAAAAGAAAGGGGCGTGGTCACACAATAGTAATAATGCCCACAGTAGTAGTACCCAAGTGGAAATTTTGAAGTGGGGGTATGGAAAAGTGAAGGGTGCAATTATGTGCGCGCCGAAGGCGCGCGCACTCCTGACAAGGGGGCGTGGCCACGCAAAAGGGGGCGTGCCCTTCAGTGTAGTTTACCACACCATATACCCCTTATACACATTATGCACCACAATAGTAGGACCCCTTTCACATTATACCTCACAGTATGAGCCGAAATTCACATTTATACCACACAGTATGAGCCACATTCATATTACACCACACAGTATGAAGCAAATTCACATTACACCACACAGTATGAGCCAAATTCACATTACACCACACGGTATGAGCCGAAATTCACATTACACCACACGGTATGAGCCGAAATTCACATTATAGCACACGGTATGAGCCGAAATTCACATTACACCACACGGTATGAGCCGAAATTCACATTATAGCACACGGTATGAGCCGAAATTCACATTATAGCACACGGTATGAGCCGAAATTCACATTATAGCACACGGTATGAGCCGAAATTCACATTATAGAGTGACAGGGAGAGTGACAGCAGGGACATGGAAAGTGACAGCAGGGACATGGAAAGTGACAGCAAGGGAATACAGTAGGGACTAGGGAGAGAGAAAGGCAGCAGGTTAGATTACCTGTTTAGCAGCGGCGGTGGTCTGCGGTGCTGTGGATGAGTAGGCTGTGGTAGGCGTGACGTGGAGGAGGCTGTGGGCCTCGGAGATAGTGTGGAGGAGGAGGCTGTGGGTGCGCAGAGGTCCGAGGGCGGGGCGGCAGAAGAGGCTGAGGGCGGCTGTAGTGGATCTGGAACCAGGCTGGCTTTATTATCCCTGCCGCCGCATCGAGCTCCTGTGACCACGGCGCTAATATTTCAAAACTGCTGCGGACCGGCAGCCAATCAGTGACAGATTTGAACTAGTAGCGCCGCGGTCACAGGAGCTCGATGCAGCGGCAGGGATAATAAAGCCGGCCTGGTCCCAGATCCGCTGCAGCTGGGAGTCTGGAACCTGGGCTTCCAGTGCGGCGGCGATGGTAGGGGTGGAGCGACGGAGGGCGGACCGGGAATGCAGCTTCTTTGTCGGCCCATACAGTAATGCCCCCAGCAGTAGCACCCCTTATACAATGCCCACAGTAGTAGTGCCCCTTATGCAATGCCCCCAACAGTAGTGCCCCTTATGAAGTGCCCCCTTTACAATGCCCTCATTAGCTGTGCACCCCATCAGTAATGCCCTTAATGGTAATGCCCCTGTGTAGTATTGCCCCTAGTCGTTTAGCCCCTGTAGTTTAGCCCCAGTAGTCATGCCCATACTGGTAATGCCCCTGCAGTTATGACCCCAGCAATTTACTCCCCACCCCCCCTTTAGTTTAGCCTCTGAGTGGTAATGCCCCCAGTAGTTTTGCCCTCATGTAGTTTGCCCCATGTAGTTTATCCCCCAGTGGTAATGCCCCCTGCAGTTGTGCCCCCAGTTGTTTAGCCCCTGTAGTTTAGCCCCCATGTAGTTTGCCAAAGTTAGTAATGTCCCCAGTAGTTTGCCCCCTTGTAGTTATACCCCCAGTAGTTTAGCTCCTGTAATTATGCCCCCTTGTAGTTTAGCCCCCAGTAGTAATGCTGCCAGTAGTTTGCCCCTTTGTAGCTTGCCCCCTTATAGTAATGCCCCCAGTAGTTTGCCCCTTGTAGTTTGCCCCAGCAGTAAAGCCCCCCAGTAGTTTTTCCCCAGTACTAAAGCCCCCCAGTAGTTTGCCCCTCTGTAGTTTGCCCCAGTAGTAAAGCCCCCCCAGTAGTTTTGCCCCTCTGTAGTTTGCCCCAGTAGTAAAGCCCCCCAGTAGTAAAAGCCCCCCAGTAACTAGCCCCCAGTAGAAACGCCGCTAGTGGTACACATATAGGAGGGAGGGGGGGGGAGCACCATACTTACCAAGCCCCGCTCTTGCCGCAGTCCTCTCTCGCTGCCCGCTCCTCGGCACTATGGGAGAGACGTCATGACGTCTCTCCCATAGCGCGCACTGACAGAGCCGGAAGCCGGAGCTCAGTACTGAGCTCCGGCTGCCGCTGCGGAGAGGGAGACGGGCGCCCGCTGGTAACGCGATCTCAGCGGGCGCCCGGCATCTCCCTGCAGCGCCGCCCGGGACATCGGGTTAGGTGAGCCGGGGGAGGCGGAACTGCGTTCCGTCTCCTGGTGGAACTGACGGAACGCAGTTCCGCCCCGTTCCGGCTCACTTTAACCCCTGGCTACACTACATCACTACACTACATCCCCTTATCCCCTTATATGCTACACCACGTCAGTGCACTACATGCTCCTATATACTGCAATACATTACTACACTACATGCCCTATATGGTACACTACATCACTACATTACATCCCCCTATAAGCTACATCAAATTCCTCCATCTGGGAGGCAAAGCGGAGGTTGATACTGCTAACAGAGCACAGTGCGCTTCTATAGCTTGTACAGTGCACCGCACGCTAGTCGCAGCACTGTGTGGCAAAGAAGAGAGTTTAAGACAGTAGCCGGCATAGAAGAGATCCCAGGTACTGTAGCTCACCCGCACAGCGTTGGAGCCAGCCGTGGGCAGACAGGTGGGTCAGAGACATTGTCAAGGGTGCTGTCTGCTGCCTCACTGGAGCAGCACAGCACTGCCAGTAAAAAAACAAAAAAAACAACCCTGTTCCTCTGTAACTTCTTGGCGCCCCTCAAATCCTGCACCCGGGGGCGCATGCCCCCCTAGCCCCCCCCCTAGTTACCACCCTGTATATATATATATATATATATATATGAAAAAAACAAATGAAAATAGGTGAGTCCTAGTGTAATATTGTCAAATCTTAGGTACCCTTCACCAATAGCCACACTCTAGTGAATTGAAGGAGTACCGTATTAGGTGGAATTCCAACCACCTGATGATAAGTTGTGTATCACTCTGTCATGAATCTGTTATCTCCCTTGGTATCAGTATCGTCTAGGCAGGAAATAACTTGGTGGTGTTCTGACATATGACTAGTCTCATGCATAAAAGATAAAAAGCAGGAGCACCAATAGTGTAATACGTTTAAAAACACATTTATTGAAACAAAATTCCTAGGTATGTAGTTGCCTGTACCATATGAAATAATAAAATCAGCTTATCTGTAAAATGTAGTCTCAGTCCACAGGATAAACCTCACTCAACGCGTTTCGTCCGATGCATGTAGCTGGACTTCCTCAGGAGTGTAGTGGACTGTGTCCACTGTGCATGTATTTATACCCTGTTAATTAGTCCTAATAATGGGCTGGACCAGAATCTTCATGTTACAGGAAATGACATCACTTCCTGCCGGGAGCGACATCACTTCCGGCCGGAATTAAAATAATACGTGTATAGGAATAAATTGAAAGGGAATAGATAAATGTATTCGAATAGACATTAGGTATCCCATGGCGCTAGTGACCCGTGCCACACTACTCTGTAGCCATCAGTGTGGGCGATCATTTCCCCCGGCCCGCCGCGACCGCCATAAGTCACGGCCGGCCCGTACGTCACTTCCGCCCCCCACTGCTCCTGACTTCAGAGCGCCCATGGCGCATGCGCCGGTTCGGCCGATCACAGTGCAGCCTTACCTCGCCGCGCCCGGACACTCCCCCGGAAACAGGATAGCTCAGGATGTGTGTCAGCACAGGAACAGCGCCATGTTTTTGGAGACCAACGAAACATGTTAGAAACACTAATAGGATTGGGCAAAAAATAGCAGTGTTAATTTGACAGTAGTCACCGTAATTGTTTAAGTAAAGAGATGCCCAAGTTCAATTATATACTGTAAACATAGATACTCATTATTGTGCAAAATAACACATGAAAACTTAATTAAAACAAGCTGAAAATTTGCTATGCAGTAACCTCAGTAAACATTAAACAAGACAATATTGTTGTGTAAATGCATTGATCCTGAAATATGTGTACTCGCATAGTTCTTAGCTTGGTTTTTCACAGATTAATGGAGGTAATGTGTCAAGATGATAAATATTTTTATAATAGAGTGAAATATAAAAATATGTAATAATGTAGAAAGGAAGCATAATTAGTTAGTGAGACAATACATAATATATATAGGTTAGGGAAGGTAAAAATATGAGTGGCTGTATAAACATTCAGGCAGAGTAAGAATTGATCACAACTAAAAAGCCAGGCACATAAAAATACATATAAAAAAATATATATACTGCTCAAAAAAATAAAGGGAACATTTAAACAACATAATGTAACTCCAAGTCAATCACACTTCTGTGAAATCAAACTGTCCACTTAGGAAGCAACACTGATTGACAATCAATTTCACATGCTGTTGTGCAAATTGAATAGACAACAGGTGGAAATTATAGGCAATTAGCAAGACACCCCAATAAAGGAGTTGTTCTGCAGGTGGTGACCACAGACCACTTCTCATCTCCTATGCTTTCTGGCTGATGTTTTGGTTACTTTTGAAAGCTGGCGGTGCTTTCACTCTAGTGGGAGCATGAGACGGAGTCTACAACCCACACAAGTGGCTCAGGTAGTGCAGCTCATCCAGGATGGCACATCAATGCGAGCTGTGGCAAGAAGGTTTCCTGCGTATGTCAGCGTAGTGTCCAGAGCATGGAGGCGCTACCAGGAGACAGGCTAGTACATCAGGAGACGTGGAGGAGGCCGTAGGAGGGCAACAACCCAGCAGCAGGACCGCTACCTCCGCCTTTGTGCAAGGAGGAACAGGAGGAGCACTGCCAGAGCCCTGCAAAATGACCTCCAGCAAGCCACAAATGTGCATGTGTCTACTCAAACGATCAGAAACAGACTCCATGAGGGTGGTATGAGGGCCCGACGTCCACAGGTGGGAATTGTGCTTACAGCCCAACACCGTGCAGGACGTTTGGCATTTGCCAGAGAACACCAAGATTGGCAAATTCGCCACTGGCGCCCTGTGCTCTTCACATATGAAAGCAGGTTCTCACTGAGCACATGTGACAGACGTGACAGAGTCTGGAAACGCCAAGGAGAACGTTCTGCTGCCTGCAACATCCTCCAGCATGACCGGTTTGGCAGTGGGTCAGTAATGGTGTGGGGTGGCATTTCTTTGGGGGGCCGCACAGCCCTCCATGTGCTCGCCACAGGTAGCCTGACTGCCATTAGGTACCGAGATGAGATCCTCAGACCCCTTGTGAGACCATATGCTGGTGCGGTTGGCCCTGGGTTCCTCCTAATGCAAGACAATGCTAGATCTCATGTGGCTGGAGTGTGTCAGCAGTTCCTGCAAGACGAAGGCATTGATGCTATGGACTGGCCCGCCCGTTCCCCAGACCTGAATCCAATTGAGCACATCTGGGACATCATGTCTCGCTCCATCCCCCAACGCCACGTTGCACCACAGACTGTCCAGGAGTTGGCGGATGCTTTAGTCCAGGTCTGGGAGGAGATCCCTCAGGAGACCATCCGCCACCTCATCAGGAGCATGCCTAGGCGTTGTAGGGAGGTCATACAGGCACGTGGAGGCCACACACACTACTGACCTCATTGTGACTTGTTTTAAGGACATTACATCAAAGTTGGATCATCCTGCAGTGTGTTTTTCCACTTTAATTTTGAGTGTGACTCCAAATCCAGACCTCCATGGGTTAATACATTTTATTTCCATTGATAATTTTTGTGTGATTTTGTTGTCAGCACATTCAACTATGTAAAGAACAAAGTATTTAATAAGAATATTTCATTCATTCAGATCTAGGATGTGTTATTTTAGTGTTCCCTTTATTTTTTTGAGCAGTATCTATATACATACATATATATATATATATATATATATATATATATACATATAACTACATGCTATACATGGGGTCTGGTGAGGATATTTGGGGTTGGGTATGGGTATGCCGGCGGTCAGAATACTGGCAGCAGCACCCGACCACCATAATCCCGACATTTTGAATGAAAATAAAAAAGTAGAAAAAGAAAAAGGGAAAAACACTGTAAAGGTGTAAAAATCATTCAAACCCGAAGGGATCAGAAACATGTCTTTCTCAATCATTTGACTGTTAACATCATGTCACTCCTGCTTTAAAATAAAAAATAATGCCCAAACCAGATGGGTGGTCTTCAATTGCTGGACATGAAAACACATTATCATGCCATATTTCTAAACAGAGTTCTTGAATAGACCAGAATAGGGACATAGGCCCTCATTCCGAGTTGTTCGCTCGGTAAAAATATTCGCATCGCAGCGATTTTCCGCTTAATGCGCATGCGCAATGTCCGCACTGCGACTGCGCCAAGTAAATTTGCTATGCACTTAGTAATTTTACTCACGGCTTTTTCATCGGTCTGGCGATCGTAATGTGATTGACAGGAAATGGGTGTTACTGGGCGGAAACAGGCCGTTTTATGGGCGAGTGGGAAAAAACGCTACCGTTTCCGGAGAAAACGCAGGAGTGGCCGGAGAAACGGAGGAGTATCTGGGCGAACGCTGGGTGTGTTTGTGACGTCAAACCAGGAACGACAAGCACTGAACTGATCGCAGATGCCGAGTAAGTCTGAAGCTACTCAGAAACTGCTACGAGGTGTGTAATCGCAATATTGCGATTACTTCGTTCGCAATTTTAAGATGCTAAGATTCACTCCCAGTAGGCGGCGGCTTAGCGTGAGCAACTCTGCTAAAATCGCCTTGCGAGCGAACAACTCGGAATGACCTCCATAAAGCAGTAAGTTGCAATAGAAGGCTATTGCATGAAACGGGTTCACTACGGCTGGCCGGCGGTCGGGCTCCCGGCGACCAGCATCCCGGCGCCGGGAGCCCGACCGCCGGCTTACCGACAGCTTGGCGAGCGCAAATGAGCCCCTTGCGGGCTCGCTGCGCTCGCCACGCTACGGGCACGGTGGCTCGCTACGCGCGCCACACTATTTTATTCTCCCTCCATGGGGGTCGTGGACCCCCACGAGGGAAAATAAGTGTCGGTATGCCGGCTGTCGGGCTCCCGGCGCCGGTATACTGAGCGCCGGGAGCCCGACCGCCGGCAAACAGAAGACCACCCCATGAAACAACACCCTGAAATAGTGCGGTAGCGGCCCTCCCTTCCCACGTTCTCTCCACCCCATCCTAAGCTATCCCCCACACACTCTCTCTTTGGAAGACCCTAAAATGTCTCTCTATTATTTCTAGTGATGAGCGGGTTCGGTTCCTCGGAAACCGAACCCACCCGAACTTCACGCATTTTACACGGGTCCGAGGCATACTCGGATTCTCCCGTATGGCTCGGTTAACCCGAGCGCGCCCGAACGTCATCATCCTGCTGTCGGATTCTTGCGAGATTCGGATTCTATATAAGCAGCCGCGTGTCGCCGCCATTTTCACTCGTGCATTAGAAATGTTAGGGAGAGGACGTGGCTGGCGTCCTCTCCGTTTATTGTTGAACTTGATTGATTGTGCTTTATTGCTTAATTGTGGGGAGGACTGGGGAGCAGCTGTATAATATAGGAGGAGTACAGTGCAGAGTTTTGCTGATCAGTGACCACCAGTTTTATCCGTTCTCTGCCTGAAAAAAACACTCCTTATCTGTGCTCAGTGTGCTGCATATATCTGTGCTCACACTGCTTAATTGTGGGGACTGGGGAGCAGCTGTATATATAGCAGGAGTACAGTGCAGAGTTTTGCTGACAGTGACCACCAGTATACGTTGTCTGCCTGAAAAACACTCCATATCTGTGCTCAGTGTGCTGCTTTATTGTGGGGACTGGGGACCACCAGTATAATATTATATAGGAGGAGTAGTACAGTGCAGAGTTTTGCTGACCATTGACCACCAGTATACGTTGTCTGCCTGAAAAACACTCCATATCTGTGCTGCATTGTAGACAGTATATAGTAGGAGTACAGTGCATAATTTTGCTGACCACCAGTATATAATATATAGGAGTACGGTACAGAAGGCCACTGCTGTACCTACCTCTGTGTCGTCAAGTATACTATCAATCCATACCTGTGGTGCATTTTAGTTTTGCACAGTTTGCTGACCACCAGTATATAATATATAGCATTACGGTACAGTAGGCCACTGCTGTACCTACCTCTGTGTCGTCAAGTATACTATCCATCCATACCTGTGGTGCATTTCAGTTTTGCACAGTTTGCTGACCACCAGTATATAATATATAGCATTACGGTACAGTAGGCCACTGCTGTACCTACCTCTGTGTCGTCAAGTATACTATCCATCCATACCTGTGGTGCATTTCAGTTTTGCACAGGCTGCTGACCACCAGTATATAATATATAGCAGTACGGTACAGTAGGCCACTGCTGTACCTACCTCTGTGTCGTTAAGTATACTATCCATCCATACCTGTGGTGCATTTCAGTTTTGCACAGTTTGCTGACCACCAGTATATAATATATAGCAGTACGGTACAGTAGGCCACTGCTGTACCTACCTCTGTGTCGTCAAGTATACTATCCATCCATACCTGTGGTGCATTTCAGTTTTGCACAGTTTGCTGACCACCAGTATATAATATATAGCATTACGGTACAGTAGGCCACTGCTGTACCTACCTCTGTGTCGTCAAGTATACTATCCATCCATACCTGTGGTGCATTTCAGTTTTGCACAGTTTGCTGACCACCAGTATATAATATATAGCATCACGGTACAGTAGGCCACTGCTGTACCTACCTCTGTGTCGTCAAGTATACTATCCATCCATACCTGAGGTGCATTTCAGTTTTGCACAGTTTGCTGACCACCAGTATATAATATATAGCAGTACGGTACAGTAGGCCACTGCTGTACCTACCTCTGTGTCGTCAGGTATACTATCCATCCATACCTGTGGTGCATTTAATTTTTGCACAGTTTGCTGACCACCAGTATATAATATATAGCATTACGGTACAATAGGCCACTGCTGTACCTACCTCTGTGTCGTCAAGTATACTATCCATCCATACCTGTGATGCATTTCATTTTTGCACAGTTTGCTGACCACCAGTATATAATATTTAGCAGTACGGTACAGTAGGCCACTGCTGTACCTACCTCTGTGTCGTCAAGTATACTATCCATCCATACCTGTGGTGCATTTCAGTTGTGCACAGTTTGCTGACCACCAGTATATAATATATAGCAGTACGGTACAGTAGGCCACTGCTGTACCTACCTCTGTGTCGTCAAGTATACTATCCATCCATACCTGTGGTGCATTTCAGTTTTGCACAGTTTGCTGACCACCAGTATATAATATATAGCAGTACGGGACAGTAGGCCACTGCTGTACCTACCTCTGTGTCGTCAAGTATACAATCCATCCATACCTGTGGTGCATTTCATTTTTGCACAGTTTGCTGACCACCAGTATATAATATATAGCAGTACGATACAGTAGGCCACTGCTGTACCTACCTCTGTGTCGTCAAGTATACTATCCATCCATACCTGTGGTGTATTTCAGTTGTGCGCAGTATATATTGTAGTAGGCCATTGCTATTGATACTGGCATATAATTCCACACATTAAAAAATGGAGAACAAAAATGTGGAGGTTAAAATAGGGAAAGATCAAGATCCACTTCCACCTCGTGCTGAAGCTGCTGCCACTAGTCATGGCCGAGACGATGAAATGCCATCAACGTCGTCTGCCAAGGCCGATGCCCAATGTCATAGTAGAGAGCATGTAAAATCCAAAAAACAAAAGTTCAGTAAAATGACCCAAAAATCAAAATTGAAAGCGTCTGATGAGAAGCGTAAACTTGCCAATATGCCATTTACGACACAGGGTGGCAAGGAACGGCTGAGGCCCTGGCCTATGTTCATGGCTAGTGGTTCAGATTCACATGAGGATGGAAGCACTCATCCTCTCGCTAGAAAAATGAAAAGACTTAACCTGGCAAAAGCACAGCAAAGAACTGTGCATTCTTTTAAATCACAAATCCCCAAGGAGAGTCCAATAGTGTTGGTTGCGATGCCTGACCTTCCCAACACTGGACGGGAAGAGCTTGCGCCTTCCACCATTTGCACGCCCCCTGCAAGTGCTGGAAGGAGCACCCGCAGTCCAGTTCCTGATAGTCAGATTGAAGATGTCAGTGTTGAAGTACACCAGGATGAGGAGGATATGGGTGTTGCTGGCGCTGGGGAGGAAATTGACAAGGAGGATTCTGATGGTGAGGTGGTTTGTTTAAGTCAGGCACCCGGGGAGACACCTGTTGTCCGTGGGAGGAATATGGCCGTTGACATGCCTGGTCAAAATACAAAAAAAATCACCTCTTCGGTGTGGAATTATTTCAACACAAATGCGGACAACAGATGTCAAGCCGTGTGTTGCCTTTGTCAAGCTGTAATAAGTAGGGGTAAGGACGTTAACCACCTAAGAACATCCTCCCTTATACGTCACCTGGACCGCATTCATCAGAAGTCAGTGACAAGTTCAAAAACTTTGGGTGACAGCGGAAGGAGTCCACTGACAACTAAATCCCTTCCTCTTGTAACCAAGCTCCTGCAAACCACACCACCAACTCCCTCAGTGTCAATTTCCTCCTTACACAGGAAAGCCAACAGTCCTGCAGGCCATGTCACTGGCAAGTCTGACGAGTCCTCTCCTGCCTGGGATTCCTCCGATGCATCCTTGAGTGTAACGCCTACTGCTGCTGGCGCTGCTGTTGTTGCTGCTGGGAGTCGATCGTCATCCCAGAGGGGAAGTCGGAAGACCACTTGTACTACTTCCAGTAAGCAATTGACTGTCCAACAGTCCTTTGCGAGGAAGATGAAATATCACAGCAGTCATCCTGCTGCAAAGCAGATAACTCAGGCCTTGGCAGCCTGGGCGGTGAGAAACGTGGTTCCGGTATCCACCGTTAATTCAGAGGCAACTAGAGACTTGATTGAGGTACTGTGTCCCCGGTACCAAATACCATCTAGGTTCCATTTCTCTAGGCAGGCGATACCGAAAATGTACACAGACTTCAGAAAAAGAGTCACCAGTGTCCTAAAAAATGCAGTTGTACCCAATGTCCACTTAACCACGGACATGTGGACAAGTGGAGCAGGGCAGACTCAGGACTATATGACTGTGACAGCCCACTGGGTAGATGTATTGCCTCCCGCAGCAAGAACAGCAGCAGCGGCACCAGTAGCAGCATCTCGCAAACGCCAACTCGTTCCTAGGCAGGCTACGCTTTGTATCACCGCTTTCCAGAAGAGGCACACAGCTGACAACCTCTTACGGAAACTGAGGAAGATCATCGCAGAATTGCTTACCCCAATTGGACTCTCCTGGGGATTTGTGACATCGGACAACGCCAGCAATATTGTGCGTGCATTACATCTGGGCAAATTCCAGCACGTCCCATGTTTTGCACATACATTGAATTTGGTGGTGCAGAATTATTTAAAAAACGACAGGGGCGTGCAAGAGATGCTGTTGGTGGCCCGAAGAATTGCGGGCCACTTTCGGCATTCAGCCACCGCGTGCCGAAGACTGGAGCACCACCAAACATTCCTGAACCTGCCCTGCCATCATCTGAAGCAAGAGGTGGTAACGAGGTGGAATTCAACCCTCTATATGCTTCAGATGGAGGAGCAGCAAAAGGCCATTCAAGCCTATACATCTGCCCACGATATAGGCAAAGGAGGGGGAATGCACCTGACTCAAGCGCAGTGAAGAATGATTTCAACGTTGTGCAAGGTTCTGCAACCCTTTGAACTTGCCACACGTGAAGTCAGTTCAGACACTGCCAGCCTGAGTCAGGTCATTCCCCTCATCAGGCTTTTGCAGAAGAAGCTGGAGACATTGAAGGAGGAGCTAAAACAGAGCGATTCCGCTAGGCATGTGGGACTTGTGGATGGAGCTCTTAATTCGCTTAACCAGGATTCACGGGTGGTCAATCTGTTGAAATCAGAGCACTACATTTTGGCCACCGTGTTCGATCCTATATTTAAAACCTACGTTGTATCTCTCTTTCCGGCAGACACAAGTCTGCAGAGGTTCAAAGACCTGCTGGTGAGAAAATTGTCAAGTCAAGCGGAACGTGACCCGTCAACATCTCCTCCTTCACATTCTCCCGCAACTGGGGGTGCGAGGAAAAGGCTAAGAATTCTGAGCCCACCCACTGGCGGTGATGCAGGGCAGTCTGGAGCGAGTGCTGACATCTGGTCCGGACTGAAGGACCTGCCAACGATTACTGACATGTCGTCTACTGTCACTGCATATGATTCTCTCACCATTGAAAGAATGGTGGAGGATTATATGAGTGACCGCATACAAGTAGGCACGTCAGACAGTCCGTACGTATACTGGCAGGAAAAAGAGGCAATTTGGAGGCCCTTGCACAAACTGGCTTTATTCTACATAAGTTGCCCTCCCTTCAGTGTGTACTCCGAAAGAGTGTTTAGTGCAGCCGCTCACCTTGTCAGCAATCGGCATACGAGGTTACTTCCAGAAAATGTGGAGAAGATGATGTTCATCAAAATTAATTATAATCAATTCCTCCGTGGAGACATTCACCAGCAGCAATTGCCTCCAGAAAGTACACAGGGACCTGAGATGGTGGATTCCAGTGGGGACAAATTAATAATCTGTGAGGAGGGGGATGTACACAGTGAAAGGGGTGAGGAATCGGAGGATGATGATGAGGTAGACATCTTGCCTCTGTAGAGCCAGTTTGTGCAAGGAGAGATTGCTTGCTTCTTTTTTTGGTGGGGGCCCAAATCAACCAGTCATTTCAGTCACAGTCGTGTGGTAGACCCTGTCGCTGAAATGATGGGTTCGTTAAAGTGTGCATGTCCTGTTTATACAACACAAGGGTGGGTGGGAGGGCCAAAGGACAATTCCATCTTGCACCTCTTTTTTCTTTAATTTTTCTTTGCATCATGTGCTGTTTGGGGACAATTTTTTTGAAATGCCATCCTGCCTGACACTGCAGTGCCACTCCTAGATGGGCCAGGTGTTTGTGTCGGCCACTTGGGTCGCTTAGCTTAGTCACACAGCGACCTTGGTGCGCCTCTTTTTTTCTTTGCATCATGTGCTGTTTGGGGACAATTTTTTTGAAGTGCCATCCTGCCTGACACTGCAGTGCCACTCCTAGATGGGCCAGGTGTTTGTGTCGGCCACTTGGGTCGCTTAGCTTAGTCACACAGCGACCTTGGTGCGCCTCTTTTTTTCTTTGCATCATGTGCTGTTTGGGGACAATTTTTTTGAAGTGCCATCCTGCCTGACACTGCAGTGCCACTCCTAGATGGGCCAGGTGTTTGTGTCGGCCACTTGGGTCGCTCAGCTTAGTCACACAGCGACCTTGGTGCGCCTCTTTTTTTCTTTGCATCATGTGCTGTTTGGGGACAATTTTTTTGAAGTGCCATCCTGCCTGACACTGCAGTGCCACTCCTAGATGGGCCAGATGTTTGTGTCGGCCACTTGGGTCGCTTAGCTTAGCCATCCAGCGACCTTGGTGCGCCTCTTTTTTTCTTTGCATCATGTGCTGTTTGGGGACAATTTTTTTGAAGTGTCATCCTGCCTGACACTGCAGTGCCACTCCTAGATGGGCCAGGTGTTTGTGTCGGCCACTTGGGTCGCTTAGCTTAGCCATCCAGCGACCTCGGTGCAAATTTTAGGACTAAAAATAATATTGCGAGGTGTGAGGTGTTCAGAATAGATGAAAATGAGTGGAAATTATGGTTATTGAGGTTAATAACACTATGGGATCAAAATGACCCCCAAATTCTATGATTTAAGCTGTTTTTTTAGGGTTTTTTTGAAAAAAACACCCGAATCCAAAACACACCCGAATCCGACAAAAATTTTTCGGTGAGGTTTTGCCAAAACGCGTCCGAATCCAAAACACGGCTGCGGAACCGAATCCAAAACCAAAACACAAAACCCGAAAAAAATGTCCGGTGCACATCACTAATTATTTCATCGGTCATTGGCCCTCTCACCTCTTTTTGGTTAACTCTAGGTTCCTACCAGTTATCAATCCCTGTATCTTTTGTAGCTGGACGTCTGTGGGTCTCTTTAGAGTCGGTCAGCTGGTGAAGGATACCGATATTAAACAGTTTTCAGAGATTCAAGCAAAATGGGATTTCTACATTTTGATTTTTGGAAGTTCCTACAAAGGTGCCATTTTTTCAAGTTCAGAAAACAGGACAACCCTTGCCAAGAGGGATCTTACCTCTTTCTTGAAACTCTGCATCTCGCCCCAATCTCCCTCTCACACGGTATCTGCTCTCTACCAGTTACTATTGGCCTCATTTCTAAAATGTCTGGGCTGATGTCATTGCCACCTTGCAGCAAATTTTAGGTACCGAAGTAACTAAAGACCCCGCGTTTTGGTTACTCAGCCAGTCTTTAATCCCGGTATTTTGGAACTTTCCCAAATCTCCCACAGGCAAGGAATGGCTCCATAAGATTGATTATGTTATGTCAATGAAGGAAATCTTGATCGCTTCAAAAGACAAGCCCAGTGATGTTGCTAGCACCTGTTTCCCTTGGTTGGAATAGAAGTCATCAGCTGATTATAAGACTTACATGACTGCAATCTGACAAGACACATGATCTGAGTTCCTAAGTACTTTGATTCACTCCATTCTTCTCCCTTATATTCATGGACTGCAGACATTTTCTTTCTTTCTTTCTTTTTTTTTTTCTGCCATGGCGGCTGACCCTCCCTTATGCTTTTTCTACCAATTTACGCTCCTTACATTTCTGTTTCCTGCCTTTTATTTCTTCTTTTTCCTCTTCTTAGTTACTGTTGTTCTTTATAAGATTAATTAAGAATTATAAGTTACTAGTTGAAGTACCCGGCGTTGCCTGGGTTTAGGTTATTACATTATCAATGAGTTAGATGTAACTGTCCACATTTTAAAAATAACTAGCAGCTTAGTGGCTCTTCCATCACTCCCATTAGCAGCGTAACAGCTCTTCCAACACTCCCATGAGGTGACTGCCAAGTGTAATTTTTTTTAGTAGCCCTAATCCCCAGTTTTCCTTTCTGTTAATTTTTATAAACACAAAAAAACCACATAAAACAATAAAAAAAATTAAAAGAAAAAGAGAAAGAAACAATGTAAAGGTGTAAAATTTATTGTTGAAAACTGGAGAGATCAGGAACATGTCTTTATTAATCATGTGACTGTTTGCCTCATGTCCCTGTTTAAAAATAAAAAATGTGAAAAAGAAAAAGAAACACTGTAAAAGTGTAAAGATTATTATTGCAACATTCATTATTTCTATGGTGTATATATGATGATGGATCCAGAGGTCTAGAGGAGGTGTATCAGGGCTATGAGGAGCGGACGTGGGGGCACTTCTCGGGAGCCAAAGTTACATCCACCTCCTATGTGCCTTAATGTTACACGTGTGGGCAGGGTCAGACTGGCCCACAGGGGAAACCACTGGTGGGCCCCATTGCCTGTGGGCTCACCTCCTCCTCTAGGGACTAGGTTCCAGGCTGGATCCTAGTGCACTTTAATTATACATATGTTACCTTATACTGCACAGGACTATGGGACCAGCCCATGCACTCTCTTACTGTTACGTGGGCCTCTGTGGTGGTTGGCCACACCTCCACTCCACTATTGCCTGGCCACATCCTTAAGCATGGGCCCCTTCCACTGCATTTCCCCAGTGGGCCCTTGTTGCCCCAGTCCGACACTGTGTGTGGGCACGGAGGAAGCGCTGAGGCATTATGTGGTACAGCCTGATAGTAGCGTCTGCACCCGATTAGACCCGCAGCAGCGATCAGCGCAGTATAAAAGGAGGTTGCATACAGAGACATGCTGAAGTTTTTTGCTAGATGAGATCAGTGGTGCCCTCCAGGGGCCGGAACCAATAGGCAGCCACCTAAAGCTGCCTAACATATAATTTGTATTTCCATCAACCACTCCCTTATTCCCATTATCCACTCCTACATTCCTATCACTCATACTCTCCCCCTCAGACTCTCCACCTCTCTACAAAACTTCAAACGGGCTCTCAAGACCCACTTCTTCACCAAACCCAGCCAAATCTCATCCCAGCCCTCTGTTCCATGCTCTCTATGTAGCCTATCGGTGTCACCCCTGTCTGTCTACTCCTCCCCTTTAGAATGTAAGCTCTCATGAGCAGGGCCCTCTTCCCACACATACTTATCCTTTTTATTACTTTAATAATCTTCAACTGTACCACATCCTGCAGTCTTCTGCCACCTGATCCTTATTTCAGTGTCATCTGCTGATATAGCTATGTTTTATTTCCTCTGTACTTGTCCTCAGGGGTGTATCTACCTATTGGCCAGGATGGCACTCGCCAGGGGCGCCAGGCAAGGAGGGGGCGCCGTCCGGCTGTGCCATGCATGGCCAGGGGGTAAAACCAAGTGGTACTGTTAGACTTGGTGTCTGTCTGTTAGTGCCGGCGTCAGTGTCCGGCAGCAGTGCACTGCACCTCGCTTGTAATCAGACTCAACATAAACTTCAGCTCCCAGCAGCCCTTGTTGCTGGGAGCTCCTAGCACCAAGGGCTGCTAGGAGCTGTAGTTTACTTTGAGTCTGATTGATCACTAGTGCTGAGCTGTGCCGCTGGACACTGGCGCCGGCAGTGACAGACAGTCACCAGGTACAGTCAGGGCTGGATTATTGGGGGGAAGGGGGGGAGGGTCAAGGCACAGGACTGCACTGCCCTGTATTGGGCTAGGGCCATGGACGGAGTGGAAGCACAGGGGTAGGACTACACGACACTCACTGCCAGGCAGCCCAGCAGCATGGAGGAGAGGGAGAGAGGACAATGAGCTACTAAAGTACATGCAGTCAGCGTACCCTGTCTGTAATGTGGGGGGTGGGGGGATACTATATAGTCTGTCGGTATGTGTGTCTGTGACTGAATTTATGTATGTATGTGACTATGTATGAATGCATGTTTGTGTGTGTATAAGTATTTACTGTATTTATGTGTGTATTAGTGTGTGACTATATATGAATGCATGTTTGTGTGTGTATAAGTATTTACTGTATTTATGTGTGTTTTAGTGTGTGACTATGTATGTGAATAAGTGTGTAACAATGTACAGTATGTATGGGACTGTATTTGTATATACTGCATGTGTGACTGTACTGTATATCATATGTATGTGTTTTGTGTGTGACTATGTATGTAAGTGTACATGTGTGTGCCTATGGGCAGGATCACATATACTAATGGCAAATGTGGTTTGACCGCATTCCCGATATAAAATTAGGAATATATTTATTAGCACTGGTCCACATTTCCATTTTCTATTTGCATTCCCCATATGCCCTTTATAGACTGTGTTTTCTATAGGGGTATGACTGTGTGGCATAACGTGAATAAGAGACACTACTGTGTGGTGTAATGTGATACTGTGTGGCATAATTTGAATTGGAAGTACTATTGTGTGGCCAGAGATGAGCGCCTGAAATTTTTCGGGTTTTGTGTTTTGGTTTTGGGTTCGGTTCCGCGGCCGTGTTTTGGGTTCGAACGCGTTTTGGCAAAACCTCACCGAATTATTTTTGTCGGATTCGGGTGTGTTTTGGATTCGGGTGTTTTTTTCAAAAAACCCTAAAAAACAGCTTAAATCATAGAATTTGGGGGTAATTTTGATCCCAAAGTATTATTAACCTCAAAAAACATAATTTACACTCATTTTCAGCCTATTCTGAACACATCACACCTCACAATATTATTTTTAGTCCTAAAATTTGCACCGAGGTCGCTGTGTGAGTAAGATAAGCGACCCTAGTGGCCGACACAAACACCGGGCCCATCTAGGAGTGGCACTGCAGTGTCACGCAGGATGTCCCTTCCAAAAAACCCTCCCCAAACAGCACATGACGCAAAGAAAAAAAGAGGCGCAATGAGGTAGCTGTGTGAGTAAGATTAGCGACCCTAGTGGCCAACACAAACACCGGGCCCATCTAGGAGTGGCACTGCAGTGTCACGCAGGATGTCCCTTCCAAAAAACCCTCCCCAAACAGCACATGACGCAAAGAAAAAAAGAGGCGCAATGAGGTAGCTGACTGTGTGAGAAAGATAAGCGACCCTAGTGGCCGACACAAACACCGGGCCCATCTAGGAGTGGCACTGCAGTGTCACGCAGGATGGCCCTTCCAAAAAACCCTCCCCAAACAGCACATGACGCAAAGAAAAAAAGAGGCGCAATGAGGTAGCTGACTGTGTGAGTAAGATTAGCGACCCTAGTGGCCGACACAAACACCGGGCACATCTAGGAGTGGCACTGCAGTGTCACGCAGGATGTCCCTTCCAAAAAACCCTCCCCAAACAGCACATGACGCAAAGAAAAAAAGAGGCGCAATGAGGTAGCTGTGTGAGTAAGATTAGCGACCCTAGTGGCCGACACAAACACCGGGCCCATCTAGGAGTGGCACTGCAGTGTCACGCAGGATGTCCCTTCCAAAAAACCCTCCCCAATCAGCACATGATGCAAAGAAAAAGAAAAGAAAAAAGAGGTGCAAGATGGAATTATCCTTGGGCCCTCCCACCCACCCTTATGTTGTATAAACAAAACAGGACATGCACACTTTAACCAACCCATCATTTCAGTGACAGGGTCTGCCACACGACTGTGACTGATATGACGGGTTGGTTTGGACCCCCCCCAAAAAAGAAGCAATTAATCTCTCCTTGCACAAACTGGCTCTACAGAGGCAAGATGTCCACCTCATCTTCACCCTCCGATATATCACCGTGTACATCCCCCTCCTCACAGATTATCAATTCGTCCCCACTGGAATCCACCATCTCAGCTCCCTGTGTACTTTGTGGAGGCAATTGCTGCTGGTCAATGTCTCCGCGGAGGAATTGATTATAATTCATTTTAATGAACATCATCTTCTCCACATTTTCTGGATGTAACCTCGTACGCCGATTGCTGACAAGGTGAGCGGCGGCACTAAACACTCTTTCGGAGTACACACTTGTGGGAGGGCAACTTAGGTAGAATAAAGCCAGTTTGTGCAAGGGCCTCCAAATTGCCTCTTTTTCCTGCCAGTATAAGTACGGACTGTGTGACGTGCCTACTTGGATGCGGTCACTCATATAATCCTCCACCATTCTATCAATGTTGAGAGAATCATATGCAGTGACAGTAGACGACATGTCCGTAATCGTTGTCAGGTCCTTCAGTCCGGACCAGATGTCAGCATCAGCAGTCGCTCCAGACTGCCCTGCATCACCGCCAGCGGGTGGGCTCGGAATTCTGAGCCTTTTCCTCGCACCCCCAGTTGCGGGAGAATGTGAAGGAGGAGATGTTGACAGGTCGCGTTCCGCTTGACTTGACAATTTTGTCACCAGCAGGTCTTTCAACCCCAGCAGACCTGTGTCTGCCGGAAAGAGAGATCCAAGGTAGGCTTTAAATCTAGGATCGAGCACGGTGGCCAAAATGTAGTGCTCTGATTTCAACAGATTGACCACCCGTGAATCCTTGTTAAGCGAATTAAGGGCTGCATCCACAAGTCCCACATGCCTAGCGGAATCGCTCCGTGTTAGCTCCTTCTTCAATGCCTCCAGCTTCTTCTGCAAAAGCCTGATGAGGGGAATGACCTGACTCAGGCTGGCAGTGTCTGAACTGACTTCACGTGTGGCAAGTTCAAAGGGCATCAGAACCTTGCACAACGTTGAAATCATTCTCCACTGCACTTGAGACAGGTGCATTCCACCTACTATATCGTGCTCAATTGTATAGGCTTGAATGGCCTTTTGCTGCTCCTCCAACCTCTGAAGCATATAGAGGGTTGAATTCCACCTCGTTACCACTTCTTGCTTCAGATGATGGCAGGGCAGGTTCAGTAGTTTTTGGTGGTGCTCCAGTTTTCTGTACGTGGTGCCTGTACGCCGAAAGTGTCCCGCAATTCTTCTGGCCACCGACAGCATCTCTTGCACGCCCCTGTCGTTTTTTAAAAAATTCTGCACCACCAAATTCAAGGTATGTGCAAAACATGGGACGTGCTGGAATTGGCCCAGATTTAATGCACACACAATATTGCTGGCGTTGTCCGATGCCACAAATCCACAGGAGAGTCCAATTGGGGTAAGCCATTCCGCGATGATCTTCCTCAGTTGCCGTAAGAGGTTTTCAGCTGTGTGCGTATTCTGGAAAGCGGTGATACAAAGCGTAGCCTGCCTAGGAAAGAGTTGGCGTTTGCGAGATGCTGCTACTGGTGCCGCCGCTGCTGTTCTTGCGGCGGGAGTCCATACATCTACCCAGTGGGCTGTCACAGTCATATAGTCCTGACCCTGCCCTGCTCCACTTGTCCACATGTCCGTGGTTAAGTGGACATTGGGTACAGCTGCATTTTTTAGGACACTGGTGACTCTTTTTCTGAGGTCTGTGTACATTTTCGGTATCGCCTGCCTAGAGAAATGGAACCTAGATGGTATTTGGTACCGGGGACACAGTACCTCCAACAAGTCTCTAGTTGGCTCTGCAGTAATGATGGATACCGGAACCACGTTTCTCACCACCCAGGATGCCAAGGCCTGAGTTATCCGCTTTGCAGTAGGATGACTGCTGTGATATTTCATCTTCCTCGCAAAGGACTGTTGAACAGTCAATTGCTTACTGGAAGTAGTACAAGTGGGCTTACGACTTCCCCTCTGGGATGACCATCGACTCCCAGCGGCAACAACAGCAGCGCCAGCAGCAGTAGGCGTTACACGCAAGGATGCATCGGAGGAATCCCAGGCAGGAGAGGACTCGTCAGACTTGCCAGTGACATGGCCTGCAGGACTATTGGCATTCCTGGGGAAGGAGGAAATTGACACTGAGGGAGTTGGTGGGGTGGTTTGCGTGAGCTTGGTTACAAGAGGAAGGGATTTACTGGTCAGTGGACTGCTTCCGCTGTCACCCAAAGTTTTTGAACTTGTCACTGACTTATTATGAATGCGCTGCAGGTGACGTATAAGGGAGGATGTTCCGAGGTGGTTAACGTCCTTACCCCTACTTATTACAGCTTGACAAAGGGAACACACGGCTTGACACCTGTTGTCCGCATTTCTGGTGAAATACCTCCACACCGAAGAGCTGATTTTTTTGGTATTTTCACCTGGCATGTCAACGGCCATATTCCTCCCACGGACAACAGGTGTCTCCCCGGGTGCCTGACTTAAACAAACCACCTCACCATCAGAATCCTCCTGGTCAATTTCCTCCCCAGCGCCAGCAACACCCATATCCTCCTCATCCTGGTGTACTTCAACACTGACATCTTCAATCTGACTATCAGGAACTGGACTGCGGGTGCTCCTTCCAGCACTTGCAGGGGGCGTGCAAATGGTGGAAGGCGCATGCTCTTCACCTCCAGTGTTGGGAAGGTCAGGCATCGCAACCGACACAATTGGACTCTCCTTGTGGATTTGGGATTTCGAAGAACGCACAGTTCTTTGCGGTGCTTTTGCCAGCTTGAGTCTTTTCAGTTTTCTAGCGAGAGGCTGAGTGCTTCCATCCTCATGTGAAGCTGAACCACTAGCCATGAACATAGGCCAGGGCCTCAGCCGTTCCTTGCCACTCCGTGTGGTAAATGGCATATTGGCAAGTTTACGCTTCTCCTCCGACAATTTTATTTTAGGTTTTGGAGTCCTTTTTTTTCTGATATTTGGTGTTTTGGATTTGACATGCTCTGTACTATGACATTGGGCATCGGCCTTGGCAGACGACGTTGCTGGCATTTCATCGTCTCGGCCATGACTAGTGGCAGCAGCTTCAGCACGAGGTGGAAGTGGATCTTGATCTTTCCCTAATTTTGGAACCTCAACTTTTTTGTTCTCCATATTTTATAGGCAGAACTAAAAGGCACCTCAGGTAAACAATGGAGATGGATGGATTGGATACTAGTATTGGATACCTGCCGACTGCCGACACAGAGGTAGCCACAGCCGTGAACTACCGCACTGTACACTGGTTGATAAAGAGATAGTAGTATACTCGTAACAACTAGTATGACACTATGACGACGGTATAAAGAATGAAAAAAAAACCACGGTTAGGTGGTATATATTATAATAATAATACAATTATGGATGGACGGACTGCCTGCCGACTGCCGACACAGAGGTAGCCACAGCCGTGAACTACCGCACTGTACACTGGTTGATAAAGAGATAGTAGTATACTCGTAACAACTAGTATGACACTATGACGACGGTATAAAGAATGAAAAAAAAACCACGGTTAGGTGGTATATATTATAATAATAATACAATTATGGATGGACGGACTGCCTGCCGACTGCCGACACAGAGGTAGCCACAGCCGTGAACTACCGCACTGTACACTGGTTGATAAAGAGATAGTAGTATACTCGTAACAACTAGTATGACACTATGACGACGGTATAAAGAATGAAAAAAAAACCACGGTTAGGTGGTATATATTATAATAATAATACAATTATGGATGGACGGACTGCCTGCCGACTGCCGACACAGAGGTAGCCACAGCCGTGAACTACCGCACTGTACACTGGTTGATAAAGAGATAGTAGTATACTCGTAACAACTAGTATGACACTATGACGACGGTATAAAGAATGAAAAAAAAACCACGGTTAGGTGGTATATATTATAATAATAATACAATTATGGATGGACGGACTGCCTGCCGACTGCCGACACAGAGATAGCCACAGCCGTGAACTACCGCACTGTACACTGGTTGATAAAGAGATAGTAGTATACTCGTAACAACTAGTATGACACTATGACGACGGTATAAAGAATGAAAAAAAAACCACGGTTAGGTGGTATATATTATAATAATAATACAATTATGGATGGACGGACTGCCTGCCGACTGCCGACACAGAGGTAGCCACAGCCGTGAACTACCGCACTGTACACTGGTTGATAAAGAGATAGTAGTATACTCGTAACAACTAGTATGACACTATGACGGTATAAAGAATGAAAAAAAAACCACGGTTAGGTGGTATATATTATAATAATAATACAATTATGGATGGACGGACTGCCTGCCGACTGCCGACACAGAGGTAGCCACAGCCGTGAACTACCGCACTGTACACTGGTTGATAAAGAGATAGTAGTATACTCGTAACAACTAGTATGACACTATGACGACGGTATAAAGAATGAAAAAAAAACCACGGTTAGGTGGTATATATTATAATAATAATACAATTATGGATGGACGGACTGCCTGCCGACTGCCGACACAGAGGTAGCCACAGCCGTGAACTACCGCACTGTACACTGGTTGATAAAGAGATAGTAGTATACTCGTAACAACTAGTATGACACTATGACGACGGTATAAAGAATGAAAAAAAAACCACGGTTAGGTGGTATATATTATAATAATAATACAATTATGGATGGACGGACTGCCTGCCGACTGCCGACACAGAGGTAGCCACAGCCGTGAACTACCGCACTGTACACTGGTTGATAAAGAGATAGTAGTATACTCGTAACAACTAGTATGACACTATGACGGTATAAAGAATGAAAAAAAAACCACGGTTAGGTGGTATATATTATAATAATAATACAATTATGGATGGACGGACTGCCTGCCGACTGCCGACACAGAGGTAGCCACAGCCGTGAACTACCGCACTGTACACTGGTTGATAAAGAGATAGTAGTATACTCGTAACAACTAGTATGACACTATGACGGTATAAAGAATGAAAAAAAAACCACGGTTAGGTGGTATATATTATAATAATAATACAATTATGGATGGACGGACTGCCTGCCGACTGCCGACACAGAGGTAGCCACAGCCGTGAACTACCGCACTGTACACTGGTTGATAAAGAGATAGTAGTATACTCGTAACAACTAGTATGACACTATGACGACGGTATAAAGAAAGAAAAAAAAATACCACGGTTAGGTGGTATATATTGTAATACAATTATGGATGGACGGACTGCCTGCCGAGTTCCGACTGCCGACACAGAGGTAGCCACAGCCGTGAACTACCGCACTGTACTGTGTCTGCTGCTAATATAGACTGGTTGATAAAGAGATAGTATACAATACATACAACAATATACTACTATACTGGTGGTCAGGCACTGGTCACCACTAGTCACACTGGCAGTGGCACTCCTGCAGCAAAAGTGTGCACTGTTTAATTTTAAATTAATATAATATTATGTACTCCTGGGGGCTCCTGCTATAACAACCTGCAGTGCTCCCCAGTCTCCCCCACAATTATTATAAGCTTTGCCTTTTATACATTGATGTGCAGCACACTGGGCTGAGCTGAGTGCACACAGACTGAGTCACACTGTGTGACTGGCTGCTGCTGTGTATCGTTTTTTTTCAGGCAGAGAACGGATATAGCAGAGAACGGATATATTAAAATAAATAAAAGTTAACTAACAACAACTGCACTGGTCACTGTGGTAAACTCTGTCTGACTCTGCACAATCTCTCTCTCTCTTCTAATCTAATTTCTAATGGAGAGGACGCCAGCCACGTCCTCTCCCTATCAATCTCAATGCACGTGTGAAAATGGCGGCGACGCGCGGCTCCTTATATAGAATCCGAGTCTCGCGAGAATCCGACAGCGTCATGATGACGTTCGGGCGCGCTCGGGTTAACCGAGCAAGGCGGGAGGATCCGAGTCTGCTCGGACCCGTGAAAAAAACATGAAGTTCGTGCGGGTTCGGTTTCAGAGAAACCGAACCCGCTCATCTCTAGTGGCCATGCGCTTTCCCCACAAGGCCACATTACTTTTTTGACACGCCTCCCTTATTTCAAATATGTGTATGTGTGTGTGTGTGTGGGGGGGGGGGGGGGGGGGAAGCCACTTTGCCAGGGGCGCTCGGACCCCTAGATACACCCCTGCTTGTCCTATACTGTCATCAACTGTAAGTCGCTGTTTTCCTGTTTTATTTGTTTATGTACTCTGTAAGTGGGCTCTGCGGAACCCTTGTGACGCCATATAAATAAAGGATAATAATAATAATATCAACCACTCCCACATTTTCATCAGCCACTACTACATTCTCATCAGCCACTCCTACATTCTCATTAGCCACTCCTACATTCTCATTAGCCACTCCTACATTCTCATTAGCCACTCCTTCTGGGAATTTGAAGAATTCAGCTCCTCTGGCCCCAGCCCACTACTACTGTACTTATTGCTGTTACTTACTGTATGTTCTCCATCAGTCTCAAATTCCCATAATTGCCATAATTGTGCAATTCAGGAGCAGTCTGTGAATAAGTGGCAGTGCAGGCTGTTTCCTTGTGATTATTGTGCAGCAACAGAACACTGAAAACTGGGGACCTTGAGATAGTTCAGGGAGAATAAAAATTGGCACCAAAATAAAATTTCACTCAACCACTTTTTGACATTAAAATATACGGCTGATTTGAGGATGTGAGCAAATAATAGCCTTACTTTAATACATTGGGGGTTATTCAGTTTGGATTGCAGAGTCTGGTAAAAAGCAGAATCTGCAATCCTTTATTTCGCCAGCTATGGGCCGCCTATAGCAGGGCAAGGCCGCCCAGCATGCTGAATGTCCTGCCCAGCGGCTGTGACCACAATTTAATTGCAGTCGAAGCAAATGTGGACGACCCCAATGCGGAGTCATATGACGTCATGCATCTGCCCTGCAAATGGTGCCGACCCACCCCCGTTCGCATCAACCCGCCCCCACAAACCCGCGTTGCTGCTCCGCGAGCGGGGTCTGCCTGTCAATCAAGCAGAGGCGTTCGCAAACAATGCGATGTGATTGCATTGGCTGGCCCGTACACACGCAGGGACCTGTGTGTGTACTTTGGTGCCGATAGAAGGGAAATAAAACCTATAAGATGAATTTCAGGCCTTCCTGAGATGCGAAATGATGAGGCTGCTATGGGTCCAGTGAAATAAGAGAGCCTAGAACATGTGGTTTACAGTCAGGCCCTGTATCAGCTGCCACCTTCTGTAGTTACGAGAAAAACAATTATCTGTTTTTACTCTTATGGAAACATATATTTAGATTGTGTGCTGGATTTTGTAATACAGCTATGAAGTGGATGATGATGTGTTTTGATGATGCAAATTGTCCTCATATGACTTGCTCCACCCACTTGATGACACACCCACCTCTTGTTATTATGAGTGGACTCAACATGAAAACGGGCACGTACAGTGTGACTTTCCAAACACTGTAGACTGCAGGCAGCCTAGTTTAGTTACAGAAAAGAATAGCTGTGGATAAGTTACGCAGCAATTGTAAATGCAATATCTCAAATTCCATGATGGCATGGGAACTTTAAGGTACAGTACTGTGCAAAAGTTATAGGTAGGTATGGAAAGAATGCTGCAAAGTAAGAATGCTTTCAAAAATAGAAGTGTTAATAGTCCCTTTTTATCAATTAACATAATACAAAGGGAATGAACAGAAGAGAAATCTAAATCAAAACAATATTTGGTGTGACCACCCTTTGCCTTCAAAACAGTATTAATTCTTCTAGGAACGCTTGCACGTAGTTTTTAAAGGAACTCGGCAGGGAGGTTGTTCCAAACATCTTGGAGAACTAACCACAGATCTTCTTGGCAGGAGACAGGAGGATTAGGCTTGCTTCTTCTTCATATGTTTCGCCATATGATCACTTCCAGGACTCCTTGTTCCTCTTTATGCTGAAGATAGTTCTTAATGACACTGGCTATATGTTTGGGGTCATTGTCCTCCTGCAGACGCTTCCCTGATGGTATTGCAAGATGGATAAGTACCTGCCTTTATTTCTCAGCATTGAAGCACAGAGAAACGGCCAACTATGAGGACCGTAGACGTAGATGTAGTGGTCGATCCAACTTAGTGCATCAGATGAAAGACACATCATGCTGACTTCCCTTCAAAATTGGAAGATGTCCAGAAGTACCATCAGCTCAGAACTGACAGAAACCAGCAGGACCCATGTACACCCATTTACTGAAGTCTGGCCAAAAGTGGTCTTCATGGAAGAATTGCTGCTCAAAAGCCATGCCTTCGGCATGAAAACAAGGCCAAGCGATTCAAATAGGGCAGTACGGATGGTGTAGTGGTTAGCATTGAGGTCATGGGTTTGATTCCCACCATGGCCCTAACTGTGTGGAGTTTGTATATTCTTGCTGTTCGTGTGTGGGTTTTCCTCCGGGTACTACGGTTTCATCCCACAATCCCCCAAAATATACTGGTAGGTTAATTGGATCCTGACAAAAGTGAACCCTAACGTGAATGTATGTGCATGTACATATGGTAGGGAATATAGATTGTAAGCTCCACTGGGGCAGGGACCGATGTGAATGGCCAAATATTCTCTGTAAAGTGCTGCGGAATATGTGTGCGCTATATAAATAACTGGTAATAAATAAATAATAAATAACTATTCATGAAAACTGAAATATTTGGCTATAAAAGAAGGCAGTGTGTTCACCGAAGGGCTGTAGAGCGGTACAATAATGAATATCTGCAGACAACAGTGAAGCATGGTGAAGGTTTCCTGCAAGTTTGGGGCTGCATTTCAGCAAATGGAATGGGGTATTTGGTCAGGATTATAGGTGTCCTCAATACGGCCCTGTTCTTATAAATAAGGCAACCTATATTTTCTGTTAGAAAGAAGAGTGCTGGGGGCGTGGCCTAACTGCTGAAGAGAGTGGATGTGCATGCAGAGAGCTCCTGCAGCACTTGCTAATAATATACCACTCTCCTGCATATTTCTTGATACCAGGAGGTACCTGGAGACCCTCCGTCCCCCTCTGAGTTGTCCGTGTGTGGGCTGCGGAGTCGGGGAGCAAAATTGGAGCTCCTGCGGATTGCGGCCCACTCGCTCCTCCTAGCCCGGGGCCTCGATTTCTGCACGCTGCCGACGCTGACCCCCAGAGACGCGAAACTGCTCGACGTCCACTGGTGCCGCTCCCTGGACCCCTCACAGCCGCGGGCATTGCCTGGAGGCACCTGTAGTACCTCAGCCCTGCTTACCGTCCCGGTGGACGACGAGCTCCAGCCGGCGTGACAGACGAGGGAGACGCGCGGCGGCCATCTTGTCGGATCCCGCTGAGGTCCCCGGCCACCCTCGCTACCTTCTGACGGACGAAGCGGCCTCTGGACGCCCTCGGACCCGACGGGTGAGTCCTCACGCGGCCCACTGCCTATCGTGGGACCCGCGACTCCTCTTTCTCACCCCCGCGAGCAATAGCCTGTCCGAGGCCGGCGGCACAGGACTCCTGGGCCTCCTACGTCACAGCATCCTGAGCCGTATACCTGGGGGGAGCCCACGTTCTAGAGGCACGGATTCGCCTACCCTCCACCCTCTCCCCGCATTGAATCCCTGGTCCCCCGCATCTCTTGGGATCCGGCTGCACGCAGCAACAGTCCCTCCTAAAACTCTCACATTTACGATCAGTGGAAGGAAGGCCTCCATTCCTGGGCTGCATTCATTGCTGGTCCCCGCTGTCGCTCTCACCCAACCTGCAGTGGTGGTGCCTCCCTGTCAAATATAGGCACTCCCCGCTCCCTGGGACACCCTGCCCGGGTCTCTACGGGCCTCTAGGACGGGATAACAACCTGTCCTACCTCGTACACACCTGGCTGCCCCCCTCGCCCTGAGTCCGGCGGATAACCACGAGGAAAGCTGCGGTCCCACAGTACGGGTGCTTAGATAGCCCTCACCCCACCTACCCACCGCAAGAGCGACCTGCAAGTGTGACCTGCACCCTATTACCAAACCAAGTTTCTCTCCTCGCTCGCTGAGCCACATAGAGCTCATGGCTCCTTAAGCATAACGACCACGAAGTGACAGGGGGCTCTGCCGTACATATTGCATTACTCTACTACATTGATACAAAGCGCCTTATTTACAATGTTGCAAAAGAACCGCAAGAACTCTCAGATACCTAAAGCTGGTATTCTGCATGCTTGGGAGAAGTCCGGCTCCTCCACCCGGAGCTCCCCATCAACTGAACAATCCTTTGATCCTGCTGACATCGCCACCTCCAGCAGCCCACTGACCACTCAGGATGTGGTGGCTATCGTTACGAAAACGATCCAGTCAGAAATGAGGTCGGTTTTAACTGAGTTCAGATCCGAAATAGCCGACTTGGGCTCCCGCACAGATACACTGGAGCGCAAAGTGGACGATGTCTGCCAATTTCAAACGGTGGTGGAACAGGAACTTTTGGATATTCGGGCAGATATGGAAGCGTACAAAGAACAACTAGAGGATATGGACAACCGCAATCGTCGGAATAATATCCGAGTCCGCAACATCCCTGAAAGTGTGTCCTCTAGCTCTCTCCCCGAGTATCTGGAGAACCTTTTTTTACAACTGACGCCGGATGTCCCCGAGGCCCTTCTCCAGCTGGACCGTGCCCACAGGGCCCTCCGCCCTAGACCGCCTCCGACACAACCGCCACGTGACGTAATTATACGTTTTCATTACTACGCCACCAAAGAGCGAGTCATGCTGGCGGCTAGAGGTCTACCGGCGGTATCTTATGCGGGCTCCCAGTTACAGCTGTTCCAGGACCTTGCCCCCTCTACCCTCAAAAAGCGCAGAGACCTAGCACATATTACCAAGGTTCTCCGAGCCCATTCCATAAAATATAAATGGGGCTTCCCCTTCTTACTGCAGGTAACGCAGAATGGGAAGACTTTCACAGTCAAGACCCCAACGCAAGGGGCTGATCTACTTAAAACTTTCAGCATTTTTGAAGATCTCCCTGAATCAACCCAAGATCAGCTGTCACCCTCAATCTCAAGCCCAAGGGCCCCAGCCCCGGAATGGTCTTCTACTTGAACGATCTCAGGCATTCCATGCTACTACCCTTGTTAAATGTGCTCTCTATAATTACTGAATGCTTTCATACCTCGGTTTGCCATGTATTCATATATATTTTTCAGGCTCTCCGCGTGGCCTACTGGCTGCGACGCCATGGGCGGTGCTATCCACTTGGTTACGCGTGAGAGTCAAACAGTTTTTTATTTTTATTTTTATTTATTTTATTTATTTATTTTTATTTTTATTTCTATAGTATGTTTTCATGTTTGTTCATGTTGGTTCATGATTAGCATGGTGCACATTTGTTATTGTTATTATTCACAATCTCCTGTTTAGACTGATGTCGATTTCGTATTTGATATCATTGCATATTTTATCCCTCTTCCTCATTCTGTTTCTACTGCTCATACTATTCCTAACTATCTCAATAATGCAATCCTACCAGCTTCCTCTATTCCCCCTGTCACTTGGTCGCTCCTATCATACCCTCTCCCCCCTATGCTCCTCCTCACCCTCCTTATCGTTCTGTCACGACTCCACGTCCCCCCCCGAAGGATACGCCAGGACGGCGACTATCCTTTTCGTGTTAAACCTGGCCTTTCTACAGGAAAAGGTTTTCCCCCTCTGTATTCTCATACAGACTCTTTCCCCTTCTCTCTCTTCCCCTATCCCTCCTTTCCTCCTCTCCATCCCCATGGTCGGTCTGGTCCCTCCCCGCCCCTCACTTTGCGTCGCCCACCGTTCTTCCCACCATGACCTTGAAAATTATCTCGGCTAATGCTAACGGCCTTAACTCTCCCACCAAACGAGCCATGGCCATCCAATTATTCAATAGACAAAAGTCTGATGTGGTACTGATCCAAGAGACCCATTTTAAACCCCCACACCCCTCTATGTCCTGCAAACAATTCCCACATGTATATTATTCAAACATGCCTACCAAACGAAGGGGAACCGCAATTATGATCCGTCGAGGCCTCCCTATAACTGTTCACGATACTATCTCGGACCCCCAAGGCCGTTACGTTATCCTCTCATGTTCCTATAACCAAGCTCCTCTGATTTTGGCTTCCGTATATGCCCCTAATGCGCAGCAGGGTTCTCTGTTCACAGCCTTCTTCGACAGCCTATCCCGCTACCCTACGGGCATGACTATAATTGGTGGAGACTGCAATGTCACACTGGACCCACTCCAAGACAGATCTCGCCCCGCCCCAACAGCTTCTACTCCCGCCAAATTGGCCAAGCGTCTACAAGCACATTTATCACTTTATAATCTATATGACGGTTGGAGGACTTTGTATCCCTCAGCGAGAGGATTTACTCATTACTCCCCACCCCATGATCTCTATACCCGTATAGACTATGTGTTCATTGACCGAGACACTACCCGTAAACTCCTCAGTGCCCAGACGCTCCCTATCTCCTGGTCAGATCACTCTGCCGTTCTGCTCGAGATCTCATCCTCCTCACCCCCCCCCACCCGATTCTGGCGCCTAAATGAATCTCTCCTGCTTAAGAAATGCACCGTAGCTGATATTGCTACCGCATTAGCTAACTATTATGCAGAAAATGCGACCCCAGACATCCCTCCCTCCCTGATATGGGAGGCTCATAAGGCCACCATCCGAGGCTACCTTATAAGCCTTTCGGCTGCCCAGAAGAAAACTGAAGCTCAACGAATCCGAGTCTTAGAATCAGAACTTGCTGCCTTGACCCTTCTGCACCAACGCCGCCCCAAAAAGAAAACGTACTCCAAACTCCTAGCAGTTAAGGGTCAGCTATCCCAAATACTCACCAAAAAGGCAGTCAAGGCACTCTTATGGGCACGCCAGAGGTTCTACGAAAAATCAGATAAGGCTGACACTCTGCTGGCCCAGAAACTCAGAGCGAAATGTACTCAAAATCGCGTTGTATCTCTACGCTGTGCGGACGGGTCCACTACGTTTGACCCGTCACGAATGGCCTCCCAATTTCGGGATTATTATACATCCTTGTACAACCTCCCTTCCACTCTAGATGCTGATCCAGACCACGTCTCTAAGCTCCGAGACTATCTATCCGCTTGCAAACTCCCTAAGCTTTCCGATTCGGACATATCGACGCTCAATGCCCCCATTTCCACAGAGGAAATCTCAGTGGCCATCCAGCAGCTACGCCGTACCGCAGCCACTGGCCCTGATGGCTTCACTGCTCTATATTATAAAAAATTTACAGCCTCTCTACTCCCCATGCTCTAATCTATGTTTAACGCAATCCTGGATGGGGGCTCATTCGATGCAGCCACCACGAGGGCCAACCTTATCCTCATTCCGAAGCCAGACAGGGACCCGCTTGAGATGAAGAACTATCGACCCATCTCGCTCCTAAATGTCGACTTAAAGCTCTTCGCTAAAATCCTGGCTAACAGACTAGCTCCATTTTTACCCTCCCTCATTCACCCCGACCAGGTCGGCTTTATTCCATCCAGACAGGCCGCAGATAATACTAGACGTCTCATCGACCTTATCCAGTTGGCACAAGACAAGTCTCTCTCGACATTAGTCGTGGCCCTCGACGCAGAAAAGGCCTTCGATAGGGTGGCCTGGCCATTCCTGCAACAGACACTTCTAAATATGGGCCTACATGGCGCCTTTTATAAAGGCGTTACGTCGCTGTATCAGAACCCCTCAGCCTCCATCTTAATCAATGGCCTCTCCTCCGACCCTCTACCCATACGTAACGGCACCCGACAGGGCTGTCCCCTTTCCCCCCTACTCTTCGCCCTCATTATGGAACCAATGGCAGCTAGAATTAGGC
This sequence comes from Pseudophryne corroboree, assembly GCF_028390025.1. NCBI lineage: Eukaryota > Metazoa > Chordata > Amphibia > Anura > Myobatrachidae > Pseudophryne > Pseudophryne corroboree. The sequence goes on from NC_086452.1 coordinate 88,284,761, forward strand.
TGAACCGTAACATATCTGGTATCATGTCGGGAAACCACGATCACAAAATTGCACTATATGCCGATGACGTCATTCTCACCCTGACTGACCCTTCGACCTCCCTCCCACATTTGATGGAGGAGATAGCTACGTACAGCCGGTTTTCAAATTACAACATTAATTCAGACAAAACCGAAATCCTAGCCCTGCACGTCGCGGACCCAGACCTTCGGCTCCTACAGGCCTCCTTCCCATGTGCCTGGCGAGCTGATAAACTCAAATACCTGGGCATTTATTTAACTAAGTCCTATTCTGGTCTCTATGCTGCCAACTTCCCCAGATTATTAACCTCTATTAAACACGATATGACCAAGTGGAATAAATATATCCTGTCCTGGTTTGGACGAATGACGGCCGTTAAGATGACTCTACTGCCCCGTCTGTTATATCTGTGGCAAACTCTCCCCATCCACGTTCCCACCTCAATCCTTAAAAATCTCCAAGCAGACCTTACCAGATTTATCTGGGTAGGGCGTAAGCCCAGAGTAAAGATGAGAATCCTCCAAAAGCATCGCCTAGAGGGGGGTCTAGGGGTTCCTGACCTCCTTAAATACTATAGAGCTGCTCACCTAACCACGTGTGTTCTTTGGCACGACAAACCTGGACACAGAATATGGACACATTTGGAGGCTACCACACTCCTCAAATATTCCCCCTATAGCCTGCTCTGGTGTCGACCGAACAGTCCCCCCCCCCGCTTCCTCGCTGTTGCCCACAGTGAGATTTACCCTTTCCATATGGGACCTTTGTTCACGGCTTTACCGGCTGCGCTCCTTCCATCCTCTACTCACCCCTCTGTGGAACAACCCAGCTTTCCCGCCAGGGGAGAACCATCTGGCTTTTGGTTCATGGACCAACCATAACACACTCTTCCTTCTGGACATTGCTCCGCTACATACGTTCCCCACATTTGCCGACTTGCAATCCCGTTTCTCCCTCCCACGCTCAACCTTTTATCAATTCTTACAGATACGCCACTTTTTTGCCTCTACCCCCGGATCACTGCCCATGGGAGGTAAATCGACCTTTGAATCCCTCTGTTGCACTTGCCGATCAACTAAAGACTTGCTCTCAACTATATACCAAATCTTGTTGGCTCACAACTCGCCCCTGAAAGAACCCCACGAAATGGCATGGGAACGGGAGGTGGGTGAAACCCTGACGCCAGATGAGTGGTCTGAGATTAGGCAGGAAGTCTCCACGAGCTCCATTTCGGTCCGAATTAAAGAAAATGCCTACAAATTATATTATCGTTGGTACCTGGTGCCATTGCGTTTCCATTCAATTTATCCCTCCTGCTCGGATGGCTGTTGGCGTCAGTGTGGTCAACGCGGTACCCTGCTGCACATTTGGTGGAACTGCCCGCAGATTAAGGGATATTGGACTAGGGTCCATAGACTTATTTTTAGGGTCCTTGGACTGACGATCCTGATGTCACCTCTCTATTCCCTGCTCTCTCGCCCAGTACCTCACACCCCTCGCCACCAACAGAAGCTAATTAAGCATATCCTAAATACGGCCAAATGCCAAATTGCGGCTAACTGGAAATCTCTGTCACCCCCCACAATCCCTGCTACCACTAATGCTATATGGCAAACTTATAGATTGGAACGTATAACCACGGTTCTCCGGGATACCCCAGATAACTTTACCACTACGTGGTCACCCTGGACGTCACACTTCGGTGCTGAACCTCCGCTAACTACCATATAAGATGATGGGAACCATCACGATACCCTATCCAACTTAGGATAATCTGACGCACTGCCTGGGCGGCTGGGACCGTCCGACCATCCCCCCCTACCTACCTCCCCAATTCTCACCCCCCCCTTCTATTTTTTTTGCTTTCCTTTTTTTCTCTTCTACCTCTATTGCTAAGTTCACTTTCTGCTTCTCTTTTATAAGCTATATTGTTCCACTAAGAGATATTCCTTCACCCTTAGCTATGGTACATACCAGACGTATAACACTAGCTATTAATGGCTTTCCATACACAGACATACACGTCTGTTTGATCTACCACTCACTCACTGTTGTACCTGAGTTGATACTCTGTCACTGATAGTTACTTATTGACTGCATTATATGCCAATGTGTGACACCTGTAATACCTACTTTACGAATATCTTGTTAAAACTACAAAATTCAATAAAAACTTTTTCTCAAAAAAAAAAAAAGAAAGAAAGAAGAGTGCTACTGCATTGTCTCCTTACTGTGTATACATGCTGGGCACTAGGACCCAGTGAGGTCTGTCCTCCAATCTGATGTATTACTGCACATGTGCTGCAGCCATGTTGTAGATCTTTACTTAGGGCCGCAATGGCCGATTATCATGCAATGAAGCGATTATCGGCAGACTGTGTATGTGCTGCAATCGCAATGTGCTTGCGCCAAGGTGCCACTGTGCTCTCGCTCGCAATGAGAATTTCAAGGAAAAGATTAACACCAAGTGACCATTTGTAGGTGTTAAAGGAGAGTTTACGGAAGTGGTTGGAAAAACGTAGGTGTGTATGGCCATGTATCTGCCGTCAGCTGCAAGCTCATACATGCTGTAACATGGTGTCGGTGTCTGTACTGTGTGCCCAGTCTGCAGAGCCATAGGTCTACCTTTAGTTTCAATGTTCCTTGTATTTGCGTGTAGCGGCTAATTCAGTAAGGTTAGCAGATGCTGCTAATCAGCAGAATTTGCTATACTTTTGCTCGCATGCTGGGGGCAGCCCAGCGCTGCGCAAGGCCGCCCAGCATACTGACCGGCGCCTCCCCCACCTTCAACAAGCAGAAATTGCGATTGCTTTGCAATTTCTGCTTGTCAGCAGAAATTAAAGATGACTCCTGCCGGCGCAGCTTAGCTGCGTCCGCAGGAGTCCCAGCGCCATTTTACCTGTCAAGGCGGCTGCGTGTGATGTCACGCAGCCGCCGTGACCACTCCCCTGATCCGTCCCCATTCGCGACGCACTGCCTACCATTCGGGTCGCCCCGCCCCCACAGCGCTCCGTCTCCTCCCTGGAAACGGAGCGTTGCCGCCCCCTCCTGCCTCGTGACTGCATCTGCCTGAGTGACAGGCAGAGGCGAACGCATTTTGTGTGACCCCCCGTAGAAAGTGCGGGTGCATGCGCATGTGACCGCTGGACCACCGCAAAAAATCCGGTTGGATCGCGAATTTGCGATCCAACCTGAATTAGCCTTATAGTCTGCTAATGTGTACGCAATTGCGATTGGGTTTCCGAAGGCTCCGGTGGGCGCCTCTTTTGATTTCTCGGCGGCAGCAGCACTTACTACCATTAGTAGTTCCATAGCCTAGAAAATCGCAATTGCAATTGTATGCAAACACGAACGGCCCAAAGTACAGTGAGAGACTGTTTGAGGAACAATATGGTGGTGACACAAGTCTCCCACTTGGCTTCAGAGAGACCTGCAACATAAAGCTGTTCCAGCAAACCTGCCCTGTTACGTATTTGCAGTATCCACTCATTGGCTGGTGAGCTTTATAGAACCTCATGTTGCTCAAAGCTTCAAAACCATCACCAAAGTGTATATGCATACAACAGTGAGTACAGCTGTATCTGTTATACTTCAACACCACTAGATAAGTAACTGGGCTGTTCACAGTTTGAGTCATCCATATAACTTAGCAATATCAACACCTGCACACACATCATTCCCAACATTTTTCTGGCTTCGGCCCTTTAGTAGAAGTATTCATCTCTTGGAGAACAGTCTAAGGGTTTCAGAGGTGGACGCTTTATCAATAGCTGTGACTTTTGTTGCAGCACCCTTGTGGCTTTATGCTAATGTCACGGGCAATCGGTGTCCTATTGAGATGCCCACCAGCTGTGGTATGAAACCGCCAATGTGCATACAAAGACGCACTATCAGCGCAACATCTGCCAGGCCATCAGACATTGGGGGGGGGGGGGGAGGGGGGTTAACCCTGGCCCCGCCGGTCAGTGCAATTGCATCTTTATGACACTGACCACAATACGCCCCTGAATGTTAGCACGCCTCCTTACCCCCAGTTACCACTCAGAATCTCCTATTGAAACTGCATGGATTACTATGCAAATCTGAATCTCTCCCTCCTGGTTACAACCATCGCAACACACACACAGTGCGTCCTGGCCGAAGAGGTAACGCTTTACCTGGGTCTACCTCTGAATGACCCCCTAACTCAGATCCTTGAACCCTGACATCTTGTTATCCGATGCTGTAGCAGTTAAGTACTCAGCTGTAAAGCACTTTTAATGATCCTATGCCTTTTGGCCTAAAAACACTTATCCACCCCTCCCCATCCAAAGCACTAAAAAGCAGGGATAGTTTATCCAAACAAGCTAATCCGAATACCTATAAAAGAAGAGAAAGATAAATTGATACAGAGAATTTTACGATCTGTAACAATAAGAACAATTTAAAGGGAAAACAATTTGTGAATCACAATGACGTCGTTCTTTTCCTCCGACGGTACAATGATATGAACATGCATAACATCCATTATCATCTATAAAGGCCTAAATCGCTCCTGTAATAATTAAACAAGCTAACATTGTTGGATTTTAATTGTGTGCCATGACTCAGTCTCATAGTTCAATGTCAAACCTGGCTTATAAAATGGCTTAATAAATATTGTGTAAGCTTTGTGTTGGTTTTTGCTTTTACGAGACGGTTTATAGCGTGCAGGTTTACAAGGCTCTGCAGGTGTGAATCTAGTTGCAGAAGTTGGCTTACTTTAAAATGTTTATTTTATGGGAGACGGGAAACATCCGCTGTGTAATGGTCAGGAAACCTCACAGACATGAAAATCCAACAACTTTGGTGAGATTGGCATTTATTAAATTAGCGTGCAGGAAATTTAGGAGCTTAACAAGAGTGGTGCACAGAGGGGTACATTTACTAAGGTCAGAGTTTTTTTTTTAGAACTCGTGATGTTGCCCATAGCAACCAATCAAATTCTACTTAACATTTATTTAGCTACTTCTAGAAGATAACAGATAGAATCTGATTGGTTGCTCTGGCATCTCCACCAGCAATGACTCCAAAAAATGTTTTGAGACGGAGACACAGCTGTCTCCGTCTCAGCAAAAGCCGCGACCGCAATCGCGATCGCGGACAGGGAGCTGTAGCAACAGCAGAGAGCTATGCAGCTCCCTGCTTACATTATGTCCCGGGTGCCGGAGGAGCTGCTGGCTGCGCATGCTCAGCCACAGCAGCTCCCTCCGTCCTCACACTGCCGCGGCCGCCCCTCTGCTCCCAGCCTTGGTGTAGAGCGCTGCATACTGTATGTAAGTTTTACATCTTTGTTTATGTGTGTTTTTGTATGATATGTATGTATGTATGTATGTATGTATGTATGTTTACATGTGTGAGTTTGTGTATGTATAAATAAATGTGTAATATATATATATATATATATATATATATATATATATATAAAATGAACTGGTAATCCTTGGGTCCTGTGATAGAACCTCTATTGAAGAAAAATAGGCGGCACTCCATGCACTTAAATAAAGTCAAACTGTATTCTAGAAAAAAAAATTTCATGATGCAAAAAACAACGGGGTCATTCTGAGTTGATCGCTTGCTGCCGTTTTTCGCAGCATAGCGATCAGGCTAAAAATCAGCTGTTCTGCGCATGCGTATGGGCCGCAGGGCGCACACTCCAAGCAATTTCACACAAAACTAAGCAATTTTACACAGGGGCAAGCGACGCTTTTCAATCGCTCTGCTGATCGGTGAGTGATTGACAGGAAGTGGGTGTTTCTGGGCGGAAACTGACCGTTTTCCGGGAGTGTGTTTAAAAACGCAGGCGTGTCAGGCTAAAACGCAGGAGTGGCTGGAGTAATGGGGGAGTGGCCGGGCGAACGCAGGGCGTGTTTGTGACGTCAAACCAGGAACTAAACAGTTTGCAGTGATCGCAATCTAGGAGTAGGTCTGGAGCTACTCAGAAACTGCAGGAAAAAAATTTCAAGCAATTCTGCTAATCTTTCGGTCGCACTTCTGCTAAACTAAGATACACTCCCAGAGGGCGGTGGCTTAGCGTTTGCACTGCTGCTAAAAGCAGCTAGCGAGCGATCAACTCGGAATGAGGGCCAACGTTTCAAGACTGTACGGTGAAATACAATAAACAAAATACTTTTTTTTCACCTCACCTTTGATGCATAACCTGATGAAAAGGCCGTAGAGCCTTGAAACGTTGTTTTTTGCACCATGAAAAACATTTTTGGAATACAGTTTGACCTTATTTAAGTCCGTGGCGTGCCGCCTATTTATGTCAACGTTTCAGAGTTAGACTCTTTTAAAGGAGCCTAACTCTGAAATGTTGACAAACAGCTTCAGGGTCCTGTGCTGATTTTCTATGGTTTACCAGTCTCTGAGTGCTGTCCTGCCTGCGTACATATATATGTATGTGTGTATGTATGCGTGCGTGCGCGCATGCGTGTGTGTGTGTGTGTATGTATATATATACACAGTGGGGCAAAAAAGTATTTGGACAGCCACCGATTGTGCAAGTTGACCCACTTAAAAAGATGAGAGAGGTCTGTAATTTCTATCATAGGTACACTTCAACTGTGAGAGACATAATCTGAAGAAAAATAAAACAGGAAATCACATTGTATGATTTTTAAACAATTTATTTGTATATTCTTGTGGAAAATAAATATTTGGACACCTACCAAGCAGCAAGATTTCTGGCTCTCACAGACCTGTTACTTCTTCTTTAAGAAGCTCTTCTATCCTCCACTCATTACCTGTATTAATGGCATCTGTTTGAACTGGTTATCTGTAATAAACACCTGTCCACAACCTCAAACAGTCAGACTGCTACCTCTCCACCATGGCCAAGACCAGAGAGCTGTCTAAGGACACCAGGAACAAAATTGTAGAGCTGCAAAAGGCTGGGATGAGCTACTCGACAATAAGCAAGCAGCTTGGTGAGAAAAGATCAACTGTTGGTGCAATTATTAAAAAATGGAAGAAATACAAGATCACTGACAATCTCCCTCGACCAGGGGCTCCATGCAAGATCTCACCTCGTGGGGTATCAATGATCTTGAGAACGGTTAGGAATCAGCCCAGAACTACACGGGGGGACCTGGTCAATTACCTCAAGAGAGCTGGGACCACAGTCACAAAGGTTACCATTAGTAACTAGTGATGAGCGGGTTCGGTTTCCGAGAAACCGAACCCCCCCGAACTTCACCCTTTTTACACGGGTCCGAGCCATACTCGGATTCTCCCGTATGGCTCGGTTAACCCGAGCGCGCCCGAACGTCATCATCCCGCTGCGGATTCTCGCGAGATTCGGATTCTATATAAGCAGCCGCGCGTCGCCACCATTTTCACACGTGCATTGAGATTGATAGGGAGAGGACGTGGCTGGCGTCCTCTCCGTTTATAATTGTAGAAGAGACAGTTGATTGCTTGTTTTATTACTAATTGTGGGGAGGATTGGGGAGCAGCTGTTAGGACTCGGAGTAGAGTGCAGAGTTTTGCTGATAGTGACCACCAGTTTTTTTTTATCCGTTCTCTGCCTGAAAAAAATGCTCCATACCATATCTGTGCTCAGTGTGCTGCATGATATATCTGTGCTGAGTGCTCACACTGCTTAATTGTGGGGACTGGGGAGCAGCTATAGCAGGAGTACAGTGCACAGTTTTGCTGACAGTGACCACCAGTATACGTTTGTCTGCCTGAAAAACACTCCTGTGGTGGCTTTTTTTTATACTAGTTTAGCAGTCTGCTGACAGTGTCCACCAGCTCCATTATACTGTATATACCAGTACGGTAGGCCACTGCTGTACCTACCTCTGTGTCGTCAGTCACTCGTCATCCATTAATAATAATAAGTATACTATCCATCCATCTACATTGTATACCTGTGGTGGCTTTTTTTCTTTATACTAGTTTAGCAGTTTGCTGACAGTGTCCACCAGGTCCATTTATTATACTGTATATAGCAGTACGGTAGGCAACTGCTGTACCTATCTCTGTGTCGTCACTCGTCGTCCATAAGTATACTATCCATCCATCTACATTGTATACCTGTGGTGGCTTTTTTTCTTTATACTAGTAGTACTAGTTTAGCAGTCTGCTGACAGTGTCCACCAGGTCCATTATACTGTATATAGCAGTACGGTAGGCCACTGCTGTACCTACCTCTGTGTCGTCACTCGTCGTCCATAAGTATACTATCCATCCATCTACATTGTATACCTGTGGTGGCTTTTTTTTTATACTAGTAGTACTAGTTTAGCAGTCTCCTGACAGTGTCCACCAGGTCCATTATACTGTATATAGCAGTACGGTAGGCCACTGCTGCACCTACCTCTGTATCATCAGTCACTCGTCATCCATTAATAATAATAAGTATACTATCCATCCATCTACATTGTATACCTGTGGTGGCTTTTTTCTTTATACTAGTTTAGCAGTTTGCTGACAGTGTCCACCAGGTCCATTTATTATACTGTATATAGCAGTACGGTAGGCCACTGCTGTACCTACCTCTGTGTCGTCACTCGTTGTCCATAAGTATACTATCCATCCATCTACATTGTATACCTGTGGTGGCTTTTTTTCTTTATACTAGTAGTACTAGTTTAGCAGTCTGCTGACAGTGTCCACCAGGTCCATTATACTGTATATAGCAGTACGGTAGGCCACTGCTGTACCTACCTCTGTGTCATCACTCGTCGCCCATAAGTATACTATCCATCCATCTACATTGTATACCTGTGGTGGCTTTTTTTTATACTAGTAGTACTAGTTTAGCAGTCTGCTGACAGTGTCCACCAGGTCCATTATACTGTATATAGCAGTATGGTAGGCCACTGCTGTACCTACCTCTGTGTCGTCAGTCACTCGTCATCCATTAATAATAATAAGTATACTATCCATCCATCTACATTGTATACCTGTGGTGGCTTTTTTTCTTTATACTAGTTTAGCAGTTTGCTGACAGTGTCCACCAGGTCCATTTATTATACTGTATATAGCAGTACGGTAGGCCACTGCTGTACCTACCTCTGTGTCGTCACTCGTCGTCCATAAGTATACTATCCATCCATCTACATTGTATACCTGTGGTGCCTTTTTTTCTTTATACTAGTTTAGCAGTTTGCTGACAGTGTCCACCAGGTCCATTTATTATACTGTATATAGCAGTACGGTAGGCCACTGCTGTACCTACCTCTGTGTCGTCACTCGTCGTCCATAAGTATACTATCCATCCATCTACATTGTATACCTGTGGTGCCTTTTTTTCTTTATACTAGTAGTACTAGTTTAGCAGTCTGCTGACAGTGTCCACCAGGTCCATTATACTGTATATAGCAGTACGGTAGGCCACTGCTGTACCTACCTCTGTGTCGTCACTCGTCGTCCATAAGTATACTATCCATCCATCTACATTGTATACCTGTGGTGCCTTTTAGTTGTGCGCATTAAAATATGGAGAACAAAAATGTGGAGGTTAAAAAAATAGGGAAAGATCAAGATCCACTTCCACCTCGTGCTGAAGCTGCTGCCACTAGTCATGGCCGAGACGATGAAATGCCATCAACGTTGTCTGCCAAGGCCGATGCCCAATGTCATAGTACAGAGCATGTAAAATCCAAAACACAAAAGATCAGTAAAATGACCCAAAAATCAAAATTAAAAGCGTCTGAGGAGAAGCGTAAACTTGCCAATATGCCATTTAAGACACGGGGTGGCAAGGAACGGCTGAGGCCCTGGCCTATGTTCATGGCTAGTGGTTCAGATTCACATGAGGATGGAAGCACTCAGCCTCTCGCTAGAAAAAAGAAAAGACTTAAGCTGGCAAAAGCACAGCAAAGAACTGTGCGTTCTTCGAAATCACAAATCCCCAAGGAGAGTCCAATTGTGTCGGTTGCGATGCCTGACCTTCCCAACACTGGACGGGAAGAGCTTGCGCCTTCCACCATTTGCACGCCCCCTGCAAGTGCTGGAAGGAGCACCCGCAGTCCAGTTCCTGATAGTCAAATTGAAGATGTCAGTGTTGAAGTACACCAGGATGAGGATATGGGTGTTGCTGGCGCTGGGGAGGAAATTGACAAGGAGGATTCTGATGGTGAGGTGGTTTGTTTAAGTCAAACAAACAGGCGGGGAGACACCTGTTGTCCATGGGAGGAATATGGCCATTGACATGCCTGGTCAAAATACAAAAAAAATCAGCTCTTCGGTGTGGAATTATTTCAACACAAATGCGGACAACAGGTGTCAAGCCGTGTGTTGCCTTTGTCAAACTGTAATAAGTAGGGGTAAGGACGTTAACCACCTCGGAACATCCTCCCTTATACGTCACCTGCAGCGCATTCATCATAAGTCAGTGACAAGTTCAAAAACTTTGGGCGACAGCGGAAGCAGTCCACTGACCAGTAAATCCCTTCCTCTTGTAACCAAGCTCCTGCAAACCACACCACCAACTCCCTCAGTGTCAATTTTCTCCTTACCCAGGAAAGCCAATAGTCCTGCAGGCCATGTCACTGGCAAGTCTGACGAGTTCTCTCCTGCCTGGGATTCCTCCGATGCATCCTTGAGTGTAACGCCTACTGCTGCTGGCGCTGCTGTTGTTGCTGCTGGGAGTCAATCGTCATCCCAGAGGGGAAGTCGGAAGACCACTTGTACTACTTCCAGTAAGCAATTGACTGTACAACAGTCCTTTGCGAGGAAGATGAAATATCACAGCAGTCATCCTGCTGAAAAGCGGATAACTGAGGCCTTGGCAGCCTGGGCGGTGAGAAACGTGGTTCCGGTATCCATCGTTAATTCAGAGCCAACTATAGACTTGATTGAGGTACTGTGTCCCCGGTACCAAATACCATCTAGGTTCCATTTCTCTAGGCAGGCGATACCGAAAATGTACACAGACCTCAGAAAAAGACTCACCAGTGTCCTAAAAAATGCAGTTGTACCCAATGTCCACTTAACCACGGACATGTGGACAAGTGGAGCAGGGCAGACTCAGGACTATATGACTGTGACAGCCCACTGGGTAGATGTATTGCCTCCCGCTGCAAGAACAGCAGCGGCGGCACCAGTAGCAGCATCTCGCAAACGCCAACTCGTTCCTAGGCAGGCTACGCTTTGTATCACCGCTTTCCAGAATACGCACACAGCTGAAAACCTCTTACGGCAACTGAGGAAGATCATCGCAGAATGGCTTACCCCAATTGGACTCTCCTGGGGATTTGTGACATCGGACAACGCCAGCAATATTGTGCGTGCATTACATCTGGGCAAATTCCAGCACGTCCCATGTTTTGCACATACCTTGAATTTGGTTGTGCAGAATTATTTAAAAAACGACAGGGGCGTGCAAGAGATGCTGTCGGTGGCCCGAAGAATTGCGGGCCACTTTCGGCGTTCAGGCACCGCGTACAGAAGACTGGAGCACCACCAAAAATACCTGAACCTGCCCTGCCATCATCTGAAGCAAGAGGTGGTAACGAGGTGAAATTCAACCCTCTATATGCTTCAGAGGATGGAGGCGCAGCAAAAGGCCATTCAAGCCTATACATCTGGCCACGATATAGGCAAAGGAGGTGGAATGCACCTGTCTCAAGCGCAGTGGAGAATGATTTCAACGTTGTGCAAGGTTCTGCAACCCTTTGAACTTGCCACACGTGAAGTCAGTTCAGACACTGCCAGCCTGAGTCAGGTCATTCCCCTCATCAGGCTTTTGCAGAAGAAGCTGGAGACATTGAAGGAGGAGCTAAAATGGAGCGATTCCGCTAGGCATGTGGGACTTGTGGATGGAGCCCTTCATTCGCTTAACCAGGATTCACGGGTGGTCAATCTGTTGAAATCAGAGCACTACATTTTGGCCACCGTGCTCGATCCTAGATTTAAAACCTACGTTGTATCTCTCTTTCCGGCAGACACAAGTCTGCAGGGGTTCAAAGACCTACTGGTGAGAAAATTGTCAAGTCAAGCGGAACGTGACCCGTCAACAGCTCCTCCTTCACATTCTTCCGCAACTGGGGGTGCGAGGAAAAGGCTAAGAATTCCGAGCCCACCCGCTGGCGGTGATGCAGGGCAGTCTGGAGCGAGTGCTGACATCTGGTCCGGACTGAAGGACCTGCCAACGATTACTGACATGTCGTCTACTGTCACTGCATATGATTCTCTCACCATTGAAAGAATGGTGGAGGATTATATGAGTGACCGCATCCAAGTAGGCACGTCAGACAGTCCGTACGTATACTGGCAGGAAAAAGAGGCTATTTGGAGGCCCTTGCAGAAACTGGCTATATTCTACCTAAGTTGCCCTCCCTCCAGTGTGTACTCCGAAAGAGTGTTTAGTGCAGCCGCTCACCTTGTCAGCAATCGGTGTATGAGGTTACTTCCAGAAAATGTGGAGAAGATGATGTTCATTAAAATGAATTATAATCAATTCCTCCGTGGAGACATTCACCAGCAGCAATTGCCTCCAGAAAGTACACAGGGACCTGAGATGGTGGATTCCAGTGGGGACGAATTAATAATCTGTGAGGAGGGGGATGTACACAGTGAAAGGGGTGATGAATCGGAGGATGAGGAGGAGGTGGACATCTTGCCTCTGTAAAGCCAGTTTGTGCAAGGAGAGATTGATTGCTTCTTTTTTGGTGGGGGCCCAAACCAACCAGTCATTTCAGTCACAGTCGTGTGGCAGACCCTGTCACTGAAATGATGGGTTCGTTAAAGTGTGCATGTCCTGTTTATACAACATAAGGGTGGGTGGGAGGGCCCAAGGACAATTCCATCTTGCACCTCTTTTTTCTTTCATTTTTCTTTGCATCATGTGCTGTTTGGGGAGTATTTTTTTGGAAGGGCCGTCCTGCGTGACACTGCAGTGCCACTCCTAGATGGGCCAGATGTTTGTGTCGGCCACTTGGGTCGCTTATCTTAGTCACACAGCTACCTCATTGCGCCTCTTTTTTTCTTTGCATCATGTGCTGTTTGGGGAGTATTTTTTTGAAGGGCCGTCCTGCGTGACACTGCAGTGCCACTCCTAGATGGGCCAGGTGTTTGCGTCGGCCACTTGTGTCGCTTAGCTTAGTCACACAGCGACCTTGGTGCGCCTCTTTTTTTCTTTGCATCATGTGCTGTTTGGGGAGTATTTTTTTGAAGTGCCATCCTGCGTGACACTGCAGTGCCACTCCTAGATGGGCCAGGTGTTTGTGTCGGCCACTTGTGTCGCTTAGCTTAGTCACACAGCGACCTTGGTGCGCCTCTTTTTTTCTTTGCATCATGTGCTGTTTGGGGAGTATTTTTTTGAAGTGCCATCCTGTCTGACACTGCAGTGCCACTCCTAGATGGGCCAGGTGTTTGTGTCGGCCACTTGGGTCGCTTAGCTTAGCCATCCAGCGACCTCGGTGCAAATTTTAGGACTAAAAATAATATTGTGAGATGTGAGGTGTTCAGAATAGACTGAAAATGAGTGGAAATTATGGTTATTGAGGTTAATAATACTTTGGGATCAAAATGACCCCCAAATTCTATGATTTAAGCTGTTTTTGAGGGTTTTTTGAAAAAAACACCCAAATCCAAAACACACCCGAATTCGACAAAAATTTTTCGGTGAGGTTTTGCCAAAACGCGTCCGAATCCAAAACACGGCCGCGGAACCAAACCCAAAACCAAAACACAAAACCCGAAAAAGTTCCGGTGCACATCACTATTAGTAACACACTACGTCGTCATGGATTGAAATCCTGCAGCGCCTGAAAGGTCCCCCTGCTTAAGCCAGCACATGTCCAGGCCCGCCTAAAGTTTGCCAGGGACCATCTGTCACAACTTAGGGTTGGTGTTGGTCTGAGACAGCCTCAGTTGTAGGGGCCGGTGTATAGATGAATCTAGGTGGCTGAATAGGACTCCTAGACATAGAGGACTTCTAGCACCAATGCCCGAAGATGAGAACACGACAACAAGGATATGCATAGTATGATATGAAAAATAATTAAAAACAGTACATAGTTCCACAAGAAATAGCTGGTGTAATATTCCCTTAGGTGTGGTATCCGCACAAGGCTAGCTTTTGAGAGTAGGAGATGGACAGTCCTTAACAACACCTGGGTGCTGTTGAATAGATGAAAGCCGGAACTGGTCAGCAGATATAGTACAGAGGCTGAGCGTACTGTAGAATGAATACTATTTGTAACTGCCGGTTTTGCCGGATGAAACGGATGATGAAGAACTGTGAATGAAGTGCAGATGATCCAGTGTAATTAGCAGAGTTTGAATAACACTGGAGATGCTAGAGATCGATGAATTGAAAAACACAGATGACTTGAATACTGTTGATAACAGGAGCACCGATGACAATAGGTAGCTGAACACCACTGGAAGCCCAATGCTGGAAGCTATTGTTTTTTGGAGAACTGCCAATAGCAGAAAGCAATGAGGACACTATGGAGTCAGGCAGGCACCGCAGGGTGGTGATTGGTGCAGGTCTCTGTAGAACTGGAGACTTCAGGAGCCGGAATACCTGGAACACAGTTAGAATCGCAGAGGGCAGAAACAGGGTACATTGGTGATGACAACCAAAGCACTGACAACTTCCTGGTCTATCCTTAGTCCCTTTATACCCTCAGCAGTGCAGGGATTGGATCAGCAATCAGGCAGAGCTCAGCGGGACTGTAGATTGGTGGGAATAGCATCACATGATCAGAACCAACAGGTTCTGGGAGGGAAGCCTGGTTTGTAATTCCATGTGGAGCTTTCACAGTAATGGCGGCCGCGGCCACAGGACACAGAGAATGTTAAAACTGTACAGCAACCTCCCAGCGCCAGCGGTGGAAGCTACCGCGGATGATAGGCGCTGCACAGACCTGTAGTGCTTTACTGTAGTAATCGCGGCAAAGGCCGCAGCTCACAGGGGACACCACACAGATCCGTCCACGCACACTGAAGTGCAGCAATGGCGGCGGAGGCCGCAACTGACAGGAGATGCTACGCAGAGCTGACCAAGTGCTGAGAGTACGGTAATGGCGGCAGAGGCCGCAATGAGCTAGAAACACCATTCCATTTAAGAGTTCTTTGTGACAGCACCTGCAGACTGGTAGAAAGGAATTATGAAGCAAGGACATTCAGCAACATGACTGAGACCCGGCCCTGGAACGCTGACTCAGTCTCAGAAGACACCTGAAAGGTAAAAAATAATGTCCCATAGTCCGGATCGTGACACCATCTGAATGATCCAGAGGAGGATTGGGAGAATGTAATGTAATGAGAGCAAAATGTAACTTTTTGGTATAAACTCCACTCGCCTTGTTTGGAGAGAGAAGAATGATGAATGGCATCCCAAGAACACCATACCCACTGTGAAACATGGAGGTGAAAACATCATGCTTTTGGGCTGCTTTTCTGCAAAGGGGACAGGACGACTGATCCGTATTAAGGAGAGGATGACTGGGGCCATGTATCATGAGATTTTGGGCAAAAACTTCCTTCCCTCAGTAAGAGCATTGAAGATGGAACGTGGCTGGGTCTTCCAGCATGACAATTACCCAAAACACCCCGCCCGGGCAACTAAGGAGTGGCTCCGTAAGAAGCAATTCAAGGTCCTGGAGTGGCCTAGCCAGTCTCCAGACCTCAACCCAATAGAAAATCTGTGGAGGGAGTTGAAAGTCCGTGTTGCCCGGCGACAGCCCCAAAACATGACAGATCTACAGAAGATCTGCATGGGCCAAAATACCTGCTACAGTGTGTGCAAACCTGGTCAAGAACTACAGGAAACATTTGACCTCTGTAATTGCCAACCGAGGTTATATTACAAAGTATTGAGTTAAACTTTTTTATTGTCCAAATATTTATTTTCCGCAAGAATATACAAATAAATTTTTTAAAAAATCATACAATGTGATTTCCTAGGTTTTTTTCTTAGATACTGTCTCTCACAGTTGAAGTGTACCTATGATGGAAATTACAGACCTCTCTCATCCTTTAGGTGGGTCAACTTGCACAATCGGTGGCTGTCCAAATACTTTTTTGCCCCACTATATATATATATATATATATATATATATATTACACACGCCTGCGCATATACATACACACCCACCCACAGAACCCCCCCTCGCTAAATCCTGCGTTTGCCCCTGACCACTTCTAAAAAACACCCACCATAGCAAATTTACTCCAAGCGTCCCAGAACATTTTTCATTAGGCAATGACTATTGTGTCTGGCTACCTCACTCAGGATGAAAGCCGTGCTACAGTTCTACACAGAATTTTGCAAAGCTTAAGGGCGGGATGTATTAACATACTTCGCCGCCCACCGCAGCGATGTTAATCACATATGTACTAACATATGCAATTAACATCGCAATGCGGTGACAGAGACTCTCCGCGATACCTGTGAAAGGATTGCGGGGGGTCTCTGTGGGGTACGTCACCTCCCAAAGACTGGTAGGTGATGTTTGCTGGGAGTCTGTGGGCCCCTCCTCCTCCTCCCTGCAGTTGGAAGCAGAAATGGCTGTGCAGCGGAGGAGAAGGAGCTGGGGATCGAGGAGTGGCACCTGGACGCAGGTGAGGGGGGGGGGGGTGTGACAGTGCGTGTGGCGTTCAGCGGCTGTGGGTGCAAAAGAAGCCCATAGGCTTCTATAGGGTATCGCTACCTTTGGGGGCGAAAACCCGGTGACCGGGTCTTAGTACACGTTAAAATGTATTTCCTCTTTAGTACATCCTGCCCTAAATGCAAGGGCGTAGCTACCATATGGGGCCCAGAGCTGTGAGGGGCCCACCTTCCCTGTCAAAGTTACATGAGTTATATACATTTTTCGCCATTGGGTGGTACGTAGGGGTCTTTTCATACCTTTTGCTTGGGGTCTGCACTATATCTAGGTATGCCCCTGGACCTGCTCATTGTAGTGTGGTATAAAATGAACTGGAGTGCATTATAATGTTATATAATATGAACCAGGGCACTGTAATGAGGCACAATATGAACGGGGAGCACTATGTATCATAATGTGAACTGGGGGTACTGTGCGGCATAATGTGTACTGGCAGCTCTGAAATGTGACATAGGGTGGACTTAAGCACTACTTCGATTCATAAAAGAAACTAGGGCACTACTATGGGGCATAACATTAATGTGGCTCTACTATGATGCAGAAAATTAACTAGGGCACTATTATAGGGCATAAAATTAACAACTGCAGCAGAGAAGTGTCTCTCTAGGAGCATTGGGACGGGGGCCCCTTCAAAATGTTGCTAAGGGGCCCACAAAGCTCTGGCTACGCCCCTGCTAAATGTTATATATAACCAGTTGCAGGAGGCCCAGCATTAGTACTGGCAATAGGAAGGCCCAGTACTCGTGCACTTTGCACTTACCAATGTCTTCAATGCCCTTCCGGAATGGACAAATACTTACAGTACTGTCACACTTGAAGTGATATGAAAATGTGCGCTATCACCTTCTTCTTGTCTGACCCAGCTAACGTTGCCTCTACATCAGAGCTCTGCCCCTGTACCCAGAGGTCAAATTCATACAGCGGAGGCAGACATTTACTTTTAAGCTAAAGAAATAATTATGATACAGCCTTTCATTTCATTACTCAGGAAATAGTGACATGACTGAGCCATGAGGAACTACATGCACCACTGCTGTCTCTAGTTTATAGAGAACAGACTGACTGCGCTCTCAGGAATGTAGGTTCAGCTGACAAAATGGCCGCCTTAACTGTAGATCTAATCTAGAGTTATAGTACGGAGTGTCTGAAAAGTTGCTATACACTGAATGCAGTGATGTAATAATGGGCAATGATGTTGACGGTTGAAGAGAGAGTGTGGATCATCGAGCCCATCTTTCACTATGTAAGTACACAGGAAAAGTGGAAGAACTGTACAGTTACCCGCATCTATGCCTGAACTCAGAGTTACCCGCATCTATGCCTGCACTCAGTTACCCGCATCTATGCCTGCATTCTTTTACCCGCATCTATGCGTGCACTCAGTTACCCACATCTATGCCTGCACTCAGAGTTACCTGTATCTATGCCTGCATTCACAGTTATCCACATCTATGTGTGCACTCAGTTACCCACATCTATGCATGCACTCAGTTACCCACATCTATGCCTGCACTCAGAGTTACCTGTATCTATGCCTGCATTCACAGTTACAGTACCTTCATCTATGCCTACATTCAGAGTTACCTGCATCTATTCCTGCACTCGATTACCTGCATCTTTGACTGAATTCAGAGTTACCTGCAACTACTGTATGTCTGCACTCAGCTGCCTCCATCTACTGTATACCTGCACTCAGTTACCCGCATCTATGCCTGCACTCATGGCCGGCTAGATAGATAGATAGATAGATAGATAGATAGATAGATAGATAGATAGATAGATAGATAGATAGATAGATACAGAGTCGGCCCTAACCAATATCATGCCCCAGGCAAGATTTTGGCTGGTGCCCCTAGCACCACCGCTAGTTCTGCCTCTGACCCTGCACCCTTTTCCCAGTAGCATCACCCCGCACCCATAGCAGTCCTTATTTTGGTGTTCCTATACCCTATATTTTAAAAAGGAAGAGTGCGCACATTCGACGCACAGCCCAAAAAGGGACGTGTTTTTGCTGGCAAGCGGCATGGCCACACAATAGTACCCCCAATTCAAATTATGCCACACAGTACTGCAACTTTATTCACATTATATCATGCGATAGTGTCCCTTATTCACGTTACATCACACAGTAGTACCAATTTACCTTATACAGGTTGAGTATCCCTTATCCAAAATTCTTGGGACCAGAGGTATTTTGGATATCGGATTTTTCCGTATTTTGGAATAATTGCATACCATAATGAGATATCCTGGCGATGGGACCCAAGTCTAAGCACAGAATACATTTATGTTACATATACACCTTATACACACAGCCTGAAGGTCATTTTAGCCAATATTTTTTATAACTTTGTGCATTAAACAAAGTGTGCCTACATTCACACAATTAATTTATGTTCCATATACACCTTATACACACAGCCTGAAGGTCATTTAATACAATATTTTTAATAACTTTGTGTATTAAACAAAGTTTGTGTACATTGAGTCACCAGGAAACAAAGGTTTCACTATCTCACTCTCACTCAAAAAAGTCCGTATTTCGGAATATTCCGTATTTCGGAATATTTGGATATGGGATACTCAACCTGTTTACGTTACTCCTCACAGTAGTGCCCCTTATTCATATTACACCACACCATCTTGCTCTTTATTCACATTACACCACAAAATAGTGCCCTTTCTATACATAACACCACACAGTAGAGCATCTTATACACATAATGCCACACATTAGTAATGCCTTTATACACATAATACCACACAGTAAAGCCCCTAACACATATGACACACATTATTAATGTAATTATAAACATAATGCGCCTTACACATTGGCCCTCATTCCGAGTTGTTCGCTCGGAGTTTTTCATCGCATCGCAGTGAGAATTCTCTTAGTGCGCATGCGCAATGTTCGCACTGCGACTGCGCCAAGTAACTTTACTATGAAGAAAGTAAGTTTACTCACGGCATTTTCATCGCTCCGACGTTCGCATTGTGATTGACAGGAAATGGGTGTTACTGGGCGGATGCACGGCGTTTTAGGGGCGTGTGGCTGGAAACGCTACCGTTTCCGGAAAAAACGCAGGAGTGGCCGGAGAAACGGTGGGAGTGCCTGGGCGAACGCTGGGTGTGTTTATGACGTCAGCCAGGAACGAAAAGCACTGAACTGATCGCACAGGCAGAGTAAGTCTGAAGCTACTCAGAAACTGCTAACTCGTTTGTAATCGCAATATTGCGCGTACGTCGGTCGCAATTTTAAGAAGCTAAGATTCACTCCCAGTAGGCGGCGGCTTAGCGTGTGTAACTCTGCTACATTCGCCTTGCGAGCGAACAACTCGGAATGAGGGCCATTATGCCAACCTTTATTAATGCCCTTATACACATAATGTCCCTTACACATATGCCAAACATTATTGCACAACCAACCCACCCACCCGCACACAACATTCACACAGCAGCTAACACTGTGACCTCTGCCTCTCCTTGGATACAGATGTGTCCTTTTACATCTTGCCTCAATGCACCATGCAGCAGGAGATGCCTGGCGTGAGTCAGATGGCAGCTCTGCTAATGTCGGGTGCCTTTTTTTAATGAAAATGCATCTTATTGGCATTGCTATGTGGCTAGGATGCACAAGCAGCTTCTGCTGATTAAAATGATATGCAGCCTGCCTATATACTGTGTGCGGCTGTGGCTGTATCTACATACGAAATGCTACACACAGAATATAGGCATGCCGCATATCATTTAATCAGCAGAAGCTGCTGGTGCCCCTAGGCATACCAAAAGCCCTACGCATTTGCCTAGTTTGCCTATGCCTAGGGGTGGCTCTGAATACATGATTCTGAACTCTCCTAATATTTTTGTTGTCCCAAATATGTGTAATTTCTTCACCTTTTGAAAGGATTTATTAATAAAATAAAGACAACTTCAATCAAAATATATTTAAAAAATAAATATCTATTTTTATTTTAAGTAAAATGCTGCCTGTTTTTTTCTTCTTCTTCTTCCTCATCTTCTTTGTCTTCTTATTATTACTATTATTTGTAATTATTATTATTTACTCTGCATAATAAAATAGGGAATGTTGGACTAAGATTGGTCCAGTAATCTTACAAACTTGTCCTATAAGAGGAACAAGATGACGTAAGCCTCATGACTCATGAAGTCATCCTTCAGCACTCAGGAGAGGAAAAACCCCGTTGTGGGGGAAACCTCTGGGGACCCATGGCTGAAGGACTGCCCGTCCCTCTAGGCATTAAGAGACTATGCAGAGTTTGCCCAGACCACTCGCCCACCCACTAACCTTGCCTAACCCAGTCATCCCTTCTGTCACCTCAAATCTGCTATTTTGACCTTTTACCCGGCTGCAGAAGAACGCACCTTCACGTCAATGGTGAGAGAGTGAAAAAAGAGAGCAAGAGATGAATGGGAGTGAGGGGAGTGAAAGGGGGACAGTCATAACCACCATAGCATTCATTTCTGACTCTAACAGGGATTACAACTGTACAAATGTAGCCATTCTCGTCATGGCTACATCATATCGCGATTGCGCCTTATTAGGCACGACCGCACCGCGTACATCTGGACATCTAAGAAGTGTGTGTGCCCCATACACATGGATGGGAGCAGCAAATGCTGCAGCTCTGCACAGCTAGGCACAGGTCCCAGCAAGCTAGCCTCAGCATGCCGGCACTTGGAGAACCACAAATGCCAGCATGCTCGGACATAAAGGGGCCCTCTGGCACCTGTAGTCCACCTGCAAAGAAAATATTAAAATAAATACAAGACACAGTTTTAAAATAAATTTTATTATTCAGGGTCTTCACCTGGGAGGCGGCGGCCTTTAAGCTCTTTTGCATAGCCGCCACCTGCCCAGGGCTTCTGGCATCTTCACCTGGTGGGCGGCGGCCTTTAAGCTCTTCTGCATAGCCGCCGCCCATCCAGGACTTCCATGGCGTCTTCTATCTTCAGGAGCTCTTCACTGCTTCTCCTCCTCCGTTGGACTGACAGCCGCTGCCGCCTGAGGGGGCGGGGTGATGACGCGGCGAGCCGTGATTGGCTCGTGTCGGTCATCTTTAATTTAAACAAATGACGCTGTGGCGCCAGTTTTTAAATGGGTATCGCTCCGCTGCCAAACTCTGCAGAATGGCAGGCAGGGATCTTGGATCCATGCCTGCCGCCACTGACACCCGCCACCGCATCACGCTGTGTACCGCCGCCTACATCTCCGCCCCATTCCGCCGCATTCGCCTGCAGCCAGTGAGTGACGGCAGCAGATCCAGTGACAGATCCGCTGGCCAATCACATCTGGCATCAGTGACAGAGGCGTGCTTTCATGGGTTTCATGGGAAGGTGTCGCTTTCCATTATATTTTCAATGGGCTTTTACTGCCCAAGGCTTGGCCCGCCCCCGCTCCTGCCCGCCCCCGTTCCTATTAACAACGGGAGGCACCAATGTCAGTGCCTCCCAAACCCATTCTAGGAGTAAAAATGATTCGATTAATATAAAGGAGATAATTATGACACAGAATATGTGTCATAAGTATCTTTGTATTTTTTTAATCATTAATGACAGGGGAGGCACTGCCTACCTCCCCTGCCTCCCTGACTGCACGTCCCTGGTGCGTATAGCCGCGTTGAGGGTGCACGTTTACCTCAGATGTAGCCATGACCAGCGTGGCTACATCTGTATATAGTATTGGATAAAAACAAACGTAATGATTAAAGCACAATATAATTCTCTTACACCTCTGCACATTAATAAAAATGGATCAGCCTGCAATACTGGCATACTGGTATTCAGGCAGGCAGAGTGAGAGTAAAGGATTTAATTTGCAACATTACAGGCTCACCAAACAACTCCAAGGAGATGTCATAGGTGCGGCTGCACATAAAGGATTTACCTGTAATTAGGAACATTATAGACCCATCTAGACAGTGCGCTGCAAATTTCTCCAATTTGCAGGCGCTTGTGGTTGTTAAGTAACGTAACGGTGCTGTCCCAGTAGGTGTGAAATTTTGTTTTAATCCAATACTATGCTATCCCCAAGGTCATAAGTCATATATTATAATAGTCATGCTAAAAGTCTGCCGACGATTCGAACTAAGCTGCCCTAATCTTTGTCCAGTCACTAACCTTCTGCCAGTGTGCTATGCCGTCCCAGGCCTCTGAAGGCATCTGTGAGAGACAGCAACAGCACAGCGCTGATATAGGCAGTTGCCATTATGACATCAGCATGACCTCACACACCCCACCAGACCAACCAAAACTGGTTATTTCTGATTTGAGGCCCCTGTTATCTTTTACTTGACTGACCTAAGGGAAGTTAGAGTCATTGTTAAACAATCAATGTATCACAATATTGGAATTTGACGGCAGATAAGAACCACTTGGCCCGTCTAGTCTGTCCCCCTTTTTTTTTTTCTTACCATATATTTATCTCAAACCTTATTTGATCCTTATGTCTTTGTAAGGATATCCTTATGTCTATCCCATGCATGTTTAAAGTGCTCTACTGTCTTAGCCTCTACCACCTCTGATGGGAGGCTATTCCACTTGTCCACTACCCTTTCTGTGAAGTAATTTGTCCTCAAATTTCCCCTGAACCTTCCCCCCCTCCAGTCTCAGTGCCTGTCCTCGTGTACTATTGCTTCTCTCTCTCTCTCTCTCATTCTTTATATATATATATATATATATATAGTGTCGGACTGGGGCATGATGGGCCCACCAGGGAATGCCGTTATCTGTTACAGGGGCCTATGTATGGGGGTGTGGACAGAAGAAGAGTCGGTGGGGCCCCAGGCAGCGGGGCCTACTGGGGGTTTGCCCTGTACCCCTGTGGGCCAGTCCAAACCTGAATTCCGGGAGAATCTAGGTATTGCTAATTGTCCTTCATCTACAGATCTTGGTAATCAAGTGAGGAGGTAAGGAATCAGAAGCTGCTTCAGGTACCTTGGGTCCTGGTCATGTAGGGCTTTGAAAGGTAGTAAGCCAAACTTGAAAATGATTTGCCATCTTACAGACAGCCAATGGAGGGAGTATGGGTGTTATGTGGCTGGAACGGGGCTGGTTAGTTAATAGTCTGGCAGCTGTGTTTTGTACCAGGTGTAAGCGGTGCAATTGTTTTGCTGGGAGACCAAGGTAGAGAGCCAGGGGTTAAAGTGGGGGACGGGGTGGAACTGAGTTCCGTCACCTCTGATGATAGGTGGAAATAGTTCCACCTCCTCCACAGACCTGCACAGTTATTCCAACAGAAAAGCCTGCCCCACCACCCATGTCAATAGATGATGTAGGTAGCAATAGTGTCACTGATAAGCTACTGCCACCTCCCCCTTCCTCAGCTCCTGGCAGCTCCATGGTCCTCCTCCACCTGTGGCCCACCCCTCGAAGAGGAGCAAGCTCTTCGCATGCTAAAGATAAGGTAAGAGGAGGCTGGAGGGACACAGAGACACAGGGAAGCTGCTAGAGGGACACAGGGCATGGAGTTGCTGAAGTGACAGAGGCAGAGATTTGCATTGGGGCACTACTACTCTGGGCATTATGTGCACACAGGGCACTACTGTGTGCATTATGTGTATAAGTGGCACTTATGTGGACATTATGTCTATAAGCAGCACTTCTGTGGGCATTATGTGTATAAGCAACACTTTTGTGGGCTTTAATGGTTATTAACAGCACTTCTGTGGGCATTATGTGCAAGGGGCACTATTATTATGGGAATTGTCTAAAAGGGGCTGTTATGCACACCAGTGCCTGCAGGAAAGTACTAGTGTCAGAACTGTTATGCACTCCAGTGTCTGCAGGAATGTACTGGTGTTTGAACTGTTATGCAAAACAAATGGACTCACAGACAAACTGGGGAATATGACATAACGTACACAGAAGGTGATAGGGTAACAAAATACACACACAGTGAACAGAGAAGCCCAGAGGCTAAGGAACTGGGTATCTCCCTTGTATTAGAACTGCTCAGATGTAAAAAGCAAGATGTTGTGTTTTAATACGTAGAGAACCCGAAATGCTGTTGCTAAGGGCAACAGCAAAACCCTAAAGGGTTACCAACGGGTGTGGCAGTAAACTCCTTGGTCAGAGATGGAATGATAGACACAAGGAGAGCCTCCACAATCCTGATTCTCACTTGCAGTGCACAGGTTTAAGCTTACTGCCACTAAACTGACCCCTGACACCTAGCACAGTGAGACAGGATTAGACAGGCAAGTGTTAGAATACAGCCGCAAACTTGCTAAGTTCACAGAGTAATAACAGAACCCCAGCAAGCTAAACGACTGACTCCAGTCTTACTGCTAGGTCTGGATTGGCAGAGTGTAATACCAAATCCCCAGGCCTATTTGCAGTAAGCAACAAACAAATACAAAGCTACACAGTACTGGCTAACTTTCATGAACTGACTAACCAACAGAGATTCAGCAGCATCTGCTTACCCTGAAAAGAGGCCTTATAAAGCAGGTGCTGTCCACGCCCCACTCAGACCTCACAGACTGTGAGCACAAAAACCAGCACCGGATCCCCTGCCGTGCACAGAGCCTATAACCACTGCACAGCAAAAGACCCGAACCGGAGTATCAGCTGCGCTCAGGTTACTCCACTAGCACTTGTCTCCCGGTTGCCATGACGACGTGGCAGCACAGGGCAGGAGACCCTAACAGTACCCCCCCTCTGACGAGGGGTCAAAGAACCCCTACCACCGGGTTTATCGGGGAACTGCGAGAAGAAAGAGCGTATCAGTCTGGGGGCATGAAGATCACAACTGCGCACCCACGACCGCTCCTCCGGGCCATACCCCTTCCAGTGCACCAAAAATGACAGCCGACCCCGAACCACCTTGGAGTCAAGAATCCTTTCAACAACAAACTCCCTCTGGCCACGTATCAGAAGAGGGGAAGGTCTTCCACTGGAAGAAGGATTACTAATCGCCCGTTTTAAAAGGGAACAATGAAATGTTTTATTGATACCCAAAGAACGGGGCAGATCTAACTGAAATGCCACCGGATTGATAACCCTGGTGATCTTATAAGGGCCGATGAACCGGGGCCCTAACTTATGAGATGGCTGTCTCAACTTCAAATTCTTGGTAGACAACCAGACGAAGTCTCCTAATTTGAAGCTGCAGGGTCTTTTCCGCTTATCAAAAACCCTTTTGGTCACTAATGACACAGACACAAGGGCTTTCTTCACTTTCCGCCAAATACCTCTAAGGACCGAAACCACAGAGGAACCACCAGGCGTGGAGTCCAGGGGGTCAAAAGAATTGGCCTTAGGATGATGCCCATACACACAAAGGAAGGGAGAGATCCCTGTAGCAGAGTGAGCCGCGTTGTTATAGGCAAACTCCGCCATGGACAGATGAGCAACCCAGTCAGTCTGACACTTGGAGACATAACACCTGAGGAACTGCTCCAAGGACTGGTTCACCCTTTCAGTCTGCCCATTAGACTGCGGATGGTAGCCTGACGACAAGCTGACAGAAATCTGGAGATCGGAACAAAATGCCCTCCAGAATTTGGCCACAAACTGGGATCCGCGGTCAGAGACCACATCAAGTGGCAACCCGTGGAGACGCACAACATGCAGCATAAATAATTCAGACAGGCGTCTGGCTGATGGTAGCCCAACCAGTGGAACGAAGTGCGCCATCTTCGAAAACCTGTCAACGACAACCCAGATGGCTGTCATCCCCGAGGATTTGGGCAAGTCCACCACAAAATCCATTGAAATGTGGGTCCATGGCTTAGATGGGATAGAGAGTGGATGTAATGGGCCAACAGGAACCCCTCTAGGAGTCTTATTTCGGGCACAGATGTCACATGCCCGAATCCACTGATCCACATCCTTAGCCACCGAGGGCCACCACACCGCCCTAGATAGCAACTCCCGAGTTCTGGCAATACCCGGGTGACCTGCCGACTTCTTGGCATGGAATTCCAGGAACACTCGCTGTCTTAACCTAGGAGGCACAAACAAAAGACCTACCGGAAGGTCTGGAGGAGCCTGCTCCTGTGCTCTAAGGACTAATGATAAGAGGTCCTGGGTAATGCACACTTTAATACATGATGGGGAAACAATGGGCAACGGCTCCTCGGTGGTCTCCTGGATTGGAGCAAAACTCCGCGAGAGCGCATCAGCCTTGATGTTTTTTGACCCAGGGCGATATGTTATCAAAAAATTAAAGCGAGCAAAAAACAAAGCCCATCGTGCCTGCCTGGCATTGAGACGCTTCGCTGACTCTAAATATGCCAGATTCTTATGGTCAGTGAGAATTGAGACCACAAACTTAGCCCCCTCAAGCCAGTGTCTCCACTCCTCGAGTGCATCCTTAATAGCCAACAATTCCCGGTTACCCACGTCATAATTCATCTCGGCAGGCGAAAATTTACGGGAAAAGTAAGCACAGGGATGAAGGCGATTATCAGACACTCCCATCTGAGAAAGCACTGCCCCAATACCCATCTCAGAGGCATCCACCTCCACCACAAAAGGACGCTCTGGATCTGGGTGTCGCAGCACCTTGGCCGAAACAAATGCCCTTTTGAGACGGGCAAAAGCCGCTTTAGCCTCACAAGACCAGTGAGCAACATCCGCCCCTTTCTTAGTGAGTGCCACCAAGGGCGCCACTATAGACGAAAATCCAGCGATAAATCGTCTATAAAAATTCGCAAAGCCCAGGAAACGCTGAAGCGCCTTCAAACTAGTGGGCTGCACCCAATCCAGGACTGCCTGTACCTTGGAACCCTCCATTTGGAAACCTTCTGGGGAGATAATATATCCTAGAAATGCGATTTGCTGAACTTCAAATTCGCACTTCTCCAGCTTCGCCCCAAGCCGGTGGTCTCTGAGTTTCTGGAGGACTAAGCGTACATGCTTCCGATGTTCCTCCAGGGAATGGGAGAAGATTAGGATGTCATCTAAGTATACAACTAAGAATCTATCCAAATATTCCCTGAGCACATCATTCATGAAATCCTGGAAGACTGCCGGGGCATTACAGAGCCCAAAAGGCATCACCAAATATTCATAATGCCCTGAGTGGGTATTAAAGGCAGTCTTCCATTCATCCCCCTCTCTTATTCGGATTAGATTGTACGCACCGCGTAGGTCAATCTTAGAAAAAATGGTGGCAGTACGAAGCTGGTCAAACAAGACCGAAATGAGAGGCAGTGGGTATGAGTTTTTAATCGTGATACGGTTCAATTCCCTGAAGTCGATGCAGGGTCGCAACGAACCGTCCTTTTTACCCACGAAGAAGAACCCCGACCCAACTGGAGACTGTGAAGGTCTGATAAATCCCTTAGCCAAGTTCTCCTGAATGTACTCTGCCATAGCCTGAGTCTCAGGACGTGACAGGGAGTACAACCTGCTCTTGGGAAGCTTAGCATTTGGCAACAAATCAATGGCACAGTCATAGGGGCGATGGGGAGGTAGTACCTCTGCAACTTTTTTGGAGAACACGTCCGCAAAATCTGCATAACACCCTGGCAATCCTGGCAAACTTAGCTGCGAGAGCCTGACTGGAAGGCTCAAGCAACTCCTGAAACAATCAGTACCCCAACTAAGAATCTCCCCAGAGACCCAGTCAAATTGAGGATTGTGGGCCCTTAACCAGGGTAACCCCAACACCAATGGGGCAAAAGTACAGACAGTCACATAAAAGGACAATTTTTCAGAGTGTGTGGCTCCAATAAACAAAGAAATCTGGCTAGTGCAAGAGGTAATTTTACCTTGGGATAATGGTTCCCCGTTTAACCCACAAATCTCAATTTCCGATGCCAAGGGTACTAAGGGAACAGAGTGTTTTAGGGCGAATTGGCGGTCCATAAAAACCCCGTCGGCCCCACTGTCCACAAAGGCCTCAGTCTTGACAGTTTGACCGAGGATCTTCAAGGTCACCGGAATGATAAAAGTCTTCTTGGGAAATTCTGACTTCTGGCCTGACAGGATATTTCCCATCACCCTCAGGCCCTGAAGTTTTCCGGCTTTTCTGGGCATGATACTACCACATGACCTTTATTCCCACAGTACAAACACAACCCCTGCTGTCTCCTCCGCGTCTTCTCACGCGAGGAGAGGCGGGTAGCCCCAATCTGCATAGGCTCCTCAGAAAATTCCTCAGAGTCTGAGGTTCCCTTGGGAAGGAAGGAAATCTCAGTCTCCCTTTCAAGCCTACGCTCTCTCAGCCGTCTATCCACCTGGATGGATAACTGCATGAGCTGATCCAAGCTATCAGGCAAGGGATATTGTACCAGTTGGTCCTTTATCTGGTTAGAAAGACCTCTTCGGTACTGGTGTCTCAGGGCTGGGTCATTCCACTGGGTATCATGGGCCAACCTCCGAAACGCCGTACAGTAAACCTCAACTGGCCTTCGCCCTTGCTTAAGGATCGAAATCTGAGCCTCGGCTGAGGCCGTCTTGTCAGGGTCATCATACAACATGCCCAGTGCCGTAAAAAAAGCATCAACACTTTTAAGCGACGGACAGTCAGGCTGCAACCCATATGCCCAGACCTGTGGGTCTCCTTGTAGCAAGGAAATCACTATGCCCACCCGCTGAATCTCCGACCCAGAAGACTGAGGCCTAAGCCGGAAGTATAGCTTGCAGCTCTCCTTGAAACAAAAGAACTGCGAGCGATCTCCAGAAAAACGATCCGGGAGATTTACTTTCGGCTCCTTAACCCCTGCAGGTGCTGCTGCTGCGGGAGCTCCGCCAGCAGCCTGGGAGGTGTGCATTTTAATGGACAAATCATTAAATTGCCGAGTCAGGACCTGCACCTGATCGACCACCTGTTGCAACGTATTTTGAGGGGTATGCTCCATATTCCCACAAAATTTCAACAGGAGTATTGGGCTGCTGAATATGTTATGCACACCAGTGCCTGCAGGAAAGTACTAGTGTCAGAACTGTTATGCACTCCAGTGTCTGCAGGAATGTACTGGTGTTTGAACTGTTATGCAAAACAAATGGACTCACAGACAAACTGGGGAATATGACATAACGTACACAGAAGGTGATAGGGTAACAAAATACACACACAGTGAACAGAGAAGCCCAGAGGCTAAGGAACTGGGTATCTCCCTTGTATTAGAACTGCTCAGATGTAAAAAGCAAGATGTTGTGTTTTAATACGTAGAGAACCCGAAATGCTGTTGCTAAGGGCAACAGCAAAACCCTAAAGGGTTACCAACGGGTGTGGCAGTAAACTCCTTGGTCAGAGATGGAATGATAGATACAAGGAGAGCCTCCACAATCCTGATTCTCACTTGCAGTGCACAGGTTTAAGCTTACTGCCACTAAACTGACCCCTGACACCTAGCACAGTGAGACAGGATTAGACAGGCAAGTGTTAGAATACAGCCGCAAACTTGCTAAGTTCACAGAGTAATAACAGAACCCCAGCAAGCTAAACGACTGACTCCAGTCTTACTGCTAGGTCTGGATTGGCAGAGTGTAATACCAAATCCCCAGGCCTATTTGCAGTAAGCAACAAACAAATACAAAGCTACACAGTACTGGCTAACTTTCATGAACTGACTAACCAACAGAGATTCAGCAGCATCTGCTTACCCTGAAAAGAGGCCTTATAAAGCAGGTGCTGTCCACGCCCCACTCAGACCTCACAGACTGTGAGCACAAAAACCAGCACCGGATCCCCTGCCGTGCACAGAGCCTATAACCACTGCACAGCAAAAGACCCGAACCGGAGTATCAGCTGCGCTCAGGTTACTCCACTAGCACTTGTCTCCCGGTTGCCATGACGACGTGGCAGCACAGGGCAGGAGACCCTAACAGGGGCACTACTGTAGGCACTGTGTATAAATTGTACTACTGTGTGGCATAACATGTATAAGGGGTACCACTGAGTGACATAATGTGAATAAGGGGCATTACTATGTGGTATAATATGAGTCAGGGGCACTATGTGCATTGTAATGTGAATAAGATTGTGCTACTGTGTGGTGACATCCCGTCGCTGATCGGCGAAGCCCATTGTAGCCGTCCGCAATAGCCCGTTGTAGCCATCCGACGCACCAGCGCATTGCGATGCATAGACATGCGCAGTTCAGATCTGATCGCCCGCTGAGCGAAAGCGCACAGCAGTGATCAGATCAGAATTAGGCCCTATATTAAGGTTACAGATACATGGTAGTTTTCTTTTGTGGTATAATTATGTGAAATAGCAGTTCTCTTAGAATGACCTTGGTAAAACACTTTTATAGAAAGAGAAACTAGACAGAAACTATAAGGCCCGCAAAGCCGATTGATCCAGCCCGGCCAGGCTCACCTTACCGAGGGAGATTGTGTTACCAGCGGGCACCGGCTCCTTGCCCTCAGTGGCAGCCGAAAGCCGGAGCTCACTCCAGAGCTCCAACTTCCGGCTCTGACAGTGGGGGTCATTCCGAGTTGATCGCTCGCTAGCAGTTTTTAGCAGCCATGCAAACGCTATGCCGCCGCCCACTGGGGAGTGTATTTTAGCTTAGCAGAAGTGCGAACGCATGTGCAGCCGAGCTCTGCAAAAAAAGTTTGTGCAGTTTCAGAGTAGCTCTGAACTTACTCAGCGCTTGCGATCACTTCAGCCTATTCGTGTCCGGATTTGATGTCATACACCTGCCCAGCGAACGCCCAGCCACACTTGCGTTTTTTCAGATACGCCTGCGTTTTTTCAGACACGCCTGCGTTTTTGCAAACACTCCCTGAAAACGGTCAGTTGTCACCCAGAAACGCCCCCTTCCTGTCAATCTTCTTGCAGCCGTCAGTGCGACTGAAAACTTTGCTACAACCTGTGCACAACCACAACGGGCTTTGTACCCGAACGACGCACGTGCGCATTTGCGGCCCATACGCATGCGCAGAAATGCCGATTTTTAGCCTGATCGCTGCGCTGCGAACATCGGCAGCTAGCGATCAACTCGGAATGACCCCCAGTGTGCGGCTGTGCTATGAGATGTTATGACGTCTCTCCCATAGTTCCGAGGAGCGGACTGCTAGGCGGTGTGCAGCGGTCCGGAAGTAGAAACGGTGCTGGTGAGTATTGTGTTTTGTTGTTGTTTGTTTGTGCGTGTGTAAGCAGCGCTACTAGAGGGGGCACATTTAATGGGGCATAACAAGTGACTGTGGGCATATCTAATGGGGGCATAACAAGTGACTGGGTGCATATCTAATGGGGCATAACAAGTGACTGGGTGCATATCTAATAGGGCATAACAAGTGACTGGGGCATATCTAATGGGGCATAACAAGTGACTGGGGCATATCTAATGGGGCATATCAAGCGACTGGGGGCTTATCTAATGGTTCATAACAAGTGACTGGGGGCATATCTAATGGGGCATAATAACTGACTGGGGGCATATCTAATGGGGCATAACAACTGATTGGGGGTGTATGTACTGGGGTATTACAACTGACTGGGGGCATATGTACTGGAGGCATGTCTACTGGGTCATAACAACTGACTGTGGGTATATCTACTGGGGGCATAACTACTGGGGCATATCTACTGGGACCATAACTACTGACTGGGGCATAATTCCTGGGGGCAGGCTAATTTTTAAGTTGATCATTTTTGTATGGCCCCCGAAGGATTTTATAAATATCCAAATGGCCCTTGGTAGAAAAAGGGTTCCCCACCCCTGCTATAGGGGCTGCTTCAGTAAGGCTTAGCACTGGTTTTGCCTATTATATTGACCACAAATAATTTGAATTGGTTCTAGACCACCAACCCAGGACACCACTACAAGTGCCTAGAGACAATCTAGTTTGGGAACCACTGAGGGAATAGATGTTTGTATGAAGCTCATTTTTCAATAATCCTTCTGCTGTTTCGGGACTTTAGCGCTGATTTCTTTTTTGGTCCAGTCATGTGCCGCGGCTCTCAGGACTCTGCAGGTCAGTCGTTGGTCAAGTCCTAGCAAGTAGGTCATATTCTGTACCGCAGATCACATCCAGCACTGTTTCATCACTTTTTCTTGATACTGGTTTTTAAGTGAAAATAGAATAAAACTGTACGATATTATCTCCACTGTAGTTGTTTAGAATGTACTTAACATTTGTTTAGGTGGTCTCATAGCACTTGTATTTGTCTATTAAGCACAGAAATAAAGTCTGTGTCATTGGAACCCTTACCACAGCCCAGAGTTATCACATACCTCCTGAGGTGTCAGTAATCCTTGTGGGCTTCATATAAATATTTTATGCAATTCACAATATGTGCTTACTATCTTCGGAGTATTATAGAATTAATATAACTTTATTTTTTTCTTATTTTTTGGTAAAATAATTATTATTTTTTGTCAATTATTTCAAAATCTAACTGGAACCTTTGTTGCTATTTTCCACTTATTTTCCACTTAGCTCACTTTAATTTTTTTATAAAGGAGAACATTTTCTGAAAGCAATTACAGAGCAAGACCATTTTCCTTACTATGTAAGCTGCAGAACTAGGTGTTCTGTTAGTTGCTTTTCTTTGTACCCTTGTATGCCTTACTGCCACGTTTTGCTAATCGCACAGTGTAACCTATGTAGTGCTCCCAACATGGCTGTCTCGCCTGGTACTCTCTTAGGATAAACAATACATGCAGAGCCGGCCCTAACCTAACCAATATGATGCCCTAGACAAGATTTTGGCTGGTGCCCCTAGCACCACCGCTAATTCAAAGTTGGGAGGTATGCCCATAGCAGTCCTTATTTTGGTGTTTCTATACACTATATTTTAAAAAGGAACAGTGCTTACATTTAATGAAAATGCATCTTATTGGCATTGCTATGTGGCTAGGATGCACAAGCAGATTCTGCTGATTAAAATGATATACAGCATGCCTATATACTGTGTGCGACTGTGGCTGTATCTGCATACGAAATGCTACACACAGAATATAGGCATGCCGCATATCATTTTAATCAGCAGAAGCTGCTGGTGCCCCTAGGCATACCAAATGCCCTAGGCATTTGCCTAGTTTGCCTATGCCTAGGGGTGGCTCTGGCTGCACCCACACTGCCTACAGCTTGCTGCCCTATTTGGACAAGACGACTCACATCTCTGCTGGGCAGTAAGTGGTGTATCCTTGGGGCCCAGTAGAGGTGTCCACTTTGACACCCCCTCTGATGCTGGCCCTGCTTCTCCTGCCTAAACTTAACCTAATTACCCATGCGGCAAGATGCCAGAATGTCCCACTGGATGGACGTTTGTGATTCCAGCTATTGGTATTGTGGTGCCGGTATCTTGATTGGCGTCGGTATTTAGACACCCGGCTTGTGGCATATCGACCGCTGGGATCCCGTCCATCGGGAAGCTAACTGCATCCCATTCTGACACAGTGCCAGAGTCTATGCAATCACTGTGCAGCACCATCTTTCAGAAGACATCACCAGACAGATTACGGTGGTGGCACTTCACATAGGTAGGGGAACCCGCTGTATGGAACCTGCAAAATTTGTTACGAGTGCAAGGTGAATGGTACGGGGCCTCTTTAGATACCCTTGTGTACTGCACACCCATTATAGCTACACCCCTGCCAGTGCTTACCTACCTATATAATGATTCCAGAGAGTGACAACAAGGCGGAGGATACGGGGGATAAAGTACTATGATTCACATCATAGTTGCCCCACTGTGTAGTGCCACAACAAGTTAGCAGAATTGTGCAGCTGAGAAAGACACATAATGATGCTATATACTGCAATTTGCGACATCAATCCCCCAGACCGCAGACTTCACTGAGGAAATTGGCTGGATCCAAGAAGCTGGTCTTCTCTCCCAGATGTCTTGGAGAGCTCCCCAAAGAGTCTCTTGGACTCTCCAGATAAAGTAGACAAGTATGATGTTGCAATGTTAACCACTGTAACTGATGCTTGCTTTCATTATCTAGCCTGCGCTAGACACAGCTACAGGTACATGACGATCATTTGATTTGGTTTAGTGCAAATGTTAAAATCCAATGTTAGTCAATGCAGCTGATATTGCTTATTGTGCCAGGCTCATAATGCATGACTATAGACAGGATGGAAACTGAGCGTGTGATCTGCATTCTCCGCTCTGCTATTTACAACCACAACATTATAGCATGTATAGAATGCAGGAATACTGCAGCTGAAATAGTGATATACCGTGCCTTGTATACCAGTTTTTGCTCCCTCTTTATGCTACAGTGTTTCTATTTTGAAAAGCACTATATACAATATTTAGGGAATAAAAATACTTATTACTACTACAACTACTACTATTACTACTACTACTACTACTAATATTTTAAAAATAAATGCAAGAGAAAAGATTGTAGATTATGTATTATGTATTATGTATTGTAGATTATGGGCCTAATTCAAGGTTGATTGTAAAACAACATTTTCCTCTAATGAGCAAAACCATGTGCACTGCAGGGAGTGTGTGTGTGTGTGTGTGTGTGTGTGTGTGGGGGGGGGGGGGGGGCGCAGATTTAACACGTGCAGAGAGAGTTAGATTTGGGTATGTTATTTTGTTTCTGTGCAGGGTAAATACTGGCTGCTTTATTTTTACACTGCAATTTAGATTTCAGTTTGAACACACCCAAATCTAACTCTCTCTGCACATGTTTTTGCTCATTAGAGGAAAATGTTGTTTTGAAATCAACCTTGAATTAGGCCCTATATTTGGAATTGTATTTGCAAATCTTATGTAGCAATACACTGTTCTTGCACTAGATGGCGACATGGCTGCAAGTTAAACATTTTCAGCAGACTTGCAAGTCATTAAACCAAACTGCATTTACCACTTCAGGTAACCTTGTTTACCTAATTTACTGTACAAAGGGGGTAATTCCAAGTTGATCGCAGCAGGAATTCTGTTAGCAATTGGGCAAAACCATGTGCACTGCAGGGGAGGTAGATATAACATGTGCAGAGAGAGAGAGATTTGGGTGTGGTGTGTTCAATCTGCAATCTAATTTGCAGTGTAAAAATAAAGCAGCCAGTATTTACCCTGCACAGAAATAAAATAGTGATGAGCGAGGTTCGGTTTTACTCGATTTTACTCGGTTCTCAAAACGGCATCTTATTGGCTATCCAAAACACGTGACATCCGTGAGCCAATAAGATGCCGTTTTGAGAACCGAGTAAAACCGAGTAAAACCGAACCCACTCATCACTAAAAATAACCCACCCAAATCTAACTCTCTCTGCAAATGTTATATCTGCCCCCCCTGCAGTGCACATGGTTTTGCCCAACTGCTAAAAAATTTCCTGCTGCGATCAACTTGGAATTACCCCCAAAGTGCTGGATACGAATCACAAAATGCGCTCGGTTTTACATCATTGCATCTAGCTGGTTAGCACAAATCATTCTGGAGAAACCATCACAATCCAGAAAAATAACTAGGTTTGTGGAGAGGTAGAAAAATCTGAAAAGGTGAACTGTGCAAAAGTGTCACGTGGACAATCTGACGTCTTACCTTACTTTAGAACCATACTTCATTAAATAAAACTTTTCTGCTTTTCACCAAAGATACTGCTCAGTTTTGCCACATACATGGATTTAGCTAGTCATGACATGGTGTCAGATCAGAATCTTTTCACGTCACACCATACACTTGAGAACATAGGGGGTCATTCCGAGTTGAACGCAGCCAGCAACTTTTTGCTGCTGGTGCGATCAACTAATCTCCGCCTATGGGGGAATGTATTTTAGCTTATCGCTTGTACAGCCCTGCTTAGCTAAAAAAGTTTTGTGCAGTTGAAAAGAAGGCTGGAGCTACTTACCCTGTGTGACGGATCCAGCAACGTTCCTCCCGGCTTTGACGTCAGACATCCGCCCTCCGTTTGTCTGGACACGCCTGCGTTTGGACGACCACTCCCCGAAAACGTCATCCAACGGTGAGTATCCGCCCCGGAACGCCTCTCCGCTGTCAATCTTCATGCGATCGGCGATGCGTCTTCTTTTTTCGCTGTGCATGCGCAGTTCTGACCCGTTCGCACCGCAGCAAAAAACCTCTGCATGCGAACGGGTCGAAATGACCCCCATGGGTAGGTGAGAAACTCATAAAACATTCTAATCTGACATTAATACAAATGACTAATATTATTTGTGTCCTGCTAGAACAGGGGTGGGGAACCTCCGGCCCGCGGGCCTTATACGCCGTTTGCTCCGGCCCACCCGCTTCTCCCAGTGAGACACGCCGCCGCTCAGTCCAGCGGCAGCGTGTCTCAGCTGTCAGTGTCAGGACAGGGAGGAGAGCGCGGCGGCGGCGTGTAGAACTTAAAACCAGCCGCCGGTTCGTGAGCCAATCAGAGCTCGCGGACCGGCAGCCAATCAGGAGCTGCGGCTGCCGGTCCGCGAGCTCTGATTGGCTCTCGAACCGGCGGCTGGTTTCAAGTCCTACACGCCGCCGCCCAACATAGCCGCGCTCTCCTCCGTGTCCCGCCGAAAGGAGCGGTAAGTAGCACGGAAGGGGGGGGGGCACTGTGGGGGCATCTGTATACCTGGCACTGTGGGGGGCATTTGTATACCTGGCACTGTGGGGGGCATCTGTATACCTGGCACTGTGGGGGCATTTGTATACCTGGCACTGTGGGGGCATTTGTATACCTGGCACTGTGGGGGCATCTGTATACCTGGCACTGTGGGGGGCATTTGTATACCTGGCACTGTGGGGGGCATCTGTATACCTGGCACTGTGGGGGCATCTGTATAACTGGCACTGTGGGGGCATCTGTATACCTGGCACTGTGAGGGCATTTGTATACCTGGCACTGTGGGGGCATCTGTATACCTGACACTGTGGGGGCATTTGTATACCTGGCACTGTGGGGGCATTTGTATACCTGGCACTGTGGGGGCATCTGTATACCTGGCCCTGTGGGGGGCATCTGCAGGGCCGTCTTTTCGTATGGGCTCAATGGGCTCTTGCCCAAGGGACCCAGGAGTAAAACGGCCCTAGGCTTATAGCTGAGGGTCCCCTCTTTCCAGGGGTACCAGATTTTTGAAAATCGGCCCAGGGGAACCGGAGATATCTGACTTCAAAGCAGTGGTCCCCATCCAAGCCTGTTAATTGTTCTTCCCAGCCAGATATCTCGGGTTCTGGCTGACTTAGAGTTTTTCTGAGGGTACACTCCAAAAGCTGGGACTCTCCCCTTTCAGTGGACACTGGCAGCTTGTCTCTACTATGCCCAAAACCAGAAATATCAGCCTTCAAGCTGCTGGTCCCTGCTCCAGCTCCAAACGCCTAATATGCAGTTTTATATATTTGTTGGTGGATTGCTCTGGCTCCTGAAGTCTGATCCCCAAGTCCCCAGTATCTCCTGAAAGGTGGGACTCTAGTTTTTTTTATCCCATTAAAGCTAAGAAAACTATTTCCAGGAACTGGAGATATCTGCAGTAAAGCAAGCTGCCCTGACCCCCGGAAAATTATGAATATTAAGCCCACTCCACTATCCACCCCTCCCCTCTGTATTAAACACCCCATACCACCCTGGAAGTTATGTTCCAGGGCCCCTTCATTCAGCACAATGTCCCCTTCTACAGTTTAGTGTTCTCCTTCCCGCCCCATTTGTGCAGTAAAGGAGTAATTAGCCGAAATGATTTTTCCAGGTCCTACATGCTGAGCGAAAGATAGAACCCCCCTACCCCCCGCGGAACATCAAAGATGCCGCTGATAGCACCGCTCACCCCTACTGCTGGTGGGTGGGTAGGGGCTCCAGTGCATTGCTGTGGCCAGGGGCCTACACTGCTGTTAAGACGGCTCTGGGCATCTGTATACCTGGCACTGTGGGGGGCATCTGTATACCTAGCACTGTGGGGGGCATCTGTATACCTGGCACTGTGGGGGCATTTGTATACCTGGCACTGTGGGGGCATTTGTATACCTGGCACTGTGGGGGCATCTGTATACCTGGCACTGTGGGGGGCATTTGTATACCTGGCACTGTGGGGGGCATCTGTATACCTGGCACTGTGGGGGCATCTGTATACCTGGCACTGTGGGGGGCATCTGTATACCTGGCACTGTGGGAGCATCTGTATACCTGGCACTGTGGGGGCATCTGTATACCTGGCACTGTGAGGGGCATTTGTATACCTGGCACTGTGAGGGGCATCTGTATACCTGGCACTGTGGGGGCATCTGTATACCTGGCACTGTGGGGGGGGGCATTTGTACACCTGGCACTGTGAGGGGCATTTGTACACCTAGCACTGTGAGGGGCATTTGTATACTTGACACTGTGGGGGCATTTGTATACCTGGCACTGTGAGGGGCATTTGTATACCTGGCACTGTGGGGGCAATTGTGGATCTGGCACTGCACTATTGGGCGCATATGTGTATCACGTCCCATTTTAACTGGCCACACCCATTTTTTTGGCGCACGCGCCTCCGGTGTGCACACACAGTACCTCTATGGGGCAGACCTGCTGGGGGGCAGGGTAATTTTTTAAGTTGAGAATTTTTGTATGGCCCCCCGAAGGATTTTATAAATATCCAAATGGCCCTCGGTAGATAAAAGGTTCCCCACCCCTGTGCTAGAATAATGTCCCTTTTCCACCAAAGTATTTGGAACACGGTTCCAAGCTGGGTCAGAGCCGGAACTTTACCCTTTTTCTCCTGCAGCACTCACCTGGGATATTCCTGGGTCATCGCCGTTTACACTGCACACGGGTGCAGTGTCTTTTGGCCGGTGCAAGGAAATAATGTCATCTTCAAGTGCCAGGAAAACTGACAAATTTGGCCCCTTAGGGGTGTGGCCTTGGACCCGTTAGGCCATGCCCCCTAATGGAAGTTGCCCATGTCATGCTGGAGGCAAGTTCAGCACTCTCTGCATAGCAGAGCAGACAGTAGCGCTGACAGCGTGTGCTTTGTCCCACAACCTCCCGACCGCCCGCGGGACACTGCGGATAGGAAAATATGGGCTCTCAGAATGCTGTGAACGGGTCCCGGGTCGGATGAGCCGGGTAACCCATTTACACTGCCCCTCAACCCAGGTCCTACCCATGTCCAACCCTGCTTGCTACGCGGGTTGGATTTTACTGGGCCCAGGTTTTATTTTTTGGGATCCTTTTCCCATGAGCAAAAATATAATTATCTTTACTCTAACATCTATCCTGTTCCCATCTGGGGTAATATAAGACACTTAGGGGTACATTTACTAAGCAGTGATAAGAGCAGAGACGTGAACCAGTGGAGAAGTTGCCCATGGCAACCAATCAGCACTGAAGTAACAAGTATAATTTGCATACTATGAAATGATTCAGAGCTGCTGATTGGTTGATGGGGAAATTTCTCCACTGGCTCACTTCTCCGCTCTTATCACTGCTTAGTAAATGTTCCCCATAATCGCTTCCTCTACATAATTCTGGTGGTCAGTAATTATTTGCCACTACTCTTTTTTGGGAAGTAATAAATGACTCTGGACAAACTATACTGAACAGATGGAGCCACGCTAATCATGGCTCCGTCGGAGCTGGGGCGCGCCCGCCTAGGCACGTCCATCGCAGCGCCTGGGACGCGCGTGCGCGTGAGATGCGCACGTGCCCCATTCACTGCAATGGTAGCATCTCTGTGCACTCACGTAGCGTGGCTAGGCACCGGATTGCCTAACTGTGCCAGGAGTGCACGTTTGCGATGGAGTCGCATCAGATGAGCGCAGCACCATCTGTACATTCAGTCCTCCCATGTGGCAGGGCCACCAGCACCAGGAAGTGCAGCACTGCCCATAGTAGTTTCTTTGGTTGCAAAATTAATCTTTTCTGAGCAAAATAAATTGGGCAGCTGGCATAACAATGGTGACCACACAAATGGGGTGGGGGTGCGGGGGCAGCGTTACTAAATTATTTTATTACCATGGGTTTTTCAAGTGTTACAACATCAAATGTACAATATAAGTCGGGATCCCGGCAGTCAAAATGCAGATGTCGGAATCCTGACACTGCTTGGAATGCCAGCGCTGGCATCCAAACTAGGATCATCATCCCGAGACAGAAATCCTGAATGTCTGTTTACCGGGCTGCCGGAGAGGTAAGCTTGGGAGGGGGTGGGGTGGGTGTGTGTTAGGTTTAGGCCGCTGGGGGAGGGTTAGATTTAGGCTATGGGGGAGGTTGTCAGGTTTAGGAACCCCCAGGGAGGGTTAGGGTAAGGCTGCGGGGAAGGGAGAGGGTTAGGTTTAGGCTGCAGGAAGGTGGGGTTAGGTTTAAGCACCCAGGGCCCAGATATCCTGGGCCCTGGTTCAACAACTTCCTGAGTCCTCCTGCCCCCACTGAAGGGGGTGTGACCACAGCATGCTGAGGGTATGGCCACTCCTCTTTGGGGCATGGCACTCACAGGAGCATGGCATGCCTCCCAGCCAGGGCAGTAGAGAGACTTGCTGGGCCCAGTTACTTTTCAGGGGGCATGGCCTAATCAAAGGAGGCGTGGACCTTGGCCCCCACTGGGTCCCTCTATCAGACCTGGGCCCAGGTAATTTGTACCCTCTCCCCCCCTCTCTCGGCGCCACTGTAAGCACCACCGGGGAGTGCTAGGGTTAGACTTGGAGGGGGAAGATTAGGTTTAGGCTCCGGGAAGTGAGGGTTAGGTGATCATTGGGGAAAGGTAAGTATACTTACCTTCCTTCCCCCCTGTCAGGATTCTCAACATCAGTATTTTGACCGTCGGCATCCCGAATGCCAGCATATCGGACCCAACCCGTTGAGATTAATTCACAGACTTTGCTATCATAACCAAAGAATACAGACCAGTGTCATTACTTGAGAAGACATGACTATTACATGAGAAGGATATAGACCACAGCCATTATTTGAGGGACAGTATCTGAGGATATTGAACATATACCAATATAGACCACGGACTGCTGCCACAACTCCCCTGTGTTGCATCTTATCCCAGTGAGTGAAACTGCCGTATATTTTATTTCAAGATATTTTTTATTAGTTTTAGTCTATAATAAGATTTACTCTGCAAAAAACTCTTACAGTAGCTAATTGCTGGGAAGCTATGAGAAAAAAAGGGCTCTTTATTCAAAGTCTTTTCTTTAATACTGCACACCAGGAAAAAGTTTGCCACCCCTGATGTAAAGTGAGTGATCTGGATAGTGTTAAAGACTGCACTTACAGAAAAATCAGAGCCGGCCCTAACCAATATGTAGCCCTAGGCAAGATTTTGGCTGGTGCCCCCTAGCACCGCCGCTATTTCCTCCTCTGACCCTGCACTCATTTCTAGGCACCATCCCCGCTTACCCATAGCAGTACTCATTTTGGTGCTCCTACCCCCTGTATTTTAAATAGGTACAGAGCACACATTTGGTGCACAGCCCAAAAAGGGGCATGTTCTTGCTGGGAAGGGGCATGGCCACACAATAGTAACCCCAATTCAAATTACACCACACAGTAGTGCAACTTTATTCATATTATATCATGCTATAGTGTTCTTTATTAACGTCACATCACAAAGTAGTACCACTTAACCTTTTATATATGTTATTCCTCACAGTAGTGCCCCTTATTCACATTACATCACACTGAAATGCCCCTTATTCACATTACACCACACCATGTTGCTCTTTATTCGCATTAGACCTCACAGTAGTGCCCTTTCTATACGGTATGCCACACAGTAGAGCAACTTATACACATAATGCCACACATTAGTAATGCCTTTAAACACAGTAATATCCCTTACACACATGACACACATTATTGTTCTTATAAACATAATGCGCCTTACACATTATGCTAACCTTTATTAATGCCCTTATACACATAATGTCCCTTACACATATGCCGCACATTATTAATGCCCTTACACACATAGGGGGTCATTCCGAGTTGATCACTCGCTAGCTGTTTTTAGCAGCCGTGCAAACGCTAAGCCGCCGTCCTCTGGGAGTGTATTTTAGCTTAGCAGAAGTGCGAACGAAAGGAGCGCAGAGCGGCTACAAAAAAAATTGTGCAGTATCAGAGTAGCTTCAGAACTACTCAGCGCTTGCGATCACTTCAGACTATTCAGTTTCTGTTTTGACGTCACGAACATGCCCTGCATTCGTCCAGCCACGCCTGCGTTTTTCCAGGCACGCCTGCGTTTTTTTGAACACTCCCTGAAAACGGTTAGTTGACAACCAGAAACGCCCTCTTCCCGTCAATCACTCTGAGGCCAGCAGTGCGACTGAAAAGCTTTGCTAGACCTTGTTTGAAACTACATCGTTCGTTGTGAAAGTACGTCGCTCGTGCGCATTGCGCCGCATACGCATGCGCAGAAGTGTTGTTTTTTTGCATCAACGCTCCACAGCGAACATGTTTTGCTAGCGATCAACTTGGAATGACCCCCATAGTGCCTTTTACACATATGCTACACATTATTAATGCATTTATACACATTACACACATAATGCACCTTACTTACATATATGCCGAACACTATTGCACCACCCACCCCACTTGTACACCGCAATCACACGGCTGCTAAAACTGTGACCTCTGCCTCTGCTTGGATAGAGATGTGTCCTCATACATCTTGCCTCAATACGCCATGCAGCAGCAGATGCCTGGCGTGAGTCAGCTGGCAGCTCTAGGCCAGCTCTGCTAATGTTGGGCGCCTTTTTTGCCAAAAATGCGTCTTCTTTGCATTTTTACAGTATGTGACTAGATTGCGCAAGCAGCTTGTGCTGATTAAAATAATATGCGGCATGCCTATATTCTTTGTGTAACTGTGGCTGTATCTGCATATGAAATGCTATGTTATAGGGATTTCCAGAAATACATTGTAACATAACATTTCATATGCAGATACAGCCGTAGTCACACACAGAATATAGGCATGCCCCTAGGCATACCAAATACCCTAGGCATTTGCCTAGTTTGCCTATGCCTAGGGCAGGCTCTGAGAAAATTAATAACAATTGTGGAGGGTTGCACTGAACAACAGATCATCATCACTATAGCCCATATCAATTTCTCCTAAGACTCAGCTTTTATTGCTTCCATTCAAAGATCACTCAGTTATATATACAGTATGTTAGTTCTAAATAATATGTTTTACATCTGTTTGCTAATCTTAACCTGAGGGACTGGTTGTCTTGTCAAATTTACTGTGGTAGAATATATTTGTATAGCTCAGAGAAAGGCTAGAGGTTCAAAGACCAAAGACCACTTAGAAGTAGTGATGTGCACCGGAAATTTTTCGGGTTTTGTGTTTTGGTTTTGGATTCGGTTCCGCGGCCGTGTTTTGGATTCGGACGTGTTTTGGCAAAACCTCCGTGAAAATTTTTTGTCGGATTCGGGTGTGTTTTGGATTTGGGTGTTTTTTTTACAAAAAACCCTCAAAAACAGCTTAAATCATAGAATTTAGGGGGTCATTTTGATCCCATAGTATTATTAACCTCAATAACCATAATTTCCACTCATTTCCAGTCTATTCTGAACACCTCACACCTCACAATATTATTTTTACTTCTACATTTGCACCGAGGTCGCTGGATGGCTAAGCTAAGCGACCCAAGTGGCCGACACAAACACCTGGCCCATCCAGGAGTGGCACTGCAGTGTCAGACAGGATGGCAGATTTAAAAAATAGTCCCCAAACAGCACATGATGCAAAGAAAAAAAGAGGTGCAATGAGGTAGCTGTGTGACTAAGCTAAGCGACCCAAGTGGCCGACACAAACACCTGGCCCATTTAGGAGTGGCACTGCAGTGTCAGACAGGATGACAGATTTAAAAAATA
Organism: Pseudophryne corroboree; assembly: GCF_028390025.1. Classification (NCBI taxonomy): domain Eukaryota; kingdom Metazoa; phylum Chordata; class Amphibia; order Anura; family Myobatrachidae; genus Pseudophryne; species Pseudophryne corroboree. Next base: position 88,329,061 of record NC_086452.1, read on the forward strand.
GTCCCCAAACAGTACATGATGCAAAGAAAAAAAGAGGTGCAATAAGGTAGCTGTGTGACTAAGCTAAGCGACCCAAGTGGCCGACACAAACACCTGGCCCATCTAGGAGCGGCACTGCAGTGTCAGACAGGATGGCAGATTTAAAAAATAGTCCTCAAACAGCACATGATGCATAGAAAAAAAGAGGTGCAATGAGGTAGCTGTGTGACTAAGCTAAGCGACCCAACTGGCCGACACAAACACCTGGCCCATCTAGGAGAGGCACTACAGTGTGAGACAGGATGGCAGATTTAAAAAATAGTCCCCAAACAGCACATGATGCAAAGAAAAAAAGAGGTGCAATGAGGTAGCTGTGTGACTAAGCTAAGCGACCCAAGTGGCCGACACAAACACCTGGCCCATCTAGGAGTGGCACTACAGTGTCAGACAAGATGGCAGATTTATAAAATAGTCCCCAAACAGAACATGATGCAAAGAAAAAAAGAGGTGCAATGAGGTAGCTGTGTGACTAAGCTAAGCGACCCAAGTGGCCGACACAAACACCTGGCCCATCTAGGAGCGGCACTGCAGTGTCAGACAGGATGGCAGATTTAAAAAATAGTCCCCAAAAAGCACATGATGCATAGAAAAAAAGAGGTGCAATGAGGTAGCTGTGTGACTAAGCTAAGCAACCCAACTGGCCGACACAAACACCTGGCCCATCTAGGAGTGGCACTACAGTGTGAGACAGGATGGCAGATTTAAAAAATAGTCCCCAAACAGCACATGATGCAAAGAATAAAAGAGGTGCAATGAGGTAGCTGTGTGACTAAGCTAAGCGACCCAAGTGGCCGACACAAACACCTGGCCCATCTAGGAGCGGCACTGCAGTGTCAGACAGGATGGCAGATTTAAAAAATAGTCCCCAAACAGCACATGATGCATAGAAAATAAGAGGTGCAATGAGGTAGCTGTGTGACTAAGCTAAGCGACCCAACTGGCCAACACAAACACCTGGCCCATCTAGGAGTGGCACTACAGTGTGAGACAGGATGGCAGATTTAAAAAATAGTCCCCAAACAGCACATGATGCAAAGAAAAAAAGAGGTGCAATGAGGTAGCTGTGTGACTAAGCTAAGCGACCCAAGTGGCCGACACAAACACCTGGCCCATCTAGGAGTGGCACTACAGTGTCAGACAGGATGGCAGATTTAAAAAATAGTCCCCAAACAGAACATGATGCAAAGAAAAAAAGAGGTGCAATGAGGTAGCTGTGTGACTAAGCTAAGCGACCCAAGTGGCCGACACAAACACCTGGCCCATCTAGGAGTGGCAATGCAGTTTTCTAGCAAGAGGATGAGTGCTTCCACCCTCATGTGAATCTGAACCACTAGCCATGAACATAGGCCAGGGCCTCAGCCGTTCCTTGCCACTCCGTGTGGTAAATGGCATATTGGCAAGTTTACGCTTCTCATCAGACGCTTTTAATTTTGATTTTTGGGTCATTTTACTGAACTTTTGTAGTATACTTGACGACACAGAGGTAGAGCAGTGGACTACTGTACCGTACTGCTATATATATACTGGTGGTCACAGCAACATTCTGCACTGTCCCCTCCTACTATATACTGCGCACAACTAAAATGCAGCACAGGTATGGATGCATAGTATACTTGACAACACACAGAGGTAGAGCAGTGGACTACTGTACCGTACTGCTATATATACTGGTGGTCACAGCAATATTCTGCACTGTCCCCTCCTACTATATACTGCGCACAACTAAAATGCAGCACAAGTATGGATGCATAGTATACTTGACGACACAGAGGTATAGCGGTGGACTACTGTACCGTCCTGCTATATATATACTGGTGGTCACAGCAACATTCTGCACTGTCCCCTCCTACTATATACTGCGCACAACTGAAATGCATTACAGGTATGGATGCATAGTGTACTTGACGACACAGAGGTAGAGCAGTGGACTACTGTACCGTACTGCTATATATATACTGGTGGTCAGCAAAATTCTGCACTGTCTTCCTACTATATATACTGCGCACAACTAAAATGCAGCACAGGTATGGATGGATAGTATACTTGCCGACACAGAGGTAGAGCAGTGGACTACTGTACCGTACTGCTATACTGGTGGTCAGCAAAATTCTGCACTGTCCTCCTACTATATACTACAGTGCAGCACAGATATGGAGCGTTTTTCAGGCAGAGAACGTAGATATTTTCAGCACACTGAGCACAGATATTTGCAGCACACTGAGCACAGATATTTGCAGCACACTGAACACAGAAACTTAGAGAACGCTGCACGTCCTCTCGCTATCATCTCCAATGCACGAGTGAAAATGGCGGCGACGTGCGGCTCCTTATATAGAATACGAATCTCGCGAGAATCCGACAGCGGGATGATGACGTTCGGGCGCGCTCGGGTTAACTGAGCAAGGCGGGAAGATCTGAGGCTGCCTTGGAACCGTGTAAAATGGGTGAAGTTCGTGGGGGTTTGGATCTCGAGGAACCGAACCCGCTCATCACTTCTTAGAAGCCATTTATTTTTTATTTAAAAGAGAAAAAATGTAGGAAGTCAGGATAATCAGACATTTATTTTTTTATGCCAACAGTAAATATTTAGATAAACACAATGGTGCATCTTTCATACAACCTCAGTTCTTTCCATATGTACCCTACAGGATATCTATCTACACTTTATACAGAAAATATTAAACAACAGCCCCAGGTCCTACTTTTTCCCCCTTATATGAATGACAGGCGTTCCTCACCTGTGACTCCCTCACAAGGGACAGACCAACTCGTAAGTAGACCGCGAGTGTAGCCCATCTACGCTGCCTTATCCTCCTGTCGGTGTTCCTCTACAGACAGCTGACACAATGGTTGCTGTGAGATGGCTACTGATGTCACGATGAGAGCAGGTAGCTTGTGGTCTAATGACAATCTGGGCTCTCCACCAAATTACTAGTTAGGCAGTTCCTAAATGATGTCAGTCAGGGACGGACTGGGACCTCTTTCCGGTCCTGGCATCCGTGCGTGCGCACGTGAAAGGGGGCACGCGCTATGACAAAGGGGTGCACGGACATTGCAAATGGGGGTGTGCCGCAAGTCAGGGGGTGTGGACTCACGGCACCCCCCCAAATTACTTAGCAACGTGGCACTATGGGCGATGTCAGCAGGGGACAAACCAGAGAGCCGGGAGCTGCATGCTCTCTGTGGACCGGATCAGCCCACCAACCCATCGGACCTTCTGGCATTTGCCAGAAGTGCCAGATGGTCAGTCCGGCCCTGGATAGTGGACCCTAGCAAATTGACAGGCTGTATCAAGTGGTCCAGCCCATGAAACTGTATCTGGACTATAGCTCTATACTAAAAAGGTGTACAGTCAATAAGTCTACCACTGATGATAGATATGCATTAGGTCGACATGGTCGAAAAGTCGACATGTAAAAGGTAGACAGTCCAACAGGTCGGCAGGGTCAAAAAGTGACAATAGTCGACCCACATATAGTAGGCAAGTTTTTTTTGTTTTTTTTTTAACTTTTTCATACTTTACAAGCCACGTGGGCTACAATTGGGAATAGTAGCCTGTACCGAGCGCAGCGGTAGCAGAGCGAGCGAAGCGGCATGATACACTAATGGGGCATGTTTGTGGCAGAAAAGTGACAAAACCCCCCCCCCATTTTTTTTAAAATTGCGTCTACCTTTTTTGTGATGGCCATTTCCATGTCGACCAACCTTATGGCCTTGTCGACCTTTCCGCAGCTAGTTTTATTAGGAGGTGCACCGCATAAAATAATTAATAAATAATAAGTAGGGGTGTGTCTAGCACCGCCTTTTGGGCATGTCTAGCACTGCCCAGGGACATGTCAAGCACTATTTTACATTCTCTCAGTAAAATCACATGGCTTCATTTAATTTCTCCCCAGATCCTAATAATAAAGTAGATATAATACACCCCAGAGAAATAAACTGAAACATAATGGTGCGACCACTGGCCAGTACTGACTGTCCGCTACAGCATATCCCTGAGTCCTAGCTGTGGCTGCACCCTATCACTGCTTACTCTTCCCCAATCTATCGCTTACCCAGCGGCGGAACTAGAGAGTGGTGGGCCTAGGTGCATATGCACCCCCAAGCACCTACACCCTAATTTTGAGTGGGACAATCTGAAAAGTACGGGAGATTTTGAGGGCCAAACATTTGAGTTTTAATATAACACAAGCACAGTTTAAAATATACACATGTGCCATCAAAGCCATATTTGCCTCACTCTATGCCATCAGACCCCCTCCTCCGCAGGACACCAGCATTTGTCACACATGTCCCCATGCTCACCAGCTACTGACAATAGTGCCCCTTATTCACATTGTGCCACACAGTATGAGCCGAAATTCACATTACGCCACATGGTATGAGACAAAATCCACATTACGACACACAGTATGATCCAAGTTCACCTTACGCAATACTGTATGAGACGAAATTCACATTATGCCACACGGTATGAGCCAAAATTCACATTATGCCACACGGTTTGAACCGAAATTCACATTATGTCACATGGTGTGTGCCATAATTCATATTATGCCACAGGTATGAGACGAAATTCATATTATGCCACATGGTATGAGCCAAAATTCACATTATGCCACACGGTATGAGCCGACATTCATATTATGCCACATGGCATGAGCTAAATTCACATTATGCCACATGGTATGAGACGAAATTCACATTATGTCATACGGTATGAGCCAAATTCACATTATGCCACACGGTATGAGCCAAATTTTCAATATGCCACACGGTATGAGCCGAAATTCACATTATGTCACATGGCATGAGCCAAAATTCACATTATGCCACACGGTATGAGCCGACATTCATATTATGCCACATGGCATGAGCTAAATTCACATTATGCCACATGGTATGAGACGAAATTCACATTATGTCATACGGTATGAGCCAAATTCACATTATGCCACACGGTATGAGCCAAATTTTCAATATGCCACACGATATGAGCCAAATTCACATTATGCCCAGAGCCAGCCCTAATGAATTTGATGCGCTAGGCAGATTTTGTCTGGTGCCCCTAGAACTGCCACTACAGATGTAGCCAGTCTCATCGTTGCTGCTGTGTGTACCCACGAGCATACGCATCGCAGCAAGCTGCACTGAACGCTGTGCTGCGAATAGTTGCAGCCAGCGTTTGCTCTGTAGAAGTCTATAGAATGCATGTGAATATGCACGCGCGCATCATAATTGCACACCAGTCCTTTTAATCTCATCCTGGACTTTTAATGACATCTATTCTGTGCCTCAATAGTCATAGAAGATGCACAATCCTAGACACACTCTGAGCAATGCAATTGAAAGCCTTACACAGGCAGAAAGGTGACACATAGAGATGAGCGGGTTCGGTTCCTCGGAATCCGAACCCCCCCGAACATCACGCTTTTTACACGGGTCCGAGGCAGACTCGGATCTTCCCGCCTTGCTCGGCTAACCCGAGCGCGCCCGAACGTCATCATCCCGCTGTCGGATTCTCGCGAGGCTCGTATTCTATCGCGAGACTCGGATTCTATATAAGGAGCCGCGCGTCGCCGCCATTTTCACACGTGCATTGAGATTGATAGGGAGAGGACGTGGCTGGCGTCCTCTCCGTTTAGATAGAGAGTGAGACACTTGATTTACTGGAGCATTAGGAGTACTCAGAGAGTGCAGAGTTTTGCTGATAGTTATACTAGTGGTGACCACCAGTTTTATTTATTATTTAATATAATCCGTTCTCTGCCTGAAAAAAAACGATACACAGTCACATACCATATCTGTGCTCAGCCTCAGTGTGCTGCATGATATAATATCATCTATGTATATCTGACTGTGCTGAGTGCTCACTGCTCACACAGCTGAATTGTGGGGGAGACTGGGGTGCAGTTATAGCAGGAGTACATATTTAACAGTGCACACTTTTGCTGCCAGAGTGCCAGTGTGACTGACCAGCAGTGACCACCAGTATATTGTCTGCCTGAAAAAGTTAAACACTCGTGTGGTGTTTTTTTTTTAATTCTATAAACGCATTCTGCTGACAGTGTCCAGCAGGTCCGTCATTCATTATATTTCTATCTTCTTCATACTAGTAGTTTAGGAGTCTGCAGTGCTGACAGTGTCCAGCAGGTCCGTCATTATACAATATATACCTGTCCTGCAGTAGTGATATATATATATTTTTTATATCATTATCATCCAGTCTATACTAGCAGACGCGCAGTACGGTAGTCCACGGCTGTAGCTACCTCTGTGTCGGCAGTCGCTCGTCCATAATTGTATACCTACCTGTGGTGGTTTTTTTTTTTTCTATCTTCTTCATACTAGTAGTTTAGGAGTCTGCAGTGCTGACAGTGTCCAGCAGGTCCGTCATTATACAATATATACCTGTCCTGCAGTAGTGATATATATATATTTTTTATATCATTATCATCCAGTCTATACTAGCAGATGCGCAGTACGGTAGTCCACGGCTGTAGCTACCTCTGTGTCGGCAGTCGCTCGTCCATAATTGTATACCTACCTGTGGTGGTTTTTTTTTTTTCTATCTTCTTCATACTAGTAGTTTAGGAGTCTGCAGTGCTGACAGTGTCCAGCAGGTCCGTCATTATACAATATATACCTGTCCTGCAGTAGTGATAAATATATATTTTTTATATCATTATCATCCAGTCTATACTAGCAGACGCGCAGTACGGTAGTCCACGGCTGTAGCTACCTCTGTGTCGGCAGTCGCTCGTCCATAATTGTATACCTACCTGTGGTGGGTTTTTTTTTTCTATCTTCTTCATACTAGTAGTTTAGGAGTCTGCAGTGCTGACAGTGTCCAGCAGGTCCGTCATTATACAATATATAACTGTCCTGCAGTAGTGATATATATATATTTTTTATATCATTATCATCCAGTCTATACTAGCAGACGCGCAGTACGGTAGTCCACGGCTGTAGCTACCTCTGTGTCGGCAGTCGCCCGTCCATAATTGTATACCTACCTGTGGTGTTTTTTTTTCTTTCTATCTTCTTCATACTAGTAGTTTAGGAGTCTGCAGTGCTGACAGTGTCCAGCAGGTCCGTCATTATACAATATATACCTGTCCTGCAGTAGTGATATATATATATATTTTTTATATCATTATCATCCAGTCTATACTAGCAGACGCGCAGTACGGTAGTCCACGGCTGTAGCTACCTCTGTGTCGGCAGTCGCTCGTCCATAATTGTATACCTACCTGTGGTGGTTTTTTTTTTCTATCTTCTTCATACTAGTAGTTTAGGAGTCTGCAGTGCTGACAGTGTCCAGCAGGTCCGTCATTATACAATATATACCTGTCCTGCAGTAGTGATATATATATATTTTTTATATCATTATCATCCAGTCTATACTAGCAGACGCGCAGTACGGTAGTCCACGGCTGTAGCTACCTCTGTGTCGGCAGTCGCTCGTCATCCATAAGTATACTAGTATCCATCCATCTCCATTGTTTACCTGAGGTGCCTTTTAGTTGTGCCTATTAAAATATGGAGAACAAAAATGTTGAGGTTCCAAAAATAGGGAAAGATCAAGATCCACTTCCACCTCGTGCTGAAGCTGCTGCCACTAGTCATGGCCGAGACGATGAAATGCCATCAACGTCGTCTGCCAAGGCCGATGCCCAATGTCATAGTACAGAGCATGTAAAATCCAAAACACAAAATATCAGTAAAAAAAGGACTCAAAAATCTAAAATAAAATCGTCGGAGGAGAAGTGTAAACTTGCCAATATGCCATTTACCACACGGAGTGGCAAGGAACGGCTGAGGCCCTTGCCTATGTTCATGGCTAGTGGTTCAGCTTCACATGAGGATGGAAGCACTCAGCCTCTCGCTAGAAAAATGAAAAGACTTAAGCTGGCAAAAGCACAGCAAAGAACTGTGCGTTCTTCGAAATCACAAATCCACAAAGAGAGTCCAATTGTGTCGGTTGCGATGCCTGACCTTCCCAACACTGGACGTGAAGAGCATGCGCCTTCCACCATTTGCACGCCCCCTGCAAGTGCTGGAAGGAGCACCTGCAGTCCAGTTCCTGATAGTCAGATTGAAGATGTCAGTGTTGAAGTACACCAGGATGAGGAGGATATGGGTGTTGCTGGCGCTGGGGAGGAAATTGACCAGGAGGATTCTGATAGTGAGGTGGTTTGTTTAAGTCAGGCACCCGGGGAGACACCTGTTGTCCGTGGGAGGAATATGGCCATTGACATGCCTGGTGAAAATACCAAAAAAATCAGGTCTTCAGTGTGGAAGTATTTCAACAGAAATGCGGACAACATTTGTCAAGCCGTGTGTTGCCTTTGTGAAGCTGTAATAAGTAGGGGTAAGGACGTTAACCACCTCGGAACATCCTCCCTTATACGTCACCTGCAGCGCATTCATCATAAGTCAGTGAAAAGTTCAAAAACTTTGGGCGACAGCGGAAGCAGTCCACTGACCAGTAAATCCCTTCCTCTTGTAACCAAGCTCACGCAAACCACCCCACCAACTCCCTCAGTGTCAATTTCCTCCTTCCCCAGGAATGCCAATAGTCCTGCAGGCCATGTCACTGGCAATTCTGACGAGTCCTCTCCTGCCTGGGATTCCTCCGATGCATCCTTGCGTGTAACGCCTACTGCTGCTGGCGCTGCTGTTGTTGCTGCTGGGAGTCGATGGTCATCCCAGAGGGGAAGTTGTAAGACCACTTTTACTACTTCCACCAAGCAATTGACTGTCCAACAGTCCTTTGCGAGGAAGATGAAATATCACAGCAGTCATCCTGCTGCAAAGCGGATAACTGAGGCCTTGGCATCCTGGGCGGTGAGAAACGTGGTTCCGGTATCCATCATTACTGCAGAGGCAACTAGAGACTTGTTGGAGGTACTGTGTCCCCGGTACCAAATACCATCTAGGTTCCATTTCTCTAGGCAGGCGATACCGAAAATGTACACAGACCTCAGAAAAAGACTCACCAGTGTCCTAAAAAATGCAGTTGTACCCAATGTCCACTTAACCACGGACATGTGGACAAGTGGAGCAGGGCAGACTCAGGACTATATGACTGTGACAGCCCACTGGGTAGATGTATGGACTCCCGCCGCAAGAACAGCAGCGGCGGCACCAGCAGCAGCATCTCGCAAACGCCAACTCTTTCCTAGGCAGGCTACGCTTTGTATCACCGCTTTCCAGAATACGCACACAGCTAAAAACCTCTTACGGCAACTGAGGAAGATCATCGCAGAATGGCTTACCCCAATTGGACTCTCCTGTGGATTTGTGGCATCGGACAACGCCAGCAATATTGTGTGTGCATTAAATATGGGCAAATTCCAGCACGTCCCATGTTTTGCACATACCTTGAATTTGGTGGTGCAGAATTTTTAAAAAAACGACAGGGGCGTGCAAGAGATGCTGTCGGTGGCCAGAAGAATTGCGGGACACTTTCGGCGTACAGGCACCACGTACAGAAGACTGGAGCAACACCAAAAATGCCTGAACCTGCCCTGCCATCATCTGAAGCAAGAAGTGGTAACGAGGTGGAATTCAACCCTCTATATGCTTCAGAGGCTGGAGGAGCAGCAAAAGGCCATTCAAGCCTATACAACTGAGCACGATATAGGAGGTGGAATGCACCTGTCTCAAGCGCAGTGGAAAATGATTTCAACGTTGTGCAAGGTTCTGCAACCTTTTGAACTTGCCACACGTGAAGTCAGTTCAGACACTGCCAGCCTGAGTCAGGTCATTCCCCTCATCAGGCTTTTGCAGAAGAAGCTGGAGACATTGAAGGAGGAGCTAACACAGAGCGATTCCGCTAGGCATGTGGGACTTGTGGATGGAGCCCTTAATTCGCTTAACAAGGATTCACGGGTGGTCAATCTGTTGAAATCAGAGCACTACATTTTGGCCACCGTGCTCGATCCTAGATTTAAAACCTACCTTGGATCTCTCTTTCCGGCAGACACAAGTCTGCAGGGGTTCAAAGAACTGCTGGTGAGAAAATTGTCAAGTCAAGCGGAACGCGACCTGTCAACATCTCCTCCTTCACATTCTCCCGCAACTGGGGGTGCGAGGAAAAGGCTCAGAATTCCGAGCCCACCCGCTGGCGGTGATGCAGGGCAGTCTGGAGCGACTGCTGATGCTGACATCTGGTCCGGACTGAAGGACCTGCCAACGATTACGGACATGTCGTCTACTGTCACTGCATATGATTCTCTCCCCATTGAAAGAATGGTGGAGGATTATATGAGTGACCGCATCCAAGTAGGCACGTCAGACAGTCCGTACGTATACTGGCAGGAAAAAGAGGCAATTTGGAGGCCCTTGCACAAACTGGCTTTATTCTACCTAAGTTGCCCTCCCACAAGTGTGTACTCCGAAAGAGTGTTTAGTGCCGCCGCTCACCTTGTCAGCAATCGGCGTACGAGGTTACTTCCACAAAATGTGGAGAAGATGATGTTCATTAAAATGAATTATAATCAATTCCTCCATGGAGACATTCACCAGCAGCAATTGCCTCCACAAAGTACACAGGGAGCTGTGATGGTGGATTCCAGTGGGGACGATTTGATAATCTGTGAGGAGGGGGATGTACACGGTGATGAATCGGAGGATGATGATGAGGTGGACATCTTGCCTCTGTAGAGCCAGTTTGTGCAAGGAGAGATTAATTGCTTCTTTTTTGGTGGGGGTCCAAACCAACCCGTCATTTCAGTCACAGTCGTGTGGCAGACCCTGTCACTGAAATGATGGGTTGGTTAAAGTGTGCATGTCCTGTTTATACAACATAAGGGTGGGTGGGAGGGCCCAAGGACAATTCCATCTTGCACCTCTGTTTTCTTTCATTTTTCTTTGCGTCATGTGCTGTTTGGGGAGTGTTTTTTGGAAGGGCCATCCTGCGTGACACTGCAGTGACACTCCTAGATGGGCCAGGTGTTTGTGTCGGCCACTTGGGTCGCTGAGCTTAGTCACACAGCTACCTCATTGCGCCTCTTTTTTTCTTTGCATCATGTGCTGTTTGGGGAGTATTTTTTGGAAGGGCCATCCTGCGTGACACTGCAGTGCCACTCCTAGATGAGCCAGGTGTTTGTGTCGGCCACTTGGGTCGCTGAGCTTAGTCACACAGCTACCTCATTGCGCCTCTTTTTTTCTTTGCGTCATGTGCTGTTTGGGGAGTGTTTTTTGGAAGTGCCATCCTGCGTGACACTGCAGTGCCACTCCTAGATGGGCCAGGTGTTTGTGTCGGCCACTAGGGTCGCTTAGCTTACTCACACAGCTACCTCATTGCGCCTCTTTTTTTTCTTCTTTGCGTCATGTGCTGTTTGGGGAGTATTTTTTGGAAGGGCCATCCTGCCTGACACTGCAGTGCCACTCCTAGATGGGCCAGGTGTTTGTGTCGGCCACTTGGGTCGCTGAGCTTAGTCACAGAGCTACCTCATTGCGCCTCTTTTTTTCTTTGCGTCATGTGCTGTTTGGGGAGTGTTTTTTGGAAGGGCCATCCTGCGTGACACTGCAGTGCCACTCCTAGATGGGCCAGGTGTTTGTGTCGGCCACTTGGGTCGCTGAGCTTAGTCACACAGCTACCTCATTGCGCCTCTTTTTTTCTTTGCGTCATGTGCTGTTTGGGGAGTGTTTTTTGGAAGGGCCATCCTGCGTGACACTGCAGTGCCACTCCTAGATGGGCCAGGTGTTTGTGTCGGCCACTTGGGTCGCTGAGCTTAGTCATCCAGCGACCTCGGTGCAAATTTTAGGACTAAAAATAATATTGTGAGGTGTGAGGTGTTCAGAATAGACTGAAAATGAGTGGAAATTATGGTTATTGAGGTTAATAATACTTTGGGATCAAAATGACCCCCAAATTCTATGATTTAAGCTGTTTTTTAGGGTTTTTTGAAAAAAACACCCGAATCCAAAACACACCCGAATCCGACAAAAAAAATTCGGTGAGGTTTTGCCAAAACGCGTTCGAACCCAAAACACGGCCGCGGAACCGAACCCAAAACCAAAACACAAAACCCGAAAAATTTCCGGTGCACAACTCTAGTGACACATGTAATAAAGATAACCCTTATATATATACACACACACACACACACACACACACACACACACACACACACACACACACACACACCGTCAAATATACTGACACACACTAACACAAACCTTACCTTCTTCTTCCTGGCCGGGCTCCATGGGATGGCTGCTGTTAGAGATCCACCTGCACCAGCAAGAGAAGCAGGGGTGCACACAGATCGCCGGGCCCAGAGAAAGTTGGGGTGTGTGGCCTAATCGCCGACCCCTGTAGCCATGCCCACTTTTAGAAAAAACACTCCAAATCAGCAGGAACTGCCCGGCCGGGGCCGGGAGAGGAGGACCACGGGACCTCAGTCACTGCAGAGCAGCAAGCTGAGCTCGGCGGTGGGCTGCGGCGATCACCACTCCACTGTGCTGCAGCAGGTGTGGTGTGTTGGGGGTGCCGCACATTAGGGGGTGCCTGTGCACACCAGGCACTCCCCCTCTTGCGCACGCCTTTGCTTCCATTAGTGGTAGACCTATTGACTGTGGGCCTTTTTAGTGTAGATCTTATAATCCACACCCGAAAGTGACGCCTGGTGAAGCAACAGGTCCTCTCCAAAGCAATGTTGCAGTACGCTGTCTCCCTCTGCAGTGAATGCACCTTTTATTACGTTCATTTGTCTTCCTGAAAAAATAAAAACATACAGTAATGTATATTTGGTCTTTTGGTCTGTAGCCTCCCTGGCAACCTTAATAATAACAATCATCTAAGAAAATCATATAATGTAACCCATAAGCTTTAGATTTCTTGAAAATGGAGAACAGCTAAAGTCATGTAATCTTTACAATCCAAAAAACAAAATTTGGATTGCAGGGACACGGTTCAGACCGGAGATCCGGGACGGGTTATGGTTCAAATTCGGAGTGGATTCAGATTTCTAGAGAATCGAATTGCACATCTCTAGTGTATGTATGTATATATATATATATATATATATATATATATATATATATAGATAGAAGTTCAATGCAGGAACGGCACTCAGAGACAACAGCAGGTCAAAAACGTGGATTAGCAGTCTACGATCGTTTCGGAGCACAGAGCTCCGTCGTCAGGACAAATAGCCACAGTGTAACAACCAGCATATACCCATTTATCCCCTTAAATACCTTAAAAGCATTAGGTGCCGGTATCCGCCGCGTCCACGCCCGCGTCTCACTTCCGTATCTGCTAGCTTCTACCACACTTCCGCTCCTGACGTCAGCCGTTGTCTAGGGAACCCATAAATGCGTTCCACCTAGGTTCCATTTGCGTTCCAGGATCAGGAAGGGACGGGCCTCAGATCTACGGGAGGAGGAAGGGCTGAAAAACAAAACAGAATAGTCGGCACATTAACAAACAAAAGAAACAATATACCAAATGAACAAAAGAACAGCATAAGAAAAATAACATAACATATATAAACATATACAAACATAAATAGACATATATAAACAGAAATTGATCAGAGAAATTCAGGACTAGACATATTGAATAATATACTATAGGACGAGCTTATATATTAATCCCTATACTAGCGAGTTCCAATTAATTTTTTCATTTAACCCTCCTGGGGCACTCGTACCCAGCCTAGTAATCCACCTAGCTTCTTTAAGCAAAAGTTGTTTAGATCTGTCACCGCCCCTGAGGGTTAGTGGTACATGATCAATCATGTAGTACCGAAGTGAATCAAGAGTACGCCCTACACATTTAAAGTGTTTGGCCACCGGCTGGTCTATAGGTTTACCCTCTAAAATAAGCTTAATGGCCGATCTATGTGCCGCCATTCTTTCAGAGAATTACAGACATGGGGGTTTTGCGTACTCCTAATGTGTACTACAAACCGCCTGGCTGTTACAAATGTAGCGGCTGCGCTACTTGTAGATACATGCTTAATTGTAAAACATTTAAACATCCTCATGTTAATAAGACCTATGAGATTAGGTTTGTGCTAACTTGCTCTTCCTCCTACGTGGTCTATGTCATTGTGTGCCCTTGCGGTCTTTTTTATGTTGGTCAAACCATCCGCAAATTCTCTGAAAGAATGGCGGCACATAGATCGGCCATTAAGCTTATTTTAGAGGGTAAACCTATAGACCAGCCGGTGGCCAAACACTTTAAATGTGTAGGGCATACTCTTGATTCACTTCGGTACTACATGATTGATCATGTACCACTAACCCTCAGGGGCGGTGACAGATCCAAACAACTTTTGCTTAAAGAAGCTAGGTGGATTACTAGGCTGGGTACGAGTGCCCCAGGAGGGTTAAATGAAAAAATTAATTGGAACTCGCTAGTATAGGGATTAATATATAAGCTCGTCCTATAGTATATTATTCAATATGTCTAGTCCTGAATTTCTCTGATCAATTTCTGTTTATATATGTCTATTTATGTTTGTATATGTTTATATATGTTATGTTATTTTTCTTATGCTGTTCTTTTGTTCATATGGTATATTGTTTCTTTTGTTTGTTAATGTGCCGACTATTCCGTTTTGTTTTTCAGCCCTTCCTCCTCCCGTAGATCTGAGGCCCGTCCCTTCCTGATCCTGGAACGCAAATGGAACCTAGGTGGAACGCATTTATGGGTTCCCTAGACAACGGCTGACGTCAGGAGCGGAAGTGTGGTAGAAGCTAGCAGATACGGAAGTGAGACGCGGGCGTGGACGCGGCGGATACCGGCACCTAATGCTTTTAAGGTATTTAAGGGGATAAATGGGTATATGCTGGTTGTTACACTGTGGCTATTTGTCCTGACGACGGAGCTCTGTGCTCCGAAACGATCGTAGACTGCTAATACACGTTTTTGACCTGCTGTTGTCTCTGAGTGCCGTTCCTGCATTGAACTTCTACACATTTACTGTTCTGGCACCTGAGCAAGTTGATCCTTTTGAGGAGTGCCGGCTGCTGCTGTACATATATATATATATACATATATATATGTATATGTATATATATATGTAGAGTTCTGAACCGCGCACACTGTGGTAAGTCCAGAGTTTGTTAATTAACTCATGCGGTGCCCGCTCATCCACTCCTGCCAGGAGTCGGGGATTTCTAAATAATGTCAAAAATAAGGAGAGCGCACCAGTGAATAATAGTAAAAGGTAACACTTTACTTGTGCAAATATCCACGTACATGTAAGTTAAAACTGATGCACTTAGCCAGTTCCTCCGGTAACTGCCGCCACGGAATGATCCTTCTGCTAGCGGGGTATTTCTCACGGAGAAGCCGTCTGCTCTGTATCAGACGGGAGACACACTTCGTCTGCAGATGCAAGCCACGCCATGTGTCTCCCGTCTGATACAGAGCAGACGGCTTCTCCGTGAGAAATACCCCGCTAGCAGAAGGATCATTCCGTGGCGGCAGTTACCGGAGGAACTGGCTAAGTGCATCAGTTTTAACTTACATGTACGTGGATATTTGCACAAGTAAAGTGTTACCTTTTACTATTATTCACTGGTGCGCTCTCCTTATTTTTGACATGTATATATATATATATATATATATATATACAGTATATACATAGGCCTGAAGCGTTGCAAGCGCATGGCATCGGATCCTGACAGCCGGGATATCATACTGGATATATATATATATATATATATATATATATACACACACACATTATATATGTAATTTTATTTTATTTTTTTCATTTTTATTTCATTTTTTTTCTGAAGCTCCATTTGTATTCATGGTCACCCACATCCCACCGGGTGCCGAGAGGTGTTTGTAATAGGAAACAGTTGCCTAGTGTAAAGAATAAGTCTTAAAATAAACAGCTTTTCTCCTCTTAATGCCTCACATGACAATATTTACTTTTCTAAAATATCATTTTTGCCGTGGCTTTGAGACCTGGCTTAACAAACCTGGGTCTTTGAGTAGTTCAAAGCTGCTGTGACCTACAGCTGAGAGTGAGTGATGCATATAAATGGGAACATTACAGGGAGATCAATTCTGACTCATTTGCAATGCTTTGCTCCTCTCAGCAATATCCTCTCCTGTAAAACTCACAGTAATTACTTTCACAAGACACATTTTAGCCTTCGCTTCACAAGTTCCCTAAATGAAGGTTAAGTTAGTTTACCCACCTAGGATTTGTCAGTCATGTACAAGCATAGAGATGTGTGGCCCGCAGACTAAGTCTGCCAGAGAGGAAGTGTTGATTTAGATACTGCGAGGTTAAACGCGGGTTCTGGGTCCAGCTTAGCTTATCATAACGTTACTTAAATAGCCCCTGCAGTTCAGAAAGCATGCACGGTTTACTTAACGGGTTTTAGAGTTAAGATAGCATTGCCTCCAGCTCCTTTCTCAGCATCAATGGCTCTGATCCTTTGTCATCGTTATCAATTTCTAGACGTCAAAACAACACTGATCCACCAAACAGCAAGGGAATCTCACTCACGCTAAACAACGTTAATTCTTAAGACCCCCACTTATTTTCACACACAGTTTAACCATTGCAAAATCTGAATTCTTCAAGCATTGTAAAATTTTACTTATACGGGCCGACGTAGGTTTTTATTGCTTGTTGCTATAAATAACTGCGTATTTCTATGTCTTTATCACATTATTTTAGTATTGCTGAGATTTTATTAATGCCTAATTGCAATATTAATTGCAGGAATGTATTGCGGAATCTATTTGCATTTGTAAGGGATCAGTGCTAAATCCCGCTGGACGGGATCCCGGCGGTCGAAATACCGACGCCGGAATCCTGACCACACAATCCCGACAGGGGTGGCGAACGGAAGGCAGCCCCTTGCAGGCTCGCTTCGCTCGCCACGCTGTGGGCACGGTGCCTCGCTACGCTCGGCACACTATTATATTCTCCCTCTATGGGTGTCGTGGACACCTACGGAGAGAGAATATATTGGGATTGTGCCGGTCGGGATTCTGGCGTCGGTATTTCGACCGCTGGGATTCTGTCCAGCGGGATCTTGACCGCCTCCCATTTGTAATATTTCATAACTTTGACAGAACCAATTTAATGGCAACTGCGATAGCTTTCATATGTATCACATACCAGATATAGGAGGTCATTCCGACCCGATTGCTTGCTGCAGTTTGTCGCAGCGCAGCGATCGGGTCGGAACTGCACATGCACCGGCGCCGCAGTGCGCTGGCGCCGCAGTGCGCTGGCGCATGGCAGCCGTCGTTGCCTAGCAATCACCTCTGAGAGGTGGTCGCTGGGCGGGAGGGGGCTGGACGGTGGCGTTAAGCTGCCATTTAGGGGGCGCGGTCCGGCCAATGCAGGCGTGGCCAGACCATTGGGGGGGCGGGCCGCGGCGGCTGCGTGACGTCACACACAGCCGCTGCGGGCCGGGGAGCGACGAGTAGCTCCCGGCCAGCACGCTAAAGCTGCGCTTGTCGGGAGCTACTCTTCTGCAGGGGGGGGGGGGGGGCGGCACTGACATGCGGGGTGGACTAGCCCCGTGCTGGGCGTCCCCCCACATGCCAGTGTGAATGATCGTAGCTGAGCTAAATTTAGCACAGCTACGGTCAACTCGGAATTACCCCCTTTATCAGTACAACCCTGCTACATATAACGGCAAGGTCAGAAGGCGTACATAGAAAAAGAAGTGCGTTTTCTTGCAACCAAATCATAATACAGGTTGAGTATCCCTTATCCAAAATGCTTGGGACCGGAGGTATTTTGGATATGGGATTTTTCCGTATTTTGGAATAATTGCATACCATAATGAGATATCATCGTGATGGGACCTAAGTCTAAGCACAGAATGCATTTATGTTTCATATACACCTTATACACATAACCTGAAGGTAATTTTAACCAATATGTGTAATAACTTTGTGCATTAAACAAAGTGTGTGTACATTCACACAATTTATTTATGTTTCATATACACCTTATACACACAGCCTGAAGGTCATTTAATACAATATTTTTAATAACTGTGTATTAAACAAAGTTTTTGTACATTGAGCCATAAAAAAACAAAGGTTTCACTATTTCACTTTCACTCAAAAAAGTCTGTATTTCGGAATATTCCGTATTTCGGAATATTTGGATATGGGATACTCAACCTGTACTCCATTATGGATTAATAAAACTGTAATTTATATAAATGTTATAAAAAAAATTATTATCATTTAACAAATTTATTTTAGCTATAGAACATAGGGGTTATTCAGAGTTGGGCGCAGATTTTGCTGTTGTAGCAAAATCTGTGACCGCTGAAATCACATGCTGGGGGCCACCCAGCACAGGGCAAGGCCGCCTGGCATGTGTGGCGCCGCCCTGCGATGCGATCGCAATTCAATTGCAATTGCATTGCGGAAACCTCACATAGGTATAGCTGCGTATGCAGGGGTACCGCCGCCATGTTTCCAATCGCAGGAAACGCAGGCCCCGAAAACTGGCATGACATTCCTGCGTTTCCTGCTCCCCCCCCCCTCCAACGCCGCATCGCCGCCCCAGGACACCCATCGCTTGTCAATCACTATGCATATAGTGATCACATAGTGAATGGTCACTCACACATGCACACTACAGCCGCTGCGCGTGCGCAGACCCTTAGGATGCGTCCATGTGAAGGCAGTGACTGCTTCCGACTGTGAATAAGGCCCATAATTGCAAGTCAATCCTTGTAATTGCTACCTTATTCCATCTGTTGTTCAACAACAATAACAATAATAATAATAATAATAATAATAATAATAATAACAATAATAATAATAATAATAATAATAATAATAATTATTATTATAGACTGTATATATATATATATATGTATATATATATATATATATATATATATATATATATACAAACAGAAAGTTCAGCACTCACCATAGCAAGCTCACTTATCCTCTGGGGGTTTAGTTAGTGAATTGGCCAATGCACGGAAGCCTGCAAGCCGCTCGCCAAGGTACCCCACCTTTTTGCAGGTCCTACACTATCACAAAGTCTCAAAAATTAAAACCTGGCAACTGTATCACACATAATATAACTGCAAACATGCCCACTAGGTTTAATGTGTACCTGCCAAACATCTTATGGCTTTTAAAGGTACACTAGTCATATATACACAGATAGAGTTGCTCTCATCTATAGCGGCTCCATCGCAAACGTGCACTCCCCGGGGGACTAGGCGATCCGGCGCCTAGCCGCGCTACGGGAGTGCACTGAGATGCTTCCATTACAGCAAATGGGGAGCGTGCACATCACGGACGTGCGCGGCCCAGACGCTGTGATAGGTGTGCCTAGGCGGGTGCGCCCCGGCACAGACGGAGCCATAATTAGCGTGCTTCCATCTGTATATACTCAGAGGCTATAATGCAAGCAAAACACATGCAATCTTGATTCCACGTTTCAGAGAACGCATGTCTTTCCTCAGGTCACACACCTTCCTTTCCAAGACACATAATCCCCCTTAGTACAGAGAGCGATAGCCTGGTGCACTTCTGATTGATAGTACCAGTCCAGCCACGTTCACATTCAGTGTGCCGACCATTTTGTCGCTGTGACGGTGCACCAGATAGTTCACTGGTGAAGACCTGGTACTGAGAAGCCAATCTCATCCCTATGTATATAATTGGAAGCATTTTGCACCTGCTCATTTGCAGGAAAGCACATATTTATGCGTATTTGCACTAATGAAATAAAATCCTTTAAACATGCAAAATACCTACAATACATACATCCTGCTGTCACTACACTTTCATGACTAAGTAAAGACATACATTAAGCTATCACGTGCAGTTTTTGGGGAGAGCAAGGGAAGGGAAATTAATGCATCAATGAGTTATTGGGGTGGTTTTTGTACTGATGATTCTAATGTTCCCGTTTTACACAGGTGCTACCACGGACCAGAGGACAGGAGGTGAAATGCGTTAGCATGCTGTTCCGCCAACATTACTTGCAGTTCTTAAATTACCCATTAGTCTATGTTCTTTATATAAATGACCAGCATTTGTTGCAGGTAGACTATATCCAATAAAACATCAATACAGTAGTTAATGACAAATGTACTTAAATAACTTTCAGTAAAAGTAATGGGCATATAGATGATATAAAAGTAATTAACCTAGATAAAATGCAGTGCAAGGATGATATAAAAGTAATTAACCAAGATAAAACACTAAAAGGACACAGTCATAGTAAAAACAAAAGTAAAACTACACATATTACGACTTCTTCAACCATGTGATTTTTTTCCAACAAAAATTGACAGCAAAAATGATATGTGGGGCCCTTATAATGAAAGCCATGTGTGTCAGTATCCTTTATGATTAGATTGGATCGGACATAATAAAAATTGAGGCAACTATCTTCTTATGTGGTTGTTCGATAATCAGCCTGAACAACCTGATTGCCACGTCTCTGGATGAAGGAGCTGTATGGATGGTGGTGTAAATCCATTATAGGAGGTGTAGGAAGGATGGTTCCGGTATGAATGGTCGACCATGTTATGGTCGACAGTCATTAGGTCGACCACTATTGGTCGACATTGACATGGTCGACATGGACAAATGGTCGACGCGTGAAATTGGTCGACACGTGAAAAGGTCGACATGCATTTTTTAAACTTTTTTTTGTGTCGTTTTTTGCGTAAAGTGACTGGGAACCCCAATTAGTGCACCACGTCCCCTCGCATGGCTCGCTTCACTCGCCATGCTTCGGGCATGGTGCCTTCGCTTCGCTCGGCACAGATTACCGTTCCAATCGTAGTTCACGTGGATCGTAAAGTATGGAAAAGTTCCCCAAAAGAAAAAAAAGTTAAAAAACTCATGTCGACTTTTTCATGTGTCGATCATTTTCATGTGTCGACCATGTGTCCATGTCGACCATGTCAATGTCGACCAATAGTGGTCGACCTAATGACTGTCGACCATAACATGGTCGACCATCTGAACGGATACCAGGAAGGATAAGGTAATAACTTAACAGTGGCAAGTGTATTACTTTAGCATCGCTGGAGATTATAACAGTCAGGATCACCATCAGGGGGGTACTAGGGCATAGCTGACCGAGAGGTGGGACCCAGGGCGCACATGCCGCCACCCGCCAGCCCGCCTCCTTACCCCCTTCGCCATTCGTCCCCGTCGGTCCTCGTTAACCAGCAGCAATCTGTTGAAAACGTCCCTCCAAAAATGACTGCCGCCTCAGAGAAGACAGTTATTAAAGATACTAGAGGAGGTCTCCTCTAGTATCTTTAATAACTGTCTCCTCCGAGGTGACGTCCATTTTGGGAGGGATGTTTTTAATATTTTAAAGTGGGCAGGGGTAGCAGCGACAGAAGGGGGGATCCCCTGACAACTAGCAGAACCCCCTGACAACGAGCAGAACCCCTGACAACGAGCAGGTACTGGGCATAATATGTGCCTATTTATCAGTCCTGGGCTCCATGATTTCTAATGGCAGCCATGATAACAGTACAGTACTGTATATTTCTTTACCTGGAAAAAGGCCAGGTTCTCGCCAGCTACTGAGATCCTCAAAATCTGCTTCCTTCTCTATATTTATACAGTGATTAAATTAAGTGTGAATTTGACCTTTTCACAGTCATAAGAGATTTCCCTATGAAAACATGAACATTTTTCTCATCACACAACTCACACGACTCACGTTTCTATTTCACATTTTGCAGTTTTTTCACAAGTGAAAAGTGTTGATCTCTGGACCATAGCGTCTTACAATAATGGGGGTCATTCCGACCCGATCGCAGTGTGCTTTCGTTCACACAGCTGCGACCGGGTCACTACTGCGCACACGCGGGGGCCGTAATGCGCATGCGCGTCGTTGCCCAGCCACGGCAGTCGCCGGGCAACGACGCTGACTATGAAGAAAGCAGTTGCAGCGGCGACTGCAAAAAGATTGACTGCAGGTAGGCGTTCCGGAGTGGCAACTTTCCGTTTGGAGCCGTTTTTCGGGGAGTGGTAAGGAAAACGCAGGCGTGTTCAAGCAAACGGAGGGCGGATGTCTGATGTCAATCATTGGATCCGTCGCACAGGGTAAGTATGTCCAGGGCTAGTCTTGTTTTTGCAGGAAACTTTTTTAGCATAGCAGGGCTGCACAAGCATTCGCAGCCCTGCTATGTTAAAAATACACTCCCTCATAGGCAGAGATTAGTTGATCGCACCAGCAGCAAAAAGCAGCGTTGTGCGATCAACTCGGAATGAAGGCCAATGTACAGATGGCCACTAAAAAGCCAAACAATTGTAAAGCCTGGTGAAATTTATCACTTTTATTGCTTGTGAAAAGGGGCTAAGATCTGTTTGTACCTCATACAGGGCGGGATGTGCTAAAGCAGAAATGTGGTAAAACCTCAGTTTTCGGATTCTACCCAGGAGTGTTTTAAGAGAGGAGGAGGCCCGTGTTCAGCCTCCTCCATCGGGCCCCCTCCTCTCTGCCCGGAGCGCCGTAGAGTCTGAGCACTAGAGGGCACAGACTCTACTGCGCATGCGCAGATCTCCGGGAAAATGGTGCGGCGGCCATTTTCCCTGAGATCTCTCTACTGCGCATGTGCAGAACGCCGTGAAAATGGCCGCTGGGCCATTTTCACTGTGTTCTAGCGGCGCTACGGATGCCGGCGCTGGACTTCGGAGGGGTAAGTATTTTACAAATGGGTGCAGTGTGTGCGGTGGGGGCCCCCTCTGGACTTACGGGCCCGTGTGCACCACACACACTGCACCAATTATAGAAACGCCAGTGATTCTACCGCATTTCCAAATGTACTAAAGCCCCAACACCGGGGCTCAGGTATAGAAGCCTATGGGCTTTTTACCGCACCGCACTGTGTGAGGGATCTGATCGGATCCCTCCAGCATGCCCGCAGCCGCCTCATCCGTCTGCGCATATGCACATGGACTCCCGGGTCATAAACCTGGAAGTCCAGGGACCATAGAGCATCAAAGGACAACTCCTATAAGGAGAGCTGTCCTTTGCGATACTAATTGCATACAGTATGATTGTTAGTGCATATGCAATTAGTATCACTGCAACATGTGGCGGGATGTACACCTAAAGGTTTGTACATCCTGCCCATAGCACGATGCGGTAAGAACCTATAGGCATCTATAGGGTAATGCCAGCTATAACACGCATTACCCTCTGCACCGGAGCCCGGCCTTGGGGCTTTAGTACATTTGAAAATGTGGTAAAAAACCAGAATATTTTTTTTTACAGCATTTCTGCTTTAGTACAGTACATCCCGCCCTGTGCCTAGTTTAATTATTTCAAGGGTCATTACGTGTACTTTTAGCTGGAACCCTGACTGTTAGTGTTACGTTATTCCAAAAGAGTTGGCTTATAATGGAATATATTGTTTATCGTACTACGAGGCAACTCTAGACGCAGATTCTAGGGGCCCCCACCCACATACTGCCGTCCTCTGCACTGGACATTCTTCATTTCTATCTATCCAACAAAGAGAAGTCATTTACTAGACTATTATATAATTCCACCTGGACAGTCCTGAGAACACAGGGATCGGTAGCTCTGTGCTACAGCGGGGGGTCCCGGTGGTGAGACATACACCATTCTACTTGACGGAGAAAAGGATGAAGTGTATTTTCTAAACAGTGATGTTTGCCCTTTACTAACTCACCCCAGATGTTTTCTAATTCTTCACTCACTTTAGCCAAATGGTATCTTCATTGTTCCACCCATGTCAATTATTTTCTTTTACGAAAACAGATGAGCAAATTCAACTTATTTTGGTCAAGTAATGTTTAGACAGATTGTATCTCTGCTTTTATTGCATACATTACATCTATTAATCTTCCACTTGTTTACTTTTAGCTAAGTATAAATGATTAAATCATGCAGTGTCCCATCAGACACGACTTCCACTGTAACACTGTATTCCCTCTGGAGCCCGTCTCAACCTCAGCAAAGATCAAGTTGTCCTGGAGTCATTAGAGAGGGAAATAGAGGAATGTCTTGAAATAGGAAAACATGTCTATTGAATGACAGGCGCTCCAGAACGTAGACTATTTAATGTTTGCCTGGAAGAAAATCTGACAGAATCTTTTCAGAAGTGTTAATTTTTAACCAGAGATCTATACCGGGCATCCATTCTCCATGACTCGAATGCCCAGTGAAGTCTGGGTGCCGGAATTTTCATAATGGTTCCTTTATATTATCGGCTACTACCTGAAAATATGTTTATTTTTTACGTCCTTAGCTACACAAGGGACTTAAATAAACGTACAGTTTTACATGATATATTACAACCCTAGCTTTGCTTTTGAGGCCTGGTGCTACTGCCAATACATAAACTGACTCAATGTGACTCTGCATCTGTTAGATAAACATATTTCACTTACCTGTAATTTATATAAATTTGCCAAAAACATCACCTCTGACAATTTCTGTGATGGACGGAAAAATAATTTTTTTCCTTTCCTGTGCGCGGTCTCTCGGCTTCCTATCACCTGAGAATGCAGCCTCCAATGGGAAGCAGTCTCCGGGAAGATTCCGTGTAAGGCATCATGAATAGAGTTAGTTAAGACTGAAGGGGAGATGTATCAAGCCATGGAGTGAGATAAAGTGGAAAGGTTGCCCAAAGCATCTGTCAGTTCAAAGATGTATTAACCTGGAGAAGGCATAAGGAAGTGATAAACCAAGGTACCAGCCAATCAGCTCCAATATGTAAATTAACAGTTAGGAGTTGATTGGCTAGTGGATTTATCACCTTGCACTTATCACTGGTTTATCACTTCCTTATGCCTTCTCCAGGTTAATACATCTGACCCTGCGTTAGATAAATGACAGAGGCTGATTGGGTGCTTTGGGTAACTGCTGTACTTTATCACTCTCCAAGGCTTGATACATCTCTCCCTGAATGCATTATGATTGTATGAAATATTCATATATTTTGTGAGCAAAACTGCTTTACCAATTTGATTGTCTCTTGTAACAATTAATTTAACTAAGTTTTACTGTGTGAGAGTCTAGTTAGTTCATCCCTTACCTGTTAGCTGGAAACTAGCTAAGTGCATCCCTTGGATAACTTCTCGAGAGCAATGCAACATTGCTGCCCAGGTGAGGGATGAGACTGTGAGGATTGGCTTCCATACTTGTGAGGGTCCGATTTTTGTTGCTTTGGATGACCATTGACCATCGGTTGCCAGCAACTATCAATGGTCTCAAAATAGTTTTCCCCTTCGATAGATATCGGTGATGGAGGTCCAATGGTGGATGGAGGTCATGGTGGCAATCCCTACTTCTGCTTACAGAGTGAGGCTGTGTCCTTTTCCCCTGGTATGTGAAACAGAGGAGAGCCAAGTGTGAGTAGCAGTCATCATTGTGGTGATGCTAGACAGCAATTTATTAGAATACAGGAAACAAAATAATGTGACCAGAAAAATGGGTGAGGGGGATCTACCAGTTAATGAGGTGTTGTGTAAATGTGGGTAATTGTGAGGGTATCTGGTATGACAAGAGTTATGTGCAGATGCTTGTGAGAAGGATGGGTGTGAAGGTGGGAAGTCATGATGTTGGTGATTGAACACTGTTCAAGTTTTTTTGTTGTTATAGAAGGGTCTATTTAGTTACTGGTCTGGTTTATCTTGTCACAACTACAGTATTTACCAATAAAATATCATTGGAGCAGCTAAGTGATGCTCAGCTGCCCTGCGGCTCTGGCTGGCAATGGTCAAGTCCTGGAAGTCTTCACTAGCGAGATCCTGTGGTAATATCCACTGGCCAGTTGGTTGTAGTAGATATGAAGAAGCCATATATAAAGAACTTTCTCCCTCTAATACATAGACGCATTAGACTCCATTTGGGAGGCTAGTAGGATGCTAAGTGGATTTTTCTGTTTGTGGTATGATAAATTCAGACAGGAATTTAAGACAGGAACATAGAGGTACTAGATTATAAATGTGAAAGGGACCATTACTCTGAGTATTCAAAATAATGTGTCCAGAACCTCTTTTTACCCACAGGACTCTGGTATACAGGGACTGCAGAGAAACCTGGAGACACAAGTAAAAGTAGGAAACTGTGATAACTGTGAGATGGGTACATGGTAAGAGAGGTCTCCTGATTTGCAAAAGACAGATTTTTATCTTTAGATGATCACAGAAGGCTTCCAGGAAGTGATCGCTGCAACGCAGGTCGCTACAGTCTCTTAGGGGCAGATATATTAAGCCTGGAGAAGTGATAAAGCAGTGATAAGTGCAAGGTGATAACGCACCAGCCAATCAGCCCCAATATGTAAATTGACAGGAGCTGACTGGCTGGTGCGTTATCCCCTTGCACTTATCACTGCTTTATCACTTCTCCAGGCTTAATACATCTGCCCCTAAAGGGGGGTACACACGGAGAGATCCATGCTACATTCTAAGCAATCTGACTAGATTTCTTAGAACTTAAGCATGGATCTCTCCGTGTGTATGCCCCACAGCGATAGTGATGGGCGGCCCCGCGCGTCGCTATCGCCGGTGCTAGATTGGCCTGCATGCAGGCTCAATCTAGAACATCGCTCATTTCACATTGCACTGAGTTTTATTCCCCCATGGTGCTGAAATGGATGAGGATTAACACATTTGGGCAGGGGTAGGCAATGAGTGGCACTCCAACAGCAGTGGTACTATACATTCCAGCATGCGCTGCCACAGTTTTGCTGTTGCGTTAGGAGCTCTTTGGGATCAATTCATGTCACTTCCATGGGTTTTATTTTTTCCTACATTCAATGCATCATAGAGAATCAAATTATAGAAGATGATTATAGCTAAGTAATAATTAAATATGCCACTATACTACAGAAAATATTAGGGTTGCAAAAATAATAAGGGGCAACATAATCAACTAAGGGGGCAGCATAAATTCTTTATACAGAAGTTCCATGGATTACATTTCTATTTAGAGACGCATTATAAATTGATAATACAAATTTATTTTATTTTATTTATTTATTAACAGTTTCTTATATAGCGCAGCATATTCCGTTGCGCTTTACAATTAGAACAACAGTAATAGAACCAAACTGGGTAAAAACAGACAGACAGAGGTAGGAAGGCCCTGCTCGCAAGCTTACAATCTATAGACAAATATCTGGGTACGAGACTGTTGTAGATATGGGGGATTTAGCTTACTTTTTGACTATCAGAATGTGGTCAAGCATTATGGGGAACCCAGAAGGCAGGTGCTGGAATGTTGGCAAGTGTAAAATGCCGCTTACATTACAACTGTCTATAGTTGTGTTGGGTTGGGTATGCTTTGCCGATGTCGGTATACTGACGCCGTCGGTGATGTGATTACATCTCTTATTGCCAGTGCCTGTAAAAAAAAATTCAGTAGAATTTCACATTTGCCGACATCCCAGTTCCCTCCTCCCAGGGTTGAGGTTGGAGATGAGGGATAGGAATGTTAGCTTTACCTAGATATTTGAATGCAATGTCCCTTTAAATAAATATTAGAAAAAGCATTTGAAAATACTGACATTGCTGGAGTAAAAAATTAGATAATTGAGATAAAAATAATTTTTCTCACTTGAGTGATCACTGGGGGTAAAACGATATATCAAGAATATTAAGACTGACTGGTCAGAGGTTCGCAGTGAAGCCGATGAAACTGGACACTTTGTGGCCTCACATGAATGTCACATTTCACATGATGCCAAAAATGTGTTTTTCAGCATTTCCAGTGACTGGAGAAAAGCTCT
The DNA here is from genome assembly GCF_028390025.1 of Pseudophryne corroboree. NCBI lineage: Eukaryota > Metazoa > Chordata > Amphibia > Anura > Myobatrachidae > Pseudophryne > Pseudophryne corroboree. Next base: position 88,356,829 of record NC_086452.1, read on the forward strand.
TTAAAGTTCTTTAATGCCGTTATAATAGTAATAATTTTACTGTAGTGTCGGACTGGGTCATGAAGGGCCCACCGGGGGAATGCAGTTATAGGGGACCATACTTAGGGGTGTGGCCAGCCTACAAAGGGGGTGTGGCCAGCCTCCACAGAGGCTTGAAATACACAATAGTTCAGTGTAGGGTAATGCAAGTTATGCAACATATCTACCATGTATAATACAAGTGCACAGTCTGGAACCTGACCCTAGAGGAAGGAGTGGGCCCTCAGACAGTGGGGCCTACCGGTGGTTTCTCTGGTACCCCTGTGGGCCAGTCCGACCCTGTTTTACTGTACTACTTAAACATCACAGGGATGGGCTCCTGTGAGGCCCCTGATCCTGCTTGGGAATAATGTTACATTCAGATAATCCTTCATTTCTTATTGCAACGATATGCAGCGATAAACAATTATAATTATTGGGACCAGTTCCGGGTAATGAATATACCCCATATACCCCTATCACATTGCAAATGCCGGGTCCCACCCGGTAATTGGAAACGGGTCCTTACCGGGTGGATCAGGCATTCGACCCTAACAACTGGCTCCCGGACCTGGCAATATGCCAGGTCGGGTTGCCACAGCGGCAGGGGGGCGGAGCCGGCATCAGGGCCTTGGGCGGAGTCGGCGCTGGGAGATGAGCTCATCTCTGCGCCGCCTCTCCCAGTGTAGTGAACGGTACCCGGGAGGCAACCCGTTCCCACTGCCACTGTATTCAACCCGGAAATAAATAACACTGCTTTATTCCCGGGTTGAATTACCGGGTCAGACGACCCGGGAATTCGCCATGGGCCCTTTCACACTGCACAGTGACCGGTGTCGACCCGGCAATATACCTGGTCAATACCAGGTTATTTGTGCGGTGTGAAAGGGGTAATAAGGACATGAAAATAGATAAATAGATGTCACTGAATCAGGGCACGCACACTTTTCAACTCTCCAATTTTTTTCTTCTTCTATGAAGCGGAAAACATTTTCTTTACTTTATAAACAGAGCTGGGATCATAAGTCAGTTAGTTTGAAGATTGCATTTTAAGTTCAGCTATTAATGTAATTAAGGTCAAGTAATCTTAATCAAACCATATTGATAGAATTTGAAGCCCTAACTCATAGCCTAGCTGCAATGTTACTCATCACAGGTGCTGCTCTGTGGACTGACTAGTTCCAGTCCTGAGCTAAACTGCAGAAATGCTGAAACCCTAATTTCCATGGACAGTCAGGCTCTAACGATGTATCCCTTGACATGCCTGTATTTGCAACCACACAGCAAAGTCCCTATGTTTTTGCAGACTGGATGCAAGTTTTACCATTCTTTGTCTCTAGGTTTCATAATGTGATAGTTATTTTGAAGGATTCAGGGCCTAATTCAGACCTGATCGCAACAGCTAACTTTTTCTCTAATGGGCAAAACCATGGTGGTCATTCCGAGTTGATCACAGCCAGCAACTTTTTGCTGCTGCTGCGATCAACTAGTACACGCCTATGGGGGAGTGTATTTTAGCTTTGCAGGGCTGCGATCGCTTGTGCAGCCCTGCTAAGCTAAAAAAATGTTCAAGCAGAACAAGACTAGCCCTGGACATACTTACCCTGTGCGACGATCTCTGCGATGCTGGGGCCGGCTTTGACGTCACACCTCCGCCCTCCGTTCTCCTGGACACTCCTGCATTTTCTTCTCCACTCCCCGAAAACAGCAAGCAACGGTCTGGAGACGCCCAGGAATGCCTTCTTTCTGTCAATCTTCTTGCGGTCGGCACTGCGACTGATTTCTTCATTGAGCGCAAGGTAACCCGGCGATCTCTGTCACCGGGCAATGACGGGTGTGCGCAGTGCAGCTGCCATGCATGCGCATTCCAGGCCCGTTCGCACCGCAACGATAAACCACTGCGCGCGGACGGGTCGGAATGATCCCCTATGTGCACTGCAGGAGGGGCAGATATAACATGTGCAGAGAGAGTTAGATTTGGGTGGGGTGTGTTCAAACTGAAATCTAAATTGCAGTGTAAAAATAAAGCAGCCAGTATTTACCCTGCACAGAAACAATATAACCCACCCAAATCTAACTCTCTCTGCACATGTTATATCTGTCCCACCTGCAGTGCAACATGGTTTTGCCCATTAAAGAAAGATTACGCTTTTGCGATCAAGTCGGAATTAGGCCCTCAGTATGGTATACCGATGGACGGGATGTTGGTGGTCAGAATACCGACAGCGGCAACCCGTCTAACAGAATCCCGACAGCCCCCCAGAAAGCACCCTACCCTAACCCTCCCTTGTGGGTGCCTAACCCTAACCTCCACTTGTAAGTGCCTAATCCTAACTCCCCCTCCCTGGTACCTAACCGTCCCCTTCCCGTCCCTGCACCCTAAACCCCCTTCCAATGTCTAAACCTAACCTCCCACCCCCCGCGACAGGACGCGAGCACGTCCTGCTAAGTGTCAATATTTTGACGCCAGGATCCTGAGCACCATCTGGATTTTGATGCCGGCCTTATGCCGCCGTTCGGAATTCCGGCGTCTGTATTTCGGCCCTGAGATCCCGTCCGGCGGCATTTTAACTACATCTCATTTTGAATGATTATTTAAAAGGCAAAAGAGAAATGATATGTAATGTAAGGCATGTCAAGACTACATAATGCGTCACTATTGGAGTGCGGGCCCTGCCCAGGTGCCACCCTTCCAAGGGGTGACACCAAAATGCCTACTTCTCTGCAGTGACAGGAGGCTGGTGCTGCAATGTGAGTTTTATCCTGCAGCATTCGGCTCCCATTACTGAGAAAGATCTAGCAGTGCTGGAGGAATCTCCGAGGGCAGCCTGCTGCCCCTGAAGTTAGGTAATCGGGGACTTCCCGTAAGGCCATGCCCCCTTTGGTGATGTCAGCAGGGCCACACCCCATGTCTGTAAAGCCATGCCCCCTTTTCGGGGATCTCTTGGCCGCACCAGGTGTCACCAACCCCAGTGCCGCCACTGAGAATGACAACTATAAAGCAGGACCGTCACTACGGGTGTGCGAGTGGTGCCATCAGCACAGGGCCCTGTGGGCAGCACTGTCACTGCCCATGGCATTTGCACCTGGCTTGTTTTAAGGGCAAGAAAAAAAGAGAGACATTGTTTCCCCAAGCACCCTGAATGATAACAGTAACCAGATATAAATCCCACATAATATTAGAATTCAGAGATCTTGGTTACACATATTTGCGCAAATGTGTGAATAAGCCCCAAAGCCGCATCAAGGCGTCTCTGTATATTTGGGGTCCCTGGCGCTATATCTAGGTGCAGGGTGTGGCACCCCAAAACACCGGCATAAGCCAGAAAGCCCAGGGCAGCATAGCAGTGAAAAAACTATAGTGTTAATAGATTAGTATTTAGGAAGCCGAAGCTATAAAGAAGGTAATACAAAAATTAAATCTAATCAAAATGGAGAAATAGTGTTCAAAAATGAATAAGTGAAAAGTGTTAATAGAATGTAAAGGTATGCCACACTAAAGCCATCCAGCTCAGCCAGTCCAGAGGCACCACACCTCACACTTGAATTATATCAGTAAGCTGATTCAGCATCTACCATTAAATATGTCTGTCTGACATGCCACATGGAGCATTATGGGGTTGCTCCAAGGTAGGTAGCTCTTAGCTTAGACATATTTTAGTAAGGAGCCATTATCATGTGGCTCCTTGCTGGTTAATATTAGACCCAGATTGGGGTAATGGAGGTGTGAGGTGTGGTGCCTCTGGACTGGCAGAGCTGGATGGCTTTAGTGTGGCATACCTTTACATTCTATTAACACTTTCTGTTAAGCCCTGGGCATTCTGGCTTATGCTGGTGTTTTGGGGTGCCACACCCTGCACCAATATATAGCGCTAGGGACCCCAAATATACAGAGACGCCTTAATGCGGCTTTGGGGCTTATTCACACATTTGCGCAAATATGTGTAATCAAGATCTCTGAATTCTAATATTATGTGGGATTTATATCTGGTTACTGTTATCATTCAGGGTGCTTGGTGAAACATGTCTCTCTTTTTTTCTTGCTTAGAAATACCCCTCCCTTTCGAGCACCTGATTGATATCATTAAGCTGATTGAGCATCTACCATTATATATGCTTGTTTTAAGGGCAGTCTTTCCAGTCCAGTACACTCCAGTTATATCAGTTTTTACACATCATGCAAACCAAAGGGAACAAGTATACAAGTGAGGTCTAATTTCCATTCTATTCTTGAAAATGTTATGTTTGTATTCATCTTGGTAAGTTCCCCTATTTTAAGGCTTCCAGTATTTCTATGACAACACCTCACAAGCGGCTTTAAATTAAACATAATTTAAGTTACTTATATTAAGCCATCGTACAGTATATGAAAATTGCATCCCTGGGAGAGGCAGGGGTGTGCCCAATTTCTTCCACAGGTCGCCAGGTTCCTCATCCAATGCTGAGACCCATTAATTAGTACCACCTCCCCTTTCAGCGTCCCTGGGATGAGGGGAAGAAAAGGTGTAATCACCTCCCAATCTAGTAAATAAAGTCTTGGACCTATGTGTGTGGATAGAGGTATCGTCACTGGGAGATTTTTTTGCAGGCATGGTACTAGGTATGGTTGGCCAAGCATATGGGGGTTGTAGCCATGTACCTTTGTGAATGCCAGAGCCATCGTATATGCTGTACTGCTGAAGGGGTGTGGTCAGGTCATTTTGGAGGTGTGGCAGTACCTTCCTGGTCACTGGATGGAGGAAGTGTAGGAGGGCTCCAGTGAAGGTCTCCATACCGTTTGAAAACTGTTCCTAAGAATAAAGAGAGAATGTCTTATCCTCCTATTTATCATGATATCATTAGCCTGCTTACACACAGCGCCTTTACTTTATAACACTTCAGTGCATGCTGTGGTGTGTTATATTAGCATGATTTCTGTTAGCATATGTTGTGAAATATGGTTTCGTTAGAGGAGTTTTTTTAAACTGATGAGTAAAGAAGAAGTTGAATAGAAATGACCTTCGGGGGGGAAAAGATCTGTTACTAAAATTAAATCTGCGGGGGCTTTTTTATTGGTGCTTTTTTTTTAACAAACATCTGTAAAGAAGATGCTCTAGAACAGTTTTGACCGTATACTCACCATGTTTTTTTAATAAAGTGTAATTAAAGGTTATAAATTATAGGAAATGTCAGATCCAAAGCTCCACATGCTCATTAATGCTCATCTAAGAGGGTGAAAAATAGCCATCCTGTAGTGAAAATACTGTTTTGTGCCCAAAACAGTAACTAGACATTTTGGTGCCCTGTGCGAGACTAGCCCCCCCCGCCCCCATACACATAATGGTCAATATACCCATTTCCGTATACCCAGCACAACAGTCCCAGATCACCCAGCAATAAAATAATCATACAGCCAGAAAGTGCCCAGTATATCCAGTGCACACAGCATGGAAAGTCCCCGTAGACCAATCACAGCAGTCCGTGTGCACACACTACAGCAGTTCTGTGCACCCTGTACAGTAATCCCAATACACCCAGTACAGTATAGCCCCAGCACATCTATCATAGCAGTCCCAGTACTCCCATTGCAGCCCCAGTACAAGCAGCAGCAACAGTGGCGTTAGTTTGTCCCAGTTGCCCGGAGGCAAGAAATATATTGGTGTCCCCCCCCCCCCTATGTATGTATGTAAGTTGCTCCTGCATAGTAAGCCTGCAGATTCTAACTATATGAAGCTACCACAAAACCATTGCAACTAGGCAGATCTATGTAGGGGTCCAGCCACACACTAGATAGATCTGCTCAGTCCCTCACAATGCTGACTATTTCTCTGACAATTAATTTGCAAGTGTCATATCCAGGACTAGAACCCACAACCTATTACACTAGAAGCATGCACCTTACTGATGGAGGTATCTGCTGTTGCATAGGAAGTATGAGAATTCTAACTATATGAAGTTACTTGTAATTGTCAGAGAAATAACATCATATAGTAAAAATTATCATGCTTCCTTTATAGGAGCAAATAGCTTCATCAGTAAGGTGTCTGCTTCCAGTATATCTATAATAAAGAGGGTGTGATTTGCAAGGTGTAGTGGCTAGTGGGGAAGTCGGCTACGGAAGAGTTACTGGCTGCTGTCAATTAACTTATTTTATTAATGTTGTTGAACACACAGAACAGGAGGAGAGGTGCCCCCCTTCAAAGCAGGAGCCCGGCGGCAGCTGACTCCGTTGCCTCCTAGAGTTCTGCCTCTAAGCAGCAATACTCTCATTCAGCCATATTAGCGCCCAAGTTAGTCCAGTAATGCTGCCCACCTATAGTAGCTATGATCACCCTCCAGGACACAGTACAGGACATTGAGGATCTCATACCGGGGGGCTTGGTGCAGCGGGTACCATGCTTTCTAGCTGCTTCACACTGAGCGCAGGACTACAGGTGGCGTCTGTCTGTGCAGCTGTTGGCATCTGTCTTCCTGGAAAAGAGCAGGGACTGGAGGTGGCATCTGTGCAGCTGCCGGCAGCCACAGGCAGGGCCGTCTTAACAGCAGTCTAGGCCCCCGGACAAAGCAGTGCACTGGGGCCCCCCCTACCCATTTTACAGTGGCAGATTGGATGTCCCGCGGGCGGTAGGTGGTGTTCTATCTGCAGCTCAGCATTTAGGACCAGGAGCAGTAATTTCTGCTCATTATTCCTTTACTGCACAGATGGTGAGAGGTGGGGCAGGAGGAGAGCACCAAACTGTAGAAGGGGGCACTGAGCTGAATGAAGGGGATGCGGTTACCATTCCGGCGATCAGCATACCGACGCTGGGATCCCGTCCGTCACAATGCCGGCAGGGGAACCAGGGCTATTCCCACTCGTGGCTGTCCACGACACCCATAGAGTGGGAATAGAACCTGTGGTGAGCGCAGAGAGCCACCGGGCCTGCAGCGTGGCGAGCGCAGTGAGCCCGCAAGGGGCTTCGTTGCGCTCACCCCCCTGCCAGCATTCTGGCGGCCGGGATCCTGGCATCAGTATGCTGACCACTGGGATCACGGGCGCTGGTAACCCATACCCAACGTGAATGAAGGGACCCTAGTACATGACTTTCAGCGTGGTAGGGGGTGTTTAATATGCAGGGAAGGAGTGGATAGTGGAGGTGGCTTAACAGTCATAATTTTCCGTTGGGAGGGCAGCATGCTTGACTGCAGATATCTCCAGTTCCTGGAAATAGATTTCTTAGCTTTCCATGGTATACAAAACCACATGTCCTCAGGAGGTACTGAGGACATGTGGATCAGAGTTCAGGAGCCAGAGCAATCCACCGACAAAAATATCAAACTGCATATTAGGCGTGTGGAGCTAGAGAAGGGACCAGCTGCTGGAAGGCTGATATCTCTGGTCTTGGGCATAGTAGAAACAAGCTACCAGTGTCACCGAAAGGAGAGAGTACCAGCTTTTGGAGTATGCCCTCAGAAAAACTCTGTCTGACAGAACCCGAGATATCTGGCTGGGAAGTACAATGAACAGGCTTGGATGGGGACCACTGCTTGGGCCGATTTTCAAAAACTGGTACCCCTGGAAAAAGTGAACCCTCAGCTTTATAATTGTGAAATTTGCCTTTGCATTAGCTATTGTAGTCTTACGGCTACACAATGCAAAAGTTACCAGAAGAAGTATCCATGGGATCCCTCGCCAGCAAGGGCCACTTGCACGTGTGGTCATGACTGCACATATACGCTGCAGCTCAGTCAGCCACCGAACCAAAAAGTAAAATCACTGCCCAGCTGTTGATTGGCTAACAGACAGGCCGCTTACAGCCAATCAGTAGCCTGTTCCCATGGTAGCGGGTCCTGATTAGCTGGCAGCTATAGAAGGATCCATCACATGTGGGGGAAGAGCTATATGTATACACAGTCAGAATGGTTCGGGAATGCATTTAATTGATTTGTCTGTGTTTTGCAGTTCAAATCGTGATTTTACTCCTGTTTTTGTCTTTAGTAAATCTCTAAGTTTGAAGAAAATGCTAAATACGCCTGAGAATGCAATCACGGGCAAATACGATTGCTATGGGCAACATCTACACCTTTATAAACCCTCACTTCAGTAAATATACCACCTAATGTTACTCTAACTTAAACAAAAATAGCACAGATTGAATAATTTATTGTTTTCTACACCCACACAGACAGACACACACATAAGTTGTCCTTCAGTAAGTTGGCATTACACAGATCATTTGGATACCCATGTGAGGGTGCTCAGATTGAGCCCCTCGATCTCAAGGGGTTCAAAAAGTGTGGATTTTCTGCCAGTTGTGATTGACATCTGACTGGTCCTCATCATAAGTGCACAAACAATTTGGGGCCAGCTGATCTAACTTAAACAAAACAACCATTAATATCTATATGTATGGAGCACTATAAAGAACTATACGGCGGATGTATTAACCCGGAGAAGGGAAAAAGAAGTGATAAAGCAGTGATAATTGGAAGGTGATAACGCACCAGCCAATCGTTACGGATTTGAAAAATGGCAGTTAGGAGCTGACTGGCTGCTGCGTTATCACCTTACACTTATCACTGCTTTATCACTTCTCCAGGTTAATACATCTGCCCCCATGACATGTAACGAAATCTAGCAAGCCTATCACATTGGAATATATACCTATGTTCAATATATTTTTAGCTCTTCCCCTCTGTACAGGGTATGATTAAACTCATCAGTCAGTGTGCACTCCCTCTATTTCCCTTATTTTTTAATCATTCTGGTACTGTACTCTACCTTTTTAGACCACCTGAACACCACATCATACATTGACTAAGATGTCAGACATATTACTGCAACAAAAATATTGTATGGGAGTGGAATATTATTTCAATAAAATAGATTGGAGAACTTTGGGAAAACATGTTTGGATTATGGAAAAGGGAAGGAAAACAATGGAAACTATAATTTGCTAAATTCTCCAAGCAAATGTATTTGCACAAACAAACACTGAACATGTACACAATCTTGGCTATGTCATTTTACAGTAGAGATGAAATGCACAACTGAGCTGACTTCCGTCACTTCAGATGTTGGTGCAGTGTAAAGGGGAGTGAGTGATGCTACACTCTAGACTGTAGGGATTAATCTTATAATGTATGTGCAGATCTCAGGGAACATAACAACGGCGCATGCACAAATCTCCTGGAAAATGACATCCGCGTCATTTTTCTGGTGATTACTGTCTGCAGCGCCGGTGGACACGAGATTCCGTAGAAGTAAGTTTAATTATATGGGTGCACACTTTATAGATACACCAATGATGCCAGCACTCCAGCCAATATTACACATAGGACATTTCCATGGCAGACAGCTGGACAAACAGGAGAGAAAGCAAATATGCAGGGCCCACTTACCTCTCTGCCTGTCTGCTACTGCCCAGTCTCGTGTTATTACCCATTTTGCTCCCAATTGTAAAACGCAACAGAATATGTTCCTGTTGTATAAATAAATGTGAATAAAGAAATAAAATATAGAATACAGAATGTGAATGCGTCACTCATATTTGCCTTAGTACAGTGGTTCCCAAACTTTCTTGAATCGCGGCCAGGGCTGTTTCTAGCCAATTTGGCTCCCAGTGCGAGATTTAAAAAATGCGCCCCCCCATGACATAAAAAAATCCCCCCCCCCCCCACACACCTAGATGAAAAAAAAAAAAACGTGCGCGCGCACCCGACAAGGGGGCGTGGCCTCATCTAAATGGGTGTGGCCTTGTCTGAAAAGACTACCTCACAATCCAATTTTTTACCCTGCTCCAACAGATCACGACCACCACAGGAAAAAAAATTTCTACCATATTAAGCCCCACACAGTAATGCCCCCTGCACCATATTATGCCACACACCGCAATGCCCTTGATACATTAAATCCCCACACTACGGCAGGCAAGAGTCCCCATTTCACACATTACGGCAGGTGTCCCCATTTTACACATTGAGAGAGTGAGAGAGAGAGAGAGAGAATACTTACAGAGGCGATTACCGCTCTTCGGCCCGCCTCACCAGTCGCTCCTCGCGCCGGCCTTTCCCTCTTCCTAACTTGGATCCCCCTCTGTACTCCACTCGGGGGGGGGGGGGGAGTTTCGCGGAGTGACGTGGTTGAGTCGTGACGTAACGACGCAACCGCGTCATTCCGTGAAACTCCGCCCCCCGAGCGGGTTACCCGGGGAGAAATAGGAGGGGGAAGCAGGGAGCCACTGTTAGTGCCGCGAAGGGCGCCCAGTGCGGTTGCACTGCTCGCCTGCCCCAAGAAACGGCCCTGATCGCGGCGTCCTAGACGTCCAACATTTTTTCTGTGGCACCCAGAGGCCAAAAGTTTCTTACTGAGAAATTCTGTAAAAATATTTTTAAATTAAGTGTATTGTGCTTATATGTCATCCTTGGGTTCAGTTATGTGGTGGTGGGCAGAGTTGTGCTTATGTTTATCCAGATATTTATTGATTGGCAGCTGCCTGCACTGGTTTTGCCCATCACATTGTCCATAAATAATTTGATTTGGTCCTGGACCACCAAGACATGGCACCAGGGGCGCTTCTAGAAAGGAGGAGACCCGTGTGCAGACTTCGGCTCGGCCCCCTCCTCTCTAGCTGACAGCACTGTAGACTCTGGGCACTAGGGTCACTGGGGGACCCTAGAACTGTCACAGAGTCAAGTGCGCATATGCAGATCTTCAGGAAAATGGCGCAGCGGCCATTTTCCCAGAGATTTCCTTACTGCACATGCGCAAATCTCTGTAAAAATGCCTTTTAACAGTGATTTGCTTAGAGATGCTGCCGTCGATGGGGGACTTTGGATAGGTGAGTATTTATTTAAAAAATGGGTGCAGGGTGTGCGGTTTGGGCCCTTCTGGACCTCGGGGGCTCATGTGACTCACACACACTGCACCCATTGTAAATACGCCAGTGCATGGCACCCCTGCAAGTGCCCAGTGGCGGGTGTGGTATAATAGATCTACAGGTTTTAGATAGACAGCAGAAGGTTCTACCCCATATGGTTGACATGCAAAAGGTCGAGAGGGTCAGAAAGTCAACAGTGTCAATTGGTCTGCAGTGAAAAGGTCGACACAGAAAAGATTAACACGTTATTTTATTTTTTACAGTTTTTGGGGTGTCATTTTGTTTCATAATATGTGACACCAATTAGTGTACCGTCTACCCTAGCGAAACTCGCTTCGGTTAATATTCCCAATTGTACCACGTGGATGGTAAATGAAGCAAAAGTTGAAAAAAAAAGAGTAATAATGTAAAAGAAACGTGTGTCGATAATGTTTCGACTATTGTCATGTCGATCTATTGAACCTGTCGACATTAGACATAGTCAACCTTTTACCTGTTGGCCTTTTCATCATGTCAGCCTATTGCATGTCGACCATATGTTGTCGACCTATTGAGTGTCTAACTAGACACTGTATATTCAGTGTCTGGAATCCCCCAGCAGCAACCTAGGGTGAGACTAACAGGAGTGTGAGTAGCAATTTTTATCCGGATTTTTATTCAAATTTTTTTTTTTAAAGTATTTTTTTCTTTGCTGTTTCCCTTGCAAGAGATTATCATCTCTCCTTGCCATTTATCATCTGATGCACTGCCTTGCACGGTTTTTCCATGTGCTTATTGTTTTTTGTTTTTATTTTTCCATGTATTGTTAAATAAATATTTGTACCTCCCCTTTTTAAAGTACTCCGGTATGAGTATTGTAATTTCTTTTATTTTGGGGTACATGGAACAATACATGGTATAACCCTAAAGCTGCACCTTCTACCTGAAGTCTAAAGATACCCTGATAGGAGAAATACGACACATCAAATTGTGAGTCGGGTACGCCATATTGTATTACCTTTTCCACCCTGAAGGGATAAAGATACCTTTATGAGTTTTCAATCTACCTCCTGAGTGTGAGTGTTGGGGTACGCACTGGCTGTTTTATTTATTGTAGCCATCTTTGAGTCCCATATATATTCCAGCATAAAGAAACCTTGATATGTGTAAAAATCTCCATTCATACGTGAGTGGGGTACGCTTTTAATTCACTTTAGCTTGAGAAAGACATTTTGTCCTATATAACAAATATCAGCTAAATTACTACACATTGGCTGCCTTCTTGTTATTTTTTCTATGATCCACGGTTGGAGAGTCTGTGATAATCACAAGCTGAAATCCACATCAGAAAAATTGAAAGATACCTTGATAGGAGTTATACAGCACTTCCAATTGTGAGTTGGGGTACGCCATTGTCGGATTACTATTTTCCTTGAAAGAGAAAAAGATACCTTTATGTGCTTACCACCAGTCTATTGAGTGTGAGTGTTGGGGTACGCATCATCTGTCTCCTCCAGGAATCTATTGCAAGTCACTCTTTCGTCTGACTGAGATCTCTGTATGCCACACTGGGTGTTGAAAGGCTAACCTTATAAAGATACCTTGATGTACTTAATATCCCTATTCAAAGTGTGAGTGGGGTACGCTTCAAATCTACTTTAGCCATCTAGAGTCACTATTACGAACTATAACAAGCAGTGGTAAAATTTACTACACATTGGTCGCCCTTGTTTCTTTGTTTGTTTTTTTATGACATCCATACCTGGCGGATCCACATATGACTGATCCGAGTTGGGGAGATACCCCAAAGAAAAGAATTCCACCTTCAATCTAAAAGGAACGTTATGGTGATATTTTCTCCATTTTAGCACTAGTGGTGTATAATAGTGTTTCAAATCTTTGGTTTCTAATAGGGTGACACTCCGTTTAGGAACTACTGCCTAAGTACATAACCCTCCCCTCTCATATGTATAACGCACACTGTAATTTGTAGAATAAACAAATGCAAACGTAAAATAAAAAACAATAGGTTTGGTCTCTGGTAGCGCAATATGAAGTTTAGTAGGGTGACTTCAACAAGATAAAACATCCGTCTCCTTTTTCTTCAGTCTCCATTAGCAATACTGGCAGTTTTTGTGCCTGTAGATCTGACTATGGAATCCCTTCACGTATTAACCGTATCCACACAGGAGACTTTGTCAATCAGATGAAAGACTTGGCAGCAGATGTAGAGAAAGTTCCAGGGAGGTGATTTGGAGAACTCTATACACTACTCTTGTAATCACTGCAATGTACAGAAATAACCATCACTAACCCCATTATAGCATTAAAATAGATTGGAAGTGCAATTCCACATAGATTGTATGACAAACGATGTAGAAAGAGTCGGGAGATGAAACATTTCTCACCATCCCGCCATACACAAATGACGCTTACATCTGTGGAAAGAATATATTATATTGCATGCATACGTTATGTCACAAAGGAATCATTTTTCAACAATACAGACGTACAGATTGAGTCACACTCATCCAGCGCTGCTCCATCTCATACGTGCACTCCCGGCGTGACTAGGCGATCCGTCCGCCTAGTCACGTCGGGAGTGCACAGAGATGCCCCCATTCTAGTGAATGGGGCACGTGCGCGCACCATCTGTAACTTAGGGCCCGACTCAGACCTGAGCGCTGTTGTGTGAATTTGCACAGTGTCCAATCAGGGCCGGATCTAGCCGTTGTGGGGCCCGGGTGAAAAATAGGGGCGTGGCTTCATGAAGGGGCGTGGTCAGTTATGCCCCCAGTAGTATTGCCCCCAGTAGAATTGTTGTGCCCCCAGTAGTATTGCCCCCAGTAGTGTTGTTGTGCCCCCAGTAGTATTGCCCCCTAGTTTGTGCCGCTTACAAACAAAAAAAAATTAAAACTCACCATCCCCACTCCTGATTCCCGACCGCTGCTGCCCTCCGTGTTCCGGCCGCCGGCGCCGCTCCTCTGATCTATGGGAGAGACGTCATGACGTCTCTCCCATAGCACCGCATAGACACTAGAGGTCAATCATGACCTCTTGTGACTATGTGCCGCTCCCACTGTACAGTGCGGTGCGCAATGACTTCATTGCGCACCGCACAGTCAGCACCACACAGCACCGGGGGACACCACAAGTAGCGGATTTTGTCACGGCGGCGGCACCCTGGGCAAAAACCCTGCGTGCCTGTAGCAAGATCCGCTACTGTGTCCAATTATCGAATGACTGGCAATGTGTATGCACCCCAATGCTCAGGCACGAGCCCAAACAGTGACAGAATGGTGCAAACATTTTGATCGCACAGCGTACGCAGACTGATTGACAGGAAGAGGACATTTGGGGGTGGTAACTGGACGTTTTCTGGGAGTGTTAGGAAAAACGCAGGCATTCCCAAGCGTTTTCTGGTAAGGTGTGTAAGATCAGCTCCGGCCCCGATCAGCTTGTTTGTATCGCATTGTAGGAGTAAGTCCTGGGCTACGCACAGATTGCACAGTATGGAAAAATGATTCGATGGTGAGTGAGTTGCGAATGGACTTGCAGATGTCCACTGCCTGGCGGAATTTTCGTACGGCATACACATGCATTCACACACTTGCACGGGGCAGGTTTGCACTCTCCCTAGGCGGTGACTATCTGATCGCAGACCTCTGCAAATTTGCAGCACAGCAATCAGGTCTGAATTAGGCCCTTAATCCACAACGTTATGTGTTTGTGATAATGATTAATGTGACGCTATAAAAATAAATAAATAATATGTGATAGTGTTCTGTAATTATTTGATAAAAGTTTTACTCATTGTGAATGTGTACGTGTCTATCTGTGTACATTACAGTACATTACACAGTGGAGTGTTTATTCTTTGCTCATGTGCGTTTAACTGCCCGCATCGTGCCTTCAGGGTTTCATGTGTATTTCGCATTGGTGGTGTTCCTTTCAGTCTGTTGGCGAGTAGGGAAGGCCATTGTCTTGCAAACCATCAATGGTCTATGGCTGATGGGAAGAGTGGTTTTCTTTTCTCCACCATCGATAGTGCTCCACAGTTGTACAACATTGATGGTGGCATCCCATGCTAAGAAAACATTGGTGTCGTCAGTCAGATGACTGAGGTCGGCGCATGTGCAGCACTCAACCATCAATGGATTTCTACTGATGGTTTTATCCCATCAACCATCGACAGTAGAGCCATCGATGGACAACTCTTGTTAGAAGTCCCATCTTTCCAACTAGGTTCACCCATAAAATGTATTGCCAGGTGATCAGTGTAATCACCAAGCATTAAGGACTGTATTACAGAAATATGGAGTCAAAAGGCGGCGGAGCATCTCTACCAACCTAACATCCATAAACTTAGGGGCACCCACATTTGAAACAGGGGGGACCCATCTTTCAACTGATGTGATTCCCAAGTACCTATTATCCGATGATCACCAGTGATCATCAGACAACTCTATCCAGCACTGCAGAAAACATATATTTTCCATAGACGAGGACGGTACCAAATGTGCCCTGTTTTCCCATACAGGTGCAAACATACTTGTGGCCACTGTCGCTTGAAAGAGGGGAGACCCCTCTTTCAAACAATGGGGCAGATGTATTAACCGGGAGAAGGCATAAGGAAGTGATAAACCAGTGATATGTGCAAGGTGATAAAGGCACCAGCCAATCAGCTCCATTATGTAAACTAACAGTTGGGAGCTGATTGGCTGGTGCCTTTATCACCTTGCACATATCACTGGTTTATCACTTCCTTATGCCTTCTCCAGGTTAATACATCTTCCCCAATATGCCCATAAGATCTCCAGACACTGTTACATTGTGCTACAGGAAAATGGTGTTGTCCATGGATGAGAGAGGGCACATACTGATCTGCACACACTTGGGGTCACCGTTGTTTGGAAGAGGGGCTCCCCTGTTATAGTTATTGTCTGGTGTACATCAAACAATGATTGAAACAGTACACAACCAAAAGAAAATCAAACTTTCCCCAGATGAGGGATCTACAGCCCAGATCTACTGTCTCTTGTGTTAAATAAACAGGGGTACCTTATTTAATAAAGTATTTAAAGGTCATGTTGGGCTAACATATTATTCCTTCACATGTCAAGCATTTAAACAGAGACAGCACAAATTATATAAAAGGAAAAAAATCCATTATCATTATCAAGTGCAGATATTTTTAATGAAAACCTACTCGTCATAATCTGCAAATTGCAGTTTGAAAAGGAAGAATTAATGCCTAACAAGTTTAAAAAGACTTTTGATGTTTGTCAAAATAAATAAATAAATCATATTTGGTTTTTGCTCACTTTCCTGAAATTTCTATAAATTTGTCCATTTTGGTATAATTTTATTTGACGTACTGTATTGGACAAAGCAAAAAGACATGATATTTCTTGAAGAAAAAATAAACTGAGCTATAATTTGTGCAAATACTGCTAAAAAAAACTTGCGATGAGAGCAGACAGAAAAATTACTGGGAAAATCATCAGTAGTGAAGAGGTTAAAAATGACTTGTATGCATAAACACCTGTTACATGGTGCTTTAAAATAAGTCATTTTATTTTTTTAGTACAAAAGAATCAACCAAAACATCACAAAAGTTTTATTGGAACTAACAAATGACTACCCTGTATCATCTCTCCATCCATGTGCAGAACTGACAGTAAAGCCACAACAGGGAAATGAGTTCCCCTTAAAGGCATCTATTGGGTAACGCTACATGAAGATGGCATTACTCACTGGGTCCAAGTTCTGGAATATATCTTAGTCCGGAGTTTGGTACATATGAAAATGCGGACAAAACAGGTCTTATTACATCCCGACCCCTACATGCGGCGGGATGTACTGCAGTCTGAGAGCGCCGGAGGTGCGGGTTGCCAGCTGATCTCAGACATTTTTTAAAGGGACAATCCTTGTAAGTAATTGTCCCATTAAAAAAAACGTCAGAATAAGCCGTCAAGCCGCACCTCTGGCCATCTCAGACTGCATTACATTCCACCAATGATGTGCGTTTTGCTGCTATACAGTGTCCAGCAGTAGTTGACACTTGACAAATGTTATTGGTGGGGGGAGGTGGGGGAGTGATCGCACTCACACTGTCACCCCAACAATGAGAATGCCGACAGGGGATGGGGTAATTATGTTACACCTCCCCTGTCCCTTACCCTAATATTGACCTGCCTGGGGTGATAGCTAGGGCTAAGATTCATTGGGTGGCAGCAAGGGCTAAGACACGGGGTGGTGGTAGCTAGGGCTAACACCTCCTGTAGTGCCCAACACCCCCCCCCCCCCCCGCAGACCCTACCCCTAACAGTCACCCCTATACATACCTTTGAAAGTGTCGGCAGTCAGTGTTCTAGCGCTGGGATTCCGAGCTATGTCGGGATTCCGGCAACGGTCAGACTGCCGGATTGCTAACAGCATCCACTGTTAAAGTTGTATTCCCCGGTATTTATGAAAACTTCATTTCCACGGCGACCTGCAAAAGGAGGGGAATGAGATTTACAGTCTGGGGCAGAGGACTGCGGTATCCGGACTCCAGGTCGACAGCAAAAAGGTCGACATACCTTAGGTCGACACCAATTGGTCGACACACCTTAGGTCGACACGGACAAAAGGTCGACATGGGCAAAAGGTAGACAGGAACAAGGTCGACATGGAAAAAGGTCGACATGAGTTTTTCACGATTTTTTTTCTTTTTTGGAACCTTTTCATACTTAACGATCCACGTGGACTACGATTGGAACGGTAATCTGTGCCGAGCGAAGCGGTAGCGGAGCGAAGGCACCATGCCCGAAGCATGGCGAGCGAAGCGAGCCATGCGAGGGGACGCGGTGCACTAATTGGGGTTCCCGGTCACTCTATGAAGAAAACGACACCAAAAAAACATAAAAAACTCATGTCGACCTTTTTCCACGTCGACCTTGTTCCTGTCGATCTTTTGTCCATGTCGACCTAAGGCGTGTCGACCAATTGGCGTCGACCTAAGGTGTGTCGACCTTTTTGCTGTCGACCCTGAGTCCCAGACCCGAGGACTGCATACTGTACTAGCCAAATGTAGCTAAAAATGATTGAACTAATTAAAAATGTGAATATGTCAGTGTCATTTGCTCTTTAAATAGGGATATCATTACAACCTTGACATGTCGCAGCCGTGATTACGTGTCTGACCGGTTGTGCAGTAACTCTCACAATACTTATTATACAAGGGATTAACTAATTTACCAAAGGAAATAAAAACCAGATGGTGAGTTTTGTTGTGTTACATTGGCCCTCATTCCGAGTTGTTCGCTCGTTCTTTTTCATCGCATCGCAGTGAAAATCCGCTTAGTACGCATGCGCAATGTTCGCACTGCGACTGCGCCAAGTAACTTTACTATGAAGAAAGTATTTTTACTCACGGCTTTTTCTTCGCTCCGGCGATCGTAATGTGATTGACAGGAAATGGGTGTTACTGGGCGGAAACACGGCGTTTCAGGGGCGTGTGGCTGAAAACGCTACCGTTTCCGGAAAAAACGCAGGAGTGGCCGGAGAAACGGTGGGAGTGCCTGGGCGAACGCTGGGTGTGTTTGTGACGTCAACCAGGAACGACAAGCACTGAACTGATCGCACAGGCAGAGTAAGTCTGGAGCTACTCTGAAACTGCTAAGTAGTTAGTAATCGCAATATTGCGAATACATCAGTCGCAATTTTAAGAAGCTAAGATTCACTCCCAGTAGGCGG
Organism: Pseudophryne corroboree; assembly: GCF_028390025.1. Classification (NCBI taxonomy): domain Eukaryota; kingdom Metazoa; phylum Chordata; class Amphibia; order Anura; family Myobatrachidae; genus Pseudophryne; species Pseudophryne corroboree. The sequence goes on from NC_086452.1 coordinate 88,375,404, forward strand.
CGGCTTAGCGTGTTGTCAAAGTCAGAAAAATGTCTCAATGCACGTTGCCATATTTGCACCGCACACTGGTCCGCGCTGCGCGTGCGTACGCTCTCCCGTGGAGGCGCATACCCGCAATAGCGTGCACTCGCAGGCGCGGTATGCGTATTTACGGTAGAGTTTATGTGGTCGTAGCGTGCGACTCATTCGTTACATATTTTCACAATTAATGTAGTTTATAGATCATGGTCCCTTTGATAGATTCTGAAAGTTTGGTTAAAATAGAAGGTCCCTGGTTAAAGGAATCCCTCTTTATATCGTACGAAGGGTCTAACAGGAATCATACAGCAGTGTTTGGTACCCATCGGAAGAGTATTTAATTAGCAATATTCCGGTGTTGGTTTGGAGCGTATTAATCGCTCGTGCGAATAGTTATGGACATAAGAAGTTTATGTCCATTTCTATTATTTACTCATACTCAGGTATGCGGCGGGAAACCCAGTTTCCCACCCACCTGAGCTGTTGGAAATCGTCACAGCCCACCTGTATGAATCACCCTATGACCTTTTGTTATGATGCAGGGCCGAATTCCTTCGGCCAATGGACAATGGGATTGTAGGACCATGAGATTGCATTGTGTGTGGGGCATAAATAGGCAGGCCGACCACATCCAGCTCTCACTCTCTCATCAACGGTTATCTGCTGATAGCCGGGAGCTGGATATCGAGGCGCAGGCGATCATACCCTTTGTGCGTAAGTTTCTCTCCGTAATCATTGTCTTTCTGTGAGCCAATTTCTCTCCATCTCTCTCTCTCTCTCTCTCTCTCTCTCTCTCTCTCTCTCTCCTCTTTTCTCTTATATCTCCCATAGTATTATAGTATTGTATTGTATTTCATTTAGGTCAGAGTAGTATTGTCTTTTTGTATTTATTGTTTAGTTCTGTGGTTAGGAAGTCTCTGTTATATTGTAGTGTATCATTTGTACTGTTATCCCCTTTTACAAGTATATTAGATATAATACAGTTAATAAGCTTTGGAACCTAAACCAGTATCTGTGTATTTTCTATAGTGTTAAGTGTTCACTTGAGCGTCGGTGACGCTCAAGCAGCTTTGTAGTTAGTCAGGTTACACAAGGTTGCATTTACACCCTGTACTCACATTAAGGTATTCAGTGTATTTCATTGGTATAAGGTTTTAACATAAAGGTATAGCGTTGTGAGCGTCTGCGCCGCTGGTGACCTCCTCGTGGTCTCGAGCGTATGCTACGCCATAGCGAATCATTCCCCTAGACATAGCCAATAACGTGTCCTGTGATCACTGGGCCGTGAGCGAACGTGACGCTTGAGCGTCTCGCCTACGGCTGAGCGATCGCTACGCCAATAGCGTACCATTACGGTACTTCTTAAGCAAACAGCGTACAGTGTTCTTAGCTTCATAAAGGGTTGTTTATACGACAAAAGTATTTTGCATTGTCAATTGGAGGCTCGTCCTATCCTTCTCATATCTGCACTAGGTAGATCAGCAGACATTATCCCCCCAGCAAAGGGTGGGAGGTTGTCTCGCTGTGCTGACGGGATAAGCGTCTGCTTCGCTTAGATAAAGAGTGCTGAAGGAATCCGGGAACCGGAAGTAAGAACAAAACGCTTGTGTCTTTTAAAACTGTTTTATTTCTCTTCTGTCTTGCGTATACACGCACGCATACACATATCTGCATTTCTTTTTCAATTTCGTATATCACTATTCCTGTTTGCCAATTTTTATAGTTGATAGAAAGTGCTAAAAAGAGATTTGCTGTTATTTCATAGTAGAGGTAATAGTTAAAGTATAGACCAACACACGGCTTGTCTGGGAGATAAGACAGTCAGTGTGGTGTGCGGTAGATGATCAGGGATCATTTACATTGATAAAAGTATATATTGTGTTACGGTGGATCCTTTGCATTGCGTACACGTGTCGCTAACAAAGACTAGCGTACGCAATCCAAAAGGCAGACGCACGCAGCGTTCATTACGCAACGTAGCGTCCGGTTACGCCCACGTAGCTCAAGCTGTGATAAAGTGAAGTAACGCAAAGGTGATAATTAACGCACAGCGGTAGATAACGCGACGCGGTAAATAACGCAAATCTATTTTTGGAAAAATCTGAAATTTAGTTTAACAGATCCTGCTCCTAATTGGTAACACTTTTGGCCTAAAGACAATTTCTGCGCAGAAATAGATATAGAAACAAAGTGTACATGTGTTGAGTGAGTGTGTTTTGTATACAAAAGTTTATACAACTTTAAGGTGGAACCAAAAGGAAAGCCGGGTACTCGTCAAGGGACATACGTGTAAGTGACATATACGGTGGCTAGGGAGGCATCCCTGGTTAAATAATATTTGAGCATTAGAGTATAGCGGACCGTAAGGTAACAAGACCAGGAGGTCATAAGGTAACAGGTAAAATAGACAAAGAGGTCCGCTATAAAAGTCCAGTGGCACAACGCCTGGGGTGTTGGTGCAGAACCCATATAGGCCATACAAGCTCTTGCTGAAGGAATCGCGGCCGGAAACATCGATTCCATTGATCTTTCAGTACATGACAAGTAGTGCTCGTGTACTGAACGATTGGACCGCACGTAATTGTGTGCAGTAGTTAGTAATCTGACCTAATACCATTAGAGTAAAGTGGTCACAAACGCTATTTGTACATTCTGACGTGATTTGTGTAATTTTTTATTTTTGGAAGGGAAGTTCGCTGGTCACTCAGGAACTATCCAACAACCGATACTTGCTGGGGAACGCGCCCCAGTAAATAAAGGTTCACAGGGGCCCTGGGTTGGGTACCGCAGCTCTGGTTACAGTGATTGCAGTACTGGCCAACGTGGGCGAGAAGTAAGTGGGGTACTTGATAAACCACCACCGCCGGCCTGCCCAAGGACATCTTGGTTTGTTTGTAAGGGTTCGCTGAAAACCTTGAGATAAAGATCCAAGGAGGAATAAGCAACGCCTGCAGATTATGGGGGCCATTTGTTCAGGTAGGGGGCGATCAACCTCGGTTCGGGTTGATTCAGAGAACCGACCAGTTGGGTCGGCACGATATGTAATGTGTGAAAAATACGGTAGTCACACAGAGGTTTTATGTGATGAATGGGAGAGAATGACTGTACAAGACAGGGACAAATTCCCAAGAATAGGTAGCTTCAGTCCAGAAGTGTTACAAAATTTAAGGAGGAGGATATGTCTCGTAAAATCAACAAAGAGACGAATTCAACATCATGATTGTTTACAGTTATGGCACCAGGAAGGTGAGATACAGAGAGGTTTGGCTCTGGCGGCAGGATCTGGGGCAGTCAGGAAGTTGATTGCCACAGCTCCTCCTCCACCATACATTGCAGGAGAGAAGTTGATTGCGGAGAGAAACGCACTGGGTTGTAAAACACAAACTCTTAGTAACACTGTAAATGTTAATGATGTTAACCAAATAACTCATGCAAGTATTAACCCGTGCAAGTTGTACCCTGTTTTGAACCTTCCTCAGGAGTGTGATCAAGAAGAAGATTCGGCAACAATTTCAGCTCTCTCTCTTGCGGCCACCATAGCAGAGACCACAGTAGGCACAGCGACACCCACGAGATTAGTGAAGGCCCCTAGCGGAGGGATAGGTGAGGTCGTGTCAACGGGTAAGTACGGCACCATGCACTACACTGAAACCATTGTACCACAAGTTGTAGAATCTACACAGGAAGAGGCTGTTAGAATTGCTCCTGTAAGGGTAATAGCAGTTCCCAATGGAAAAACAGATGTGTCTGGAGCCACTCCCATAAGGAACATTGCCATGTACACTCCATTTTCCCGAATGGAATTAAGAACAATAGTGTCCGAATTTCCTGACCCCAGGAAGGATTTAGTTGCTAGCCAAAAATACATCAGGGATTTAGGTAACACTGTAGAACCCAACAACAAGGATTGGCAGATACTGCTAAGAGCTTGTTTACCTTCCAATGTTGATGCAACTCAGTTTTTAGCTGATTGTGCATTGGATAAAGATGTACCGCTTACAGACGTGTACAACAAGGATAATGTAAAAAGGATAAATTTACAGCTAAAAGAGTATTTCCCAGCCGTTGTTAAATGGAATAAAATATTTTCCATTAAGCAAAAGGAGTCCGAAACGGCAACAGAATATTTTCACCGGGCACTATTAGAAATGGCAAAGTACACTGGTATAGAAGACATTAAGACCAACCCAAACCATCGAGAAGTAGCAGTATCTGTACTGATGGATGGTTTAAAGGAAACATTAAAGACTAGGGTTCAGACCACGCAACCATGCTGGCGAGGTCTGTCAGTGTCCGGCTTGAGAGAGGCTGCTATTGATCACGACAGAAACATCACTAGGCACAGAGAGTCGCAAAGTGATAAGTTGATGTCCGTAAGTATACAGGCGCTGACCACAAGGCAGCCTGCGTATGTACCACCGAATCCTGTGGGTAAGGCAAGTGTAATAACATGTTTTTCTTGTAACAGACCGGGACACTATGCACGAGAATGTAGAACAAAGAATGTACAAAGATCTTTTCAACCCCCTAGACAACAACACAACACACGACATTGGGAGCAGGGTCCACAGAGGCGGAGTTTTGAGCCACATACAGGGGAAACAAAAAGATATCCCCCGAACAGAGATTGGCATGCCTCTGGTAGTTCCCAGCTAACTCCCCCACAAGTAGTTGCTGCCAATGGGATTCAGGGAGGTCAGCATACCCAATAGGGGTGTGGCCATACCTGTAATCTGCAGCCAGTTAAGTTGATTGCCAGTCTTGGAAGCGAACCAGAGATTGCAATCAATGTGGCTGGTAAAACTTTAAACTTTCTTGTAGACACAGGGGCGGCCAAGTCAGTGATAAATTCGACAGTGGGCATGAGAACCACTGGTAGGACAATTCCAGCCATGGGAGTAACAGGAGTAGTCCAGCACTACCCTGTTAGCAAACCAGCCGAGATTACAATAGGGCCTTTGCATACCAAGCATTCCTTTTTGCTGGCTGCATCTGCACCAACTAATCTCCTGGGAAGAGATTTACTATGTAAAATGGGTTGCGTCATTTATTGTACTCCTGAAGGTGTATTCTTGGACATTCCTGAGAATCACGCTCAGGAAGTACGAGACATGCTAGACTCCCCATCAAAATTAATGTCACATTCCATTATGACAAATAGGAATCCATCCCAAGTAGAAGAGATGACATCTCAGATACCAGAGTCGCTTTGGACAAAAGATGGACAGGACACTGGATTAATGGCAAACGTAGCTCCAGTAGTTGTGCAAGTAAAAGATGGTAGGATAGCTCCAAAAATCCCACAGTATCCTCTGAAGCCAGAGGTGGAGCTAGGAGTTTTTCCCGTAATAGAGCGCTTGCTACAACAGGGCATTCTAGTAAGAACGTCCAGCACAGCAAATAGTCCCATCTTCCCTGTTAAAAAGAGTGGGGGGGGGGGGGGTTACAGGCTAGTGCAAGATCTAAGGGGGATTAACAAAATAGTTGAGAGTCAGTTCCCCGTAGTGCCTAATCCAGCTGTCATCCTAATGCAAATTCCTCCCACTGCCAAATTTTTCACTGTTATTGACCTCTGCTCCACTTTCTTTTCGGTACCTCTGCACCCTGACAGCCAATATTTGTTTGCATTCACATACAGAGGAGTCCAATACACGTGGACTCGGTTACCCCAAGGTTTCATAGACAGTCCAAGTATATTTTCTCAGGCTTTGCATGATTGTTTACAGTCTTTCCAACCGGAGAGTGGATCAGTGTTGATACAGTACGTGGATGATCTACTACTGTGTTCTGATTCATTGGAGGCATCCCTGAAGGATACGAAACAGCTCCTGTTTCATCTTTCAGACACAGGTCACAAGGTTTCCAAAAACAAGTTGCAATTATGCCAAGCTAAGGTAAAATATTTGGGACACTGTCTAACACAAGGATTGAGACACCTGACCGCTGATAGAATCCAAGCCATTAGAGACATGACACTGCCACAAACCCAGCAACAGATCAGGACGTTTTTAGGAATGTGTGGGTATTGCCGTAATTGGATCCCAGGGTTTTCCATATTGGCGCTACCTTTGCAGGAAATGGTCTCCTCAAACAAACCTGATCGGATTTCGCATACAGACGAATCCGAAACAGCATTTGAGAGACTCAAACAGTGTCTAACGCAGGCACCAGCACTAGGTATGCCAGACTATGGGAAACCCTTTGAACTATACGGAACAGAAAGTGCTGGGTGCGCAGCAGGTGTACTAACACAAAAACACGGTGATGCCAGCAGGCCAGTTGCATATTACAGCGCTCAGCTAGATACGGTAGCGCGATCCCTCCCCACATGCTTGCGTAGCGTTGCGGCGATAGCATTGCTAGTGACGAAAAGCGAAGATGTCGTGCTAGGCCACAACCTCACAATCCATACACCGCATGCGGTATCTGCCTTATTGAATTCTGCCCAAACCAGACACGTCTCATCAGCAAGGTTTACAAGATGGGAATTGGCATTAATGGCCCCAGTAAACATCACCATAAGGAGATGCAGTGCATTAAATCCTGCAACATTTCTCCCAGGTGTGCCTGGTCAGGCACAAAGGGTGGAAGGTGAGAGTGGTGGGGAAGGAGGATTTAATGCAAAGGAAGATACACATGATTGTATGGAATATTTGACCCAAAATTTTACCGCAAGGCCTGACATCAGTGACAATCCACTGGAAGATGCAGAACTCACGTTCTACACGGACGGTAGTTGTCACAGACAGTCAGACTCGGGAGACTTGTGTACTGGATACGCAGTCGTAGATGACCAAGACACCATAGAAGCGGAACCGCTAGGCCCACCTCACTCAGCCCAGGTTGCTGAACTGGTCGCCCTAACCAGAGCATGTGAATTGGCTAAGGGTAAGTCTGCCAATATCTACACCGATTCTAGATACGCGTTCGGGGTAGTACATGATTTCGGAGCGCTATGGCGTCTCAGAAATTTCATGACGGCAGCTGGTACACCGATAGCGCATGCAGCTCACATAAAAAGGCTTCTAACAGCGATACAGGAACCCGACAGAGTGGCTGTTATCAAATGTAAAGCACATACATATAGCCAAGACCCAGTATCCCTTGGTAACAGCCGAGCAGACGAAGCCGCAAAGCTTGCAGCTGCTACCCCCACACGGACAGACACCACACAGTTGATGGTATTTAATACCATCAACACACAGAAGTTGTGTGAGATGCAGAATTTGTGTTCCACACAGGAAAGAGCAGTCTGGAAGGCAAAGGGATATGGCCAGGAGTCCTCAGGGCTCTGGACGGATGGACATGGTAAACCAGTGGCCCCCAGGGCATACCTTCCATGTCTGGCTGAAGCAGCTCACGGGCTGACTCATCTAGGCAAGGAGGGGATGTGCAAATTGGTAAGAGCATACTGGTGCGCCCCAGGATTCTCCTCTCATGCGGGTAAAAGAGCAATGTCATGCCTTACCTGTCTGAGAAAGAATATTGGAAAAGCAATACCTACAGAACCATCCCATATCCCACCTGCCGGCGGCCCTTTTCAAGTAATACAAATTGACTTCATTCAATTACCCCCATGTCGAAATTTGAAATATGTACTTGTTTGTATAGATGTTTTCTCGAATTGGGTCGAAGCTTTTCCAGCAGCTACAAATACCGCTATGTTTACAGCTAAGAAAATTGTGCAGGAATTTGTATGTAGATATGGTATCCCTAGAATCATTGAAAGTGATAGGGGTACCCATTTTACAGGTGATGTCTTTCAAGGAATGTGTAAGTTGATGGGAATTGATAGCAAGCTGCACACTCCGTACCGTCCACAGGCGAGTGCGAAGGTCGAAAGAGTGAACAGCACTATTAAAAATAAATTGAGTAAAGTAATGGCAGAGACAGGATTGACGTGGCCAGAAGCTTTACCCATTGTTTTGTATAGCATCAGAACCACTCCCAGGTCCCCTCTTAATCTGTCTCCTTTTGAAATCTTGTTTGGTCGACAACCGCATGTCATGATTAACCCTCAGGATGATTTGAAATGTAACAATGAAGTAACTGTAAAATACTTGATTAACATGAGTAAACAGTTGAGGAATCAAAATGATAATCTGAAGTTGGTGATTCCTGATTTACCAGGTAGTAATTGTCATGACATTGAACCTGGGGATTATGTAATGATACGAAATTTTCTACGCTCAGGTTGTCTTATTGATAGATGGGAAGGACCATACCAGGTCTTATTGACCAGCACCACAGCATTGAAGGTTGCTGAGAAAGAGACTTGGGTCCATTCATCCCACTGCAAGAAGGTTGCTGATCCCGAGAAGTCCCGTGACAAGGAACAGACGGTAGAGGTTGTATCACTGGAGTGTCTGTTCCAGGAGGACTGAGGCGGCACCTGAGCCTTGAAGATCGAAAGCAGCTGTCGACTCCCCTCTCCCTTTTATTGTTTTCTCCACTTCCCATCCCCTCTCCCTTAAAATTTCTTTTTCCCCCTTCTCATTCTTCTCTATTTCCTCCTCAAAGATGGACTTGCCCCAAGAGACTGTGATCCGGATTTTGATGTTAACCATGATGTTGACCAGAGCAGTCTGTTCCGGCGAGAGTACCATAGAGGTCGAGAGAGGTTCTGGAATGGGTTCCGATTATGATGATGGAGGCGTAGTTTTCCAAGATCAACCAAACCAACAAGCAAAGGCGAGTATCAGAAAACGATCCGATAGAAGAAATTGTGATGGATTGTTAGCTGAAGAAAATTGTATCTGTAAGCTCTGTGATAATCTGGTTGAAGATGGATGCATAAAGAAATGCCAATCTAGTTTTAATATCCATATGGACCGGCATCCATTGAGTGACTATCACTCTCTAGTGGGTAACGTGTTAAACCAAACAGATTGTTGGGTATGCTCTCAAGTACCTCAGGGTCACAGTAAATCAGGGCTAGTACCATTTCCTTTAACGTTAGGGGAGGTACTTGAGCTAAGTGGTGGGAGACCGGTGGACCGGAGGTTTAACATCTCCAGCCCTCCTAGTTTGAAGCTCCCCCAATACCATGTGGATAGGTCCCTCTTATGTTTTAACATCTCCAATCCCAGAAAACCGGGAAATTGGGAAGTGTCATGGAGCAACCTTACCATGACCTTTTCACACAGAGCAGATAGAATGCCTACAGATACAGAGCTCGTACGCCACATAGCCAGTAGAGGAAAATCTTTCCGGTATCGATATACCCTAGGAAATAGGATTACTAGAGTTGGAGAGGTATCACCAGGATACTGTGCACATATCGTACAAACCGATACGTGCATTAGGCAGATGGAAGAATTAGGGTCAGGAGATTTCACCTGGAAGGTTTGTAACATGGTCATGTCCTTCTCCGTCCCATATGTTCTCCCCGATGATGCATATTTCATATGCGGGAGAAAGGCGTACAAGTGGCTTGCCCCAAACTCTGAAGGATTGTGTTATATTGGAAAAGTATTGCCTGAAGTGATGACTGTTACACATGACAAAATGAAGGACATACACCGTGGTGCCCAAGCTCCTTATACTCACACTCATTACGAGCACCGAGTTAAAAGACAACTGTCAGAAAGGTTAGAGCATCCGGCCTCTGATCTTATCCATGAATCCACCGGGATTCAGGTTCTGGTAGCGTTAGATTTCACTCGCACCGCTCGAGGTGTGATGAATTATAGATACATTTCCGCACTCGCCAATTTGTTAGATAATATCACTGAAATGTATGATGACACGTTTAGATACACTGGAAGAGAACTTCAAGCTTACAAAACAGAACTAGTTCAGCATAGGATGGTTCTTAATTATCTTACAGCAGTAACAGGCGGATATTGTGTTACATTGGCAACACAGTACGGCATAAAGTGTTGCACGTATATCACAAATAGCACCGAGGATCCGGTAGAGGTCATAGACCAAAAGATGGACGATATTCTGCAATTAAAGTGGGAATTTCGTCGAAAACACAATCTCACCCTTGCTGCTGTAGGTAATGAGCTGACTGGTTGGGTGTCATGGTTGAACCCGCGAAATTGGTTCTCCGGTTTGGGAGAATGGGCTCAAGGAGTCATAATGGATGTTGGAAAGTTTCTACTATGTATCTTGGGTGTTGTTATATCGATTGGATTGATATTTAGATGCGGGCAGGCTTTAATGAGGTGCAAACAAAGTACAAAAGTGATGAGCTTGAGGAGCGAGGAAACTGTAATTAACCTGGATTTGATTTATGACCCAATGATAGAAACCAGAATGTGATGAAAATGCGATTATACGGTCCGTTTCTTTCACCTGTTTTTCTGCTTTTCTCCAAGATACAAAGACCCCCTTGGACGAGGAAGCTGACGAGACGAGATGTATACAGACAACGGATTGACCAAAGAAGAAGATTTGACAACTTTAAATATGGACACTTGATGAACTTTGCCATGGATCCCCAGTTTCCCTAGTACTTTTAAACTCACGCTAGCCCAACATTTTTTGTAAATCTGATGGCTCAGACAAAGCTATTTGCTCATGCCCAAGGAGCAATACAGCGCAAAGAAGACGACTCTCAACAGATACCGAACACAACTTCAACAACAGATGTACATTTCCCTGACATAGAATATCATTGCATTTTTCGTAAGTGTTCTTTATCTTCATCTCTACAACCCCCAGGTAACGACACACATAGACGATAGGGAATACAGGCACAGATAGCAGCAACCACATACCTCCCCCATTCATGTATCATCAACTAAAATGTGCATCCCCATTTTGTTACAACCACAGCCGAAATGAGCTCGGTAGAGTTTGACAGCCCATCCACAGACCTGTACCACAGGACAAGAAGGAATTCAAATGTATACTTCGCAATACCTCGAAGCTTGATTTACCACACGTACGGCACGATGATACATGACCCTCCAAACATGGACTCATACACACATGCTTCTACTTTCTCACTAGGTCATACCCTTTTCACACCTACTCCTCTCTTCTTCCTTACCCCACCATGGAAATCAATTAACCCCTGACTTACATTTTTCTCCTTAAATGTTTTGTGGCAGTTATTATTGACTGCCAAAGGGTGGACTGTCAAAGTCAGAAAAATGTCTCAATGCACGTTGCCATATTTGCACCGCACACTGGTCCGCGCTGCGCGTGCGTACGCTCTCCCGTGGAGGCGCATACCCGCAATAGCGTGCACTCGCAGGCGCGGTATGCGTATTTACGGTAGAGTTTATGTGGTCGTAGCGTGCGACTCATTCGTTACATATTTTCACAATTAATGTAGTTTATAGATCATGGTCCCTTTGATAGATTCTGAAAGTTTGGTTAAAATAGAAGGTCCCTGGTTAAAGGAATCCCTCTTTATATCGTACGAAGGGTCTAACAGGAATCATACAGCAGTGTTTGGTACCCATCGGAAGAGTATTTAATTAGCAATATTCCGGTGTTGGTTTGGAGCGTATTAATCGCTCGTGCGAATAGTTATGGACATAAGAAGTTTATGTCCATTTCTATTATTTACTCATACTCAGGTATGCGGCGGGAAACCCAGTTTCCCACCCACCTGAGCTGTTGGAAATCGTCACAGCCCACCTGTATGAATCACCCTATGACCTTTTGTTATGATGCAGGGCCGAATTCCTTCGGCCAATGGACAATGGGATTGTAGGACCATGAGATTGCATTGTGTGTGGGGCATAAATAGGCAGGCCAACCACATCCAGCTCTCACTCTCTCATCAACGGTTATCTGCTGATAGCCGGGAGCTGGATATCGAGGCGCAGGCGATCATACCCTTTGTGCGTAAGTTTCTCTCCGTAATCATTGTCTTTCTGTGAGCCAATTTCTCTCCATCTCTCTCTCTCTCTCTCTCTCTCTCTCTCTCTCCTCTTTTCTCTTATATCTCCCATAGTATTATAGTATTGTATTGTATTTCATTTAGGTCAGAGTAGTATTGTCTTTTTGTATTTATTGTTTAGTTCTGTGGTTAGGAAGTCTCTGTTATATTGTAGTGTATCATTTGTACTGTTATCCCCTTTTACAAGTATATTAGATATAATACAGTTAATAGGCTTTGGAACCTAAACCAGTATCTGTGTATTTTCTATAGTGTTAAGTGTTCACTTGAGCGTCGGTGACGCTCAAGCAGCTTTGTAGTTAGTCAGGTTACACAAGGTTGCATTTACACCCTGTACTCACATTAAGGTATTCAGTGTATTTCATTGGTATAAGGTTTTAACATAAAGGTATAGCGTTGTGAGCGTCTGCGCCGCTGGTGACCTCCTCGTGGTCTCGAGCGTATGCTACGCCATAGCGAATCATTCCCCTAGACATAGCCAATAACGTGTCCTGTGATCACTGGGCCGTGAGCGAACGTGACGCTTGAGCGTCTCGCCTACGGCTGAGCGATCGCTACGCCAATAGCGTACCATTACGGTACTTCTTAAGCAAACAGCGTACAGTGTTCTTAGCTTCATAAAGGGTTGTTTATACGACAAAAGTATTTTGCATTGTCAGTGTGTAACTCTGCTAAATTCGCCTTGCGACCGATCAACTCGGAATGAGGGCCATTGTCTGATCTGGTTTCCTTTTATAGGAACACAAAACCCGATGTGATGTTTGAAATATGAACATATAGTTAGTTATACATCCCATGTTATGCCCTTTCGGTCTTTGTTCTTTAAATAAATGCAGAGCAGTTGTCAGATCGTACTAGTCACCTAAACTTTCTCCTGATGCAGTTGCTATGCAGCAGACTGTAATTTCTATAACGTTTGTGAAAATCTCACTCCTCTAGGGTGCCATACTTTAGGTGACCAATTGATTAGCTCTTCCCTTAGACAGTCACCTAACATCATAAAAGATCCACAGCTTCTGCTACAAATGCATTAATACTACAAATGACAATGAAAACCAATTTGCAGGTGTTGTAGCGTCCCGGCGGTCAAAATCCCGATAACCATTAACCGACGGTCAAAATCCCGACATTGTCAAAATACTGACATTTAAAATACTGACAAGGTAAAAATACAGACATTTAAAATGTCGACAGGTCAAAATGTGGACATGAGTTTTTCATGATCTTTTAATTGAAACTGACTCGTTCATACTTTACCATCCCAGTGGACCTGGAGGGGGAATATAATAGTGGGCTGAGCGCAGTGAGGCCCCGAAATTTTTGACTGAAAAAGCTGAGCCATTCGAGGGGATGCTGTACACTTATACAATGTCCATTTCGACCTATGTCAACATACACACTAATTTTTTTAAAAGCTTGTGTCGACTTTTTGACCGGTTAACATTTTAAATGTTGGTATTTTGACCTTGTCGGTATTTTAAATGTCGGTATTTTGACCGTGCCAGGATTTTAACCTTGTCGGGATTTTGACCGTCAGTCAATTGTTGTCTGGTTGCAGGTATTTCATACAAAACCCGTTGTAACCCATAGCAACCGTTAACCCTGAACAACCAAAAGGATGCTGTCTTGGGGCCTAATTCAGAGTTGATCGTAGCAGCAAATTTGTTAGCAGTTGGGCAAAACCATGGTGGTCATTCCGAGTTGTTCGCTCGTTGACGATTTTCGGTATGCTGCGATTTGCTGCTAAATGCGCATGTGCATGGTACGCAGCGCGCATGCTCTTAGTTATTTAACTAAAAACTTAACAGTTTTGCTGTTGTCCGTGTGGCGCTTTTCAGTCGCACTGCTGATCGGTGTGTGATTGACAGGAAGTGGGTGTTTCTGGGTGGTAACTGAGCGTTTTCCGGGAGTGTGCTAAAAAACGCAGGCATGTCAGGGAAAAACGCAGGAGTTCTCAATTAAAAACGCAGGAGTGTCTGGAGAAACGGGGGAGTGGCTGGCCGAACGCAGGGCGTGTTTGGGATGTCAAACCAGGAACTAAACGGACTGAGCTGATCGCAATCTAGGAGTAGGTCTGGAGCTACTCAGAAACTGCAAGAAAATATTTATTAGCAATTCTGCTACTCTTTCGTTAGCAATTCTGCTAAGCTAAGATACACTCCCAGAGGGCGGCGGCCTAGTGTGTGCAATGCTGCTAAAAGCAGCTAGCGAGCGATCAACTCGGAATGACCCCCCATGTGCACTGCAGGTCTGGCAGATATACTGTAACATGTGCAGAGAGAGTTAGATTTGGGTGGGTTTTATTGTTTCTGTGCAGGGTAAATAGTACTGGCTGCTATATTTTTACACTGCAATTTAGATTTCAGTTTGAACACACCCCACCCAAATCTAACTCTCTCTGCACGTTACATCTGCCCCCCCTGCAGTGCACATGGGTGGTCATTCCGAGTTAATAGCTAGCTGTATTCGTCCGCTGTGCAGCGATGGGGGAAAAAACGGCACTTCTGCGCATGCGTATGCAGCGCAATGCGCACGCGCGAAGTACTATTACAACGAACTATGTAGTTTCACACAAGGTCTAGCGAAGCTTTTCAGTTGCACTGCTGGCCGCAGAGTGATTGACATGAAGTGGGCGTTTCTGGGTGTCAACTGACCAGTTTCAGGGAGTTTTCGAAAAAATGCAGGCGTGCCAGGAAAAACGCAGGCGTGGCTGGGCGTGTTTGTGACATCAAAACAGGAACTGAACAGTCTGAAGTCATCGCAAGCGCTGAGTAGGTATTGAGCTACTCTAAAACTGCACAATAAAATTTTGCTGCTGCTCTGCGATCTTTTCGTTCGCACTTCTGCTAAGCTAAAATACACTCCCAGTGGGAGGCGGCATAGCGTTTGCACGGCTGCAAAAAACTGCTAGCGAGCGAACAACTCGGAATGACCACCATGGTTTTACCCAACTGCTAACAATATTGCTGCTACGATCAGGTCAGAATTAGGCCCTTGGTTCTATCACTTTTCTTTGCAGTTACTAGTCCTCATACCTTTCAACCAGTGGCGTAAGTTCGTCACAGTTGCCTAGAGGCAAGATAAATATTGGTGCCCCCCTATTTCCTATAAGTGTGTGTGTGTGTGATACTGTATTTATACATTTAATTGTCTTTTATTTTAAATCACACATTTTCTTAGCAGTCATACCCAGAATTAGAACCCATGACCTGTTACACTAACAGCAGACACTTTACTGATGGAGCTATTTGCTCCTGTAGAGGAAGCATGAGAATTCTAACTATATGAAGTTATGTGCAATTGTCAGAGAAGTATCTTCATATAGTTAAAATTCTCATATTTCCTATACAGGAGCAAATAACTTCACCAGTAAGGTGGCTGCTTCCAGGGTAATAGGGCGTGGTTTCTAATCCTGGGTGTGATACTTTTAAAATGTGTATATTCGGTATAATAAAGAGGGTGTGATTTGTAAGGTGCAGGGACCAGTGAGGAAGTCAGCCACTGAAAAGACAGCGACAGCTATCAGTTAACTTAATTCAATGGTGACACAGAATGGGAGGAGAGGTGCCCCCCTCCAGAGCAGGAGCCCGGCGGCAGATGACTCCGTTGCCTCCCAGAGTTCTGCCTCTGCTTTCAACATTATCAATGCGAGGATAAGCATGGGTACAGTATATATTATGTATCGGACCATTTAGTGATGATGAGTAGGCTCTTTAGTCTTTAAATAGTTTAATATATGGGTTTTTAAATTGTAATGTTCTTTATAGTGTCAAAGTCAGAAAAATGTCTCTATGCACACTGCCATATTTGCACCGCACACTGGTACATGCTGCGCATGCGTGCGCTTTCCCGTGACTGCGCATACCCGCAATAGCGTGCACTCGCAGGCGCGGTATGCGTATTTACGGTAGAGTTTATGTAGTCGTAGCGTGCGACCCATTCGTTACATATTTTCACAATTAATGTGGTTTATAGATCATGATCCCTTTGATAGTTTCTGAAAGTTTGGTTAATATAGAAGGTCCCTGTTTAAAGGAATCCCTCTTTATATTGTACGAAGGGTCTAACAGGAATCATACAGCAGTGTTTGGTACCCATCGGAAGAGTATTTAATTAGCAATATTCCGGTGTTGGTTTGGAGCGTATTAATCGCTCGTGCGAATAGTTATGAACATAAGAAGTTTATGTCCATTTCTATTATTTACTCATACTCAGGTATGCGGCGGGAAACCTAGTTTCCCACCCACCTGAGCTGTTGGAAATCGTCACAGCCCACCTGTATGAATCACCCTATGACCTTTTGTTATGATGCAGGGCCGAATTCCTTCGGCCAATGGACAATGGGATTGTAGGGACTATGAGATTGCATTGTGTGTGGGGCATAAATAGGCAGGCCGACCATATCCAACTTCACTCTCTCATCAACGGTTATCTGCTGATAGCCGGGAGCTGGATATCGAGGCGCATGCGATCATACCCTTTGTGCGTAAGTTTTCTCTCCGTAATCATTGTCTTTCTGTGAGCCAATTTCTCTCATCTCTCTCCGTCTCTCTCTCTCTCTCCTCTTTTCTCTTATATCTCTCATAGTATTGTATTGCATTTAGGTCAGAGTAGTATTGTCTTTTTGTATTTGTTGTTTAGTTCTGTGGTTAGGAAGTCTCTGTTATATTGTAGTGTATCATTTGTACTGTTATCCCCTTTATACAAGTATATTAGATATAATACAGTTAATAGGCTTTGGACCCTAAACCAGTATCTGTGTATTTTCTATAGTGTTAAGTGTTCACTTGAGCGTCGGTAACGCTCAAGCAGCTTTGTAGTTAGTCAGGTTACACAAGGTTGCACTTACACCCTGTATTCACATTAAGGTATTCTGTGTATTTCATTGGTATAAGGTTTAGACATAAAGGTATAGCATTGTGAGCGTCTGTACCGCTGGTGACCTCCTCGTGGTCTCGAGCGTAAGCTACGCCATAGCAAATCATTACTCTAGTCATAGCCAATAACGTGTCCTGTGATCACTGGGCCGCGAGCGAACGTGACGCCTGAGCGTCTCGCCTACGGCTGAGCGATCGTTACGCAGATAGCGTACCCTTACGGTACTTCTTAAGCAAACAGCGTACAGTGTTCTTAGACTTCATAAAGGGTTGTTTATACGACAAAGGAATTTAGCATTGTCAATTGGGGACTCGTCCGATCCTTCTCATATCTGCACTAGGTAGATCAGCAGACATTATCCCTCCAGCAAAGGGTGGGAGGTTGTCTCGCAGTGCTGACGGGATAAGCGTCTGCTTGCTTCGCTTAGATAAAGAGTGCTGAAGGAATCCGGGAACCGGAAGTAAGAACAAAACGCTTGTGTCTTTTAAAACTGTTTTATTTCTCTTCTGTCTTGCGTATACACGCACGCATACATATATATCTGCATTTCTGTTTCATTTTCGTATATCACTATTCCTGTTTGCCAATTTTTATAGTTGATAGAAAGTGCTAAAAGAGATTTGCTGTTATTTCATAGTAAAGGTAATAGTTAAAGTATAGAACAACACACGATTTGTCTAGGAGACAAGGCAGTCAGTGTGGATTGCGGTAGATGATCAGGGATCATTTACATTGATAAAAGTATATATTGTGTTACGGTGGATCTTTGCATTGCGTACACGTGTCGCTAACAAAGACTAGCGTACGCAATCCAAAAGGCAGACGCACGCAGCGTTCATTACGCAACGTAGCGTCCGGTTACGCCCACGTAGCTCAAGTCACGAAAAGGTGAATTAGCGCAAAGCGATAATTAGCGCAAAGCGATAAGTAACGCACAGCGGTAAATAACGCAAATCTATTTTTGGAAAAATCTGAAATTTAGTTTAACAGATCCTGCTCCTAATTGGTAACACTGTTGGACTGAAGACAATTTCTGCGCAGAAATAGATATAGAAACAAAAGTGTACATGTGTTGAGTGAGTGTGTTTTTATACATAAGTTTATACAACTTTAAGGTGGAACCAAAAGGAAAGTCGGGTACTCGTCAAGGGACATACGTGTAAGTGACATATACGGTGGCTAGGGAGGCATCCCTGGTTAAATAATATTTGAGCATTAGAGTATAGCGGACCATAAGGTAACAAGACCAGGAGGTCACAAGGTAACAAGACCAGGAGGTCGTAAGGTACTAAAAAGGTCCGCTATAAAAGTCCAGTGGCACAACCCCTGGGGGCGTTGGTGCAGAACCCATATAGGCCATAAGCTCATGCTGAAGGAATCGCGGCCGGAAACATCGATTCCATTAAATCTCTCAGTACATAACAGGTAGTGCTTATGTACTGAACGATTGGACCGCACGTAATTGTGTGCAGTAGTTAGTAATCTGACCTAATACCATTAGAGTAAAGTGGTCACAAACGCTATTTGTACATTCTGACGTGATTTGTGTAATTTTTTATTTTTAAAGGGAAGTTCGCTGGTCACTCAGGAACTATCTAACAACCCCACCTTTACTGGAAAGAGTAAGTGTCCTGCGGGTAACCCTCATATGTTCCAGTAAACAGAAGGTTTTTGGTAGGGCCCTGTATCGAGTACGCCAGCACCACGTCGGTGTGATCAGGTCGTATTGGTCGAGGTGGGCAAGTGAGTGGGGTACTCGGTAAACCGCCACCGCCGGCCTACTGTGGAGTAATTTGGTTGTCTGTAAAGGCTTGCTGAAAACCTTGATACAGAAATCCAAGGAGGACTAAGCAACACTTGCAGACTATGGGGGCCAGTTGCTCAGGTAGGGGGCGATCAACCTTGGTTCAGGTTGATTCTGTGAACCGACCAGTTGGGTCGGCACGATATGTAATGTGTGAAAAATATGGAAGTCACACCGAATCTTTATGTGATGAATGGGAGAGAATGACTGTACAAGACAGGGACAAATTCCCAAGAATAGGTAGCTTTAGTCCAGAAGTGTTACAAAATTTAAGGAGGAGGATATGTCTCGTAAAATCAACAAAGAGACGAATTCAACATCATGATTATTTACAGTTATGGCACCAGGAAGGTGAGATACAGAGAGGTTTGGCTCTGGCGGCAGGATCTGGGGCAGTCAGGAAGCTGATAGCCACAGCTCCTCCTCCACCATACATTGCAGGAGAGAAGTTGATTGCGGAGAGAAACGCACTGGGTTGTAAAACACAAACTCTTAGTAACCCTGTAAATGTTAATGATGTTAACCAAATAACTCATGCAAGTATTAACCCGTGCAAGATGTACCCTGTTTTGAACCTTCCTCAGGAGTGTGATCAAGAAGAAGATTCGGCAACAATTTCAGCTCTCTCTCTTGCAGCCACCATAGCAGAGACCACAGTAGGCACAGCGACACCCACGAGATTAGTGAAAGCCCCTAGCGGAGGGATAGGTGAGGTCGTGTCAACGGGTAAGTACGGCACCATGCACTACACTGAAACAATTGTACCACAACAAGCAGTAGAATCTACACAGGAAGAGGCTGTTAGAATTGCTCCTGTAAGGGTAATAGCAGTTCCCAATGGAAAAACAGATGTGTCTGGAGCCACTCCCATAAGGAACATTGCCATGTACACTCCATTTTCCAGAATGGAATTAAGAACAATAGTGTCCGAATTTCCTGACCCCAGGAAGGACTTAGTTGCTAGCCAAAAATACATCAGGGATCTAGGTAACACTGTAGAACCCAACAACAAGGATTGGCAGATACTGCTAAGAGCTTGTTTACCTTCCAATGTCGACGCAACTCAATTTTTAGCTGACTGTGCATTGGATAAAGATGTACCGCTTACCGACGTGTACAACAAGGACAATGTAAAAAGGATAAATTTACAGCTAAAGGAGTATTTCCCAGCCGTTGTTAAATGGAACAAGATATTTTCCATTAAGCAAAAGGAGTCCGAAACGGCAACAGAATATTTTCACCGGGCACTATTAGAAATGGCAAAGTACACTGGTATAGAAGACATTAAGACCAACCCAAACCATCGAGAAGTAGCAGTATCTGTACTGATGGATGGTTTGAAAGAAACATTAAAAGCTAGGGTACAGACCACGCAACCATGCTGGCGAGGTCTGTCGGTGTCCACATTGAGAGAGGCTGCTATTGATCACGACAGAAACATCACTAGGCACAGGGAATCGCAAAGTGATAAGTTGATGTCCGTAAGTATACAGGCGCTGACCACAAGGCAGCCTGCGTATGTACCACCGAATCCTGTGGGTAAGGCAAGTGTAATAACATGTTTTTCTTGTAACAGACCGGGACACTATGCACGAGAATGTAGAACAAAGAGTGTACAAAGATCTTTTCAACCCCCTAGACAACGACACGACACACGACATTGGGAGCAGGGTCCACAGAGGCGGAGTTTTGAGCCACATACAGGGGAAACAAAAAGATATCCCCCGAACAGAGATTGGCATGCCTCTGGTAGTTCCCAGCTAACCCCCGCACAAGTAGTCGCTGCCAGCGGGATTCAGGGAGGTCAGCATACCCAATAGGGGTGTGGCCATATCTGTAATCTGCACCCAGTTAAATTGATTGCCAGTCTTGGAAGCGAACCAGAGATTGCAATCAATGTAGCTGGTAAAACTTTAAACTTTCTTGTAGACACAGGGGCGGCCAAGTCAGTGATAAATTCGACAGTGGGCATGAGAACCACTGGTAGGACAATTCCAGCCATGGGAGTAACAGGGGTAGTCCAGCACTACCCTGTTAGCAAACCAGCCGAGATTACAATAGGGCCTTTGCATACCAAGCATTCCTTTTTGCTGGCTGCATCGGCACCAACTAATCTCCTGGGTAGAGACTTACTATGTAAAATGGGTTGCGTCATTTATTGTACTCCTGAAGGTGTATTCTTGGACATACCTGAGAATCACGCTCAGGAGGTACGAGACATGTTAGACTCCCCATCAAAATTAATGTCACATTCCATTATGACAAATAGGAATCCATCCCAAGTAGAAGAGATGACATCTCAGATACCAGAGTCACTTTGGACAAAAGATGGACAGGACACTGGATTAATGGCAAACGTAGCTCCAGTAGTTGTACAAGTAAAAGATGGTAGGATAGCTCCAAAAATCCCACAGTATCCTCTGAAGCCAGAGGTGGAGTTAGGAGTTTTCCCAGTAATAGAGCGCTTGCTACAACAGGGCATTCTAGTAAGAACGTCCAGCACAGCAAATAGTCCCATCTTCCCTGTTAAAAAGAGTGGGGGGAGGGGTTACAGGCTAGTGCAGGATCTAAGGGGGATTAACAAAATAGTTGAGAGTCAGTTCCCCGTAGTGCCTAATCCAGCTGTCATCCTAATGCAAATTCCTCCCACTGCCAAATTTTTCACTGTTATTGACCTCTGCTCCGCTTTCTTTTCGGTACCTCTGCACCCTGACAGCCAATATTTGTTTGCATTCACATACAGAGGAGTCCAATACACATGGACTCGGTTACCCCAAGGTTTCATAGATAGTCCAAGTATATTTTCTCAGGCTTTGCATGATTGTTTACAGTCTTTCCAACCGGAGAGTGGATCAGTGTTGATACAGTACGTGGATGATCTACTACTGTGTTCTGATTCATTGGAGGCATCCCTGAAGGATACGAAACAGCTCCTGTTTCATCTTTCAGACACAGGTCACAAGGTTTCCAAAGACAAGTTACAATTATGCCAAACTAAGGTAAAATATTTGGGACACTGTCTAACACAAGGACTGAGACACCTGACCGCTGATAGAATCCAAGCCATTAGAGACATGACACTGCCACAAACCCAGCAACAGATCAGGACGTTTCTAGGAATGTGTGGGTATTGCCGTAATTGGATCCCAGGGTTTTCCATATTGGCGCTACCTCTGCAGGAAATGGTCTCTTCAAACAAACCTGATCGGATTTCGCATACAGACGAATCTGAAACAGCATTTGAGAGACTTAAGCAATGCCTAACGCAGGCACCAGCACTAGGTATGCCAGACTATGGGAAACCCTTTGAACTATACGGAACAGAAAGTGCTGGGTGCGCAGCAGGTGTACTAACCCAAAAACACGGTGACGCCAGCAGGCCAGTTGCATACTACAGCGCTCAGCTAGATACGGTAGCGCGATCCCTCCCCACATGCTTGCGTAGCGTTGCGGCGATAGCATTGCTAGTGACGAAAAGCGAAGATGTCGTGCTAGGCCACAACCTCACAATCCATACACCGCATGCGGTATCTGCCTTATTGAATTCTGCCCAAACCAGACACGTCTCATCTGCAAGGTTTACAAGATGGGAATTGGCATTAATGGCCCCAGTAAACATCACCATAAGGAGATGCAGTGCATTAAACCCTGCAACATTTCTCCCAGGTGTGCCTGGTCAGACACAAAGGGTGGAAGGTGAGAGTGATGGGGAAGGAGGATTTAATGCAAAGGAAGATACACATGATTGTATGGAATATTTGACCCAAAATTTTACCGCAAGGCCTGACATCAGTGACAATCCACTGGAAGATGCAGAACTCACGTTCTACACGGACGGTAGTTGTCACAGACAGTCAGACTCGGGAGACTTGTGTACTGGATACGCAGTCGTAGATGACCAAGGCACCATAGAAGCGGAACCGCTAGGCCCACCTCACTCAGCCCAGGTTGCTGAACTGGTCGCCCTAACCAGAGCATGTGAATTGGCTAAGGGTAAGTCAGCCAATATCTACACCGATTCTAGATACGCCTTCGGGGTAGTACATGATTTCGGAGCGCTATGGCGGCTCAGAAATTTCATGACGGCGGCTGGTACACCGATAGCGCATGCAGCTCACATAAAAAGGCTTCTAACAGCGATACAGGAACCCGACAGAGTGGCTGTTATCAAATGTAAAGCACATACATATAGCCAAGACCCAGTATCCCTTGGTAACAGCCGAGCAGACGAAGCCGCAAAGCTTGCAGCTGCTACCCCCATACGGACAGACACCACACAACTGATGGTATTTAATACCATCAACACACAGAAGTTGTGTGAGATGCAGAATTTGTGTTCCACACAGGAAAGAGCAGTCTGGAGGGCAAAGGGATATGGCCAGGAGTCCTCAGGGCTCTGGACGGATGGACATGGTAAACCAGTGGCCCCCAGGGCATACCTTCCATGTCTGGCTGAAGCAGCTCACGGGCTGACTCATCTAGGCAAGGAGGGGATGTGCAAATTGGTAAGAGCATACTGGTGCGCCCCAGGATTCTCCTCTCATGCGAGTAAAAGAGCAATGTCATGCCTTACCTGTCTGAGAAAGAATATTGGAAAAGCAATACCTACAGAACCATCCCATATCCCACCTGCCGGCGGCCCTTTCCAGGTAATACAAATTGACTTCATTCAATTACCCCCATGTCGAAATTTGAAATATGTACTTGTTTGTATAGATGTTTTCTCGAATTGGGTCGAAGCTTTTCCAGCAGCTACAAATACCGCTATGTTTACAGCTAAGAAAATTGTGCAGGAATTTGTATGTAGATATGGTATCCCTAGAATCATTGAAAGTGATAGGGGTACCCATTTTACAGGTGATGTCTTTCAAGGAATGTGTAAGTTGATGGGAATTGATAGTAAGCTGCACACTCCGTACCGTCCACAGGCGAGTGCGAAGGTCGAAAGAGTGAACAGCACTATTAAAAATAAATTGAGTAAAGTAATGACAGAGACAGGATTGACGTGGCCAGAAGCTTTACCCATTGTTTTGTATAGCATCAGAACCACTCCCAGGTCCCCTCTTAATCTGTCTCCTTTTGAAATCTTGTTTGGTCGACAACCGCATGTCATGATTAACCCTCAGGATGATTTGAAATGTAACAATGAAGTAACTGTAAAGTACTTGATTAACATGAGTAAGCAGTTGAGGAGTCAAAATGATAATCTGAAGTTGGTGATTCCTGATTTACCAGATAGTAATTGTCATGACATTGAACCTGGGGATTATGTAATGATACGAAATTTTCTACGCTCAGGTTGTCTTATTGATAGATGGGAAGGACCATACCAGGTCTTATTGACTAGCACCACAGCATTGAAGGTTGCTGAGAGAGAGACTTGGGTCCATTCATCCCACTGCAAAAAGGTTGCTGATCCAGAGAAGTCCCGTGATAAGGAACAGACGGTAGAGGTTGTATCACTGGAGTGTCTGTTCCAGGAGGACTGAGGCGGCACCTGAGCCTTGAAGACCGAAAGCAGTTGTCGACTCCCTTCTCCCTTTTATTGTTTTTCTCCACTTCCCATCCCCTCTCCCTTGAAATTTCTTTTTCCCCCTCCTCATTCTTCTCCATTTCCTCCTCAAAGATGGACTTGCCCCAAGAGACTGTGATCCGGATTTTGATGTTAACCATGATGTTGACCAGAGCAGTCTGTTCCGGCGAGAGTACCATAGAGGTCGAGAGAGGATCTGGAATGGGTTCCGATTATGATGATGAAGGCGTAGTTTTCCAAGATCAACCAAACCAACAAGCAAAGGCGAGTATCAGAAAACGATCCGATAGAAGAAATTGTGATGGATTGTTAGCTGAAGAAAATTGTATCTGTAGGCTCTGTGATAATCTGGTTGAAGATGGATGCATAAAGAAATGCCAATCCAGTTTTAATATCCATATGGACCGGCATCCATTGAGTGACTATCACTCCTTAGTGGGTAACGTATTAAACCAAACAGATTGTTGGGTATGCTCTCAAGTACCTCAGGGTCACAGCAAATCAGGGCTAGTACCATTTCCTTTAACGTTAGGGGAGGTACTTGAGCTAAGTGGTGGGAGACCGGTGGACCGGAGGTTTAACATCTCCAGCCCTCCTAGTTTGAAGCTCCCCCAATACCATGTGGATAGGTCCCTCTTATGTTTTAATATCTCCAATCCCCGTAAGCCGGGAAATTGGGAAGTGTCATGGAGCAACCTTACCATGACCTTCTCACACAGAGCAGATAGAATGCCTACAGATACAGAGCTCGTACGCCACATAGCCAGTAGAGGAAAATCTTTCCGGTATCGATATACCTTAGGAAATAGGATTACTAGAGTTGGAGAGGTATCACCAGGATACTGTGCACATATCGTACAAACCGATACGTGCATTAAGCAGATGGAAGAATTAGGGTCAGGAGATTTCACCTGGAAGGTTTGTAACATGATCATGTCCTTCTCCGTCCCTTATGTTCTCCCCGATGATGCATATTTCATATGCGGGAGAAAGGCGTACAAGTGGCTTGCCCCAAACTCTGAAGGATTGTGTTATATTGGAAAAGTGTTGCCTGAAGTGATGACTGTTACACATGACAAAATGAAGGACATACACCGTGGTGCCCAAGCTCCTTATACTCACACTCATTACGAGCACCGAGTTAAAAGACAACTGTCAGAAAGGTTAGAGCATCCGGCCTCTGATCTTATCCATGAATCCACCGGGATTCAGGTTCTGGTAGCGTTAGATTTCACTCGTACCGCTCGAGGAGTGATGAATTATAGATACATTTCCGCACTCGCCAATTTGTTAGATAATATCACTGAAATGTATGATGACACGTTTAGATACACTGGAAGAGAACTTCAAGCTTACAAAACAGAACTAGTTCAGCATAGGATGGTTCTTAATTATCTTACAGCAGTAACAGGCGGATATTGTGTTACATTGGCAACACAGTACGGCATAAAGTGTTGCACGTATATCACAAATAGCACCGAGGATCCGGTAGAGGTCATAGACCAAAAGATGGACGATATTCTCCAATTGAAGTGGGAATTTCGTCGAAAACACAATCTCACCCTTGCTGCTGTAGGTAATGAGCTGACTGGTTGGGTGTCATGGTTGAACCCGCGAAATTGGTTCTCCGGTTTAGGAGACTGGGCTCAAGGAGTCATAATGGATGTTGGAAAGTTTCTACTATGTATCTTGGGTGTCATTATATCGATTGGATTGATATTTAGATGCGGGCAGGCTTTAATGAGGTGCAAACAAAGTACAAAAGTGATGAGCTTGAGGAGTGAGGAAACCGTAATTAACCTGGATTTGATTTATGACCCAATGATAGAAACCAGAATGTGATGAAAATGCGATTATACGGTCCGTTTCTTTCACCTGTTTTTCTGTTTTTCTCCAAGATACAAAGACCCCCTTGGACGAGGAAGCTGACGAGACGAGATGTATACAGACAACAGACAAGCACCAAAGATGAAGTTTTGACAACCTATGATATGGACACTTGATGAACTTTGCCATGGATCCCCAGTTTCCCTAGTACTTTTAAACTCACGCTAGCCCAACATTTTTTTTGTAAATCTGATGGCACTGACAAAGCTTGTTGCTCATGCCTAAGGAGCAAAACAGCGCAAAGAAGACGACTCTCAACAGATACCGAACACAACTTCAACAACAGATGTACATTTCCCTGACATAGAATATCATTGCATTTTTCGTAAGTGTTCTTTATCTTCATCCCTACAACCCTCAGGTAACGACACACATAGACGATAGGGAATACAGGCACAGATATCAGCAACCACATACCTCCCCCATTCATGTATCATCAACTAAAATGTGCATCCCCATTTTGTTACAACTGAAAGCCGAAATGAGCTCGGTAGAGTTTGACAGCCCATCCACAGACCTGTACCACAGGATAAGAAGGAATTCAAATGTATACTTCGCAATACCTCGAAGCTTGATTTACCACACGTACGGCACGATGATACATGACCCTCCAAACATGGACTCATACACACATGCTTCTACTTTCTCACTAGGTCATACCCTTTTCACACCTACTCCTCTCTTCTTCCTTACCCCACCATGGAAATCAATTAACCCCTGACTTACATTTTTCTCCTTAAATATTTTAGAAGGTGGCAGTTATTATTGACTGCCAAAGGGTGGACTGTCAAAGTCAGAAAAATGTCTCTATGCACACTGCCATATTTGCACCGCACACTGGTACATGCTGCGCATGCGTGCGCTTTCCCGTGACTGCGCATACCCGCAATAGCGTGCACTCGCAGGCGCGGTATGCGTATTTACGGTAGAGTTTATGTAGTCGTAGCGTGCGACCCATTCGTTACATATTTTCACAATTAATGTGGTTTATAGATCATGATCCCTTTGATAGTTTCTGAAAGTTTGGTTAATATAGAAGGTCCCTGTTTAAAGGAATCCCTCTTTATATTGTACGAAGGGTCTAACAGGAATCATACAGCAGTGTTTGGTACCCATCGGAAGAGTATTTAATTAGCAATATTCCGGTGTTGGTTTGGAGCGTATTAATCGCTCGTGCGAATAGTTATGAACATAAGAAGTTTATGTCCATTTCTATTATTTACTCATACTCAGGTATGCGGCGGGAAACCTAGTTTCCCACCCACCTGAGCTGTTGGAAATCGTCACAGCCCACCTGTATGAATCACCCTATGACCTTTTGTTATGATGCAGGGCCGAATTCCTTCGGCCAATGGACAATGGGATTGTAGGGACTATGAGATTGCATTGTGTGTGGGGCATAAATAGGCAGGCCGACCATATCCAACTTCACTCTCTCATCAACGGTTATCTGCTGATAGCCGGGAGCTGGATATCGAGGCGCATGCGATCATACCCTTTGTGCGTAAGTTTTCTCTCCGTAATCATTGTCTTTCTGTGAGCCAATTTCTCTCATCTCTCTCCGTCTCTCTCTCTCTCTCCTCTTTTCTCTTATATCTCTCATAGTATTGTATTGCATTTAGGTCAGAGTAGTATTGTCTTTTTGTATTTGTTGTTTAGTTCTGTGGTTAGGAAGTCTCTGTTATATTGTAGTGTATCATTTGTACTGTTATCCCCTTTATACAAGTATATTAGATATAATACAGTTAATAGGCTTTGGACCCTAAACCAGTATCTGTGTATTTTCTATAGTGTTAAGTGTTCACTTGAGCGTCGGTAACGCTCAAGCAGCTTTGTAGTTAGTCAGGTTACACAAGGTTGCACTTACACCCTGTATTCACATTAAGGTATTCTGTGTATTTCATTGGTATAAGGTTTAGACATAAAGGTATAGCATTGTGAGCGTCTGTACCACTGGTGACCTCCTCGTGGTCTCGAGCGTAAGCTACGCCATAGCAAATCATTACTCTAGTCATAGCCAATAACGTGTCCTGTGATCACTGGGCCGCGAGCGAACGTGACGCCTGAGCGTCTCGCCTACGGCTGAGCGATCGTTACGCAGATAGCGTACCCTTACGGTACTTCTTAAGCAAACAGCGTACAGTGTTCTTAGACTTCATAAAGGGTTGTTTATACGACAAAGGAATTTAGCATTGTCAATAGTTACCATAAAAATTGCTGTTTTTAAAATAGATTTTTTAAATGTTCTTATTTACATCATAAAACCTATCCACCTTTTCTCATACTAAGGAAGCAATAGCACGTACAATATACAGTTGCAAAAACAACAGCTGAATAATAACACTATATCCCTCTATAATATATCATCTGACCATTCTGCAATAATATTCCTCTCCAGCCTAAAACAGTTTATGCACCTTAAGCAAACATTTATACAGCTTAAAGATTCTATTATAAATGGTTTGTACATCTAGGACAAACATTTATACAACCTTCCCATCCCTATCTAAAAGAAGTGGTACAACCCATGCAAACATTTGGTCAATTATACAGTTGTTATTTGAAAGTTTGTCTCAGCATGATTTAGGAAATTGTCCTTGGGAAACATTTACACATGTGGGCTTTTGGTACAACAATGCTGACCAATCAAACAGCAAATTGTAATTAAAATAAAGCAGTGTGTTGTGTCCTTGAGCTTATGTTCAATTGTTATTCTTTGAGGTTCAGTTAATATGTTGTATAGATAGAGGTGTGTTAGCAATGCTACTCTAGGGGTGTCTCAGCTATTTTTTGTGTAAATGCGTAAAGGGTGTAATTTTGAGTTAAATGCAGATCCGTATGGGGGCGCTTGTGCCATAGCTTAAATATACGAATCCTTACGTACTGTATACCTCCCCGTGATTCTCGGACGGATCTCAGACGTTTCTCCCTGTACATGAAATGAGCGTTTGAAAGTATCTATCTATCTATCTATCTATCTATCTATCTATCTATCTATCTATCTATCTACATATATAGTATATATCATGTCTATTAGGTTCCAAGCATAGCCAAATATAGCAGCTATCTTTATACCATTTTGTTCTCTGGCACCCTAAATTGAACTACCAGCCGAGCGGACTGACCAAATACTCCCTATTTGCATTATCTATCTATCTATCTATCTATCTATCTATCTATCTATCTATCTATCTATCTATCTATCTATCTATCTATCTATCAATCATATACCAATCAGCAGCACTTCATTCACCATCAGAGTAATATATATACAGCCGGTTCCTTCCCCAAGTTACAAGCAGCATTGTGAACTGAAAGCATATAGCAGCAGTGGGCGACACTCAAGGCTCCCCGCAGGGAATAATACACAGATGATGTCTGATAAAGTCAACAGGTCCTGATGAAAATATGAAATCAATAAAATTGAAACGTTGACTTTGTCAGATATCGTCTGTGTATTATTCCCTGCGGGGAGCCTTGAGTGCCGCCCACTTCTGCTATATATATATATATATATATATATATATATATATATATATTGTCGAAGTCAAAAATATTACATAGAAAGAACATACAAACTCTACACATATATACTATACTTGCAAATACGCGCAGCGAGCACAACAATATATGGTAACACATGCATTTACACGGACATGCCACAGAGATGGATTCAATACTTATTTCATACAGTGCATAATTATAATAATATCAAGCGCCAGACATCATGATGATTTAATATTATATAATGAAGTAATGTCATGTATGTGTATTATTTGAACGAAGCAAGATAGACCTGTCATATTTACTATTAAAGCAACCAGATTAATGTGTAGATTCATTTGAAACTTGTTATTAAGTTGTAGGGCATTGCAACAAGGAGTTATGATTAAATGTATGAAAGCTAAAATCACTCTTATTAGGATGGTGGACAAGAAGCTCAGGCCAGCCCCTTTTGATGTCTTCAAGGTTGAACCTGTTTAGCATACAAATAAACTAGTGACTCATCATGAATGAGAAAGTTCCCTCCCCCAAAACTAGATAACACATTGCAGAAACACACAGTTCTCAGTTGCTGTTTTGTCTCAGATGATGTTGGAGATGCTGTCTGCCCAGTTCCTGCATGATTTTACAGAGAGAGAGAGAGTGATATGGAGAGACAAATTTATATGAGAAAGGAATGGTATTGTATGCTGTAACTGTATGTATTAACTGATTACTGTATGAGTTGTAACCATGTAACTATAGGTATACTGTACATTGTAATATATTGAATCAATATCCTTTTAATAACAAATATATACATCAATGAGCTTTGGAACTCAGATAATGTGTGTGTGTATTGTTTTCTCTTATGGGATGCAGTGTTTTGCGATGTACAACGCACTTTTATCGTATATGGTAATAAGATGCGCCTGGCGTCTGCAATATATATTAGAGTGGGCATTTAAATATTTGTTAGAAAACAATTTGGTAATGACAGATGAGGGCTCTTACGGGATATCATGGTCTTAATGATGCACTGTACATTATAAACGCGACACTGTGGTCGATCAGCTTGTGGTGGACGCATCGTGAAGCTGAGAAAATCATATCCGTGTGTTCTGTTGTGTTATCAGTAAGCCAATGATATGAAAATTCAAGGGACAATGTGTTTCTCATAATATTTAAGATGCTAAAATTTGTTTTTATTGTTGCAAAACAAAGTTCAAATAAGTCATATTGTATTTGATTCAGATTGGATTGTTTATCTGTTAAGTAGGTTTAAAAGTACATTTAAAAGTTTCTGCATTGCCTTGATATAGTTTTTTTTAAACTCAGGCCTAAAATAACTTCTGGTGCTTGTATAATGTGTGATTTCTTTGTGACAAAGGAAGCCGCATGGTCTGTCCTCCATTTTGGACTAACCACATGGCCTGTCCACCATCTTGTGTAAACCTCATGGATGTGGAAGGGGGAGGAGCAGTGGCCATTTTAGGAAGCTCATTTTCTAAATAGCTGATTTTTAGTCTGCTCAGAACAATCAGTTTCCTTTGTCACATCAAGCAGCATTTATGAGTTACCAATGCATTTATTTAACCCATGCCATAGTCAATTACAAATAGTTTCAATTGGGCCTAGTGAGAGTAAATGGTGAGATAAATGCTTGGCTTGGTGTAAGAAATTGCACACAGAAAAAAAGAAAAAAATACTTTTTTTTTCTTCTTCTTTCCCAGGATTTAGTTAACTCTCTGTTTGCTATAGGATCGCCATTGAAATGCAAATTAAGCTGTGTAACTGCTTTTTTTAGCAGTGAAAAGCACATAGCTTTGATATGCAAATAAGAGGTAATGTGTCTCATAGGAAACCAGTGAATGGTATATATATATATATATATATATATATATATAATATTATTATAATTATGTGTATATTTATATCAGTGTATGTTCTGCAGGATAGCTATCCAATCTGAAACATATCATTTAAATGATTGATTATTGCTAGATTCGTTTAGATCTGTGTGAAACCGGATACATTTGTTGCTATATAGTTAAAACTGAAATAACAGTGTTTAAGGAAGTAAATATAAAGCACAACATGCAAGTCTGGCCCGGTCGTTAAAGGTTTATACAGGAACAAAAACTGGGTGTTGTGTTAAGTGAGCGATTATAGTTAGTATTGCTCACATTTATAGAGACTGTGGTTTGTTGAATTGCGTATGCACATTGGTACACGTGGTACGGAACGTGAGGACAGCGTACAAAAACGTGCACGTGGCGCAAGGTCGCACACGTGGCATAGGGGTACGCACGGTTGCGTAATTACGCAAGTTTGCGTAGGGTTGTGTGCGCATAATAAAACTACACGATAGTTCATTTAGTTAAAAGGTGGGAAAGTAGCCATGCTACAATAGCACAAAACTACCCGGTTTCTGAAGCAATTAAGTATAAAACTTTTGTTTAAACTGTATTGCCTCTGGGGGTAAAGCTGCCAATCAGAACGAGTGAAAATTTGCTGTACAGAAAAACAAAGCATATTTGAGTGAGTGAAAGCGGAGTGAGTGGAGCTGAACCCAGGAACTAAGTGGTCTAAGTGGTCTAAGTGGCTGGAGTGGTAACACTGGGTTAGTAGAGGCCCGGTGGCGTAGGGTTCGCTACCTTGCGTGATTAGAACTAAGTGGTCTTAGTGATCCCATACAACTAAGTGGTCTGGAGTGGTCTAGGCTAAGTGGTCTACAGCAATCCTAGGGCATATAGATAACTAGTATCTATAGGCTGTGCGATTGCATCGCATGTCCGTTTGTTCTACACAGCACAACGTGATACCATTGTGTCACATGCGCTGTGGAAAAGCATATGCGGACGTGATTGTATAGACAAAGGGGTTTTTCTTTGATAACGTCGGGAAATCTCCCTGGTGGGCTTCACTGGAAAAAGTGAAGGATAGTTATCTAATTTCTCTGTTTTTCACCCTACAAACAATTCCAGTTGAAAGATACCGAAAAGGAATTTTTCGCTGCCTCTCTCAGGAAAATATTTCAACAGAACCTCCACCGAAAGAAATTACGGTGCTGTAAGGTCTGATAGGAGCCCTAAGTTGGGTACATCGCCTTCGCTATCGACAGTGTATGGTAGTACCGGCCAACGTGGGCGAGAGTGGGTGGAAGCACTCGGAGAACTTTCACCGTCACCTTATATTGAGTATTTTGGTATTTGTGGGAATAGCCGAGAAGGCAAGACCCACAAATTATGGGAGCCAGTTGCTCAACTAAGGGACGTATGGTAGCCAGGGTTCAGGCAGAAGAGTTGGGATCGAGAAGGTCAGACTCGGGACCGAGAAGGTCAGATTATGTGTGGAAAATATGGTTCACACTCTGAAGTTTTTTGCAATGAATGGTTACGTATGACTGACAAAGGAAGGGTACCATTCCCTAGGGTGGGCAGCTTTGAACCAGAGGTATTGCAGAACTTAAGGATAAAAATATGTCTGATAAAATCCAGAAAACAAAGGGTCAGACATACAAATTGTTTAAACCTGTGGCAGCAAGAGGGGTTGGTGAGTTTTATCCTAAGGTATTGCAGGTGGTAGGTCTAACCAAAGTCATATAAGACAAGAATGGAAATATAAGAGCTGTTTGAACTTGTAGCAACAATAAACAAGTAGGGGAAAAAAAGAATGCAAGTACACCGCCTTATGTAGATGTGGAAGCAGTTACGGCCAGCATACAAACTATAGAAAATAATAAAAATACGAAAAATATGACTGTAACCTATATATGTACTAATGAATGTTGAAGTTTTATTTAGGAGGAGAAGATGGCCTGATTGTTTTCAGTCATTTCTCATGCACCCAGAGGAGTATCCAAGCGGTAAAAGAAGAGCAGTAGCCTGCGGGGGAAGTGGCT
This sequence comes from Pseudophryne corroboree, assembly GCF_028390025.1. Lineage (NCBI taxonomy): Eukaryota > Metazoa > Chordata > Amphibia > Anura > Myobatrachidae > Pseudophryne > Pseudophryne corroboree. The sequence goes on from NC_086452.1 coordinate 88,408,774, forward strand.
GAGACCAGTGTAACAGGTAAGTATGGTATCATTTGTGTACATATATAATAAAACCCAAAAATAAAACAAAAAAAATCAAGAAAGTAACGTCAGAAATGGAGAAAAAACCTATGCGCACATTAGTATTTGCCAGTAGGAAAGCGGACAGAGACAGGGTAACCCCAGAGTATTTCTTTCAGTTACCATATAAGAAGTATTCATTCCTAGTAATGCCCCTAGTCAAGATGAGCTTGGAAATGTTTGATGGACCATGTACAGACCCTTAATACGGGATGAGAAGGATTGAATGAATACTTCGCATGACCTAGAAGCTTGTTAAAATTTTTTATTTTTTTTTGTCTTTTGCAGTAACAGAAAACTCTCCATCTGGATAAGATCACTGGTAAACACTAATTCGGCAAATGGGAGGTGGCTGTCTCTGCGCTAATGGACGGGCTCAATAAAGCATTGAGGGTCAGGGTACAGACTTCTTTGCAAAATTGGAAAGGGGTCACAGTAGCTAATCTTAGATAGTGTGCTATTGAACATCACAAGAATAGTGCTAGGCGCAGAGAACAACAGGTGGAGAGGTTGAGGATGGTAAGTATACTAGCACATACAGGAAAGACCCATCAGTCCAAACCCCAGATCCCTAATGGTCAATAATATGTTACACTTGTAGGAAGGAAGGTCATTTTGCCAGAGATTGTAGGAGTAGTAGAACACATAGTCAATATAGACCCCCTAGACAGAAAACACAAGCCACATTATTAATCACATAGACTGTACCAAGGGACATATAGTAAGGAATCACAAGCCATATAGAAAACACAGATTCGGGCAATGGGAGTCACAGGAACGGTGCAACAATACCCTTTGAGTAGACCTGCAGAGATTACGATAGGGCCCTTGCAAACCAAACATTATTTTCTGCTGGCTGCATCGGCTCCGACTAATCTACTCAGCAGAGACTTATTGTGTAGCATGTGGTGTGTCATATAATGTACTCCTGAGGGTGTCTTTTTGGATATACCTGAGAACCATGCTCAAGAAGTACAAGATATACTAGACACCCCTCAAAGGCTAATGTCGCATTCTACTGTTCTAGATGCATGTCCATCACAGGTAGAGGAAATTATCTCACAGATACCGGGTTCCCTATGAACTTAGGATGGACAGGACACTGGATTGATGGCTGGGATAGTCCCAGTAGAGATATGACACATAGATTTTTTTTTAAGGGGAGTAGACCAAGTAGAGAATCACTTCCCCGTAGTGCCCAATCCAGTTGTCAAAATTTTATAAAATCTTCTCCACCTCTACAAACTCATCTGTCTCCAACCTCTATTCTGTTTCTCTACAGTTTCCTTTTCATCTTTTGCGTTCACACAGGGTGGTACAATACATGGACCCAAGTACAGTTCAAACTCCACATGCCTAGGTCCTTCAGAGTTCTGCCCAAACCCAGTATATCTCGACAGCACGATAACACCAGTATTACTGCAGTGTGCCTTGTCATGCACAAAGGGTGGAGAATGGGAATACTGGTGAAGTGAAATTTTGTATAGACACTGATATGCCTGTTGGTGAATGGCAAACCTGAGATGTTTCTTTTTTCTTTTTTTTTGAGTTATGCTCATGGTACTCTACATTGCAAACACACGACAGTAAATTAAAATGAAAAATTTGTGTTCCCTACAGGAAAAGGAAGTCTGGAGGACAAAGTGGTATGGCCAGGAGTCCTCAGGACTGTGGACAGGTGGACACAGTAAGCCAGTAGTCCCCAGAGCATACCTTCCAAGTCTAGCTGAGGTGGCACATGGTCTGACTCATCTAGGCAAAGAGGGTATGTGCAGGCTGATGAGAGCCTACTGGTGTGTGCCAGGATTCTATTCTCATGCAGGTAAGATAGCAATGACCTGTTTTACTTGCTTGAGGAAGAATATTGGTAAGGCAATACCAACAGAGCCATCCCATATCCCTCCTGCTGACGGATCTTTTCAGGAAATACAAATCGACTTCGTACAGTTAACACCCTTTAGGAATTATTGATATGTATTGGTGTGCACTGATGTTTTCTCAAACTGGGTAGAGGCATTTCCTGCTGCCACGGATGCTGCTGTGTTTACCGCAAAGAAACATTGCGCAGAAATTTGTGTGTAGATAATGGTACCCCTAGAAGCAGGAGCAAAGCTTGAAATTGTACTATTGTGATCATAGATACTGCCACTAGTATTATGTAGCATCAGAACCACTCCCAGATCTTCACTTGACGAATCACCCTCTTCGAAATTTGTTTTTGTTTTGGTATTTGTGTCTTTTTGGGTTGTTTTTGGAAGACAACCTCATGTCATGATTGATCCGCACAATGATCAGAAATACACCAATGAGGTGACAGTACAGTACTTTATTGAGATGAGCCAGCATTTGAGAACTTGACAAAAGAACTTGAAACTGTTGATTGCTGGTATGCCAAATACTAACTGTCTTGATTGTGAACCAAGAGACTGTGTGATTGTTCTTACGCTCAGGTTGCCTAATAGACAGGTGGGAAGGACCATACCAGGTTTTGTTGACAGCACTATCCCAGTGAAAGTAGCTGAGAGAGAGACTTGGGTCCACGATTCCCATTGCAGGAAAGTCGGTAGTCCGGAAGGAACTCGTAAATGGAGTGAGATCGCAAAAGTATCACCAGAGACTCTGTTCCGTGAAGACTGAGAGGCGGCACTGTTGAACACTATCTGAGCATACTAAAGGATTGCAGAAAGACCAGTCATTGTAATTGATTTGTTATGAACAAGAGTTGTTTTGTTCTATTTCTCTTTTCTCTCTTTCCCGCTGACAAACATTTTTTTCAGGATATTCTATTTTTGCGAGGTTTTTTTTTATGAGGAGTCCAGTGTGGGACTGGAACTGGTTCTGCAGGAAGGAGTGATTTCCTTATAGGATCCCAGGATTAGCCGATCAGTTTGTTAAAATCAGAGAAAAATCAAAGGTCTAGTAGTTATGGAGTTCAGAGGTAATCAGGAACAATCAGACAATGGCTATTCACACATTGCAGATAAAGAGCTCATTAATATATGTGGAAGAAAGGTTTATGAGTGGCTCTCCCCGAACTCCGAAGGTTTATGTTATTTAGGAAGGATACTACTTATAACCCTTGTTCAGTTATTAAACAGACCTAGCATACGTTCCAGAAATGGAAACAATGTTCAGAAAATGATAGGAATATGTAGATCATGAAAATGTTATGTCACTTTCATGATTTGTTTGTGTCTTCTTCATCTACCCAGCAGAACCTCAATCGAATCCAAACATCAGTGTACAAAGACGTAGGTACATGTATGTGTGAAATGTTCATAGCAAATCAGACATTATAGGCCAAAGCACTGTCCCAGCATACTCTATAGGTTGAATGTTGTCCCACACCCAACCAGTGGTCCCGTGACCGCCGAGTGCATATAGAGGATGACTCGTCCTCCTCCCTGTCTTCCCCAAATATAGTCAAGTGCCTGATTTGCGAAATGAATACATACTTGTGTCTAGGTCACCGATTATTGTCTGAAATATTTTTTATGATGTTAATAATTGATGGCAGTTATTGTTTACTGCCAAAGGGTGGACTGGCGAAGTCAAAAAATTACATAGAAAGAACATACAAACTCTACACACATATACGTCGCTATACTTGCAAATACGCGCAGCAAGCACAGCAATATATGGTAACACACGCATTTACACGGACATGCCACAGAGATGGATTCGATACTTATTTCATACAGTACATAATTATAATAATATCAAGCGCCAGACATCATGATGATTTCATATTATATAATGAAGTAATGTCATGTATGTGTATTATTTGAACAAAGCAAGATAGACCTGTCATATTTACTATTAAAGCAACCAGATTAATGTGTAGATTCATTTGAAACTTGTTATTAAGTTGTAGGGCATTGCAACAAGGAGTTATGATTAAATGTATGAAAGCTAAAATCACTCTTATTAGGATGGTGGACAGGAAGCTCAGGCCAGCCCCTTTTGATGTCTTCAAGGTTGAACCTGTTAAGCATACAAATAAACTAGTGACTCATCATGAATGAGAAAGTTCCCTCCCCCAAAACTAGATAACACATTGCAGAGACACACAGTTCTCAGTTGCTGTTTTGTCTCAGACGATGATGGAGATGCTGTCTGCCTAGTTACTGCATGATTTTACAGAGAGAGAGAGAGTGATATGGAGAGACAAATTTATATGAGAAAGGAATGGTATTGTATGCTGTAACTGTATGTATTAACTGATTACTGTATGAGTTGTAACCATGTAACTATAGGTATACTGTACATTGTAATATATTGAATCCATATCCTTTTAATAACAAATATATACATCAATGAGCTTTGGAACTCAGATAATGTGTGTGTGTATTGTTTTCTCTTATGGGATGCAGTGTTTTGCAATGTACAGCGCACTTTTATCGTATATGGTAATAAGATGTGCCTGGCGTCTGCAATATATATTAGAGTGGGCATTTAAATATTTGTTAGAAAGCAATTTGGTAATGACAATATATATATATATATATATATATATACAGTATAAGTATATATATATATATATATATATATATATATATATATATATATATATATGTATACCTTTAGAAAGGTGCTCTAATGGCTTGCAATCTGTTGACTGTGGAGGACATTAGGGTATAACTATCTCAGGGGGTAATTCAGACCTGATCGCAGATGTGCGAAAAAACGCACATCTACGAACAAATTCTAAGACATGCGGGGGGACACCCAGCACAGGGCAAGTCCGCCCCGCATGCCTGATCCAGCCCCCCCCCAAGACACGCGAAAGCATTGCATGGAGGCGATGCTTTTGCATGTTAAGGGTAGCCCTCTGCCTACGCAGCCTAGCTGTGAAGGCAGATAGCTACCCGCCATGTTAAGGGTCGCAGCAGCTGTGTGATGTCACGCAGCCACCGCGACCTGCCTCAGCAACAGTCTGGGCATGCCTCCATTGTCCTGACCGCGCCCCGTATATGGAGCATCTACGCCCACAAAACACGGCATCGACGCCCCTCTCCCGGTCTGAAGAGCAGGGCCGGTGCTAGGGTGTTCGGCGCCCCCCTGCAAACTATAAATTTGCGCCCTCCCATATTCCTTTGGCGCGCGCCGGGAAAAGGGGTGTGGTCTCACAAGTAAGGGGCATGGCCACACAATAGTACCCCCATTTAAAATTACGCCACAATGTAGCACAATCTTATTAATCTTATACGTAATGCCCCACCCGTAGTAGTAGCGTCCTTTTATGTAATGCACCCCAGTAATAGTAGCATCCTTATACATAATGCCCCCCCAGTAGTAGTAGCATCCTTATACATAATGCCCCCCAGTAGTAGTAGCATCCTTATACATAATGCCCCCCAGTAGTAGTGTCCTTATACATAATGCCCCCCCAGTAGTAGTAGCATCCTTACACATAATCCCCCCCAGTAGTAGTAGCATCCTTATACATAATGCCCCCCCCCCCGTAGTAGTAGCGTCCTTATACATAATGCCCCCCCAGTAGTAGTAGCATCCTTATACATAATGCCCCCAGTAGTAGTAGCGTCCTTATACGTAGTGCACCCCCAGTAGTAGACGCGTCCTTATACGTAATACCCCCCAGTAGTAGTAGCGTCCTTATACGTAGTGCACCCCCAGTAGTAGAAGCGTCCTTATACGTAATTCCCCCCTAGAAGTAGTAGCGTCCTAATACGTAATGCCCCCCAGTAGTAGTAGCGTCTTTATACGTAGTGCACCCCCAGTAGTAGTAGCGTCCTTATATGTAATGCCCTCCCAGTAGTAGTAGCGTTCTTATACGTAATGCGCCCCCAGTAGTGGTACCGTCCTTATACATAATGCTCTGCACACTAGTAGCATCCTTATACGTAATGCCCTCCCCCCAGTAGTAGCATTGTTATACGTAATGCCCTCCCAGTAATAGTGGCGTCCTTATACATAATGCCCCCAAGTAGTAGTATCGTCCTTAGACGTAATGCCCCCCCCAGTAGTAGTAGCGTCCTTATACGTAGTGCACCCCAGTAGTAGTATCGTCCTTATACGTAATGCCCCCCCCAGCAGTAGTAGCATCCTTATACGTAGTGCACCCCAGTAGTAGTATTGTCCTTATACGTAATGCCCCCAGCCCCAGTAGTAGTTGCGTCCTTACACGTAATGGCCCACCCAGTAGTAGCGTTGCTACACGTAATGCCCCCCCTGTAGTAATAGCGTCCTTATACGTAATGCCCCCCCCAGTAGTAGTAGCGTCCTTATACGTAATGCCCCCCCCAGTAGTAGTATCGTCCTTATACGTAATGCCCCCACCCCCAGTAGTAGTATCGTCCTTATACGTAATGCCCCCCAGTAGTAGTAGCGTCCTTATACGTAGTGCACCCCAGTAGTAGTATCGTCCTTATACGTAATACCCCCCCCCCCAGTAGTAGCGTCCATAAAGCGCGCACACAGACATACCTCACACACACACACACACACACACACACACACACACACACACACACACACAATTCACACATATATACACACACATACACACCCACCATATACACACACACACACACACACACACACACACACACACACACACACACACACACACACTTCTCTCTCACCCTCCACTTACCTAAGCCAGTCTCCCTCTGTACATGAACAGCCTGGTCAGTGTAGCCCCGCCCCTTCTGACCCGTTTAGCCACGCCCCTTCCGTCCCATGTAGCTCCGCCCCCTTCTGTCCCGTACTCGGCGCTGTCACACAGCACAGGTGAGGGGAGGGAGGAGGCTTTTCATGCTGCAGGTGCCCGCTGCCAGTGCCTGTCATACAGTGACAGACACAGCACTGGCAGCTGCACCAGCAGCAGGGGGGACAGGACGGCGCAGCAGGGAAGGAATGCAGAGCAGGGGGAGCGCCTATCCGTCCCAGCGCCTCCCTGCACTGCATCCCTTCGCTGAGCGGGTAGCGCCGGGCCTGCTGAAGAGAACGCAATTTAGGACCTAGCAAATGATGCACAGATTTTTGCACATCAGCGACAGGGTCTGAATTAGGCCCTCAGTGCCAAGGTCATGACACCAGACTGAGATGGCAGTGCTTCCCCTGTCATTAATAATTACAATTCTACAAAGAAGATACTTATGACATATATCCTGTGTCACAAAAGATCTGCTTTATCCTTTATATTATGTTAATAATTTTTGGGGGTAAAAAAAGTATTAAATGTGTGCTGGAGGCACAGCTCTTGGTGCCGCCAGATAACAGTGTAAAAGGGCTGGAAACGGGGGGTGGGGCTAAACATCGAACAGTAAAAGCCCATTTAAAAAAGCCTTGTAAGCGGCACCTACTAGAAGTGCCTCTGTGACAGGGGCGTGCTTTCAGCTCACATGTAACTGTAACTTCGACAGTATAACAGAATGTCAATCTGAAGAAGTTACAGCAACAAGGAATTACATCCATAATAGCTGTTAAGGTGTTGAATTCATCATGTCATTGAGCAATTTGGAAATGAATCAATTTGTTCTGAGTCTGTTAATAATTTTTTTTAATTATTCTGTTGTATTAATAATTTAGATAGTGATTGATGGTGTTCAATAATATCCCCTATAATTAGCGCCCTCAGATCTTGTTTTGTATAAATATATATATACTTAATAAAAACAGGCTTTAAATGTATATCTGAATATAATATAGTTAATATGTGAACATGATTATAATGGAACTGAAAAAAAAACCCCCAAGATAGAATTAATAGAGCTATACAGTATCATAATTTTAGATGAACATTGGCAAATCAATTAGCTACTAAAAAGAATATAATAGTATTTACAATATACCTTAACTGAAACAACAGTTAAAAATGCCTAAGGAGGACTTTAAACGCCACCACAAGATGGCGTAGAAAGAACTGGACAAACTGAGGAGAGCATAGCGCCTCCCACAATGACGCATACCAGGAAGTAGGTGCCGTCAATAGACTTCAATGAGGGGGAGCCGCGAATCGCCAGGGAAGCGAGACAGACCTGTATGCGGAAGGCAGAAACACTGCAGGTAGTTAGATTCAGATTCATGTATGTGCAAAGCTCTAAAAAAAATAAAAAAAGCATGCTTAACACGGCGCTGGTAGCATGATGCATCCCGCCAAAAGAGCCTTATCATGTACTGCCCCCACACCCAACCCGATCGCAGGCCATATCCACCCCTCTGTTCAAGCTACCCTGGACCATGCAGGGAAGAGACTGGCGTGAGGTATCAGAGGAGCGGGACCCATCACTTCCACTCAGGCTGTCCGTCCGTCCTGTGTGAGCCTGCTATCAGCATGGAGGGATCAACGGTGGCTGGGATCCGGGAGTTGTTTAAGAGGAGGTGAGATCCATTTTCAGCTTATTCTAACTTTGCCGAGTCCCTTCCACTCTCATACTGCTCACTTATTCCCACCACTACTCCCATCCTGCCCCCCTTCTATTACTCCCTGCCTGACCTCGTACTCTGCATTACTTGTACTCCAATCCTGTCCCCCACTCTCCACTACTACTTCCATCCTGCCCCCTGCTCTCTATCACTACTACTCCCAGTCTGTCCCCCTGCTCCTCCTCCCTTTCTCTCCAGTCTCTCCCTATTCCTCCTCTCTCTCTCTCTCTCTCTTTGCTCCCCCTGTTCCTCCCGTCTCCACATTTCTCCTCTCTCTCCTATCACCCCATATTCCACCTCTCTCCTATAAATGTATAAAAATGTACAATATATTAGCCACCTGCTCATCACAAGTTTGAGTGGCAATGATGGCAGCATCAGACTGAGATGCAGATTGGCGGCCCTGGGGGCGGGCGGTTGATGGCGGTGATTTTTTAGGCCATTGGCAGGGGTGACGCCCATTAGTGGTGGCAGTAGCTAACATTGGCCCAGCAGTGATTGGAAACATCGGCGGGGCTCGATGGACATTATGGCTGCAGTGCCTCACCAGCCACTGACCTCACCGGACGCCGCTGACGTGTGCACTGTGACATAGGGGTACACGTACTAAAACTCTAAAACGCCTGGCAGTGGATAGTGACTGGTGAGCTTACATTTCCTGTGATAGTCTGCTTGTGTTAGCATAATGTTTTACAGAAAATGCGTCTTAGGCGCAATTCAATGTGGCTAGGGTGCAGAAGGAGACTGTACTGATTAATATGATATATGACACTTGAATATTGTGCATACATCTGAGTCTCTGATTCTGCATACTTACAATCTGCTACAATGTAGCAGCCACAATTTTTTCCAATGCAAGTTCTATTGTGCTCCATATACAGACTCAGTCACACACAGATATACAGCACAGTCTCCTGGTGTGTCCTAGTCACGTCATGATGCAACTTACATGCACTTTCAGCAAAAAAGAAAGACACCCAATGTTAGCAGAGTTGCATGGGACCTGGCAGCTCACTCACGCCAGGCATCTCACACTGTGTGGCGCATTGAGGCTAGATGTATGTGCCGAGAAGCCATATGTACAGTACAGGGACGTTCTCTGCCTTTTGTTGTTTGGCCCCATTAGCTTTCATTAGTACTTGGACCCTATAGTGTCTTACCCTGCGGGAAGTAGCTGGTAGATGTGGAGATTGTGCCCATAAAGTGATGTACATGGTCGAAGGCAATTCTAAGGTAGGCTGTCAATTGGTATTACCGTGCCTAGAAATCATTCCCCAGACTGTTACACCACAACCTAGAATGTCAACACAAGGCAGGATATATCTATGGACTATGCAAGGAAATGTAGTAGGGTCCGAGTTTGCAGCGGCCCAGGATTTCAGCTGAGATTGCTGCTTTAAAAATGCAGGCAATCATTTACAATAATTGCTGCTTTAAAAATACGGGCAGTCTGGGCTGAAATCCCGGACCTCCACAAACTCGAACCCTATTACAATTCCTCGATGCGAAATTCTGACTCAATTCTGCAATCTGTCAGACCAGTCAACGTTTTTCCAGCTGTTACTAAGTGCCCGTTTTGGTGTCATTGATGGCGGTTTCTATATCTAATTGACAGCATTTACTAAAAGTTGTTTTTGGTGCTTAAACTGAATCTGCTGTCGATCCCCAGCGGTTTCTAAACAACAATCCACCATAGCATGTTCTATTTGACATCGGTTTCTATTGAAACCACTGCAGATTAGAAGCTATTGCATTCACATTCATTTATTAGTACTTTTACAGACACAACACTCACCTGGCATCTTGCAGCTGCTTCCCTTCCCTTGTGAGGTGTGTAAGTGGAGACAGAGGGGTTCATTCCGAGTTGATTGTAGCTGTGCTAAATTTAGCACAGCTACGATCGTAAACTCAGATATGCGGGAGGACGCCACGCCCCCCCCCCAACGGTCCAGCCACATCTGCGTTGGCCAGACCACGCCCACTAAACGCCGGCTTAACGCCGCCGTTCAGCCCCCTCCCGCCCAGCGACCGCCTCGGACTCAGAGGCGATCGCTAGGCACAGACGACTGCCATGCGCCGGGGCACTGCAGCGCTGGCGCATGCACAGTTCCGACTTAATCGCTGCGCTGCGACAAACTGCAGCGAGCGATCGGGTCGGAATGACCCCCAGAGAACGTTGTAGGAGAATATAAGATATAAAGTGATTGCTAATAAGAAGTAGTGATGTGCACCGGAAATTTTTAGGGTTTTGTGTTTTGGTTTTGGATTCGGTTCCGCGGCCGTGTTTTGGATTCGGACGCGTTTTGGCAAAACCTCCCTGAAATTTTTTTTGTCGGATTCGGGTGTGTTTTGGATTCGGGTGTTTTTTTTTTACAAAAAACCCTCAAAAACAGCTTAAATCATAGAATTTGGGGGTCATTTTGATCCCATAGTATTATTAACCTCAATAACCATCATTTACATTCATTTTCAGTCTATTCTGAACACCTCACACCTCACAATATTATTTTTAGTCCTAAAATTTGCACCGAGGTCGCTGGATGGCTAAGCTAAGCGACACAAGTGGCCGACACAAACACCTGGCCCATCTAGGAGTGGCACTGCAGTGTCAGGCATGATGGCACTTTAAAAAAATTGTCCCCAAATAGCACATGATGCAAAGAAAAAAAGAGGCGCACCAAGGTCGCTGTGTGACTAACCTTAGCAACACAAGTGGCCGACACAAACACCTGGCCCATCTAGGAGTGGCACTGCAGTGTCAGACAGGATGGCACTTCAAAAAAATAGCCCCCAAACCGCACATGATGCAAAGAAAAAAAGAGGCGCAATGAGGTAGCTGTGTGACTAAGCTAAGCGACCCAAGTGGCCGACACAAACACCTGGCCCATCTAGGAGTGGCACTGTAGTGTCAGACAGGATGGCACTTCAAAAAAATAGTCCCCAAACAGCACATGATGCAAAGAAAAAAGAGGCGCACCAAGGTCGCTGTGTGACTAAGCCAAGCAACACAAGTGGCCGACACAAACACCTGGCCCATCTAGGAGTGGCACTGCAGTGTCAGGCAGGATGGCACTTCAAAAAAATAGTCCCCAAACAGCACATGATGCAAAGAAAAAAAGAGGCACACCAAGGTCGCTGTGTGACTAAGCTAAGCGACACAAGTGGCCGACACAAACACCTGGCCCATCTAGGAGTGGCACTGCAGTGTCATACAGGATGGCACTTCAAAAAAATAGTCCCCAAACAGCACATGATGCAAAGAAAAAAAGAGGCACACCAAGGTCGCTGTGTGACTAAGCTAAGCGACACAAGTGGCCGACACAAACACCTGGCCCATCTAGGAGTGGCACTGCAGTGTCAGGCATGATGGCACTTCAAAAAAATTGTCCCCAAACAGCACACGATGCAAAGAAAAAAAGAGGCGCACCAAGGTCGCTGTGTGAGTAACCTTAGCGACACAAGTGGCCGACACAAACACCTGGCCCATCTAGGAGTGGCACTGCAGTGTCAGACAGGATGGCACTTCAAAAAAATAGTCCCCAAACAGCACATGATGCAAAGAAAAAAAGAGGCACACCAAGGTCGCTGTGTGACTAAGCTAAGCGACACAAGTGGCCGACACAAACACCTGGCCCATCTAGGAGTGGCACTGCAGTGTCAGGCATGATGGCACTACAAAAAAATTGTCCCCAAACAGCACATGATGCAAAGAAAAAAAGAGGTGCACCAAGGTCGCTGTGTGACTAACCTTAGCGACACAAGTGGCCGACACAAACACCTGGCCCATCTAGGAGTGGCACTGCAGTGTCAGACAGGATGGCACTTCAAAAAAATAGTCCCCAAACAGCACATGATGCAAAGAAAAAAAGAGGCGCAATGAGGTAGCTGTGTGACTAAGCTAAGCGACACAAGTGGCCGACACAAACACCTGGCCCATCTAGGAGTGGCACTGCAGTGTCATACAGGATGGCACTTCAAAAAAATAGTCCCCAAACAGCACATGATGCAAAGAAAAAAAGAGGCACACCAAGGTCGCTGTGTGACTAAGCTAAGCGACACAAGTGGCCGACACAAACACCTGGCCCATCTAGGAGTGGCACTGCAGTGTCAGGCAGGATGGCACTTCAAAAAAATAGTCCCCAAGCAGCACATGATGCAAAGAAAAAAAGAGGCGCACCAAGGTCGCTGTGTGACTAAGCTAAGCGACACAAGCGGCCGACACAAACACCTGGCCCATCTAGGAGTGGCACTGCAGTGTCAGACAGGATGGCACTTCAAAAAAATAGTCCCCAAACAGCACATGATGCAAAGAAAAAAAGAGGCGCACCAAGGTCGCTGTGTGACTAAGCTAAGCGAACCAAGTGGCCGACACAAACACTTGGCCCATCTAGGAGTGGCACTGCAGTGTCAGACAGGATGGCACTTCAAAAAAATAGTCCCCAAACAGCACATGATGCAAAGAAAAAAAGAGGCTCACCAAGGTCGCTGTGTGACTAAGCTAAGCGACACAAGTGGCAGACACAAACACCTGGCCCATCTAGGAGTGGCACTGCAGTGTCAGGCAGGATGGCACTTCAAAAAAATTGTCCCCAAACAGCACATGATGCAAAGAAAAAAAGAGGCGCACCAAGGTTGCTGTGTGACTAAGCTAAGCGACACAAGTGGCCGACACAAACACCTGGCCCATCTAGGAGTGGCACTGCAGTGTCAGCCAGGATGGCACTTCAAAAAAATAGTCCCCAAACAGCACATGATGCAAAAAAAAAAAAAAAAAAAGAGGCGCAATGAGGTAGCTGTGTGACTAAGCTAAGCGACATAAGTGGCCGACACAAACACCTGGCCAATCCAGGAGTGGCACTGCAGTGTCAGACAGGATGGCACTTCAAAAAAAAAGTCCCCAAACAGCACATGATGCACAGAAAAAAAGAGGCGCAATGAGGTAGCTGTGTGACTAAGCTAAGCGACACAAGTGGCCGACACAAACACCTGGCCCATCTAGGAGTGGCACTGCAGTGTCAATCAAGACAGGATGGCACTTCCAAAAAATTGTCCCCAAACAGCACATGATGCAAAGAAAAAAAGAAGCGCACCAAGGAGGCTGGATGGCTAAGCTAAGCGACACAAGTGGCCGACACAAACACCTGGCACATCTAGGAGTGGCACTGCAGTGTCAGGCAGGATGGCACTTCCAAAAAATTGTCCCCAAACAGCACATGATGCAAAGAAAAATGAAAGAAAAAAGAGGTGCAAGATGGAATTGTCCTTGGGCCCTCCCACCCACCCTTATGTTGTATAAACAGGACATGTACACTTTAACGAACCCAGCATCCTCTAGGACGTATGAGAAAAAATATTCTTCATTACTGGCAAACTAAAAGTCCCAGCTAGCCCTGTCATGCTCAGTTTTTAGTAGTGATGTGCACCGGACATTTTTCGGGTTTTGTGTTTTGGTTTTGGATTCGGTTCCGCGGCCGTGTTTTGGATTCGGACGCGTTTTGGAAAAACCTCACCGAAATTTTTTTGTCGGATTCGGGTGTGTTTTGGATTCGGGTGTTTTTTTCAAAAAACCCTAAAAAACAGCTTAAATCATAGAATTTGGGGGTCATTTTGATCCCATAGTATTATTAACCTCAATTACCATAATTTCCACTCATTTCCAGTCTATTCTGAACACCTCACACCTCACAATATTATTTTTAGTCCTACAATTTGCACCGAGGTCGCTGGATGGCTAAGCTAAGCGACACAAGTGGCCGACACAAACACCTGGCCCATCTAGGAGTGGCACTGCAGTGTCAATCAAGACAGGATGACACTTCAAAAAAATTGTCCCCAAACAGCACATGATGCAAAGAAAAAAAGAGGCGCACCAAGGTGGCTGTTTGACTAAGCTAAGCGACACAAGTGGCCGACACAAACACCTGGCCCATCTAGGAGTGGCACTGCAGTGTCAATCAAGACAGGATGGCACTTCCAAAAAATTGTCCCCAAACAGCACATGATGCAAAGAAAAAAAGAGGCGCACCAAGGTGGCTGGATGGCTAAGCTAAGCGACACAAGTGGCCGACACAAACACCTGGCCCATCTAGGAGTGGCACTGCAGTGTCAGGCAGGATGGCACTTCAAAAAAATTGTCCCCAAACAGCACATGATGCAAAGAAAAATTAAAGAAAAAAGAGGTGCAAGATGGAATTGTCCTTAGGCCCTCCCACCCTCCCTTATGTTGTATAAACAGGACATGCACACTTTAACGAACCCATCATTTCAGCGACAGGGTCTGCCACACGACTGTGACTGAAATGACTGGTTGGTTTGGGCCCCCACCAAAAAAGAAGCAATCAATCTCTCCTTGCACAAACTGGCTCTACAGAGGCAAGATGTCCACCTCATCATCATCCTCCGATTCCTCACCCCTTTCACTGTGTACATCCCCCTCCTCACAGATTATTAATTCGTCCCAACTGGAATTCACCATCTCAGGTCCCCGTGTACTTTCTGGAGGCAATTGCTGCTGGTGAATGTCTCCACGGAGGAATTGATTATAATTCATTTTGATGAACATCATCTTCTCCACATTTTCTGGAAGTAACCTCGTACGCCGATTGCTGACAAGGTGAGCGGCTGCACTAAACACTCTTTCGGAGTACACACTGGAGGGAGGGCAACTTAGGTAGAATAAAGCCAGTTTGTGCAAGGGCCTCCAAATTGCCTCTTTTTCCTGCCAGTATACTTTTTCCTGACGTGCCTACTTGGATGCGGTCACTCATATAATCCTCCACCATTCTTTCCATGGTGAGAGAATCATATGCAGTGACAGTAGACGACATGTCAGTAATCATTGGCAGGTCCTTCAGTCCGGACCAGATGTCAGCACTCGCTCCAGACTGCCCTGCATCACCGCCAGTGGGTGGGCTCGGAATTCTTAGCCTTTTCCTCGCACCCCCAGTTGCGGGAGAATGTGAAGGAGGAGATGTTGACGGGTCACGTTCCGCTTGACTTGACAATTTTCTCACCAGCAGGTCTTTGAACCTCTGCAGACTTGTGTCTGCCGGAAAGAGAGATACAATGTAGGTTTTAAATCTAGGATCGAACACGGTGGCCAAAATGTAGTGCTCTGATTTCAACAGATTGACCACCCGTGAATCCTGGTTAAGCGAATTAAGGGCTCCATCCACAAGTCCCACATGCCTAGCGGAATCGCTCTGTTTTAGCTCCTCCTTCAATGTCTCCAGCTTCTTCTGCAAAAGCCTGATGAGGGGAATGACCTGACTCAGGCTGGCAGTGTCTGAACTGACTTCACGTGTGGCAAGTTCAAAGGGTTGCAGAACCTTGCACAACGTTGAAATCATTCTCCACTGCACTTGAGTCACGTGCATTCCCCCTCCTTTGCCTATATCGTGGGCAGATGTATAGGACTGAATGGCCTTTTGCTGCTCCTCCATCCTCTGAAGCATATAGAGGGTTGAATTCCACCTCGTTACCACCTCTTGCTTCAGATGATTGCAGGGCAGGTTCAGGAGTGTTTGGTGGTGCTTCAGTCTTCTGTACGCGGTTCCTGAATGCCAAAAGTGGCCCGCAATTGTTCGGGCCACCGACAGCATCTCTTGCACGCCCCTGTCGTATTTTAAATAATTCTGCACCACCAAATTCAATGTATGTGCAAAACATGGGACGTGTTGGAATTTGCCCAGATGTAATGCACGCACAATATTGCTGGCGTTGTCCGATGTCACAAATCCCCTGGAGAGTCCAATTGGGGTAAGCCATTCTGCGATGATCTTCCTCAGTTCCCGTAAGAGGTTGTCAGCTGTGTGCCTCTTATGGAAAGCGGTGATACAAAGCGTAGCCTGCCTAGGAACGACTTGGCGTTTGCGAGATGCTGCTACTGGTGCCGCCGCTGCTGTTCTTGCTGCGGGAGGCAATACATCTACCCAGTGGGCTGTCACAGTCATATAGTCCTGAGTTTGCCCTGCTCCACTTGTCCACATTTCCGTGGTTAAGTGGACATTGGGTACAACTGCATTTTTTAGGACATTGGTGAGTCTTTTTCTGAGGTCTGTGTACATTTTCGGTATCGCCTGCCTAGAGAAATGGAACCTAGATGGTATTTGGTACCGGGGACACAGTACCTCAATCAAGTCTATAGTTGCCTCTGAATTAACGATGGATACCGGAACCACGTTTCTCACTGCCCAAGCTGCCAAGGCCTGAGTTATCTGCTTTGCAGAAGGATGACTGCTGTGATATTTCATCTTCCTCGCAAAGGACTGTTGGACAGTCAATTGCTTACTGGAAGTAGTACAAGTGGTCTTCCGACTTCCACTCTTGGATGACATTCGACTCCCAGCAGCAACAACAGCAGCGCCAGCAGCAGTAGGTGTTACACTCAAGGATGCATCGGAGGAATCCCAGGCAGGAGAGGACTCGTCAGACTTGACAGTGACATGGCCTGCAGGACTATTGGCTTTCCTGGGTAAGGAGGAAATTGACACTGAGGGAGTTGGTGGTGTGGTTTGCAGGAGCTTGGTTACAAGAGGAAGGGATTTAATGGTCAGTGGACTGCTTCCGCTGTCACCCAAAGTTTTTGAACTTGTCACTGACTTATGATGAATGCGCTGCAGGTGACGTATAAGGGAGGATGTTCCGAGGTGGTTAACGTCCATACCCCTACTTATTACAGCTTGACAAAGGCAACACACGGCTTGACACCTGTTGTCCGCATTTGTGTTGAAATAATTCCACACCGAAGAGCTGATTTTCTTTTATATTTTGACCAGGCATGTCAATGGCCATATTCATCCCACGGACAACAGGTGTCTCCCCGGGTGCCTGACTTAAACAAACCACCTCACCATCAGAATCCTCCTTGTCAATTTCCTCCCCAGCGCCAGCAACACCCATATCCTCTTCCTGGTGTACTTCAACAGTGACATCTGCAATTTGACTATCAGGAACTGAACTGCGGGTGCTCCTTCCAGCACTTGCAGGGGGCGTGCAAATGGTGGAAGGCGCAAGCTCTTCCCGTCCAGTGTTGGGAAGGTCAGGCATCATAACCGACACAATTGGACTCTCCTTGGGGATTTGTGATTTCGAAGAACGCACAGTTCTTTGCTGTGCTTTTGCCAGCTTAAGTCTTTTCTTTTTTCTAGCGGGAGGATGAGTGCTTCCATCCTCATGTGAAGCTGAACCACTAGCCATGAACATAGGCCAGGGCCTCAGCCGTTCCTTGCCACTCCGTGTCGTAAATGGCATATTGGCAAGTTTACGCTTCTCCTCAGATGCTTTTAATTTTGATTTTTGGGTCATTTTACTGAACTTTTGTGTTTTGGATTTTACATGCTCTCTACTATGACATTGGGCATCGGCCTTGGCAGACGACGTTGATGGCATTTCATCGTCTCGGCCATGACTAGTGGCAGCAGCTTCAGCACGAGGTGGAAGTGGATCTTGATCTTTCCCTATTTTAACCTCCACATTTTTGTTCTCCATTTTTTAATGTGTGGAATTATATGCCAGTATCAATAGCAATAGCCTACTACTATATTTACTGCGCACAACTGAAATGCACCACAGGTATGGATGGATAGTATACTTGACGACACAGAGGTAGGTACAGCAGTGGCCTACCGTACTGCTATATATAGTATACTGGTGGTCACTGTGTCAGCAATCTGCTAAACTAAAATGCACCACAGGTATAGAATGTAGATGGATAGTATACTTAATGGATGACGACACAGAGGTAGGTACAGCAGTGGCCTACCGTACTGCTATATATAGTATACTGGTGGTCACTGTGTCAGCAAACTGCAAAACTAAAATGCACCACAGGTATAGAATGTAGATGGATAGTATACTTAATGGATGACGACACAGAGGTAGGTACAGCAGTGGCCTACCGTACTGCTATATATAGTATACTGGTGGTCACTGTGTCAGCAAACTGCAAAACTAAAATGCACCACAGGTATAGAATGTAGATGGATAGTATACTTAATGGATGACGACACAGAGGTAGGTACAGCAGTGGCCTACCGTACTGCTATATATAGTATACTGGTGGTCACTGTGTCAGCAAACTGCAAAACTAAAATGCACCACAGGTATAGAATGTAGATGGATAGTATACTTAATGGATGATGACACAGAGGTAGGTACAGCAGTGGCCTACCGTACTGCTATATATAGTATACTGGTGGTCACTGTGTCAGCAAACTGCAAAACTAAAATGCACCACAGGTATAGAATGTAGATGGATAGTATACTTAATGGATGACGACACAGAGGTAGGTACAGCAGTGGCCTACCGTACTGCTATATATAGTATACTGGTGGTCACTGTGTCAGCAAACTGCAAAACTAAAATGCACCACAGGTATAGACTGTAGATGGATAGTATACTTAATGGATGACGACACAGAGGTAGGTACAGCAGTGGCCTACCGTACTGCTATATATAGTATACTGGTGGTCACTGTGTCAGCAAACTGCAAAACTAAAATGCACCACAGGTATAGAATGTAGATGGATAGTATACTTAATGGATGACGACACAGAGGTAGGTACAGCAGTGGCCTACCGTACTGCTATATATAGTATACTGGTGGTCACTGTATCAGCAAACTGCTAAACTAAAATGCACCACAGGTATAGAATGTAGATGGATAGTATACTTAATGGATGACGACACAGAGGTAGGTACAGCAGTGGCCTACCGTACTGCTATATATAGTATACTGGTGGTCACTGTGTCAGCAAACTGCAAAACTAAAATGCACCACAGGTATAGAATGTAGATGGATAGTATACTTAATGGATGATGACACAGAGGTAGGTACAGCAGTGGCCTACCGTACTGCTATATATAGTATACTGGTGGTCACTGTGTCAGCAAACTGCTAAACTAAAATGCACCACAGGTATAGAATGTAGATGGATAGTATACTTAATGGATGACAACACAGAGGTAGGTACAGCAGTGCACTCTGCACTGTACTCCTCCTATATAATATTAATTATACTGGTGGTCTCCAGTCCCCACAATAAAGCAGCACACTGAGCACAGATATGGAGTGTTTTTCAGGCAAACAACGTATACTGGTGGTCACTGTCAGCAAAACTCTGCACTGTACTCCTGCTATATAATACAGCTGCTCCCCAGTCCCCACAATTAAGCAGTGTGAGCACTCAGCACAGATATATTATGCAGCACACTGAGCACAGATATGGTATGGAGCGTTTTTTTCAGTCCTCTCCACAATTAAGCAATAAAGCAAACAACTTCAACAATAAACGGAGAGGACGCCAGCCACGTCCTCTCCCTATCATCTCCAATGCACGAGTGAAAATGGCGGCGACGCGCGGCTGCTTTTATAGAATCCGAATCTCGCGAGAATCCGACAGCGGGATGATGACGTTCGGGCGCGCTCGGGTTAGCCGAGCAAGGCGGGAAGGTTCGAACCTGCCTCGGACCCGTGTAAAAAGGGTGAAGTTCGGGGGGGTTCGGTTTCCGAGAAACCGAACCCGCTCATCTCTAGTTTTTAGGACAGTCAGGGCATATTGGCATTTGTAGTACGATAAGTACTGATTCATAGGCAAAGACCCCCAATGTAGGTACATTACTTAGCAAAATCAGATACCACAGTAGACAAAGCCAGGGCCAGATTAACAATGGGACGGATGGAACTGCAGCTCCAGGCTCTCTATCAAAATAGGCCCAGAGCATCAGCTGTGCTGCTGTAGACAGGAAAAAATTTTTCCTGCTACAGCAGCCATCTGACCAAGGTCACACCCACTGAAACCCCTGCGGCCAAACCCCCTTGCCGATCATTCCCTGCACCAGACCAGTCAGTGAGGACTCTGAAATGGACTTCACTCTCTGGTGTATATTAACTAAAGTGCAGGTTTTTAGAAGTGGAGATGTTGCCCACAACAACCAATCAGATTCTACTTATCATTTATCTAGCATCTTCTAGAAGATAATAGCTAGAAACTGATTGGTTGTTATGGCCAACAACTCCACTTCTAAAAGCATTTATACCCCCCTGTGTTTTAGAATTTAATTAATATACAGACGTTCATTGTGGCTACATCTGCGCCTAAACGCGTCCCCGCGATTGCAGGGTGCATTCGCGGCTGGGGTACGCACGTGTCATAGACCCGCATGCACCCCATTCGCATGAATGAAAGCGTCTTTGTGTGCTGCCTCGGCGCGGCTAGGCACTGGATTGCCTAGCCTCGCCAGCAGTGCACTTTTGCGATGCGAGAGTGGCTACATCTGTATGTTTAGGTGGTGTCATAGCCAGGGCCGGCGCTACCACTAGGCAGCTTTAGGCAACTGCCTAGAGCACCGGCCGCTGGAGGGCGGCACTTAGTAGCACAACTAGGAGTGAACGGCCTCCACTTTCCCCCGCAACCCACGGCACCGTTTATTTTTTTGTAAATATAGTTCTGTGGGTTCCGGAGTGCAGCATCAGGCAGGCAGCAGGCGCCCGCCCCACGACAGAAGCAGCCGCCCACCTCGCACAATCTGCAGCGCACTGTGCACTCGGAGCCGGCGGCAGCACCAGGAACAGTGCCTCCCCGCCAGCAGCAGCCGGCCGCCCGCCCACCCCTCACCAGCTGCTGTGCACTATGGAGCCGCCGGCAGCAACAGCAGCAGTGAGCCGGAAGATGGTGGCAGCAGCTGGGAACAGTACAGCTTCCTGGCCAGCGGTCAGATGTCGCTCCCTTGGTGCTATGGTGGGGCACCCGGAGTAGTGGCTGCCTGGAGTCACACCCCGGGGAAGTGGTAGTTGCTAAAGTGTGCACTGAAGGGGGGAGGGGGGTTGGATTTATGTACAGTATGTATGGAGACATTATGTGTATATAGATGTATGGAGACAGTGTATATATGTGTGTATGTATGGAGGCTATGTATGTATGTATATATGTATGTACATATGGAGACAGTGTATGGATGTATGTATGGAGGCAGTGTACGTATGTATGTATGTATGTATGTATGTATGTACATATCTAGGCAGTGTATGGACGTATTGTATATATGTAAGGAGACAGTGTATGGATGTACTGTACATGTGTATGGAGGCAGTGTATGGATGTATATGTGTGTATGTATGGAGGCAGGGTTTGGATGTATATATGTATGTATGTATGTATGGAGGCTGTGTATGGATGTATAGAGGCAGTGTATGTTTATATATGTATGGAGGCAGTGTATGGATGTTCCGCCCCCTCCTCCCCTCCCCCGGCGGCCATCTGACAGACGGGATCTCGGCTTCAGTATGGTGACCGGTGGTCTCCCAACCGCCGGTCACACGATACCAACCCTGTGTGTATGTATGGAGGCAGTGTATGTATGTATGTATGTATGAGAGGCAGTGTATGTATTAGAGAGGCAGTGTATGTATGTATGTATGTATGTATGTATGTATGAGAGAAGCAGTGTATGTATATATGTATGTATGTATGTATGTATGAGGGAGGCAGTGTATGTATGTATGTATGTATGAGAGAGGCAGTGTATGTATGTATGTATGTATGAGAGAGGCAGTGTATGTATGAGAGAGGCAGTGAATATGTATGTATGTATGTATGAGAGAGGCAGTGTATGTATGAGAGAGGCAGTGAATATGTATGTATGTATGTATGAGAGAGGCAGTGTATGTATGCATACCTCCCAACTTTCTTTACTTGTGGAGCGGGACATTCGCGCAGTGCGCGCTCCCGAAAAGGGAGTGTGGCCTATGAAAAGGGGCGTGCCTTCGCGGGAGGACCCGCGATCGCGAGCCACGCCCCCGTTTTCGTCACTGAGGGGGCATGCCCAGCGCTCTGTAAGCCGCTGGCATGCTCCCTCTCCCTCTGACTCCACTTAATAGACGCTGTGCGCATGCGCACAGCGTCTATTCACCGCTGCTCTGCTAAGCAGAGCAGCGATTGACAGAGCCTCCCAACTGACCCCCCCACCGCTGGACACTGTGGCCCACGGGTGGGACAGCGGGACAGTCCCCAAAAAACGGGACTGTCCCGCGAAAATCGGGACAGTTGGGAGGTATGTGTATGTATGTATGTATATATGTATAAGAGACAGAATAAAATAGAAAGAGAGATGTGTGTGTGTGTGTGGCAGAAATAAAGGGAGATAATATATATGTAAAAGAGCGAGAATGAGAAAGACAGAGAAAAAGTAGAGAGTTGTGAAGGAATGAGAGAGTATGAATGTATATATGAGAGAGGCAGTGTATGGATATGAATGTATGAGAGATGAATGAAATAGAAAGAGATAGGCAGCTGGGTAGGGTGCCAGGATCTGGGAAGGTGGTGCCACTGATACCCCTTTCACACGGCCCAAAATTTCCTGGGTTATTGCCCATGAACGTGCACCAACCCGGGAAATTTCTCGGTGTGAAAGGGTACAGGGTCAAAATCCCGGGATTCCTGCCCCGGCATTTCAACCCTGCAATCGACCAGGGTGGGTCCCGGGATCCTCCCGGGTACCTGGTCTGTGTGAACGGGAGCCGGGTCAATGCGCCTCGGCTCCTGTTCACTTTCTATGTAGCAGGCGGCGCTTGTAGATCATGTGATCTCTTGCGCCGCCCCTGCCGCGTCACCGCTGACGTCAGCAACCCGGCAATATGCCGGGCTACTGACTGCGGTATGCAAGGGGTCTTACCCGGGAATGTCCCTGCATAATCCAGGGACCGTATTCCCGGGTAAGACCCCTGCATATCTGGTGTGAAAGGGGTAATCATTAATTAATGATAATCTTTGAGAGATAATGCAGTCAGATGGCTGGGAAATGTATAAGATGCCACCTATGAACTTTCACCTTAGTGACTGGGAAAGTGAGTAACTGATGATGTTGGGGGGCAGTAGGCAGAGATTTTGCCTAGGGTGCCAAGAAACCTTGCACCGGCCCTGGTCATAGCGCTTGCAAAGTCTGTGTCATTGGAACCCTTACCACAGCCCAAAGTTATCACATTACTCCTGAGGTGTCAGCAATCCATATGCGCTTCACACCAATATTTTATGCAATTCAGAATATGAGTTTAAAATCTTCTGCGTGTCACACAATTAATATAGTTTTTTAATTTATGTGGGGGGGGTTTTCAGTCAGATATTTCGTTATTGCATGAGACTGGAATCTTATTTTATATTTTTCCCACAGCTCACTTAAAATTATTGTAAAGGAGAAAAGTAGATAAAGAAATGACAGAGTTAGACCATATTCCTCATTCTGCAGGCGGAATCCTGTTAGCGGCTTCTTATATTACGCTTATTGGGCGGGATGTACTAATGTACATCGCCGCCCATCGCCGCCCTGCGCTACGATGCTGATCGCATATGTACTTACATATGCGATCAGCATTGCGGAGGACAGCTCTTCCGATAAGAGCTGTCCTCCGCGATGCACAGCAGCAGCCTGACTTCCGGGATTCGGCCCCAGGAGTCAATCTGCGCATGCGCAGGGTGATGGGGGTGGCCGAAAGGCATGCTGGGAGGGATCCGATCGGATCACTCACACAGCGCCGCGGAGAGAAGCCCAAAGGCTTCTATGGACTATCGCCAGCTAAAGCTGGGCGAACCCCTCCACGGCGCTGACCTGCCGGCCGGGGGATGGTACATCAGGAAAATGCGGTAAACAGGGGTTTACCACATTTTCTGCTTAGTACATCCCGTCCATTGTGTCTTGTTTTTATGTATTGCTAATCGCACATTTTAACCTATGTAGTATGCCCAAGATGGCTGCCTCACCTGGTACTCTCTTCCGTAGACTGAACAATGCTTAGTTCTGATGATTTAGCAAGAATCTCTCCTACTTCCTTTGTGGGTAGGACTAATAATCCTTAGATTTGATGACTCAAAATGGGTGTCGTACCTTTGTATTATATTCATAGTTTCTGTAAAGGGCAGGGTCGGACTGGCCCATAGGGGAACAGGGGAAACCACCAGTGGGCCCTACTGCCTGTGGGCCCTCCTCCTCCTCTAGGGATCAAGTTCCAGACTATCCTAGTGCACTGGATTTATGCATTATACATATGTTACATTATACTTCACAATAATGTGGTTTATGATATATTTACCAAGGGGCATGTAATGGTTAGCCAAACCTCTGTGGTGGCTGGCCACACCCCCACTGGAACCTGGCTACACCTTTAAGCATGGGCCCCTACAGCAGCATCCCCCCGGTGGGCCCTTCATGCCCCAGTCCGACACTGGTAAAGGGTCTTGAGTCCAACTGGAGAAAGCGCTAAATAATTTCTTCTTCTTCTTCTTCTGCTTCTCTTCTTCTTCTTCTTCTTCTTCTTCTTCTTCGTATTCTTCGTATTCTTCTTCTTCGTATTCTTCTTCTTATTCGTATTCTTCTTCTTATTCTTCTTCTTCTTCTTCGTATTCTTCTTCTTCTTCTTCTTCTTCTTCTTCTTCGTCTTCTTCTTCTTCTTCTTCTTCGTATTCTTCTTCTTCTTCGTATTCTTCTTCTTCTTCTTCTTCTTCTTCGTATTCTTCTTCTTCTTCGTATTCTTCTTCTTCTTTGTATTCTTCGTATTCTTCTTCGTATTCTTCTTCTTCGTATTCTTCTTCTTATTCGTATTCTTCTTCGTATTATTCTTCTTCTTCTTCGTATTCTTCTTCTTCTTCGTATTCTTCGTATTCTTCTTCTTCGTATTCTTCTTCTTCTTCGTATTCTTCATCTTCGTATTCTTCTTCTTCTTCTTCTTCTTCGTATTCTTCTTCTTCTTCATATTCTTCTTCTTCTTCTTCTTCGTATTCTTCTTCGTATTCTTCTTCGTATTCTTCGTATTCTTCTTCTTCTTCTTCGTATTCTTCTTCTTCGTATTCTTCGTATTCTTCGTATTCTTCTTCTTCTTCGTATTCTTCTTCGTATTCTTCTTCGTATTCTTCTTCGTATTCTTCTTCGTATTCTTCGTATTCTTCTTCTTCTTCTTCTTCGTATTCTTCTTCTTCTTCGTATTCTTCGTATTATTCTTCTTCGTATTCTTCTTCTTCTTCGTATTCTTCTTCGTATTCTTCTTCTTCGTATTCTTCGTATTCTTCTTCTTCTTCTTATTATTATTCGTATTCTTCTTCTTCTTCTTCTTCTTCTTCTTCTTCTTCGTATTCTTCTTCTTCTTCTTCTTCGTATTCTTCTTCTTCTTCTTCTTCGTATTCTTCTTCTTCTTCTTCGTATATTCTTCTTCTTCGTATTCTTCTTCGTATTCTTCTTCTATTTCGTATTCTTCTTCTTCTTCGTATTCTTCTTCTTCGTATTCTTCTTCTTCGTATTCTTCTTCTTCGTATTCTTCTTCTTCGTATTCTTCTTCTTCTTCGTATTCTTCTTCGTATTCTTCTTCGTATTCTTCTTCGTATTCTTGTTCTTCGTATTCTTCTTCTTCGTATTCTTCTTCGTATTCTTCTTCTTCTTCGTATTCTTCTTCGTATTCTTCTTCTTCTTCGTCTTCTTCTTCGTATTCTTCTTCGTATTCTTCTTCTTCTTCGTATTCTTCTTCGTATTCTTCTTCTTCTTCGTATTCTTCGTATTCTTCTTCGTATTCTTCTTCGGATTCTTCTTCGGATTCTTCTTCGTATTATTATTACTTATAAGGAGTTTATCACCCATACATGATATTACTGACTAGCATTAATCTCTTACATACAAATATAATGGATCCCTACCAATTCTTGACCACATATTACTCAGAGGCATCGATCCATTCTCCTAATTTCTCCATAAACCCATGTCATTTGTATTGTCATCTCTGTCGTCAGGTTGGAAGCCTGCAGATGTCACATCTTTTCTTATACTTTATCTAAGCTGAGCACTCATCCTCTCAGCCTCCCGACCACCATATTACTTTCCATAACCAACTCTGCTCTCATTTACCTCACCAGGCCTCATTGCTGCCTCTTCACCTTTGAGAGCATTTATTAATGAAAATAAAGACAAGTTCAAGCAAAATATATTTAACAAATAAATTCAAGCTTTTATTTTGAGTATAATTTAACTTTTTTTTTCACTCTGCATTATAAAATAGGGAATTCTGGAACAAGATAGGTCCAGAATTCTTACAAACGTGTCCTGTAAGACAAACAAGATGAAGGAAGATTCATGGCTCATGACGAATCATCCTTCAGCTCTCGGGAGAGGAACAACCCCCTGTGGTGGAAACCTCTGGAGACCCATGGCTGATGAACTGCCCGTCCCTCTAGGCATTAAGAGACTAGGCAGAGTTTGCCCTGACCACCCACCCAGTAACCTTACATAAACCAGTCATCCCTTCTGTCTCCCCAAATTAGCATTTTTACCTTTTTCCTGGCTGGTGAAGTACACAACTGTATGCCGATGGCACTCGCGTGTCCATGGTGAGAGAGACAGAAAAAATAGAGAGAGAGAGATGGCGGAAGTGGGTACGGGAGAGAGAAAGAGACAATATAGGGAGATTGAGAGGGGAAGTGGGTAGGGTATGTATAAACAAATGAGAAAGAGAGAGGGGATATGGGTAGGGGAGAGAGGCAAGATATGGAAAGAGAGGTGAGAAGTGGGTAGGGAGAGAGAGAGGGAGACAAGATAGGTAAAGAGAGAAAGGGGGAAGTGAGGGAAAGGGGGAAGTATGATACAGTTGTAATGACAGTATCAGATAAAAATAAAACAAATGGCTAAAGCACAATAAACATCTCTCACACCTCTACACATTAATAAAACTGGAACAGTCCGCATACTGGGAATAATGGGACCTAATAGTGCCACCTAGAACTTGCAAAACATCTCCAAACACTCTCCAAACAGATGTCTCAGACAAGGGACATATTAGTGCCATCCAGACACGCCCTCCTATCGTCTCCAAACAGATGTCCCAGATGCAGCCCTAGTGGATGCTGGTGGCTGCTGAGTATTGTACTGTACCAGTAGGTGTGACATTTTGGTTTTATCCAATACTCATAGGGAAAGAAAGAGGTAAGTGGATAGGAGAGAGAAGGGGGTGGGTGGGTAGGGGAGAGAGAGATAAGATAGGGGATAGAGAAAGGGGTGGTGGGTAGTGGAGAAAGAGAAGAGCAAGTGAGGGGAAAGTGGGTAGCGGAGAGAAAGAGAGTCAAGATAGGGAGTGAGAGGGGAAGTAGGGTAGGGGAGAGAGGGAGAGAGAAAGAGAGAGAAAGAGGAAGAAAAAGAAGAATAAACATTAGCATCCCCTTAGTACTTAGGGCTCTATTTAAGAAAGAGTCATAAAGAGTCATAACCCCTTTAACACTAATTTCTGGTGCTATAAGAGGTTGTAATGATAGTATCAGTTAAAGATTAATGTAATGGCTAAAGCACAATATAAATCTCTCACACCACTGCACATTAATAAAACCGGAACAGTCTGCATACTGGGACTTAGGAGACAAGAGCATAATGGGACATAATAGTGGCATCCAGAGCTCGCAAACATTTCCAAACAGATGTCTCAGATAAGGGACATATTAGTGCCATCCAGACACGCCCTCCTAACATCTCCAAAGAGATTCCTAGATTCAGCCCTACTGGCTGCTGAATACGGTACTGTCCCAGCAGGTGCGACATTTTGTTTTTATCCAATACTGATAGGGAGAGAAAGAGGGAAGTGAATAGAGGAGAGAAGGAGGGGTCAGGGTAGGAGAGAGAGAGAGAGACACAAGATAGGGCACGAGAGAGAGGGGGGATGTGGGGAGTAGAGAAAGAGATGAGCAAAGAGGGGATAGTGGGTAGCGGAGATAAAGAGAGTCAAGATAGGGAGAGAAAGGGGAAGTGGGTAGGGGAGAGAGAAACACACACAAGATAGGGAGAGATAGAGGGGAAGTGAGTAGGAGAGAGAGAGACAAGATAGGGAGAGAGGGGAAGTGGGTAGCGTAGAGAGAGACAAGATAGGGAGATAGGGACAGGGATGTGGGTAGGGGAGAGGGGGGGAGAGTAGGGGAGAGAGGGAAGACAGAGAGAGGGAAAGAGGGAGGAAAAGAAGAATAAACACTAGTGCCCCCTTAGTATTTAGGGCTCCATTTAAGAAAGAGTTATAACCCCTTTAGCATTCATTTCTGATGCTAAAAGGGGTTGTAATGACAGATTCAGATAAAAATAAAAGTAATGGCTAAAGCACAATATACATCTCTCACATCTCTGCACATTAATAAAACTGGAACAGTCCGCATACTGGGACTTAGGAGACAGAGCATAATAGGACATAATAGTGCCATCCAGACTCGCAACACATCTCCAAACAGATGTCCCAGGTAAGGAAAATATTAGTGCAATCCAAACACGCCCTCCTAACATCTCCAAACAGATGTCCCAGATGCAACGCTAGTGGCTGCTGAGTATGATACAGTCCCAGTAGGTGTGACATTTTGTTTTTATCCAATACTGATAGGGAGAGAGAGAAGAGAAAGTGAATAGGGGAGGGGGTGTAGTGTGTATACTGTATGTGTGTGCACTGTGTGTATACTGTATGTGTGTGTACCGTGTGTATACTGTATGTGTGTGTACCGTGTGTGTGTATGTGTACTGTTTATGTATACAGTATGTGTTTGTACTGTATGTGTACTGTATGTGTACTGTATGTGCGGAGTGTGTATACTGTATGTGTGCATGCGGTGTGTGTGTATTCTGTATGTGGTGTGTACTGCATGTGTATGGGTACTGTATGTCTGTGTACTGTGTGTGTGTGTACTGTATGTGTGTTTACTGTATGTGTGGTGTGTGTACTGTGTGTATACTGTATGTGTGTGTACTGTGTATGTATACAGTATGTGTGTGTACTGTATGTGTGGTGTGTGTGCTGAATGTGTGTATACTATATGCGTGTGTAGTGTGCATATATGTGGGGGTGATACTTACTGGATACATTTACATGCAGGTCTATGTAGTTTGGAGGTTGCGGTGTATCAATTTGTTTAGTATTGTTACACACGCTATATGTTGCAGCCGCTTCTATGTTTCTATTTACTCTATGACCTTATGTTATTTATATATATCTTATGGCCTTTTCCATTAGATAGTGCTATCATGATTTTAATATACATGTGTATATGGATTTACATTTAGCCACATTATGTAATACATGATATTAGTTTTCTCATAACTTAATCGCTGGTTAAACCGCACACTATTTACCCTTAATGGCTTAAAGCCTCAGGATTATTTTTATCTTTGCATCTGTACAGTTTGATATTCCCTTCTCTGCATATTCAGTCTCATCTTGTGACCGCGGAGGGCACCAAGGCAACATCTACTTGACTACTGAGTGCCAGCTACTACTTGGATATATATATATATATATATATATATATATATATACAAGTACAAAAAGTCCCGGCACTCCTCTTATAAAGATTGAACGCTGCGGTGCCCTCCCAGAGGTATTGCTCCTCAGTGCATATTGTGAAAACAAGGGCGGCACTCACGCAGGCTTTTGCTGATGTAGATAAGTCAGTTTAATAGTCCGACATGTTTCGGGGACTAGCCCCGTCCTCAGGGCCTTAACGGGTTAATGCATTATAATGTTTAATGCACGATAAGTCTTTGGTCTTAAGGTGTTGCTGGCTGCTACGTTTTATCTGATATATTTCTTTATGTAGGTGTTTTGATTTTAATGTTTTTTGTCACTGTGAACTGTGTTTATTTAAGCAGAGTTCATTTATATGTTTTATATATGCATCAGACAGGCACTACATTGCCTGATCTGTCTTAATAATGCACGACTGTTATTTAATGTATTTTGTATTGACAGCACGCACAATGACAACGGCCTCCCCCGCCCCCTGCATGACGGCACTGGGAGCTCGCGTCACGGATCGGGATCACCTGACCGGAAGCGCTGAGTCCGGAAGCCGGGCAGCGGCGTGGAGAGGACGGCTGGAAGCGCGCCTGGTAAGTGTATTTAAATGTGTATTTCTTGTACCCCGAAACGTTGATAAAGTCTCACTTGACAGATTTCATCGGTTTACCACAGTCTCCAGAGTGCCGCCTCTTCCTTTTGTTGCAATATATATATATATATATATATATATATATATATATATATATATATATACACAACTCCAAACGTGGAAAGAAGGCACTCCAGAGGCACAATCAATAGAAAAAGCTGTATTGGAAAGTGACGTTTCGGGGATAACCCCTTCCTAAAGACATGGTTATGTCTTGAGGAAGGGGTTATCCCCGAAACGTCACTTTCCAATACAGCTTTTTCTATTGATTGTGCCTCTGGAGTGCCTTCTTTCCACGTTTGGAGTTGTATGTATGCATAGGACTACGGCACCGGGGCAAGCTGTCTGATTTGGAGTTGAGTGCCGGCTGAATTGTATTTATATATATATATATATATATATATATATATATTTATTTATATACTGTATATATGTTGTGGTGGTTGTATGTGTGTGCAAATGTGTGGTGGTGGTTGTGTGCATGTGTACGTTATGTGTGTGTGTGTGTGTGTGTGTGTGTGTGTGTGTGTTTATGTGGTTGTGTGGGGAGGTGAATGTGTTAGGCACTGGGTTCTTGAATGCCAAATAAGAAAATAATCAGAGACCCAAGGCGCAATCTCACTTATGTAGCTAATTGAGCAAGTGAAGGCCACTTAACCCTCATATAAATACAACAGACAGATAAAAAAAGCTCAAATAAAAGCGCTCAGTGTAGTTTCATATAACTGAAAAAATATTAATAATACTTAATGTCCATATGATTATACATGAAGTAGTCCAATCCCAAGATGATTCCTCCGGTTGTGGTGTGAGGACGATCAAATCTCCAACTCCATAGGACGTATCAAAATGATATGCAACAAAAGCAAAAATAACAAATCATGGTGTAATACGTCTTTAAATACTGAAAGCAAGCATGCAGCTAGAAAAACCAGGTTTTCAAAGGAGATGGATGGCGTACCCCACTCACAATAGATATAGCTAGTCTTCGCACATAAAGGTATCTTTCACTCCACCATATACTGTAAGTCAACCGTATAATACGATGTGTACCATTACTCACTCAGAGAAAGATGTTGATCCTCACGTAACGGTTTCTTTGTGTGTAGCTCCAAGGATATTGATAGAAATAGTGTTATAGATAAAAACACTTTATTACAAAATTAAAAATTTTTTACACAAGCAGGGGACCTTAACATAAAATGGCTCAGGGGCGGACAGTGAAACAGCTGGTATGGCTGCAGGCCGAAAACGGCACTAACCAGCTGCATGCTTGCTTTCAGTATTTAAAGACGTATTACACCATGATTTGTTATTTTTGCTTTTGTTGCATATCATATTGATACGTCCTATGGAGTTGGAGATTTGATCATCCTCACACCACAACCGGAGGAATCATCTTGGGATTGGACTACTTCATGTATAATCATATGGACATTAAGTATTATTAATATTTTTTCAGTTATATGAAACTACACTGAGCGCTTTTATTTGAGCTTTTTTTATCTGACTGGGTTGTTGAAATTTATTAATGAATGGGTAATGAGTTCTAGGTGGGGGTAGTTAACGGGTGCTGCTGTGTGTGTAGTAACAGGTCCTGCTGTAAGTGTAGTAACGGGTGCTGCTGTGTATGTAGTAACTGGTCCTGCTGTGAGTGTAGTAACGGGTGCTGCTCTGTGTGTAGTAACAGGTCCTGCTGTGAGTGTAGTAATGGGTGCTGCGGTGTGTGTAGTAAGGGATGCTGCTGTGTGAGAATGTAGTAATGAGTGCTGCGGTGTGTGTAGTAACATATCCTGCTGTGAGTGTAGTAACGGGTGCTGCTGTGTGTGTAGTAACAGGTCCTGCTGTGAGTGTAGTAACGGGTGCTGCTGTGTGTGTAGTAACAGGTCCTGCTGTGAGTGTAGTAACAGGTCCTGCTGTGAGTGTAGTAACGGGTGCTGCGGTGTGTGTAGTAAGGGATGCTGCTGTGTGAGAATGTAGTAATGAGTGCTGCGGTGTGTGTAGTAACATATCCTGCTGTGAGTGTAGTAACGGGTGCTGCTGTGTGTGTAGTAACAGGTCCTGCTATGAGTGTAGTAACAGGTGCTGCTGTGTGTGTAGTAACAGGTCCTGCTATGAGTGTAGTAACAGGTGCTGCGGTGTGTGTAGTAACATATCCTGCTGTGAGTGTAGTAACGGGTGCTGCTGTGTGTGTAGTAACAGGTCCTGCTGTGAGTGTAGTAACGGGTGCTGCTGTGTGTGTAGTAACAGGTCCTGCTGTGAGTGTAGTAACAGGTCCTGCTGTGAGTGTAGTAACGGGTGCTGCGGTGTGTGTAGTAAGGGATGCTGCTGTGTGAGAATGTAGTAATGAGTGCTGCGGTGTGTGTAGTAACATATCCTGCTGTGAGTGTAGTAACGGGTGCTGCTGTGTGTGTAGTAACAGGTCCTGCTGTGAGTGTAGTAACGGGTGCTGCTGTGTGTGTAGTAACAGGTCCTGCTATGAGTGTAGTAACAGGTGCTGCGGTGTGTGTTGTAAGGGATGCTGCTGTGTGAGTGTAGTAATGGGTGCTGTGTGTGTAGTAAGCTGCTGCATGTGAGGGTAGTAAGGGGTTCTGCGGTGTGTGTAGTAAAGGGTGCTGCTATGTGAGTGTGGTAACGGGTGCTGTGTGTGTGTAGTAAGGGCTTCTGCAGTATGTGCAGTAATGGATGCTGCTGTGTGTGGGGAGCTTTATAGGAGCTGATAGGGTGGGTGAATGTGCTAATGGCTACTGTGCGAAGGGATTCATAATGAATTGGGGAGAGATGAGTTAAAGGATGCACAGAGGGCAATTAAGGTGATTGAAGGAAGGCAGTTACCACAGCCCATTGACGCAGACAACTCTCCCACACCACTGGTCATGCACCCACATCATTAGTCACACCCCAAGCAGCAGCGCATAATAGGCACTTTTGGAAATTTCAGCTCCAGGCCCATTTGGAACTTAATCTGGCACTGGGTGTAGGTGAGAGACAGAGAGAGAGACAAGATGGGGAAAGAGAGAGGGAATGTGGATAGTGGACAAAGAGATGAGAGAAAGAGGGGGAAGTGGGTAGTAATTGAAAGAAAGATTGAGACAACAGGAAGAGAGAGGGAAAGTGGGTAGGGGAGAGAGAAACAAGATAGGGAGAGAGAGACAGGGATTTGGATAGGGGAGATGGGGGGAGGTAGAGGAGAGAGAGATACAAGATAGTGGGAGAGAGAGGGGATGTGGGTAGTAAAGAAAGAGATGAGAGAAAGAGAGACAAGATAGGGAGATAGAGGGGAAGTGGGTAGGGGAGAGAGAGAGAGACAATAGGGTAGACAGAGGGCAAGTGGATAGGGCAGAGAGAAAGAGAGGGGAAAGTCGGTAGGGGACAGAGTGATAGAGACAAGATAGGAAGAGAGAGGGGAAGTGGCATTCAGATGTCCCAGAGGCAACCCTAGTGGCAGCTGAGTACGGTACTGTCCCAGTAGGTGTGACATTTTGTTTGTATCCAATACTGCTAGAAAGAGAGAGCGAGGAGGGGGGGGGGAGTAAATAGGAAAGGGGGGGTAGTGGGAAGAGAGTGTGAGAGAGACAAGATAGGGAGAGAGAGAGAGAGAGAGAGAGAGGGGGGAAGTGGGTAGTGGGGAAAGAGAGAGAGAGAGAG
This sequence comes from Pseudophryne corroboree, assembly GCF_028390025.1. Taxonomy (NCBI): domain Eukaryota; kingdom Metazoa; phylum Chordata; class Amphibia; order Anura; family Myobatrachidae; genus Pseudophryne; species Pseudophryne corroboree. The sequence goes on from NC_086452.1 coordinate 88,442,812, forward strand.
AGAGAGAGAGAGAGGGAAAAGTGAGTAGAGGATAGAGAGAGATAAGATAGGGAGAGAGAGAGAGGGGAAGTGGGTAGTTGGGAGAGAGAGAGAGAGAGAGAGAGAGAGAGAGAGGGGGGGAAAGTGGGTAGAGGATAGAGAGAGATAAGATTGGGAGAGAGAGAGAGGGGAAGTGGGTAGAGGAGAGAGAGAGAGAGAGAGAGAGAGAGAGGGAAAAGTGGGTAGAGGATAGAGAGAGATAAGATTGGGAGAGAGAGAGAGAGGGGGGAAGTGGGTATGCGAGAGAGAAACAAGATGGGGAGAAAGAGACAGGGATGTGGGTGGAGGGAAGAGGAAGAGACATAGGATAGGTATAATGAGAGGGGAAGTGTGTAGAGGAGAGTAACAAGATAGGGACTGAATGACGGATAATTGGGTAAGGGAGAAAGAGAGGAGAGAGAGAGAGAGATGGTGGAAATGGGTAGGGGAAATAGAGACAAGACAGGGAGAGAAAGGGAAAGAGGGAGGAATAGAAGAATAAACACTAGCAACCCCTTTTGTATTTAGGGCTCCCTTTAAGAAAGTCATAACCCCTTCAGCAGTCATTTCTGATTATAAAAGGGGTTAGGATTGCAATGCTATATTTAGCAAACAGCTCTAACATTGTTTTCTATGCCCACAACGGGTTTGAGCTCTATGTGCATACACAGACGAACATCACGTACTGTATGTGTATTAGTCAATAACCCATTGCCGGCAGCGTTAGGTTACCAGCAACACAGCAGAGGATGCAGCAGAGGAGGGGGTACACAGCAGAGGATGCAGCAGAGGAGGGGGACACAGCAGAGGATGCAGCAGAGGAGGGGGTACACAGCAGAGGATGCAGCAGAGGAGGGGGACACAGCAGAGGATGCAGCAGAGGAGGGGGAACACAGCAGAGGATGCAGCAGAGGAGGGGGAACACAGCAGAGGATGCAGCAGAGGAGGGGGAAACACAGCAGAGGATGCAGCAAAGGAGGGGAAACACAGCAGAGGATGCAGCAGAGGAGGGGAACACAGCAGAGGATGCAGCAGAGGAGGGGAATATAACAGAGGATGCAGCAGAGGAGGGGAACACAGCAGAGGATGCAGGAATATGCCACTGGCATTTAGTATCACTCTTAAATGAAGCCCAAAGTATGATACAGATGTAACAACAGGGGGGGTACACAGCAGAGGATGCAGCAGAGGAGGGGGACACAGCAGAGGATGCAGCAGAGGAGGGTGACACAGCAGAGGATGCAGCAGAGGAGGGGGACACATCAGAGGATGCAGCAGAGGAGGGGGACACAGCAGAGGATGCAGCAGAGGAGGGGGACACAGCAGAGGATGCAGCAGAGGAGGGGGACACAGCAGAGGATGCAGCAGAAGAGGGGGACACAGCAGAGGATGCAGCAGAGGAGGGGGACACAGCAGGGGATGCAGCAGAGGAGGGAGAACACAGCAGGGGATGCAGCAGAGGAGGGGGACACAGCAGAGGATGCAGCAGAGGAGGGGAACACAGCAGAGGATGCAGCAGAGGAGGGGAACACAACAGAGGATGCAGCAGAGGAGGGGGGCACAGCAGAGGATGCAGCAGAGGAGGGGGACACAGCAGAGGATGCAGCAGAGGAGGGGGACACAGCAGAGGATGCAGCAGAGGAGGGGAACACAGCAGAGGATGCAGGAATATGCCACTGGCATTTAGTATCACTCTTAAATGAAGCCCAAAGTATGATACAGATGTAACAACAGTATCAGATAAAAATAAAAGTAATGGCTAAAGCACAATATACATCTCTCACACCTCTGCACATTAATAAAAAGGGAACATTCTGCAGACTGGGATTTAGAAAACAGAGCATAATGGGACATAATAGTACCATCCAGAGTTTGCGAAACATCTCCAAACAGATGTCCCAGATGCAGCCCTAGTGGCTGCTGTGTACAGTACTGTCCCAGTAGGTGTGACATTTTATTTTTTTTGTATCCCATACTGTCCTGTCCTCATGGCCATAAGTCATATATTGTAGTAGTCATGCTCCCAGTCTGCCGCCACATCGCACTAATTTTGCCCTTATCTATGTCCTGTCCCTAACCTTATGCGGGTATCTCCTTCTGCCGGTGAACTGTGCGTTGCCAGGGCCACGGATGTGAATGAGTGATGCAGCAACAGCACAGCCCTGATATAGGAAATCACAGCATGATCTCACAGACCCCACCAGACAGGCCAGGACTGGTTACTTATGGTTTAAGGTCCATTATGACATCACAGCCTCTGTTGTATTTTGCATGACTGGCCTAAGGGAAATGTGATTTGACTCCTTATTTTAAACTATTACATTCACATCAGAATCTTATTTATTATTTTTATGGCAGGATTTCCCTACTAATCTTTGCTTATGTGAAGTTTTGTATGAACCCAATTGTCACTTTAGTTACATTGCATTATGGCCCTCATTCCGAGTTGTTCGCTCGGTATTTTTCATCGCATCGCAATTAAAATCCGCTTAGTACGCATGCGCAATGTTCGCACTGCGACTGCGCCAAGTAACTTTGCTATGTAGAAAGTAATTTTACTCACGGCTTTTTCATCGCTCCGGCGATCGTAATGTGATTGACAGGAAATGGGTGTTACTGGGCGGAAACACGGCGTTTCAGGGGCGTGTGGCTGAAAACGCTACCGTTTCCGGAAAAAACGCAGGAGTGGCCGGAGAAACGGTGGGAGTGCCTGGGCGAACGCTGGGTGTGTTTGTGACGTCAAACAGGAACGACAAGCACTGAACTGATCGCACAGGCAGAGTAAGTCTGAAGCTACTCTGAAACTGCTAAGTAGTTAGTAATCGCAATATTGCGAATACATCGGTCGCAATTTTAAGAAGCTAAGATTCACTCCCAGTAGGCGGCGGCTTAGCGTGTGTAACTCTGCTAAATTCGCCTTGCGACCGATCAACTCGGAATGAGGGCCAATATTGCTATAATCTATCTGTGATCACCTCAGTTAAGGGTAAAACACTGTTTATGGCACAGACCTCTCTCAGAAGTAATGAGATATTTTAATTAAACATAAAACTCAAACATCACATTCGCTCCCTTCCCCTTTAGGATCTGCAGAGCAACTATGGAAAGTGTTGTCCAATTGTCAAGTAGAAATTTGTTTATAAAAATAAACAGATAAATAAAAAAATAAAAACAAACAAAAACAACAAATATTAAAACAATCTGCACACTGTAATAACAGTTGTCAAAAGCCACAAGGGCAACAAGTGACCAGAACCACGGAGGTTATTCCGAGTTGTTCGCTCGGTAAATTTCTTCGCATCGCAGCGATTTTCCGCTTAGTGCGCATGCGCAATGTCCGCACTGCGACTGCGCCAAGTAAATTTGCTATGCAGTTAGGAATTTTACTCACGGATTTTTCCTCGTTCTGGTGATCGTAATGTGATTGACAGGATGTGGGTGTTTCTGGGCGGAAACTGGCCGTTTTATGGGAGTGTGCGAAAAAACGCTACCGTTTCTGGGAAAAACGCGGCAGTGGCTGGAGAAACAGAGGAGTGTCTGGGCGAACGCTGGGTGTGTTTGTGACGTCAAACCAGGAACGAAAAGCACTGAACTGATCGCAGATGCCGAGTAAGTCTCGAGTTACTCAGAAACTGCACAGAGATGTCTTATCGCAATATTGCGAATCTTTCGTTCGCAATTTTGATAAGCTAAGATTCACTCCCAGTAGGCGGCGGCTTAGCGTGTGCAAAGCTGCTAAAAGCAGCTTGCGAGCGAACAACTCGGAATGACCCCCCATATAAGGTACTGGGTAGGTGGGAAGCAGTATTGGTATTGATGGGGAAAGGGGGTTGGGTGGCTTATATTAAATACCCAGACCCGGACTTGTACAGGGGGCCCGAATCAGATTTTGAAAGGGAGAAATACCCTCCTTCGCAGGATGTGACACGCATATTTTTCTTTGCTGTCTTTTGGAGCCGATGTAGCCACACCTCCCAGATTTGTCCATATTCCCCTCAGTATAACCCTGGTTATAGTATAAGGCAGTGGTTCTCAAACTGTGTGCTGTGGCACCCTGGGGTGCCGCGAGACACTTGCTGGGGTGCCTCGAGTTGGTGGTCCAGGACCAATTAAAACATTTTATGGTCAATGTAATAGGCAAAACCAGTGCTAGTAGCTGCCAATCATAAAATATGTGGACAAACAGAAAATATCGTCCCTCACCACACAATTGACCCTAAGGATGACATATAAAACAGTTTACTTAATTTAATATTTCTTTAAAAATTTCTCAATAAGAAACTTTTGGCCTAGGGGTGCCGTGAATTTATTTTTATATACTCTAGGGTACCATGATTCAAAAAAGTTTGAGAACCACCGGTGTAAGGAATGTTTGGTGCTAGTGAAGCAAAACTAGCAGAATGTCATTAGACCATTCCATGAGGGGCTCTGCCTGGTGTAATGCATATAAGGGGCTCTGTCTGGGGTAATGTGTATGTGTATAAGGGGCTCTGTCTGGCATAATGTGTATAAGGGTCTCTACCTGGCATAATGTGTATAAGGGGCTCTGCCTGGTGTAATGTGTATAAGGGTCTCTGCCTGGTGCAATGCATATAAGGGGCTCTGCCTGGGGTAATGCGTATAAGGGGCTCTGACTGGCGTAATGTGTATAAGGGTCCCTACCTGGCATAATGTGTATAAGGGGCTCTGCCTGGTGTAATGTGTATAAGGGGCTCTGCCTGGTGTATTGTGTATAAGGGGCTCTGCCTGGTGTAATGTGTATAAGGGTCTCTACTTGGCGTAATGTGTATAAGGAGACTGAGAAAACCACCAGCAGCAAAGAGGTCAATTAACAAGAAAAGATAACCCCTTTTCCTGCAAAAATGAAGGAAAAACAGGCTATCACTGCTTAGTAAATAGCCTTCATGTGTTATATACTAACTAGTTACTATGCCTTATGTATTATACATCAGTGTACAAACAGGTTCCAGCTTATGAGGTTCCGGTATGAATGGTCGACCATGTTATGGTCTACAGTCATTAGGTCGACCACTATTGGTCGACATTGACATGGTCGACATGGACACATGGTCGACACATGAAAATGGTCGACGCATGAAAAGGTCGACATGAGGTTTTTTTACTTTTTTTGGTGTCGTTTTTTGCGTAAAGTGACTGGGAACCCCAATTAGTGCACCGCATCCCCTCGCATGGCTCGCTTCACTCGCCATGTGAGGGCACAGATTACCGTTCCAATCGTAGTCCACGTGGATCGTAAAGTATGGAAAAGTCCCCCCCCCCCCAAAAAAAGTAAAAAAACGCATGTCGACCTTTTTATGTGTCGACCTTTCATGTGTTGACCATTTTCATGTGTCGACCATGTGTCCATGTCAACCATGTCAATGTCGACCAATAGTGGTCGACCTAATGACTGTCGACCATAACATGGTCGACCATGTGAATGGATACCGCTTATGAAGCCATGATAAAGCTATATATGGTAACGTAGGTTATCTGCCATGTGATCTGATGATCCAAACTGTTGTAAAATATATTCAAAACTTACATGAGAAAGATAGAAATCCATGCATTGTAAAGCCAACATTTATTACTAAAGTGAAGTTTTCCATAATATGAGCTAAACACAATTATAGCAGCGGCAATGAAATTATATATAAGTGCTCGTCTTTCTAAGAGAAATAATATTTGAGATGAACAACTTGGTTTTAGTATGTATACAGAAATAATGGACTTTTCTCATAGCAATACATGCACATGTAGTTATTGTGTAAGGAATGCTATCCACTTAGTCAGATAATAGAAACATCAGCCAATCATTTTATCATTATACATACTGTATATTATTATTTCAGTAAAGCACTCATTTGACTTTGATCCCATCATGCCTTGCAGCTATAACTTTTGCAGTACCATACAGTAATTCAATTGACAGACAAGAATATTTTCATAATTTTGCTCTCACAAATGTGATTAGAATTCATAGCACATACTCATTGTGTCAGAACATAACCTCGTGGGATTCACAGCATGCAGGAACAGACAGGGATGTGTAAACACCTTCAAATGAAGTTTAAAATACTCTCTCATATTAAACCATCTGTTTATACACAGAGAAAAAATCCTTCCAATTTTCTGTAACCAGATCCCAGCACAAGATCCTTTGGGTGGTCTGTGTGTCAAAACCTGATTGAAAAGCTATTTCGGGCCTTTGCAGTAACTCCTTAGCTGCCGTACGCAGGGCCGGTGCAAGGTTTTTCGACACCCAAGGTAAAACTTCAGCCTGCTGACCTCCCCCCAAACCACACACCAGTACCCACTATCCAGTCCCTCAGGTGAAAGTGCAGTGGTCACATCTTAGAAGTTCAACAGTCGCAGTTTGCATTAATTTAAACAAGAAAGCATCTCTCAGAGTTATCCTTAATTTTGTGATAAGAAGCCTCAATGGGGCCCAGCAGTGGCGGATTTAGGGGGGGGGGGGTACCAAGGCACGTGCCCCCCCTGTCATTTTTAGTTGATTTTTGTATTGCTGCGGGCAGTGCGGGGGCGCCACTGATTTAGTGCAGACTGACATGCGGACGAGCGTCCGCATGTCAGTCTGCGGTCTCGTTTCCTCCCCTGCTGTTAGGAGGGACACGGAGGGCACAGTGCACGCCTCTCTGTGTCCCTCCTGGGTCTCAGGCGGCCGCGGGTCTCATAAAGGAAGTGCCGTTCGTGAGCACTTCCTTTATTAGAGTGACCCGCGGCCGCCGGAGACACAGGAGGGACACAGAGAGGCGTGCACTGTGCCCTCCGTGTCCCTCCTAACAGCAGGGGAGCGGGGGGAGCGGCGGCGGCGGAGGAAGCGGGGGGGACGCACTGAGGGGGCATATCTGGCACTGGGGGGGAATATCTGGCACTGGGGGCATATTTGGCAGGGAGGGGGGGGGGAGAATATCTGGCACTGAGGACATATATGGCACTGGGGGGAATATCTGGCACTGGGGGCATATATGGCACTGGGGGGGGGGAATATCTGGCACTGGGGGCATATGTGGCACTGGGGGGGGGGATATCTGGCACTGGGGGCATATGTGGCACTGGGGGGGAATATCTGGCACTGGGGCATATGTGGCACTGGGGGCATATATAGCACTGGGGGGGGGATATCTGGCACTGGGGGCATATGTGGCACTGTCGGGGAATATCTGGCACTGGGGGCATATGTGGCACTGGGGGGGTATATGTGTACCTGGCACATGGGGGGGGGCTATATTTGGCACTGGGGGCATGTGAGTACCTGGCACCATGGGGGAATATCTGGCACTGGGGACATATGTGGCACTGGGAGCACAGCCCTAGCAACAAGGACTACCTCCTAGCAACGAGCAGGACACCCAGTGCATGAAACCCCTGGCAACGAGCATGACACCCAGTGCATGAAACCCCTGGCAACGAGCATGACACCCAGTGCATGAAACCCCTGGCAACGAGCATGACACCCTGAGCATGAAAACCCCTGGCACCGTGCATGGAACCAAGAGCATGAAACCCCTGGCAACGAGCATGACACCCAGTGCATGAAACCCCTGACAACGAGCAGGTATTTGAAAAGTAATTAGAAGCCTTACTGTAGGACTTAATGTGTAATGGGCATTACGGTGTGTGGCATAATGTATCACGGACATTGCGGTGTGTGTCATAATGTGTCACAGGCATTACGGTGTATGGTATACTATATCGCTGGCATTGTGATATGTGGTATAATGTCTCAGGGTCATTGCAGTGTGTGGCATAATGTATCACGGACATTGCGGTGTGTGTCATAATGTGTCAGGCATTACGGTGTGTGGTATACTATATCACGGGCATTGTGGTATGTGGTATAATGTCTCTGGGTCATTGCAGTGTGGCATAATATATAACGGGCATTGCGGTGTGTGGCATAGGGTATAACGGGCATTGCGGTATGTGTCACAGGCATTACGGTGTATGGTATACTATATCACGGGCATTGTGGTATAATGTCTCAAGGTCATTGCAGTGTGTGGCATAATGTGTCACAGGCATTGTATGTGCTATAATGTATCGGGCATTGCAGTGTGTGGTATAATGTATCACGGACATTGCAGTGTGTGTCATAATGTGTCACAGACATTGTATGTGCTATAATGTATCAGGGGCAGTGCAGTGTGTAGCATAATGTATAACGGGCATTGCAATTCCTGTCATAATGTGTCACAGGCATTATAGTGTGTGGCATAATGTGTCGGGGGCATTACGGTGTGTGGCATAATGTGTCGGAGGCATTACGGTGTGTGCATACTGTGTCATGTGCATTATTGTGTGTGGCATAATGTCTAAGGGCCATTGCAGTATGTGGCATAATGTATACTGGGCATTACTATAAGGAGGAAAAATGACAAATAATGTAAGGGGCATGAATCAGGATTATTTTTCTTTCCTGTGGTGGCCAACGTCTGGGCGTGCAGGTTGCAAAACTGGGGTATAAGGTAGTCTTTTCCTGCAATACCACACCCATTCCAACGAAGCCACGCCCATTCCAACAAAGCCACGCCCCTTATGGTGCCCCCCCTGTAATTTTTTTCTGGATCCGCCCCTGGGGCCCAGTATTACTGCTGCTCAACAAAACAAGTGCTCAGTAATACTAGGTTTTTCTGTATTACTACAATAGAAGTATCCTTGATATTACTGTTGCACAACACTAGGGCACAGTATTACTCACACACAATGCTAAGGAGCCTAGCCTTACTGCCGCACAAAGTTAGGGTGCCTATTTCAAGTATTTCCAATATTACTGCAACCATAGGGGCTGCAATATTACTAGGATTCCCAGTATTACTACACTAGGGGGCCCAGTAATACAAATATTCCCAGTATTACTGGCGTTCAACACTAGGCTGAACAGTATTACAAGGATGTGCAGTGTTACTGCCAGACATCACCATGGGAAGAGGAACCCGTATTACTAGGATTCCCAGTATTACTGCTGCAGCACTAGAGGGCCCAGTATTGCTGCTGCAGCACTAGAGGGCCCAGTATTGCTGCTGCAATCACAATGCTAGAGAGACCACCATTATTGCTGCATAAAGTTAGGTTTCCTGTTATTTTAAGGATTGCATTATTACTAAGATTTACAGTATTACTGCAGTGCAGCAATAGGGGGCCCAATATCACTAGGTTTCCCAATATTACTGCCACTTATGGCCCTAACTATTAGTGTGCAAGCTGTGCCCCGTTCAGGGCACAAGGACCTATGGGTGGCACCCTTGCTGCATCACAGTACCTGCATTTGCCTGGAAGAGCACCCTGCAGCCAGTAGATCTGTTGCAAAGCTGGCCAGAGCATCCAAAGGAGGTCCCATGCATGCACCCAGCAGCCTGCAGATTTCATGGCAGTACTTTTCTCCATGGTGTTGGCGGCCCCCTCATCATCATGATGTCACATGTTTGGGGGGAGTTGCTGCACAGGGTAAAAATGACCACACAACAACTGCCACAGACTGGGATTCCCAGTATTACTGCCACAGACTGGGATTCCCAGTATTACTGCCACAGACTGGGATTCCCAGTATTACTGCCACAGACTGGAATTCCCAGTATTACTGCCACACACTGGGATTCCCAGTAATACTGCCACACACTGGAATTCCCAGTATTACTGCCACAGACTGGGATTCCCAGTATTACTGCCACACACTGGGATTCCCAGTATTACTGCCACACACTGGGATTCCCAGTATTACTGCCACACACTGGGATTCCAGTATTACTGCCACACACTGGGATTCCAAGTATTACTGCCACACACTGGGATTCCAAGTATTACTGCCACACACTGGGATTACCAGTATTACTGCCACACACTGGGATTACCAGTATTACTGCCACAGACTGGGATTCCAAGTATTACTGCCACACACTGGGATTCCCAGTATTACTGCCACACACTGGGATTCCCAGTATTACTGCCACCGACTGGGATTCCCAGTATTACTGCCACACACTGGGATTCCCAGTATTACTGCCACACACTGAGATTCCCAGTATTACTGTCACACACTGGGATTCCCAGTATTACTGCCACACACTGAGATTCCAAGTATTACTGCCACACACTGGGATTCCCAGTATTACTGCCACAGACTAGGATTCCAAGTATTACTGCCACAGACTGGGATTCCAAGTATTACTGCCACACACTGGGAATCCCAGTATTACTGCCACACACTGGGATTCCCAGTATTACTGCCACACACTGGGATTCCCAGTATTACTGCCACACACTGGGATTCCCAGTATTACTGCCACACACTGAGATTCCCAGTATTACTGCCACACACTGGGATTCCCAGTATTACTGCCACACACTGAGATTCCCAGTATTACTGTCACACACTGGGATTCCCAGTATTACTGCCATAGACTGGGATTCCCAGTATTACTGCCACACACTGGGATTCCCAGTATTACTGCCACACACTGGGATTCCCAGTATTACTGCCACAGACTGGGATTCCCAGTATTACTGCCACACACTGGGATTCCCAGTATTACTGCCACACACTGGGATTCCCAGTATTACTGCCACACACTGGGATTCCCAGAATTACTGCCACACACTGGGATTCCCAGTATTACTGCCACACACTGGGATTCCCAGTATTACTGCCACACACTGGGATTCCCAGTATTACTGCCACACACTGGGATTCCCAGTATTACTGCCACACACTGGGATTCCAAGTATTACTGCCACACACTGAGATTCCCAGTATTACTGCCACACACTGGGATTCCCAGTATTACTGTCACACACTGGGATTCCCAGTATTACTGCCACACACTGGGATTCCCAGTATTACTGCCACACACTGGGATTCCCAGTATTACTGCCACACACTGGGATTCCCAGTATTACTGCCACACACTGGGATTCCAAGTATTACTGCCACACACTGGGATTCCAAGTATTACTGCCACACACTGGGATTCCCAGTATTACTGCCACAGACTGGGATTCCCAGTATTACTGCCACACACTGGGATTCCCAGTATTTCTGCCACACACTGGGATTCCAAGTATTACTGTCACAGACTGGGATTCCCAGTATTACTGCCACACACTGGGATTCCCAGTATTACTGCCACAGACTGGGATTCCAAGTATTACTGCCACACACTGGGATTCCCAGTATTACTGCCACATACTGGGAATCCCAGTATTACTGCCACACACTGGGATTCCCAGTATTACTGCCACACACTGGGATTCCCAGTATTACTGCCACACACTGGGATTCCCAGTATTACTGCCACCGACTGGGATTCCCAGTATTACTGCCACACACTGGGATTCCCAGTATTACTGCCACACACTGAGATTCCCAGTATTACTGTCACACACTGGGATTCCCAGTATTACTGCCACACACTGAGATTCCAAGTATTACTGCCACACACTGGGATTCCCAGTATTACTGCCACAGACTAGGATTCCAAGTATTACTGCCACAGACTGGGATTCCAAGTATTACTGCCACACACTGGGAATCCCAGTATTACTGCCACACACTGGGATTCCCAGTATTACTGCCACACACTGGGATTCCCAGTATTACTGCCACACACTGGGATTCCCAGTATTACTGCCACACACTGAGATTCCCAGTATTACTGCCACACACTGAGATTCCCAGTATTACTGTCACACACTGGGATTCCCAGTATTACTGCCATAGACTGGGATTCCCAGTATTACTGCCACACACTGGGATTCCCAGTATTACTGCCACACACTGGGATTCCCAGTATTACTGCCACACACTGGGATTCCCAGTATTACTGCCACACACTGGGATTCCCAGTATTACTGCCACACACTGAGATTCCCAGTATTACTGCCACACACTGGGATTCCCAGTATTACTGCCACACACTGAGATTCCCAGTATTACTGTCACACACTGGGATTCCCAGTATTACTGCCATAGACTGGGATTCCCAGTATTACTGCCACACACTGGGATTCCCAGTATTACTGCCACACACTGGGATTCCCAGTATTACTGCCACAGACTGGGATTCCCAGTATTACTGCCACACACTGGGATTCCCAGTATTACTGCCACACACTGGGATTCCCAGTATTACTGCCACACACTGGGATTCCCAGAATTACTGCCACACACTGGGATTCCCAGTATTACTGCCACACACTGGGATTCCCAGTATTACTGCCACACACTGGGATTCCCAGTATTACTGCCACACACTGGGATTCCCAGTATTACTGCCACACACTGGGATTCCAAGTATTACTGCCACACACTGAGATTCCCAGTATTACTGCCACACACTGGGATTCCCAGTATTACTGTCACACACTGGGATTCCCAGTATTACTGCCACACACTGGGATTCCCAGTATTACTGCCACACACTGGGATTCCCAGTATTACTGCCACACACTGGGATTCCCAGTATTACTGCCACACACTGGGATTCCAAGTATTACTGCCACACACTGGGATTCCAAGTATTACTGCCACACACTGGGATTCCCAGTATTACTGCCACAGACTGGGATTCCCAGTATTACTGCCACACACTGGGATTCCCAGTATTTCTGCCACACACTGGGATTCCAAGTATTACTGTCACAGACTGGGATTCCCAGTATTACTGCCACACACTGGGATTCCCAGTATTACTGCCACAGACTGGGATTCCAAGTATTACTGCCACACACTGGGATTCCCAGTATTACTGCCACATACTGGGAATCCCAGTATTACTGCCACACACTGGGATTCCCAGTATTACTGCCACACACTGGGATTCCCAGTATTACTGCCACACACTGGGATTCCCAGTATTACTGCCACCGACTGGGATTCCCAGTATTACTGCCACACACTGGGATTCCCAGTATTACTGCCACACACTGAGATTCCCAGTATTACTGTCACACACTGGGATTCCCAGTATTACTGCCACACACTGAGATTCCAAGTATTACTGCCACACACTGGGATTCCCAGTATTACTGCCACAGACTAGGATTCCAAGTATTACTGCCACAGACTGGGATTCCAAGTATTACTGCCACACACTGGGAATCCCAGTATTACTGCCACACACTGGGATTCCCAGTATTACTGCCACACACTGGGATTCCCAGTATTACTGCCACACACTGGGATTCCCAGTATTACTGCCACACACTGAGATTCCCAGTATTACTGCCACACACTGGGATTCCCAGTATTACTGCCACACACTGAGATTCCCAGTATTACTGTCACACACTGGGATTCCCAGTATTACTGCCATAGACTGGGATTCCCAGTATTACTGCCACACACTGGGATTCCCAGTATTACTGCCACACACTGGGATTCCCAGTATTACTGCCATAGACTGGGATTCCCAGTATTACTGCCACACACTGGGATTCCCAGTATTACTGCCACACACTGGGATTCCCAGTATTACTGCCACACACTGGGATTCCCAGTATTACTGCCACACACTGGGATTCCCAGTATTACTGCCACACACTGGGATTCCCAGTATTACTGCCACACACTGGGATTCCCAGTATTACTGCCACACACTGAGATTCCCAGTATTACTGTCACACACTGGGATTCCCAGTATTACTGCCACACACTGGGATTCCCAGTATTACTGTCACACACTGGGATTCCCAGTATTACTGTCACACACTAGGATTTCCAGTTTTACGGCCACACAGCACTAGGCAGTGGCAAATGCAGGATTTCTAGAGGGGGGTTTCCAAATGCAGTCCACAATCTCCCACTCTGCAGAACATTGGGGCAAGTGCAGGAGTCTGGGGGAGTGGCAGACAGGGGCGCAGAGAGGGGGATGGAATGGGTACATTTTTCCCAGGCCTGACGCGGCCGCACATATACTTTATTTTTTCAAATTTACTAAGGAGGGAGGATGGCCCTGCATTAACAACGCCCCCCATTACCTGGGCCCTGTACAGCTGTTGGTGCCCCTAGACATTAATGTAAACATTGGTCTTTTTATTAGAGATGTGCACTTGAAATTTTTCGGGTTTTGTGTTTTGGTTTTGGGTTCGGTTCCGCGGCCGTGTTTTGGGTTCGACCGCGTTTTGGCAAAACCTCACCGAATTTTTTTTGTCGGATTCGGGTGTGTTTTGGATTCGGGTGTTTTTTTCAAAAAACACTAAAAAACAGCTTAAATCATAGAATTTGGGGGTCATTTTGACCCCAAAGTATTATTAACCTCAAAAACCATAATTTCCACTCATTTTCAGTCTATTCTGAATACCTCACACCTCACAATATTATTTTTAGTCCTAAAATTTGCACCGAGGTCGCTGGATGACTAAGCTAAGCGACCCTAGTGGCCGACACAAACACCTGGCCCATCTAGGAGTGGTACTGCAGTGTCACGCAGGATGGCCCTTCCAAAAAACACTCCCCAAACAGCACATGACGCAAAGAAAAAAAGAGGCGCAATGAGGTAGCTGTGTGAGTAAGATAAGCGACCCTAGTGGCCGACACAAACACCTGGCCCATCTAGGAGTGGCACTGCAGTGTCACGCAGGATGGCCCTTCCAAAAAACACTCCCCAAACAGCACATGACGCAAAGAAAAAAAGAGGCGCAATGAGGTAGCTGTGTGAGTAAGATTAGCGACCCTAGTGGCCGACACAAACACCTGGCCCATCTAGGAGTGGCACTGCAGTGTCACGCAGGATGGCCCTTCCAAAAAACACTCCCCAAACAGCACATGACGCAAAGAAAAAAAGAGGCGCAATGAGGTAGCTGTGTGAGTAAGATAAGCGACCCTAGTGGCCGACACAAACACCTGGCCCATCTAGGAGTGGCACTGCAGTGTCACGCAGGATGGCCCTTCCAAAAAACACTCCCCAAACAGCACATGACGCAAAGAAAAAAAGAGGCGCAATGAGGTAGATGTGTGAGTAATCTAAGCGACCCTAGTGGCCGACACAAACACCTGGCCCATCTAGGAGTGGCACTGCAGTGTCGCGCAGGATGGCCCTTCCAAAAAACACTCCCCAAACAGCACATGACGCAAAGAAGAAAAAAAGAGGCGCAATGAGGTAGATGTGTGAGTAAGCTAAGCGACCCTAGTGGCCGACACAAACACCTGGCCCATCTAGGAGTGGCACTGCAGTGTCACGCAGGATGGCCCTTCCAAAAAACACTCCCCAAACAGCACATGACGCAAATAAAAATGAAAGAAAAAAGAGGTGCAAGATGGAATTGTCCTTGAGCCCTCCCACCCACCCTTATGTTGTATAAACAGGACATGCACACTTTAACCAACCCATCATTTCAGTGACAGGGTCTGCCACACGACTGTGACTGAAATGACGGGTTGGTTTGGACCCCCACCGAAAAAGAAGCAATTAATCTCTCCTTGCACAAACTGGCTCTACAGAGGCAAGATGTCCACCTCATCATCATCCTCCGATATATCACCGTGTACATCCCGCTCCTCACAGATTATCAATTCGTCCCCACTGGAATCCACCATCTCAGCTCCCTGTGTACTTTGTGGAGGCAATTGCTGCTGGTCAATGTCTCCACGGAGGAATTGATTATAATTCATTTTAATGAACATCATCTTCTCCACATTTTCTGGAAGTAACCTCGTACGCCGATTGCTGACAAGGTGAGCGGCGGCACTAAACACTCTTTCGGAGTACACACTTGTGGGAGGGAAACTTAGGTAGAATAAAGCCAGTTTGTGCAAGGGCCTCCAAATTGCCTCTTTTTCCTGCCAGTATAAGTACGGACTGTCTGACGTGCCTACTTGGATGCGGTCACTCATATAATCCTCCACCATTCTTTCAATGGTGAGAGAATCATATGCAGTGACAGTAGACGACATGTCCGTAATCGTTGGCAGGTCCTTCAGTCCGGACCAGATGTCAGCATCAGCAGTCGCTCCAGACTGCCCTGCATCACCGCCAGCGGGTGGGCTCGGAATTCTGAGCCTTTTCCTAGCACCCCCAGTTGCGGGAGAATGTGAAGGAGGAGATGTTGACAGGTCGCGTTCCGCTTGACTTGACAATTTTGTCACCAGCAGGTCTTTGAACCCCAGCAGACTTGTGTCTGCCGGAAAGAGAGATCCAAGGTAGGTTTTAAATCTAGGATCGAGCACGGTGGCCAAAATGTAGTGCTCTGATTTCAACAGATTGACCACCCGTGAATCCTTGTTAAGCGAATTAAGGGCTCCATCCACAAGTCCCACATGCCTAGCGGAATCGCTCCCTTTTAGCTCCTCCTTCAATGCCTCCAGCTTCTTCTGCAAAAGCCTGATGAGGGGAATGACCTGACTCAGGCTGGCAGTGTCTGAACTGACTTCACGTGTGGCAAGTTCAAAAGGTTGCAGAACCTTGCACAACGTTGAAATCATTCTCCACTGCGCTTGAGACAGGTACATTCCACCTCCTATATCGTGCTCAATTGTATAGGCTTGAATGGCCTTTTGCTGCTCCTCCAACCTCTGAAGCATATATAGGGTTGAATTCCACCTCGTTACCACTTCTTGCTTCAGATGATGGCAGGGCAGGTTCAGGCGTTTTTGGTGGTGCTCCAGTCTTCTGTACGTGGTGCCTGTACGCCGAAAGTGTCCCGCAATTCTTCTGGCCACCGACAGCATCTCTTGCACGCCCCTGTCGTTTTTAAAAAAATTCTGCACCACCAAATTAAAGGTATGTGCAAAACATGGGACGTGCTGGAATTTGCCCATATTTAATGCACACACAATATTGCTGGCGTTGTCCGATGCCACAAATCCACAGGAGAGTCCAATTGGGGTAAGCCATTCCGCGATGATCTTCCTCAGTTGCCGTAAGAGGTTTTCAGCTGTGTGCGTATTCTGGAAATCGGTGATACAAAGCGTAGCCTGCCTAGGAAAGAGTTGGCGTTTGCAAGATGCTGCTACTGGTGCCGCCGCTGCTGTTCTTGCGGCGGGAGTCCATACATCTACCCAGTGGGCTGTCACAGTCATATAGTCCTGACCCTGCCCTGCTCCACTTGTCCACATGTCCGTGGTTAAGTGGACATTGGGTACAACTGCATTTTTTAGGACACTGGTGAGTCTTTTTCTGACGTCCGTGTACATTCTCGGTATCGCCTGCCTAGAGAAGTGGAACCTAGATGGTATTTGGTAACGGGGGCACACTACCTCAAGAAATTGTCTAGTTCCCTGTGAACTAATGGCGGATACCGGACGCACGTCTAACACCAACATAGTTGTCAAGGCCTCAGTTATCCGCTTTGCAACAGGATGACTGCTGTGATATTTCATCTTCCTCGCAAAGGACTGTTGGACAGTCAATTGCTTGGTGGAAGTAGTAAAAGTGGGCTTACGACTTCCCCTCTGGGATGACCATCGACTCCCAGCAGCAACAACAGCAGCGCCAGCAGCAGTAGGCGTTACACGCAAGGATGCATCGGAGGAATCCCAGGCAGGAGAGGACTCGTCAGAATTGCCAGTGACATGGCCTGCAGGACTATTGGCATTCCTGGGGAAGGAGGAAATTGACACTGAGGGAGTTGGTGGGGTGGTTTGCGTGAGCTTGGTTACAAGAGGAAGGGATTTACTGGTCAGTGGACTGCTTCCGCTGTCGCCCAAAGTTTTTGAACTTGTCACTGACTTATTATGAATGCGCTGCAGGTGACGTATAAGGGAGGATGTTCCGAGGTGGTTAACGTCCTTACCCCTACTTATTACAGCTTGACAAAGGCAACACACGGCTTGACAAATGTTGTCCGCATTTCTGTTGAAATACTTCCACACCGAAGAGCTGATTTTTTTGGTATTTTCACCAGGCATGTCAACGGCCCTATTCCTCCCACGGACAACAGGTGTCTCCCCGGGTGCCTGACTTAAACAAACCACCTCACCATCAGAATCCTCCTTGTCAATTTCCTCCCCAGCGCCAGCAACACCCATATCCTCCTCATCCTGGTGTACTTCAACACTGACATCTTCAATCTGACTATCAGGAACTGGACTGCGGGTGCTCCTTCCAGCACTTGCAGGGGGCGTGCAAATGGTGGAAGGCGCATGCTCTTCACGTCCAGTGTTGGGAAGGTCAGGCATCGCAACCGACACAATTGGACTCTCCTTGTGGATTTGGGATTTCGAAGAACGCACAGTTCTTTGCGGTGCTTTTGCCAGCTTGAGTCTTTTCATTTTTCTAGCGAGAGGCTGAGTGCTTCCATCCTCATGTGAAGCTGAACCACTAGCCATGAACATAGGCCAGGGCCTCAGCCATTCCTTGCCACTCCGTGTGGTAAATGGCATATTGGCAAGTTTACGCTTCTCCTCCGACAATTTTATTTTAGATTTTTGAGTCCTTTTTTTACTGATATTTGGTGTTTTGGATTTTACATGCTCTGTACTATGACATTGGGCATCGGCCTTGGCAGACGACGTTGCTGGCATTTCATCGTCTCGGCCATGACTAGTGGCAGCAGCTTCAGCACGAGGTGGAAGTGGATCTTGATCTTTCCCTAATTTTGGAACCTCAACATTTTTGTTCTCCATATTTTAATAGGCACAACTAAAAGGCACCTCAGGTAAACAATGGAGATGGATGGATACTAGTATACTTATGGATGGACGAGCGACTGCCGACACAGAGGTAGCTACAGCCGTGGACTACCGTACTGTTTCTGCTGCTAATATAGACTGGATGATAATGAGATGAAATTAATATATATATATATAATATCACTAGTACTGCAGCCGGACAGGTATATATATTTATTATGTAATGACTGATGACGGACCTGCTGGACACTGTCAGCTCAGCAGCACCGCAGACTGCTACAGTAAGCTACTATAGTAGTATGTATCAAGAAGAAAGAAAAAAAAAAAAACCACGGGTAGGTGGTATACAATTATGGATGGACGAGCGACTGCCGACACAGAGGTAGCTACAGCCGTGGACTACCGTACTGTGTCTGCTGCTAATATAGACTGGATGATAATGAGATGAAATTAATATATATATATATATATAATATCACTAGTACTGCAGCCGGACAGGTATATATATATATTATGTAATGACTGATGACGGACCTGCTGGACACTGTCAGCTCAGCAGCACCGCAGACTGCTACAGTAAGCTACTATAGTAGTATGTATCAAGAAGAAAGAAAAAAAAAAACCACGGGTAGGTGGTATACAATTATGGATGGACGAGCGACTGCCGACACAGAGGTAGCTACAGCCGTGGACTACCGTACTGTGTCTGCTGCTAATATAGACTGGATGATAATGAGATGAAATTAATATATATATATATATAATATCACTAGTACTGCAGCCGGACAGGTATATATATTTTATTATTATTATTATTTTATTTATGTATTTTTTTATTATATATATTTTTTTTATAAATATTTCTTTTTTTTTTTTTTTTTAATTATTTATTTTTATTATTATTATTTATTTATTTTTATTTTTATTTTTATTTCCGTTTTTTATTTTTACTTTTATTTACTTTTATTTATTTATTTATTTTCTTTCTTTTATTTATTTATTTATTTATTATAGCTCCAGCATCATGCAATACGATCAAGGGGAATTACCCACAGGGGATCAGTCTAATATGCAGGACATGAAACTGAGTTAAATGAGATGGGGTGTGTCCAACATCATTCCTGGCATTTAGCCAGGTTTGGTTTCCCTAAATAGTAACCAGAGAGACAGTGAAAAGCATTATGGGTAATATTAATCAATTAGGTATTTCCTCCTAAGGAGTTATTCTCATAATAATACCGTTAATACACTTAGTTTGATTATTTGAAAATTATAAATCTATGCACTTTTGGTTAAGTAATCTCCATTCTAATATAGTAAATGGAGCACATATATATAGAGCACCAATCACATAGCAAGGGAAGTGATGTAATCACTTTTCCCTTTATAAAGGGTGGTTATCAGGTCCAATGCCTCATTATACAGAGACTTGGCTGTCAGCACTGCACCACTGGAGGGTAAGGTTTTGTTTTTGATTTTACAATAGTATATTATCAACTTTGAAAGTGGTCCCATTTATTAGTATACACTTTGTACCAACTATATGTATTTTATTGACTGGTTAACCACTAATCATTTATAAATTTAATTTTTTAAAGAGTATATGATATGCACTAATTATATATATTCACTATATAAATATGACAGATGTATTCATGAATATGAAACTAAGTTGTATGAGTTATACACTCACTTATATAATTTTTATAGTTAATAGATCTTCCCCTTACTAAGTGAAAGGAGTATTTGTTTCTCCATGGGGTGGGAACTCTTTGTACCATACTGGTACTTTAATAGATGGTCTAATTGATATCAACCCAATTAATTTACCAGGTCTACCACGTGTTCTAAATTGGTTAGACATTATTCCCATTTGAATTGCCTTCACTCCTGAGTCTCTGAGTGTCAGGTTCAAGCTGCTGACCGACGAGGTATGTGCTATATTATAGAGATTTCTTTAATGATTGGCACTAATGAACTACACCCCCTGTGGGTAGCACTTTGAGTAATTTCTTTGAATTATTCGATCATAGATCAGTGATACCGTCCATAAAGGATGGGTTTCCCTAATAAACATATCATGTGGGTTCACTATACTGATGGTTAATACAATTAGTTCTGGGTTTTCCAAATATGAATAAATGGCTGGTTATAATCAGATCATTTAGTAGAGGATCGTTGTATAGTGGTAACATTGGTGTTTGTTATAGCCAATTCTGTGGCTTTGTTCTGTATCATATATAGAAACCACACGGGTTAGTCATGAGATCTGTTCATTAGTGATCAGACATTAATGATACCAGAATTTTTATAATTATGGGTGTCAAAATAAGATAGAGGTCTATTTATGAACTCGTAGGTGTTCTTATAATTAATACCCAATTAATCAATTTATTAGGTTCCTTATGCTTGCGAACCAGTTAGATTCTATACACATATGAATCTTCCCCATATTCGAATATCTGAATGTCAGACTCAAGCTGATGATATATGAGGTATGTGCCGTTCCCTTGGATTAATCCCAATCTCTGCCTAATTGAACAAAAAGTGTCCTTTAATTAATAAAGGTTATTAAATGTTTTTTAATTAGGTATGGTCCCCGCTGTATCAATCAAGTCCCATTGAAATATTAAAACGTTGTTCATACATCTTTGAATGACCTTTTATGTGCTGACAATATGTTCTGAAATGAAGAGGTATGTTTTTTACAACCTGTGCTTTTTGGTTCTCTTTTTTCCTCTTTCTTCATGTTATTTATTCTGTTTTCCTCCTCATGTTGCTATGTCATGTTCTTTTGATACCAATATGTCATGTTATATGTGAGTGTAAGATGCTTATTGCTATGTATTTGTTTTGACTTATTATTCTACAATTGTAGATTTTACCCCTGATGAAGTCTTGGAACAAGACGAAACGCGTTGGGTTATTTATCTATCTATTATCTGATGTTACCTCCGAATCTACAATAAGGAGAAGGAGGAAATCGTAGTGATATATCTACGCTTTTTCCTCATCACTACAAACTGATTGTTCAAATTGTGTGACAAATGTAAATGTATCAACTCTGTATACTTATGAACATTTGTGTCGGGTTTATATGTTGTTTTAATAAATTTTTATGTTAGTATTTGTTATCTGATGTAATTTATCCGGAGAGTACTGTAAGGGTCCGTTTTTAGGTAGGGCGTTGATATAACTCCCTTGGCGCCATCTCCTCTATTTCGTTTCATATATATATATATATATAATATCACTAGTACTGCAGCCGGACAGGTATATATATTTATTATGTAATGACTGATGACGGACCTGCTGGACACTGTCAGCTCAGCAGCACCGCAGACTGCTACAGTAAGCTACTATAGTAGTATGTATCAAGAAGAAAGAAAAAAAAAAAAAAACATGGGTAGGTGGTATACAATTATGGATGGACGAGCGACTGCCGACACAGAGGTAGCTACAGCCGTGGACTACCGTACTGTTTCTGCTGCTAATATAGACTGGATGATAATGAGATGAAATTAATATATATATATATAATATCACTAGTACTGCAGCCGGACAGGTATATATATTTATTATGTAATGACTGATGACGGACCTGCTGGACACTGTCAGCTCAGCAGCACCGCAGACTGCTACAGTAAGCTACTATAGTAGTATGTATCAAGAAGAAAGAAAAAAAAAAAAACACGGGTAGGTGGTATACAATTATATATATATTATATACAATTATATATATATATATATATATATATATATATATATATATATATATATATATATATATATATATATATATATATATATATATATATATATATATATATATATATTAAACTGGTGGTGATTAATTAAACTGGTGGTCAGGTCACTGGTCACACTATCAGCAACTTGCAAGTAGTACTCCTAAGCAGACAATCACAATATATACTGGTGGTCAGTGTGGTCACAATGGCAGTGTGGCACTCTGGCAGCAAAAGTGTGCACTGTACGTTAAAATATGTACTCCTGCTCTCAGACTCTAACTGCTCCCCACTGTCTCCCCCACAAGTCAGATATACAGTCACACTATCACTTCAGCAAGTAGTAGTACTCCTCCTAATGCTCCCCAAAATTACTAAAGTAAATACTGTGTCTCTCTCTACTCTAGTCTCACTCTCTTCTCTATAAACGGAGAGGACGCCAGCCACGTCCTCTCCCTATCAATCTCAATGCACGTGTGAAAATGGCGGCGACGCGCGGCTCCTTATATAGAATCCGAGTCTCGCGATAGAATCCGAGCCTCGCGAGAATTCGACAGCGGGATGATGACGTTCGGGCGCGCTCGGGTTAACCGAGCAAGGCGGGAAGATCCGAGTCGCTCGGACCCGTGTAAAAAAACCTGAAGTTCGGGCGGGTTCGGATTCCGAGGAACCGAACCCGCTCATCTCTACTTTTTATACACTGAATACTGTATGAATTACAGTATTAATATTTAACACTATAGATGGTCTGTGGTATAGCCTGTTTCAAACATTTAAATAATATAAAGAAGTGGTCGGGAGAAGGTTAAACATACCGTAATAAATAAATACACAAACCAGTACTGCACTTTCTAAGCACACATTCTCCCACCTCATGGTAAGGCTCCTGTCTCTTCTTCCTGGTAGCTACTCTCTGGTCCAGTGCACTGGTTGAGGACTCATATCCACACACACACAGCAAACTTGGTAGAAGAAGCTGCTGCCACTGGGCATGAGCAGCAAATCTGTCCCTTAAACTGCACGATGGTAGCAGCCGCTCTAGTAATCGTATTATATACCATTTCTTTTGTTGTTATAATTCGAGCCACTTGCTAAGAGGAGGGGTTTTTCTGGGCAACTGTAAACAAACCCTGCATTTGCGTATGCTAAGGGCCCAGTATTAATAGGATACCCAATATTACTGCTATTACTGCTATTACATTAACACTAGTTTCTGCATGTTTTATGTAACGGGCCTATTCATTATTAGACCTTTTGCTGTGTATATGAGTGACCTCAGGTCACACATGCGCAGTCGGATCACGTGCGGTACCGGCAGAAAAGGGGGTGTAACTTTTGGTAGTGGTCATGGCTTGTGGGAGGGGCTGGGCTTCACGTCCCGACCCCCATTTTTTGTCATTTGGGGGGTTCGGGAGGTGCGGGCTGCCTCCCGCAGAGTTCTGTTTCTGCAGTGCCAACTCCTGCTCAGTGACAGGAGTCAAGTGCTGCACGTAATGTAACAGTGCAGCACTCGGTACCTGTCACTGAGTAGGAGCCGGCATTTTGGTGTCACCCCTCGGCGGGTGACACCCGGTTACGAGCCGCACCCCCTGCACCCCCCTTGTGACGCCACTGTGTATACCTTCTCATAGTCCCTTTTAATCTCACTGTCAATTAGTCTTACTGGTACAGTAACATGTCAATCACATGTAATAATTATTTTTTATTTATTTTTATATGTCCATCACAATAGCTATTGTGTTTTCCAGTACACTCTAGACTCTAGCGCAACAAATGTGACTAGTCCGGAATTTGCAGAACAAGTTACATTGCTGGATGTGGCTGAGGTCAGACTGTTGTATGCTGTTTTAATACAAAAGGATACAACAAAAACATTCTTAGCTTCAGGCTCTGGAGAAAAATGTGAAAAGTTGTGTATGTAGCTGCAAATATTTTATGGATTTTTTTTGTGTGTTTTTTGTTATACTATTTTATGTTGTCCATTGCAACTTAATCGTAATTGAAGCTAGACATTTGGTAATGGGTGATCCAAGTTCCAAGATCTCACCAGAAATTATGTTACGGTATCATGTCAGTTAGCAGAGCCGGCCCTAACCAATATGATGCCCTAGGCAAGATTTTGGCTGGTGCCCCCTAGCACCACCGCTGGTTCTGCCTCTGACCTTGCACCTCTTTCCCAGCACCATCACCCCTCACCCATAGCAGTCCTTGTACCCCCTATATTTTAAATAGGAACAGTTCGCACATTTGACGCACAGGCACAGCCCAAAAAGGGGCATCTTCTTGCTGGGAAGGGGCATGGCCACACAATAGTAACCCCAATTCCAATTACGCCACACAGTACTGCAACTTTATTCACATTTTATCTTGCGATAGTGTCCATAATTCATATTACATCCCACAGTAGTATCACTTTACCTTATAAACGTTACTCCTCACAGTAGAGCCCCTTATTCACATTACATCACACTGAATTGCTCCTTATTCACATTACACCACACCTTATTGCTCCTTATTCACATTAGACAACACAGTAGTGCCCTTTCTATATGCAACGCCACATAGTAGAGCACCTTAAACACATAATGCCACACATTAGTAATGCATTTATACACAATTCCACACATTAATGCCCCTTACACATATGAGACACATTAATGTCCTTATAAACATAATGCACCTTACACATTATGACAACCTTTATTAATGCCCTTTTACACATAATGTCCCTTACACATATGCCGCACATTATTAATGCCCTTATACACATAATGACACACATAGTGCCCCCTACACATTTGCTGCACATTATTAGTGCCCCTATACACATAATGACACACATACAGTAGTACCCTGTTACACATATGCCGCACATTATTAATGCCCTTATACACATAATGGCCCTTTACGCATATGTTGCACATTATTAATGCATTTTTACATGACACACATAATGCTCCTTACACATATTCTGAACAATACTGCACAACCAACCCACTCACATGCACACAGCACTCACACTTCCACTAACACTGTGACCTCTGCCTCTGCTTGGATACAGATGTGTCCTCACAAATCTTGCATCAATGCTAACGTCGGGCACCTTTTTTTTACTGAAAATGCATCTTATTTGCATTGCTATGTGGCTAGGATGCACAAGCAGCTTCTGCTGATTAAACTGATATGCAGCATGCCAATATACTGTGTGAGACTGTGGCTGTATCTGCATATGAAATGCTACATACAGAATATAGGCATGCCACATATCATTTTAATCAGCAGAAGCTGATGATGCCCCTAGGCATATCAAATGCCCTAGGCAATTGCCTAGTTTGCCTATGCCTATGACCGGCTCTGTCAGTTAGCCACCCTGTCTTAAAACTATTTTCCTTGGCAGTGCATAAGTAGCATTTCTTCTGCCTACCTGTACCCATATCTCAGGACATCATTCTAGTGACATACGATACAGAGAGAAACCTAGCAACTGCATATACTGTAAATAATAAGAGGATCCGACAGTAGAGCTCAAATTACAATACAGAGAGCATCCCTGTGACAAATATTCAATTTGAATATCAACCATGTGACTGCGATACAATCTTAGTGATGCTATCTGTATTTTTTCATTTCAGTATGAGTCATTGGCCCTGACTGTGATATAAGTTCAATGTACCATAACCCTGTGCCAGCAAACTATATTCTCCAGATGTATTGTAGAGGTGGGAGTAGGTCCGCTACGCACCTCAATGTTTGACCATGTTTGAACCCAAACCTGTTTCTGTGACATGACGTTATTACACCTCGACTAGTTGGCAATGAATGTCAGCTCTTTAGAAGCACAGATCTGATCACACTATGCACCTCAATGTTTGACTATGTTTCACCCTAACCCTGCCATTTTACAACTGATGTTAGGACAGTATGGGTGGGATATACTAAGCATTGTATCTGTGATGCGGTACATCCCGCTACTTATTGTGTACATACGAACTGCATATGTATTTACAAATGCAATTAGTATCGCAAAGGACACCTCTCCTGATAAGAGTTGTAATAACCGGACTTCCAGGTTTAGGATGCATGAGCCCTTCTGCATATGCATAGAGTGACACCGTAGCCGCGGGCGGTCCTGGAGGGATCTGATTGGATCCCTCTCAGGCCAGAATATGGGCAGAAGACCATAGGCTTCTATTGGGTTTCACCAGCTACAGATGGTGTTACTCACCAGAGTTTGGTACATACGGGAATGCAGTTTTGGAGCTTTTACCACATTTTTGGCTTTAGTACATCCCGCCCGATGACTGGTATGAGGCACAGTCTAATGGCCCTGAGAAAAGCAGTGGTCTACCTGCTCTGGCCTGATGAGAAATTAGAATAAAATAGAGAACATTACACATGTGAGAGGTCTTGTTACCTTACTTACTGAACCACCCTCATATATTAACACAAAAATAGTTAAATACATGCCTCTAGCCAAAACTTAACATGGTAGAGGCCATGTGTTAAAACTGATAATGGGCCTAATTCAGACCTGTTTGCTAGCAAGCGATTTTTGCACTGCTGCGATCAGATAGTCGCCGCCTACAGGGGGAGTGTAATTTAGCTGTGCATGTGTAGCAGAGCTGTACAGATTTAGTGCAGTCTCTGCGCAGCCCAGGACTTGCTCAGCCGCTGCGATCACTTCAGCCTGTCCGGGACCGGAATTGACGTCAGGAACCCTCTCTGCAAACGCTTGGACATGCCTGCGTTTTTCCAAACACTCCCAGAAAAGGGTCAGTTGCCACCCACAAACGCTTGCGAACGCCCGTGCGAATGGATCCTTCGCACAAACCCATCACTGAGCGACGATCCGCTTTGTACTTGTGCGATGCACCTGCGCATTGCGGTGCATACGCATGCGCAGTTTAGACCTGATCGCCCGCTGTATGAAAACGCAGCCTAGTGATCATGTCTGAATTACCCCCAATAATAGGTAGCTTTATCAGGCAGCAACTAAAACAATTTAAGAAGTACAACTAATGCTATGGGTTCCGGTGACAGTTTTTTTATAGTGTTTTATTATAGGTGAAGAAAGAGATAACATATAATTACTTAAACTGGCCAGTTAATTGTTTGTCCACTTCTAAAGAAAGTTTCTACCACATTCTACAAATGAAGTACTATTGTGGAAGAACCTTTATAATGACACTTCTGAATGCAGCAAATTAAATTTATGTTTACTGTATAATTCAAGTTTGAAACAGAGAAAGAAGTAGCTTGATCTCTATTATAGGTGTTCCCCATGATTCAAGTTGTTGCAGTACTTTTAGGGCTCTAAACCTATACATTTGTAAGACACACCTAACTATTACATAGCACCAAAATATTTGACGTAATAATATACATATTACATATGCATTATCACATGATATTATAGATGGAAGGAACTCTACATTATGAAATCACAAAGTAACTGCAATAAATTCCCAGGACGCTGCACTGCATGTGACAGGATGCGGATAGGATCCTAGCAGTCGGAATCCCAACAATCAGCACACCGGCAGGGGAATCCTGATGGTCAGAATCTCGATGGATCCCAAAGGTAAGTATTGGATTTTTGGTTAGGGCTAGGCACTGTGGGAGGATTAGTGTTAAGCTGTGGGGGGAGGGGGAGGTTAGAGTTAAGCTGCTGGGTGAGGGGGTGGCTAGGGTTAGGCTGTGGGAGGGTTGGTTATGGTTAGACTGCGGAAGGGGACAGTTAGGGTTAAAATACTTACTATAATCCACCAGGATTCTGGACCGTTGGGATCCCGAGTGCTGAGAATTCGTACCCAACCCCATGTGACTATTGCAGACTCTACGCCACCATGTTAGTACCCCATACGTTGATTGCACTCTCAGCATGGTACACCGCTCAGACCAATTGATGGCAAGTATTCTATCAATCAGACCCTCCAATGTGCCCCTAAATTGTCAATCAGACCGCACATATGCCCCATAAGTAATAATTAGACATCTACCATGACATCAAAATCCCACCATATGCCTCTTAAGTGACAATCAGATGGTCCTCATCCCATAATTTCCCCTAAACATGCCCCTTAAGTAATAATCAGACCCCCTCCTACGTACAGTGTTCAGTTTATTTTAGAATTACAATATTGTTTGTCAAATTTGAGGATTATAATCAATATAATAAAATACTATTAAAAATGTTTAATTCATGTTTTATTAAAAGGCTTGCCAGTGAACTTAACCATTTGCTGCAATGTTATGTTAATTATCATCATACCGAGAGACTACATCAAACACTGACTGACCCCCTTCTCCAGACCATATGAATATCAATGATATGTGTTCTATGCATTGACAGGGCCAGCAACCCTTGAGTCATAGTTGCCTAGTCTTCTGGGATTTATGAGAGACTTGCATAGTTTGAGAAACTCCCAGGAGACTAAAATAGTCCATTCAGAGAGGGTGTGGTCAACCTCCAGAGAGGAGGTGACCAATCACCACAGAGGATTTTATAACCATTAGAGAGTACATGGGCTGATCCCCTTGATAAATATATATAATAAATATTGCTAGTGCATGCTTGATAATGTACCAGGTTAATAACTGGAATGCACTGTGGAGAATATACCATAGTCCTGTGCAGTCTAATGTAATATATATAATATATAAGTCAAGTGCACAGTTTGCAACCTGGTACCTAAAGGAGGTTGTGGGCCCACATGTTGTGGGGCCCACCTGGGATTTCTCCTTGTACCCCTGTGGGCCAGTCCAACCCTGGTGGGAAGTAGCATTTAGACATGGTCGTAGTATAGTAGCTTGTTCACACAATATGTGTTCCACACTGAGTACTGTGATGTTAGTGTATTAGAATGCTTAATATTTGTAGACACTCCCTTACTAATCTGTGTAAGCCTGAATCTTCAGTGATGGTCCCTAGGACCAGGGGGATGCTGGGAAGTGGGTGGTCCAGTGTGCAGTGTGTCTGGAGTTGGTGATGGAATAAACAGCACAGCAGTGAACTCACATGTCTCTGTGTCCTGATGACTGGATTTACAAACATATGAACAAAACATGGTGTCAGAAGAAGTTTAACTTGGACTGCTAGTGCTCTCAGAGTGTGAAAGAATCCTGCAGCAGTCTGTAAGGCTGTGATACTCGGTGTCTGCAAAGCCTGCCGTGTGCTCCTCTCTTCAAACAGTGAGTAACCATGGATAAACTAGCTCCTCCAACCGGCATGCTGATGTCTGGTAACTTGTCTGAAAACTGGAAAAGATTTAAGCAAAGGTTTAATATATATCTTGCTGCATGTGGTGCTGATACAGAGGCTGACAAAACGAAGGCATCCATTTTCCTCCATGTGATAGGAGAGGATGTGCTGGACATTTATAATAGTTTTCCATTTGATGAGGGGCAGAATATGGTGCTATCTTCTATAATGCAAAAGTTTGAAGATTACTTTGTGCCAAGGAAAAATGTGACATATGAAAGATATAAGTTTTTCACATGTGATCAGAAGTCTGTAGATGTATTTGATCAGTATGTTACAGAGCTGCATTCACTCAGTAAAACCTGTGAGTTTGGTGATTTAAAGGATTCACTGATTAGAGATCGTATTGTCTGTGGAATACCTGATAATGGACTCAGAGAGAGATTGCTGAGAGAGCAAGACCTAACACTAGATAAGGCAGTGACTATGTGCAGATCTGCAGAAATAATTAGATTTCAAGCCAAAAAGTTACACAAGGAAGTTGATACTGCTGTCCATGTAGTGCAGAACACAGAGCCAAGCAAACCTCCATTCTCAAGAATGAAGCAGTCTAAGCCACAGTCTAATAAGGAAATGTGTAGTAGATGTGGAAATGCTCACAATCCTAAAATGTGCCCTGCTTATGGTAAAACCTGCATGAAATGTGGTAGACTTAATCACTTTGCCAAATGCTGTAAAGTGAAAAGGGAAACAACCAATGTGCATGCTGTTAAACAAACAGAGGAATTCTTTGTGGATTGCATTGAACTTTGCAGTGCAGATAAGAAAGAATGGATTGTCCCTTTAACTGTGAACGAGATTGTCATTCCCTTTAAGCTTGATAATGGCGCGCAGGTGAATTTAATATCCTTTCAAGACTATAAGACTTTTAGAGTAAAACCTAAAATTCATCCAGCCAAAGTGAAAGTTACAGGGTACACTGGGGAGGAAATTCCTGTGAAAGGTACATGCTTAGTGACACTGAAATATAAGGGACAACAGTTTAAAACATCTCTACTGATTGTGGGTAAAAATGTGCAACCGATTCTAGGATTAAGTTCCTGTGAGAAACTAAGCTTGCTAAAGAAAGTTTTTATGGTAACATCACAAGTAGAAAATGACTTCAAATCGATGTTTACAGAATACAGAGACTTGTTTGAAGGTCTAGGTTGTTTGCCTGGAGAGCATAAAATAAATATAGACACGCAAGTTTCTTCAGTGATACACCCCTGTAGAAAAGTGCCGTTTGCGCTGAGAGAAAAACTGAAACAAGAGTTAAATCACATGGAAGCCTTGGGTGTGATACAAAAAGTTGATGAGCCTACTGAATGGGTAAGCTCCTTAGTAATTGTTGAAAAGAAAAATGGACAACTCAGAATATGTCTAGACCCCAGAGATTTAAACAAAGCTATTAAACAAGAACATTTCAAACTACCAAGCAGAGATGAAATCATGTTGCAATTTGCGGGAGCAAAATGGTTCAGTAAATTGGATGCATCTTCAGGATTCTGGCAATGAAGCTAGATGAGGACAGCTCAAAGCTTTGTACATTTAATACACCAGAAGGTCGATACAGATTTCTTCGACTACCATATGGAATATTGTCTGCTCCAGAAGTATATCACAAAAAGATACACATGATTTTTGAACATATTCCAGGTGTTGAAACAATGATGGTTGACATTATTGTCTGGGGATCTACAAAGGAAGAACATGATTCTAGATTGAGACAAGTAATGGAACTTGTCAAGAAAGTGAATCTAAAGCTAAACAAGGACAAATGTGAATTTGGCGTGAATACACTTACCTTTATGGGCGACGTGGTCTCGGATCAAGGTGTAAAACCAGACCCAAGGAAAATATCAGCCATAGTGAACATGGAACGTCCTAACAACAAAGACGACGTCAGAAGATTCCTGGGAATGATTACTAACTTAGGAAAGTTTATTTCTCAACTCTCTGAACGAACAGCCTCTCTTAGATGGTTGTTGGACAAAGATAACGAGTGGATGTGGTCACATGAACTAGAAGAAAGTTGGCAAAACTTGAAACAGATCATTACAAAGCAACCAGTGTTAAAATTCTTTGATCCTGCGAAAAGAATAAGAATTTCAGCAGATGCTTCGCAATCTGGCCAAGGCTCAGTGCTGTTACAAGAACATGAGGATACATGCTTAGCTATAGGTATGGCTAGTGGACTAATTATCAGCAGATTTAAGCAAGTTTTATTTTTATTTATCTGGGGAATGTGTGATGGTTTCATACCCACTCACCATTTGTTTGTGTAAGTTTTATAGCCTCAAATGGGTGATGGGCTAGGGGAGGGTCCAATCAATCAATGTACTCACAAACACATGTTTGTTGGCCTTTATATTAGTGTGTATTCTAGCTGAATCAGCGTAGCTGAATCAGTGTGGGGTGAAAGATTTCAAAGGGAGAAAATTTCTAAGGGTGTCGTCTGTGACTTATACTGGACTTCTACTGGACGGAAACTGAACGGAAACACCAATCAATTGCAAAAAAACATTACAAACTACCAATACTTGGACTGCAGCTACAAATGTTTGTTCACTCCTAATATTCTCCAAACCTCACTTACTCGGTAAACTATACATTCACTTTCTGCACAAACACCTGCATTGCAACTTCTACTCTGACCCTGCAAATACCTGGAAAACAAATGTTTCACTGAGAAGCATATTTAATGAAGTAACACTGACTTGCAGTTTGCCAACACTGTGTAATTTTCAATCTAACATCAGCAAATATTTGAGTTACTGTTAACCTGTAGATACTAACGGCAGTTTATAAAAAAAAAAATGTAATCTATTTTTGCAAACTTCACTGCTCTCTTATTCAGCCACCACTCCTCCTCCTATTCTCATTTTGCTACCACTATTTACCCCATCTACACTATGGCCAAGCTGGCAACATCCCCCATTAATCCTTGTCTTCCTATTCCTTTTTTCTGTCCCCTGCTACCACCTCTATCCCTCTCTCCCAGTCTCCTACATCTCATGCTCTCTCCTCTCCTCTGTCTGCCTCCCTTCCCCTCCTCTTCTGTTTCCCCATTGCAATTCACTTCTGCCCCTTCACACAATTTATACCCCACCACTCAACCCTGCTCTCTCCCTCCTCTGCCTGTCTCCTCACCTCTCCTCCACCAGTATCATACTGCACTCCCTCCCTGCCTCTCTCCTGCAGTCTCCCTTCCTAGCCAAGGCCCCAGCACCATCAATACACCCTCTTTATCCCTTCCTTCCACATTAGTCTTACCTCAACGCTATAGCAATCCTGATAATCTCATTCACATCTCTCCCACAAACTCCTACCCCCTATCCTGTGCACTCTGGAATGCCAGATCTGTTTGTAACAAACTTTCCCCCACTCACGACCTTTTCATTTCCAACTCCCTGCACCTCCTGGCCATTACTGAAACCTGGATTACTCCCTATGACACCGCTTCTCCTGCTTCTCTCTCTACTGGGGGCCTCACATTCTCACCCCCCCCTTCCCGACCTGGGGGTTGTCATGGGGGTGGTGTTGGGATCCTTTTACCCTCAAGCTACACATACCAAATTATACCTCCAGAACCATCTCTTACATTCTCTACATTTGAGGTCCATGCAATACGCCTCTACCAACCTACTAATCTTCGAGTTGCTGTCATTTACCATCCACCTGGCATTTCCTCCAAATTCCTCGACAACTTTGCTTCCTGGCTACCTCACTTCCTCTCTTCTGACATTCCCTCCATTATCCTAGGTGATTTCAACATCCCTATCGATAACCCCACAAAACCACCTGCCTCTAAACTCCTTAACCTCACCTCTTCACTCGGTCTCTCCCAGTGGGCCACCTCACCCTCCCATGTGAACGGGAGCTCACTGGATCTGGTTTTCACTCACCGCTGTGATATTTCTGATTTCTCCAATTCTCCTTTTCCCCTCTCTGACCACCACTTGCTCTCATTCAACTCATCTATCTCTGCTCCCCCATCTCTCCCTCCTAAGGCTGCCATCACTAAGCGTAACATTGAGGCTATTGACACCTCATCCCTATCCTCCCTGTTTGACTCGCTTCTCTCTCCTCTTCTCTCTCTCATATGCCCTGAACAAGCCACATCCCTATACAATGCATCTCTTACTTCAGCCCTTGACTCTGTTGCTCCGCCAACCACTATTCACCCTCTCAGATCAACACCTCAACCCTGGCACACCAAATGCACCAGATATCTACAAAAATGCTCACGTACTGCCAAGCGACAATGGAGGAAATCACGCTCTAAAGCAGACTTCCTCCATTTCAAATTCATGCTCTCATCCTTCAGTGCTGCCCTTTCCCTCGCTAAACAATCATACTTCAAAATCCTCATCTCAACCCAGTCTTCCAACCCCCGGCGCCTCTTTGCCCATGTTAACTCCCTCCTCTGCCCACCACCACCTCCTCTCCCTTCCTCGTTGTCTGCTCTTCACTTTGCCACTTATTTCACATCCAAGATTGACTCCATACATCAGGACATCACATCCCACCAGACCAGCAACCAGCCACCACCCAGCCTTTGCCACCCCTCCCCTTCCCTCTTACCAACTCTGACATCTTTCTCCCATGTATCTGGCGAGAAAGTCATGGCTCTCATACATTCCTCCCCCCCACAACCTCCTCACTCTACCCTATCCCCTCCCACCTCCTCCGCTTCCCCTCTCCTTCTGCCTGTTCCCATCTTGCCCAACTTCTCAATCTGTCCCTCTCATCAGGCACTGTCCCCTCTGCCTTCAAGCATGCTCTTGTCTCCCCTATTCTTAAAAAACCTACCCTTGATCCTAACACTCTCTCCAACTATCGACCCATCTCTCTCCTCCCCTTTGCCTCCAAACTTCCTGAGCTTATTGTCTATAATCGCCTCACTGCCTTTCTTTCCTCTCACTCACTGCTTGACCCATTCCAGTCTGTTTTCCGCTCTCTCCACTCCACTGAAACTGCCCTCACAAAAGTCTGCAATGACCTCCATGCAGCCAAATCTAAGGGCCACTACTCTCTGCTTATTCTTCTTGACCTCTCTGCTGCTTTTGACACTGTGGACCACCCTCTCCTTCTGCAAATTCTTCACTCTCTTGGTCTACGCGATACTGCCCTCTCTTGGCTGTCCTGCTACCTCTCTGATCGTACCTTCTCTGTCTCCTCTCATGATGCTACCTCGCCCCCACTTCCACTAACTGTTGGTGTCCCCCAAGGTTCTGTTCTTGGTCCTCTCCTTTTCTCTCTCTATATGTCCTCTGTAGGTGCACTCATTAGTTCTTTTAACTTCCAGTATCACTTCTATGCTGATGACACTCAAATCTACCTCTCCTCCCCTGATCTCTCCACAGCTCTCCTCACTCGTACCTCTAACTGTCTTTCTGCTATCTCTTCCTGGATGTCCCAGCACTTTCTTAAACTCAACATGTCTAAGACTAAGCTGATCATCTTCCCACCCTCCCGCACAACCTCACCTCCCACAATCTCACTATCCATTGATGGCACGACTATCTCCTCTAGCCCCCAAGTACGCTGTCTTGGTGTAATCCTTGACTCCTCCCTCTCCTTCAAACCACACATTCAGCACCTCTCACAAACCTGTCATTTTCATCTCAAAAACATTTCCAGGATCAGACCTTTTCTCACCCAGGATGCCACTAAGATCATTATTCACTCAGTGATTATTTCCAGACTGGACTACTGTAATCTCCTCCTAACTGGCCTCCCTGACAATTACCTCTCTCCACTCCAATCTATCCTCAATGCTGCTGCCCGGCTTATCTTCCTCACCAAATGCACTACGTCCACCTCCCCTTTCCTACAAGCCCTTCACTGGCTCCCCTTCCCTTTCAGAATCCAATTCAAACTTCTCACACTCACTTACAAAGCACTCACCCACTCCTCTACCATTTACATCTCTGACCTTATCTCCCTTTACTCTCCCTCTCGTCCTCTTCGCTCTGCTAATGCACGCCGACTCTCCTGTCTTCTGATTACTTCCTCCCACTCCTATCTCCAAGATTTTTCACGTGCTGCTCCCCTCCTCTGGAATTCTTTACCTCTCCCCCTCAGACTCTCTACCTCTCTACAAAACTTCAAACTGGCTCTTAAGACCCATTTCTTTACCAAACCCAGCCAAATCTCATCCTAACCCTCTGTTCCATGCTCTCTATGTACCCCTGTCTGTCTACCCCTCCCCTTAGAATGTAAGCTCTCACGATTAGGGCCCTCTTCCCTCATGTGCTTATCCTTTTCTTACTTTAAAAATCCTCAACTGCCCAAATCTCGCAGTTTTTGGCCACCTGGAACTTATCTCTGTCATTTACTGGTGTAGTTATGCTTAGTTACCCTGTGCTTGTCCTATATTGTCTTCAACTGTAAGTCACTGTTTTCCTGTTTGATTATGTGCTTATGTACTCTGTAACTGGGCGCTGCGGAACCCTTGTGGCGCCATATAAATAAAGGATAATAATAATAATAATAATAATAATGGCAACCAGTAATCGATGCATCAAGAGCACTGACACGTGCTGAAACAAGGTATGCTCAGATAGAAAAAGAACTTCTAGCGATCACATATGCATGTGAGCGATTTCATCAGTTTGTGTATGGTCAAACATTTACAGTGGAAACTGACCACAAGCCATTGGTAGCTATCATGACTAAATCATTAGATGACTGTCCCATGAGAATTCAACGAATGCTTATCAGACTACAGAAATATGATGTACACTTGCTGTACTGTCCCGGCAAATACATGTACATTGCTGATACACTTTCTCGTGCTGTGGACAAAAGTGAAGGTTCCAAAAGTCTGATGGATGAAGAGATAGAAGCCTATGTTAATTTGATCGTAGCTTCTCTACCAGTGTCTCTTGCAAGACAAGAACAGATTAGGAAAGAAACTGAGACAGATGACACAATGAAAGTGTTGAAAGATATCATTCTGAAAGGTTGGCCAGCAGAAAAACATGCGTGCCCGCTGTCTATCCATGATTATTGGATGTACCGCAGTGACCTTACAGTTGTCGATGGTATTATTTACAAAGGCAATAGGTTTGTCATACCTGCACGACTAAGAAAAACTGCTGTGCAAGATACATGAAGGCCACTTAGGAGAAGAAAAATGTAAGCGGAGAGCGCGTGAAGTTATGTATTGGCCAAGAATGAACCAGGACATAGCACAGACTACAGCTACATGTGAATTATGTCTTACTTATAGACCGAAACAACTAGTTGAGCCACTGAGTCCTCACACAGTGCCAGAGAGACCGTACCAGAAAGTTGGCGCAGATTTGTTTGATTGTAATGGGAAAATGTACATTGTCGTGACTGATTATTACTCTAACTACCCTGAGGTGAAGACACTACATATAACTATTAGTAAAGCCGTAATCAATTGCATGAAGTCAATCTTTGCAAGGCATGGTGTTCCTATGGAAGTGTTCACTGACAATGGTCCTCAGTTTTCCAGTGCTGAATTTAGACAATTTGCTGATGAGTGGGAATTTGTCCATACTACGTCAAATCCCCACTATCCACGTTCAAATGGGTTGGTGGAAAGTTCAGTAAAAACTGTAAAGAGTCATGAAAAAAGCTCAAGAAGGTAAAGAAGATTTCTACAAAGTCTTTTAATCTACCGCAGTTCACCTTTACAGAATGGACTTTCTCCTGCACAAATGCTGATGGGAAGGAGGATTAGAGCAAATCTCCCGATACATGATGAACTGCTTAATACACATAACTCAGCGTTGGTCAGACTGAGTAAGGAACGTCAAAAGGCGAAACGGAAACTGTTCCATGACAGGCGAACAAGACGCTTAGCTGATCTAAAATTGGGTGACCAAGTCCGTCTCAGAGATCACGAGAAAGGTATTTGGGTGCAGAAAGGTATTGTGCAAGCACAAGTAGCACCAAGATCTTATACTATACGTACAGAGCATGGAACGGAAGTAAGAAGAAATCGGGTGAATTTAAGATCTCAACCTAACCATAATGAAGACAACATGACTGAAGAATACCCTTCATCTGACATGTATGATGATCCTGATAATGGTGAACCAACCACGATTCTAGAAAGGTCCAACATGGTCGATGAAACACAGACCGTGTATGAAAGACCCAAAAGGGAAATACGCAGACCTAAGAGACTCATTGAAACGTGTTAGATGATGTTCTTAATATGACGTTGTTAATTGTTGCATTAAAGCGTATAGGGCTTTTCTTTAAAGAAAAGAGGATGTGATGTTAGTGTATTAGAATGCTTAATATTTGTAGACACTCCCTTACTAATCTGTGTAAGCCAGAATCTTCAGTGATGGTCCCTAGGACCAGGGGGAAGCTGGGAAGTGGGTGGTCCAGTGTGCAGTGTGTCTGTAGTTGGTGATGGAATAAACAGCACAGCAGTGAACTCACATGTCTCTGTGTCCTGATGACTGGATTTACAAACATATGAACAAAACAAGTACCTACACAAAATGCATACAGTATGCATGTGTTTGCAGGTGGTCGGCTCCTGGTGCATGATAATGATGAGTAGCGGCCACATCTGACATCCCTCCCAGTTATATAGGCTACTAATATGTTTGTTATTGTGTACCTAACATTTTTGACAGGTTTGATTTTCATTTTACTTGCTCTCTGTGACATGGAGCGATGTATCAAGCCTTGGAGAGAGATAAAGTGGGGAGAGATAAAGCTCCTGTCATTTTTCAGACACTGGCTATTTACTAAGCCTTGGGTGGAGATAAAGTGAGCGGACATCCAGTCCCAGCCAATCAACTCTACCTGCCATGTTACAGGCTGTGTTTGAAAAATGACAGTTAAAAGTTGATTGGCTGGTGCTTTAACACTCTCCAAGGATTATTATACCTCCCCTGTAAGTATGCCTATGAAGCCACGCCTCCTGCTGTATCCTGGGTACATCTGCTCCTTTTGGAGTAAACAGGCATAATTTGCCAGGCATGCCGAACGTGACGCATCTGTGTGCTGACCTGCATGGCTAGCAATTTGTGTTTGTTTGTTTGTTTGTTTGTTTGCAGTCAGCATCCAACTCAGCATGAGCCCCCACAATGATTATTATTCCTAGGGATATTATTATAGCAAGTTCCTTTTCAAAAAGTTATTAGCCTAGTGGATGTAGTGAAAATGTTGACATTTAAAATGTTGACAGTCCTGTTGACACCCCAATGTCAGCAGTCATGATGTGGCATTGTGAAAGTGTCAACAGGAAACGTCAACTTGAAATGTCTGCATTGGCAGAATATCGAGGATTAGGATGAAGGCGGGAGGGTTGGGGTTCGGCTGCAGGCGGGAGGGTTGGGGTTCGGCTGCAGGCGGGAGGGTTGGGGTTCGGCTGAAAATGTTAATTTTTGTGCACTTCCCAAGTCACAATAGTGGCATTGTTTCCCAAAATTGTTGTGAAAGATTACATTTTCATACATTCACCCATAAATGAATTAGTTACCACTGTTAAATGTATAACTAGACACTTGTACTGTACACTTACATTTATTTTGCATGTACAGATGCAGCCTCCATTATCTTGGCTGGCTGAGGCATTAGTCGCGATCGGGCATATGCAGCGTGCCTGGGCGCAAGGAGGCGCGCCTATTCGTAGGGAGGTGCACAGAGCGTTTGGTGTTACCTTTAAGTGTAATACCTGCGATCATCCACCAGATGTCGCTTTTTAAAATCACCATTGCACATGTGTGTGGTCTCCATTAAAATACAATACGAAATACATAGTAAGAACTACTTTACTGGTGTGTCTCATTACGCTACAATATGCTACAGTATGTCATACAGTATATTACAGTGTACAGATGTAAATACAGTAGCACAGTATATACAGATGCAAACGAACGTGATAAAGCCACAGTATAGTCCTTTGATGTTAGGAATATGCAGCGTCCAAGTCCTGCACACAAATCAACAAATAAAACCAGTAGTATACACAGACGCAACCGAAAGTGTTACAGGTACATTGTGGTCTATTGATGTTAGGGATATTGTATGTTAGCGTCCTAATCCCGTAGACATTACCGCATAATCAAAACCAATGGACTTATTCATCTGTCGGCGGTGACGTGTCCGAGTGGTGAAGTGTTCTGCTTCCCATGCTTAGAGTCCTGGGTTCAATTCCCAAAGTGCGAATGCATGTTAGTTTTTTCCAGACACTTTATTAATTTTTTTATTTTTGTATCTATTGTACTGTACTATACTTTCACATTCAATAGAAATGTGCACACAAGTTTTACATAAATCAGGGCAAAGCTGCAGGAGCATATCTACTGTAAAATACATAACAGCTACGAGGATAAGGTTCTATGCACCGTATGGTACACATACAATTCTGTAACAGGGCAGACTCGATTGAAATGGCTACCACCCGTGACTCCTTGCCTCGTGGAAGCCCTCAGCTAGGGAGTGAGCGATGGCATAGGTTTTGCAGGCTATGAGGCAATGCTGAAGGAGCGTCACAATCCCCTAGCTAAAATACACAGGGGCGATAGGGCTAGGCGAGCTCTATGCACATTACGATACACCGGACTCGAACACATACAGTAGCAAGTTGACAAAATGGCTGCCACCCATTATCCCTTGCCCCGTGGAAGCCCTCGGCTACAGAGCGAGTGACAGCACAGGTTTTGCAGGCTATAAGGCAATGCTGAAGGAGCGTCTGAATCCCATAGCTAAAATACACAGGGGCGATAGGGCTAGGCGAGCTCTATGCACATTATGGTACACCGGACTCGAACTCATACAGTAGCAAGTTGACAAAATGGCTGCCACCCATTATCCCTTGCCCCGTGGAAGCCCTCGGCTATGGAGCGAGTGACGGCACAGGTTTTGCAGGCTACAGGGCAATGCTGAAGGTGCATCTGAATACCCTAGCTAAAAATACACAGGGTTCGATAGGTATAGGCAAGCTCTATGCACATTACTATACTGTTCCTTACCCTGTAACATTTTACATGAAAACCAGTACAATTAGGAAAGGGTGTGTGGCCACAGGTAAAAGGGGTGTGGCCACGGCCCCTTTCCTATACTTTCAATGTTAATTTGGAGAGTCAAAATCGATACAAAGACCTTTTTGGCAGGTACAGACCCTAAAAAAAAGGAAGTGTACCTGCCAAAAAGGTACAGTTGGAGGGTACTGTATGCGATACACCGAACTCGATTTCATAGCAAGTTGACAAACTACAGAGCAATGCTGAAGGAGCATCTCAATACCCTAGCTAAAATACACAGGGGCAATGAGGTCCCGTAGAGTGATCAATTAATAAATATACTGTAGTGTATACAGACGCAAAACAAGGCGTTTAAGCAACAGTATAGTATGGTCCATTGAAGTCAGGGATACAGTACAGTACAGTATATGAGCGGCCAAGTCCCCTAACCATTAGGGCATAATCTAAAACCAATGTCAAGGGATCACTGCTTACTGTACATTTAGAAATGAGCTTGTGTATCTGTCATGAGGTGTTTTTTTCCTAACACTATTTTTTTTCTATTGTAATATTCTGTACTGTTACTGTACTCTACATTCAATAGAGATACTGTACCACACAGGTTTTACATGAATCAGGGCAATGCTGCAGGAGCGTCTCATTACACTTTCTAAAATGCACCACGACTATGGGTGGGGATACAGTAAGTGAGTCTTGTCACCATAAGTTGTCTGCTGTGTACAGCAGATTTCCGTCTGCGATACATTTGTTTGTAATAAACAAAATAATTTACTGTACATTTAGTGTATACAGTATACAGTACCTCTAATATACATTTCCCGTGGAAAAGACTGTACAGTACTGTACATGGAGCATTTTCTTTACTGATCCATTTGTTTAATTTTTTTTATTCACTCTGTACACTGAACCTTCGGTCCTCCAGCTGTTGTTAAACGATCTACACATACACATACATTGCCAGCATGCCTTGCTAGTTTTGCTATTTTGCCGTGCTAAAACTGTTGCAGGGCATGCTGGGATGTTTAGTTCAACAACAGCTGGTGGACTGTGGGTTTCCCATCCCTGATGTACAGTATTGAACAGTGTTTCTTTGGAAACTGACTTACTGTACAGTATATTTATAGACCAACCTACTGTACACCCAACAATTTAGTTTGCCATAATACAGTAGAATACTCGATGTATAAAGTACCATATTAAAGAAGCAACTTAAAAAAAATCACAAAGCATGGCTACTGTACTTTAAGTCCTCTTATAGTCTTAAATTTCAAGCCGTGCCATACTGTACATGGCAGGATAAAGATGATACTGTACAGTACTGTATGTACAGATCTCTACTGTATGCATTAAATTCCAAATGCAATTTATAGTAACCTTGTCCAAAGTCTTTTGTCTGTTTAACTAAAGACTAGATGTTCCAAGTGGTTCTTACAGTATCTTCCATCAAAATCTATGTTTCTTTGTACAGTACCTACTGTATTCATGTGTAAAAGTAATGCAAGCAGCGATTCCTTCCCATTGGTGTTCATTTATGCCGTTAGGAGACTCGGACACTCATATTGCAAAACACGGTATTTCCACCGCCACCCCCTACCCCCATCCCTCTTCCTCCCTGGCAGCCTACACAGTTCATACCATAGACAGGGAGAGTAGTCAGGTTACAATAAATGTGCAACACAATACTACAGTATACAGTATATGAAAATCACATAGAGAACTGCAGTTGCGTTGATAGGTGTGTAAATAGTACAGTAGCAGTGGTCCCTTCTCATAAAGTACAACACAGATTCTCTATCACCGATGATCTACAGTACTGTGTTGCTCGAACAGTTAATTGCATCAGGATACACTCATTAATATTTATTGGTATGTCTACAAGTGCTCATTACTGCTGTGTATTTTAGATAGCGGAATCAGATGCTCATGCAGATGTACCCTGATTTATGTGAAACCTGTGTGCACTCTACCATTGAATGTTTTACAATAGATTACACAGAAAAAAAATTAATATTGTTAATGTCAGAGGGAAAAAATATAGATTGGCACTTTGGGAATCGAACCTGGGACTCTCAGCGTGGGAGGCGGAAGCCTTCACCGCCTGCCCACGTCGCTGCATGGAAGATATACAAGTTCATGTGTAAAAGTAATGCAAGCAGCGATTCCTTCCCATTAGTGTTCATTTATGCCGTTAGGGGACTCGGACGCTCATATTACAAAACATGGTATTTAGTGCACTCTACATACTTTAAAGTCAATGAGCTACATTATTCCTTTCACACATTAGTTGCGTCTGCATACACAAGTGTTTTAACACATTTGTTTGCGTCTGTATAAACTATTTTTTTTTACTTGCTCCGTGTGACCATTGGTCACCATCTGTGTGTACAGTATGCAGTACAGGACTATATATTAACATTACAGTCATCACTGACCATTTGCCAGAGCTTGTACTGTAGATCAATCCACCGCTATTCGAACTAAAGTACTGGATTAGTGGTGCATTAGCCACCCAGTGGTGGAGATGTGTATTGCTTGCTGAGTATGTAATCGTACCTCAACGCGCCTGTTCGTGATTAAACTCAGCAACCTAATCTATCGCCTAGGCATGACTAAACCTCCGTCTAGGCGCAGAAACAGCCAAGATAATGGAGGACCCATCTGGATGGGATTTTTTTTTTTTTGCACTTAGTTTCCTGATATATGGGCCAATAGATTTAATCCCCAAAAAATATTATTTTTATTGACAGGTGTGACCTAACAGTTTTTGAGTTGACAGTCCAAACTGTTGACGACTTTCCTGAATGCCGACCAGAGCTGGTACATTCAAATGGTTCTATTTAAAGTGTAACCAAAAGTTTGTTACAATAAAATCTGCACAGTTTATTGGCCCTCATTCCGAGTTGTTCGCTCGGTATTTTTCATCGCATCGCAGTGAGAATTCTCTTAGTGCGCATGCGTAATGTTCGCACTGCGCATGCGTCAAGTAACTTTACTAAGAAGAA
Organism: Pseudophryne corroboree; assembly: GCF_028390025.1. Taxonomy (NCBI): domain Eukaryota; kingdom Metazoa; phylum Chordata; class Amphibia; order Anura; family Myobatrachidae; genus Pseudophryne; species Pseudophryne corroboree. The sequence continues at coordinate 88,486,395 of NC_086452.1, forward strand.
AGTAATTTTACTCACGGCTTTTTCGTCGCTCCGGAGAACGCATTGTGATTGACAGGAAATGGGTGTTACTGGGCGGATGTACGGCGTTTTAGGGGCGTGTGGCAGGAAACGCTACCGTTTCCGGAAAAAACGCAGGCGTGTCTGGAGAAACGGTGGGAGTGCTTGGGCGAACGCTGGGTGTGTTTATGACGTCAGCCGGGACCGAAAAGCACTGAATTGATCGCACAGGCAGAGTAAGTCTGGAGTTACTCAGAAACTGCTAACTCGGTTTTGATCGCAATATTGCGAATACATCGGTCGCACATTTAAGATGTTTAGATTCACTCCCAGTAGGCGGCGGCTTAGCGTGTGTAACTCTGCTATAATCGCCTTGCGAGCGAACAACTCGGAATGAGGGCCATTATACAGAGTAATTATGATTCTTTACTGTGACAGAGTGTGCAACATAAATGCAGAAGGTAGAGAATAACCTTTAATCTCTTTATCTTGGTGCTTTACTCCCTCTTTACATTGTGTATACATAAATGAACACTGTATTTCTCTATATAAACACTATGCAAATCTGCTAACACAAACTACATAGTCTCTACATTAACATCTATAACTGACGTTAATGCGCTTTGACAAATACATGCATTACGTTGATCTTTGTGTTTTTATATTGTCACTCACCACAGGATCCACACTGGATATACAACATCAGTCTCTTCATATAAACTAACCACAGACTCATGTGTCTTGGAAAAACACTTAGAGGCTATGTCATGTTGCTGGAAAAGGCAGCTATTTACGCAGTAGCTGGGAGCTATGTCTGTCATGTTTGTTGATTTGTTTAAAGGAAACATTGTACTGATCAATTCATTATTATTTTATATTTTGCTAAAATGTGGGAACTCTCATGTCGCCTTAAGTCATTTTGGAGAAAAGCACTATATAAAATAAAATCATTATTATTATTATCATCATCATCATTATTATAATAGGAATGCCTGAAGTTTCTTATTATATTTTATTTCTAAGGCACCACAAGCAGGGGCCAAATTGCTTGTATATGTGTATGAATATCTCTATCTATCTATCTATCTATCTATCTATCTATCTATCTATCTATCTATCTATCTAAAACATATATATACAGTGGTCGAAGTGGGGCGGTATACAGCGGTATGGTATACCGCCACTTCTTCCACTGACCCGGAAATGAAAGTGCAGCAGGAGGCGAGGGAAGTGGCCATCCTGCTGCACATGGTGCTCCCGTCCCTGCTCAGCGGCCAGCCGCCCACCGCCGCCAGCCCAGCTGCTTGGCTCCCGCATGACACCCCACGGCTGCTCGGCTCCCGCCCCCCTGACAGTACAGCTGCCCAGCTCAGTCTTCCGGACCATGGATGGCCGGCTCCCGTCACACAGCGCAGCTATCCGGCTCTCACATGCTGACACCACAGCTGCCCGTCAACTGGTGAGAAGATGGAACTAATGGAGGAGAGTGTCAGTGTGGGGACAGTGTGTGTGTGTGTGTGTGTGTGTGTGTGTGTAAATGTGGCTGCGTGTGTGTGACTGTGAGTATGTAGATATGTGGCTATGTGTGTGTGTATATGTGTGGCTATGTGTGTATAAGTGGTATAATGTGTGTGTGTGTGTGTGTGTGTGTCTGTTTGTAAATGTGGCTGGGTGTGTATTTTTATGTAAGTGTGTGTATATGTGGCCGAGTGGGGGGGGCAATATGATCTTTTTCGCCTCTGGGTGCCTGGTATTAACTTACGCCCCTGGCCAGCCGCCCACCGCTCACCGCCGCCAACCACCAGCCACCCGCCGCTCACCGCCGCCAGCCGCTCACCCGCAACAAATGGCGGTCAGAGGGACCTCACCGCACCAAAGGCCTCCTTATCACCACCGCTGCCCATGGGTGCCTCCGCCGACCACAGTCAGGTAATGTTCCCGTGCTGTCACCCTCTCTCCCTGTCGTTACTGTCCCTGTCCCTACTGTCACTCTCTCTCCCTGCTGTCACTGTCGTCACTCTCTCTCTCCCTGCTGTCACTGTCGTCTCTCTCTCTCTCCGTCGTTACTCTCTCTCCCTGTCGTCACTCTCCCTCTCATCACTCTCTCTCTCTCCCTGTCCCTGCTGTCACTCTGGCTGTCCCTGCTGTCACAATTTCAGCTCATTCAGTGTGCTATAATGTGAATTTCGGCTCATTCAGTGTGCTATAATGTGAATTTCGGCTCATACCGTGTGCTATAATGTGAATTTCGGCTCATACCGTGTGCTATAATGTGAATTTCGGCTCATTCAGTGTGCTATAATGTGAATTTCGGCTCATTCAGTATGCTATAATGTGAATTTTGGCTCATTCAGTGTGCTATAATGTGAATTTCGGCTCAGTGTATATGCAAAATATGTAGTGTATAGTGTATATAATGTGAATTTCGGCTCATTCAGTGTGCTATAATGTGAATTTCGGCTTATTCAGTGTGCTATAATGTGAATTTCGGCTCGTACCGTGTGCTATAATGTGAATTTCGGCTCATTTAGTGTGCTACAATGTGAATTTCGGCTCATTCAGTGTGCTATAATGTGAATTTCGGCTTATTCAGTGTGCTATAATGTGAATTTCGGCTCGTACCGTGTAATATAATGTGAATTTCGGCTCATTCAGTGTGCTATAATGTGAAAGGGGCACCAGTACTAGATAGTATAAGGGGTTCTACTATACTGTACACGCCCCCTTTTGGGTGACCACGCCTCCTTTTCTTGACTTGACTTTTGCATACCCCCACTTCAAAATTTCCACTTCGACCACTGTGTATATATATATATATATATATATATATATATGTACGATAGATAGATAGATAGATAGATAGATAGATAGATAGATAGATAGATAGATAGAGAAAACATGTCAGATGGGACTCAGAGACTTTGTAAAGTTCAAAAACAGCAGTGGTTATTAAATAAACATTTCGGTAATATGTCATCCCTTCTTAAGAATACAAATGTGCACAATGTCAAAAGCAAACTTAAACAGCTTACCTATTAGACCCCCCACAGTCATCTTCTCCAGTTAGATGTTATGCTTGAAAATTTTGAAGTGGGGATACCAATTAAGGAGCTCAAGGAGGCTAAGACCAAGGCTCTTATCAAAAATAGGTACGATATATTGAAACCCAAGCCACAGAAACAAATGGATAATATAATCCCCTGGGTTAATGAACACAATACCAATAGTCAGTTTACGAGTAAACGTATAAAAGAGCTATGGCCGTTAGTGTCTACAGATGCAGACCTGACACTCCTCAATACAGGTTGAGTATCCCATATCCAAATATTCCGAAATACGGAATATTCCGAAATACGGACTTTTTTGAGTGAGAGTGAGATAGTGAAACCTTTGTTTTTTGATGGCTCAATGTACACAAACTTTGTTTAATACACAAAGTTATTAAAAATATTGAATTAAATGACCTTCAGGCTGTGTATAAGGTGTATATGAAACATAAATGAATTGTGTGAATGTACACACACCTTGTTTAATGCACAAAGTTATAAAACATATTGGCTAAAATGACCTTCAGGCTGTGTATATAAGGTGTATATGTAACATAAATGTATTCTGTGCTTAGACTTGGGTCCCATCGCCGCCATGATATCTCATTATGGTATGCAATTATTCCAAAATACGGAAAAATCCGATATCCAAAATACCTCTGGTCCCAAGCATTTTGGATAAGGGATACTCAACCTGTAATACTACATTAATGCCTGGTGATAAGAGGAGTCGCAATATCAGACATATTGTTATGAAAAAGGATGTGACTGAGTTTAATTCCTCTGCTTAAAAATTTTGAGTCGCAAAAATGGTTGCTTCAGATACCGCGAGTGTACTACCTGCAGCTATTTGACTGTGGCTGATTTTGTATTACATCTTTACTGTGGTAGAAAATGTAAAATGAATTGACCTGTCGCCTGCAGGTCAAAATTTGTAGTGTATATGCTATTTTGCCCATGTGGGTTGCACTATGCATTACATTGTGGGTGGACAGAACAGGATTGTGGTCAGTCAGGTGTGGATTTATAGGTACTCAACCCCCCCCCCCCCCCCCCTCCCCGTCTGCACCACTGACAAGGGTTCAGTAGAGCTATACAAAGGGATTAAATTGACAAGATACATAAGTACCAACTAATATGGACAGTATATATTGATGTATAAATTACTTAAAGCGTGCAGTTGGCATAATTATGTAGATAAGATAAAGGTTGGATGGCCCTGCTCATACAAGCTTGCGATCTATAAGGGATATGGGTGGACACAATGGGAAATTGGTCACTGCTGGGCTTAGATCTGCAATCCACTCTATTTCATTCCTTTCTCATATATACTGTAGTTCCATTACTTCAACTGAAATTATCTTGTAAATAAATAACTCCATCTTTTCCATGTAGTTTCCCCCATTAACCATTACTATGACCTATACATCACCATTGCACCTTGGTACATGCCCCCAATAGGATTTTTAATGCATTACTGGATTTTATCCATGGCGTTAACCCACTTTTGTGTATTATGTTTATGAATGATGTTCAGTTTTATGTGTTTGTTTGATAAATGTAACGATCCTTGCCACTTGACATTATGAAGGCTGATAATATGCATGTATCTGAGTAAGCCATGACCTGATTACTGTTCACGGTGTTATGAATGTTACGGCCTTGCTACTCAATTGTTCAATCGCCTACTGTATCCTCAGTAGTTGCTTGGATACAAGATTCTTGTTATTTTGCATTTTTGTTTTGTTTGAAAATGGCAAAATAAAATAAAAAGATTGCTGAAAAAAGAAACAATACAACACATAAATAACGCCAGCTCACTGGATATATTTCGCTTTGTGCGCCAGTTTTCAGATTCTGAAACTACACTGTATGGCAGCAAAATTCTACGGACAAAGGGCCTAATTCATGTTTGTATGCAATGCTGATGGTTTGCGTATTAGAGATGTGTCCTCGCACATGTAGCCTCAATACGCCATGTGTCGCAAATTGACTAGCAGGACTGAGCCGACAAGTCTCATGGGACTATGCTTGAGCCCAGTGGTGTCGAGAGAGGGGGGGAGAGGGTACAAATGACCTGGGCCAAGGTCTGATTGAGGTGCCCAGTGAGGGCCCAGGTCCATGCCTCCTTTGATTAGGCTATGCCCCCTGAAAAATACCTGTGCCCAACCAAGCTCTCTACTGCCCTGGCTGGGAGGCATGCCATGTTCCTGTGAGTGGGTTCTTCTGATGTGCTAGATACGCCCCCAAAGAAGAGTGGCCATGCCCTCCGCCTGATGTGGTCACACCCCCTCCAGTGGGGGCAGGGGGTCTCAGGAAGTTGTACCGGGGCCCAGGATTTCTCTTGGCAGCCCTGCTTGCGCCGATTATCCTTTTTTCCCTAAAATGTGAGTTGCACACAGATATACAAGTGTTGCAAATCAAATTAATCAGTACAGTCTCCTGGTGCATCCTAGTTGCATTGAGTAGCACTTTGTTTGGGAAAAAAAGATAGGACTGCTGCAACAATGTATGATTTCACATGGGGGGTAATTCAGATCTGATCGCCGCTATATGTTTTTGCACAGTGGGCAATCAGATCCTAACTGCGCATGCGTATGCACCACAATGCGCATGCGCGTCAGACAGCAACAACGGGCATCATCGGTCAGCGACAGGATGGTGCGAAAAATCTGATCGCACGGGCGTTCGCAAGGTGATTGACAGGAAGAAGCTGTTTGTGGGTGACAACTGAGCGTTTACTGGGAGTGTTCAGGAAAACGCAAGCTTACCCAAGCGTTTTTAGGGAGTGTGTCTGACGTAAGCTCGGGCCCCAATCAGCCTGTTGTGATCGCACTGGAGGAGTAAGTCCTGAGCTTGCCACAGACTGCACAAAGTGGATTTTTGCAGTTCAGCTACACATGTGATCGCACACTTGCACGGCGAATTTACACTCCCCCTGGAGGCGGCGACTATCTGATCGCAGGACAGCAAAATTAGCAGCACAGCGATCAGATCTGAATTAGGCCCATTGTACTTCGATGTTGGAAGACTATTAGGATATGTACTTCCAGATTTCCCTGCCTTGACTACGGAGCTGCAGTAGCCAGTCTGAGTAGACTCAGGCTCACTCAGATGGCCTATGATTTTGCAGACCGATCCCAAGCTGTACCTTAGGGTGAATCAGTGGATCACAGAAGCTGGCAGGAGGCGCATATTTGCACAAGACGCCTTCTGCTGCATTAGCATAATTTGACGTTGCTATATATATATATATACAGTTCTTGTGCCCGGCACTCAATACCTCCTGACGCAATGCCCCGGTGCCTTCCAACACAACATGTGAAATATAACCCGACCAACGGCGGCACTTACTGGGGAACTTGAAGTAAGTTCCCCAGTGAGTGCCGCCGTTGGTCGGGTTATATATATATATATATATATATATATATATATATATATACACTGCTCAAAAACATTAAGGGAACACTAAAATAACACATCCTAGATCTGAATGAATTAAATATTCTTATTAAATACTTTGTTCTTTATATAGTTGAATGTGCTGACAAAAAAATCACACAAAAATTATCAATGGAAATCAAATTTATTAACCCATGGAGGTCTAGATTTGGAGTCACACTCAAAACTAAAGTGGAAAAACACACTACAGGCTGATCCAACTTTGATATAATGTCCTTAAAACAAGCCAAAATGAGGCTCAGTAGTGTGTGTGGCCTCCACGTGCCTGTATGACCTCCCTACAACGCCTGGGCATGCTTCTGATGAGGTGGCGGATGGTCTCTTGAGGGATCTCCTTCCAGACCTGAACTAAAGCATCCGCCAACTCCTGGACAGTGGCGGTGGATGGAGCGAGACATGATGTCCCAGATGTGCTCAATTGGATTCAGGTCTGGGGAACGGGTGGGCCAGTCCATAGCATCAATGCCTTCGTCTTGCAGAAACTGCTGACACACTCCAGCCACATGAGGTCTAGCATTGTCTTGCATTAGGAGGAACCCAGGGCCAACCGCACCAGCATATGGTCTCACAAGGGGTCTGAGGATCTCATCTCGGTACCTAATGGCAGTCAGGCTACCTCTGGCAAGCACATGGAGGGCTGTGCGGCCCCCCAAAGAAATGCCACCCCACACCATTACTGACCCACTGCCAAACCGGTCATGCTGGAGGATGTTGCAGGCAGCAGAACGTTCTCCTTGGCGTCTCCAGACTCAGTCATGTCTGTTACATGTGCTCAGTGAGAACCTGCTTTCATCTGTGAAGAGCACAGGGCGCCAGTGGCGAATTTGCCAATCTTGGTGTTCTCTGGCAAATGCCAAACGTCCTGCACGGTGTTGGGCTGTAAGCACAACCCCCACCTGTGGACGTCGGGCCCTCATACCACCCACATGGAGTCTGTTTCTGATCGTTTGAGTAGACACATGCACATTTGTGGCTTGCTGGAGGTCATTTTGCAGGGCTCTGGCAGTGCTCCTCCTGTTCCTCCTTGCACAAAGGCGGAGGTAGCGGTCCTGCTGCTGGGTTGTTGCCCTCCTACGGCCTCCTCCACGTCTCCTGATGTACTGGCCTGTCTCCTGGTAGCGCCTCCATGCTCTGGACACTACGCTGACAGACACAGCAAACCTTCTTGCCACAGCTCGCATTGATGTGCCATCCTGGATGAGCTGCACTACCTGAGCCACTTGTGTGGGTTGTAGACTCCATCTCATGCTACCACTAGAGTGAAAGCACGCCAGCTTTCAAAAGTGACCAAAACATCAGCCAGAAAGCATAGGAGCTGAGAAGTGGTCTGTGGTCACCACCTGCAGGACAACTCCTTTATTGGGGGTGTCTTGCTAATTGCCTTTAATTCCCACCTGTTGTCTATTCCATTTGCACAACAGCATGTGAAATGGTCAATCAGTGTTGCTTCCTAAGTGGACAGTTTGATTTCACAGAAGTGTGATTGACTTGGAGTTACATTGTGTTGTTTAAGTGTTCCCTTTATTTTTTTGAGCAGTGTGTATATCTATATATCTATATATCTATATATATATATATATATATATAAAATCATAAATAAATATATAAAGTAAAAATAAATTCAGATTACAATTTATTTGTCAGGCACCACAAGTGGTCCGCAGCGCCTTACAGCTGGCAACACTAGGACGGACAGTACAGGGTATACGGGTACACAGAACATTACAGTAAACTGAACATAAAAAAAGTAACAATTACCACCACAATTCTCAGTACACAATACAGCTGGGAAGCAAGCTATTATCATCTAATTTACAAAAACATATTTAATATACAGATTTATCACTTATCCGGTAATGCTAGTGTTAAAACAGAAGTGTAATTAACAGAGAATTTGTCAACAAAGTCTTTAAATTGTTTTTTTTCTTTACTGAATGACTCCCCTCTAGTTGCCTTTGACTTAGAATCAACATTGAGCCATTTATGGGCCCTGTGTAAAATGGTACATCCATTATGTCTCCAGTTTTATTACTTGGTAAAGGTGTATCTTAGTAACTTCAAGGTCAATCTGCTCTTAAAATGCCAAAGTTAAGGAAATGATACTCTCACACTGTAAACAGCAAACTGTGTTTGCAGATATAATTGCTTAATGGTTCTCGGTGAATATCAGGAGTCAGAAAAGGGGAAAGAGACATATAGAATAGTGGTTAATAAGAACTTTTTTTCATTGAAACTGTGGTGTGGTGGTCATTCCGAGTCGATCGCTAGCTGCATTTGTTCGCAGCACAGCGATCAGGCTAAAAAACGGCAGTTCTGCGCATGCGCGACGTATGGGCACAACGAACGATGCAGTTTTGCACAGGATCTAGCGATGCATTTCAGTCGCACTGCTGGCCGCAGAGTGATTGATATGAAGTGGGCGTTTCTGGGTGGCAACTGACCGTTTTCAGGGAGTGTTTGGAAAAACGCAGGGCTGCCAGGGAAAACGTAGGCGCGGCTGGGCGAACGCTGGGCGGGTGTGTGACGTCAAATGAATAGTCTGAAGTGATCGCAAGCGCTGAGTAGGTTTTGAGCTACTCTGAAACTACACAAAAAATTTTTGCAGGCGCTCTGAGATAAAACGTTCGCACTTCTGCTAAGCTAAAATACACTCCCAGTGGGCGGCGGCATAGTGTTTGCACGGCTGCTAAAAACTGCTAGCGAGCGATCAACTCGGAATGACCCCCAGTATAAATGTGTACATTGCTCTTCAGAATGCTTAAAAAACAATAAATTGCCTCTTATTTTTAGCATAATTTTTTTTAGTTCCTGCACATTTCAGTTGAAACAAATTGCCCACAGTCTATTTGTTTTACTTGGGAAATAAGGACCAAGTACTATCAAAAGTGAGAAATAAGTGGGTGGAGCAGGAATCAGGGACGTAACGAAGGGTGTGTCCTTAGGACACCACTCCCCGGTGTTTGTATTGTGAAATCATGATGTGTATGTTGTTTTTGAGGATCATTAACATGTTACTGTAAACTGCCGCAGGCCAAAAAATGTATTATAGTCTTGTCCTTACTGAGCACCCTGCTCCTTCGTTATGGACTGTCTTGCAACTCTCTTACATCTAGTCACTGTAGAGCTGGGTGATACGTCTTTTAATCCACCAAGATTAATGGTGGCACGTTGGTAGGAATGGGCAGCAGGACCCAGAAGCCCGAGCTACAGAATGATCCTCTTTCTCTTAGATCCTCCACATTACTGGTGCCCTGATTATACTGTATGCTCATCTTGAAGGAAAGAACTACTGGATTCTACTCCCCTTGCTAATAAGTTGCTGCTAGTGGTCTATGTAACAAGCCTGTGCAAGGTTGGGACATTGGGGCAATGTGGTCGTAAATTAGAGAAAGAGGTTGTGTTCTTGTATTGGGATAAGCTTTAGTCCTATCTTAGCACCAATCTGGTATAAACAACTAGATGAATGAGCTATTTGGCCACATGCCTTAATGGGGGAATTGGCGTAGCACCTAATCAGCCTGTTGCTGTGTTCCTGTTTTATTCTTATGTACCCAATTAGTTTCAGTCCGGTTGGGTGATGAAGCCACCCAAAGTACAATGGGGTAGATGTATTAAGCCTGGTGAAGTGATAAAGAAGTGATAAGTGGAAGGTGATAACACACCAGCCAATCAGCTCCTATCTGTCAATTTACATATTGGAGCTGATTGGCTGGTGCATCTCTTTTAAAAAGCATCAGGACTCCACCCAAAACGCCGCTAACGAGTTCAGGTGGACATCAAAGATACCGGCCGCGCTGTTGGAGTATCACCGCGCAAGCCGATCCAAGCATTGCACGGGAGACGGGAGGCCAATTCCCCTTCAGCTTGAATACCACAAAAAGGATAATATATTATCAGAGAGCGCATATAATTATATATATTCAATTTATTACATATAAAATAAAAAATAAGAATTTACTTACCGATAATTCTATTTCTCGGAGTCCGTAGTGGATGCTGGGGTTCCTGAAAGGACCATGGGGAATAGCGGCTCCGCAGGAGACAGGGCACAAAAGCAAAGCTTTCCGATCAGGTGGTGTGCACTGGCTCCTCCCCCTATGACCCTCCTCCAAGCCAGTTAGGTACTGTGCCCGGACGAGCGTACACAATAAGGGAGGAATTTTGAATCCCGGGTAAGACTCATACCAGCCACACCAATCACACCGTACAACTTGTGATCTAAACCCAGTTAACAGTATGATAACAGCGGAGCCTCTGAAAAGATGGCTCACAACAATAATAACCCGATTTTTGTAACTATGTACAAGTATTGCAGATAATCCGCACTTGGGATGGGCGCCCAGCATCCACTACGGACTCCGAGAAATAGAATTATCGGTAAGTAAATTCTTATTTTCTCTATCGTCCTAGTGGATGCTGGGGTTCCTGAAAGGACCATGGGGATTATACCAAAGCTCCCAAACGGGCGGGAGAGTGCGGATGACTCTGCAGCACCGAATGAGAGAACTCCAGGTCCTCCTTAGCCAGGGTATCAAATTTGTAGGATTTTACAAACGTGTTTGCCCCTGACTAAATAACCGCTCGGCAAAGTTGTAAAGCCGAGACCCTTCGGGCAGCCGCCCAAGATGAGCCCACCTTCCTTGTGGAATGGGCATTTACATATTTTGGCTGTGGCAGGCCTGCCACAGAATGTGCAAGCTGAATTGTATTACACATCCAACTAGCAATAGTCTGCTTAAAAGCAAGAGCACCCAGTTTGTTGGGTGCATACAGGATAACAGCAAGTCAGTTTTCCTGACTCCAGCCGTCCTGGAACCTATATTTTCAGGGCCCTGACAACATCTAGCAACTTGGAGTCCTCCAAGTCCCTAGTAGGTGCAAGGCACCACAATAAGCTGGTTCAGGTGAAACACTGACACCACCTTAGGGAGAGAACTGGGGACGAGTCCGCAGCTCTGCCCTGTCCGAATGGACAAACAAATATGGGCTTTTTTTGAGAAAAAAACCCCACCAATTTGACACTCGCCTGGTCCAGGCCAGGGCCAAGAACATGGTCACTTTTCATGTGAGATGCTTCAAATCCACAGATTTGACTGGTTTTAAACCAATGTGATTTGAAGAATCCCAGAACTACGTTGAGATCCCACAGTGCCACTGGAGGCACAAAAGAGGGTTGTATATGCAATACTCCCTTGACAAAGTTCTGGACTTCAGGAACTGAAGCCAATTCTTTTTGGAAGAAAATTGACAGGGCCGAAATTTGAACCTTAATGGACCCCAATTTGAGGCCCATAGACACTCCTGTTTGCAGGAAATGCAGGAATCGACCGAGTTGAAATTTCTTTGTGGGGCCTTCCTGGCCTCACACCACGCAACATATTTTCGCCACATGTGGTGATAATGTTGTGCGGTCACCTCCTTTCTGGCTTTGACCAGGGTAGGAATGACCTCTTCCGGAATGCCTTTTTCCCTTAGGATCCGGCGTTCCACCGCCATGCCAACAAACGCAGCTGCGGTAAGTCTTGGAACAGACATGGTACTTGCTGAAGCAAGTCCCTTCTTAGCGGCAGAGGCCATAAGACCTCTGTAAACATCTCTTGAAGTTCCGGGTACCAAGTCCTTCTTGGCCAATCCGGAGCCATGAGTATAGTTCTTACTCCTCTACGTCTTATAATTCTCAGCACCTTAGGTATGAGAAGCAGAGGAGGGAACACATACACCGACTGGTACACCCACGGTGTTACCAGAACGTCCACAGCTATTGCCTGAGGGTCTCTTGACCTGGCGCAATACCTGTCCCGTTTTTTGTTCAGACGGGACGCCATCATGTCCACCTTTGGTATTTCCCAACGGTTTACAATCATGTGGAAAAAACTTCCCGATGAAGTTTCCACTCTCCCGGGTGGAGGTCGTGCCTGCTGAGGAAGTCTGCTTCCCAGTTTCCATTCCCGGGATGAAACACTGCTGACAGTGCTATCACATGATTTTCCGCCCAGCGAAAAGTCCTTGCAGTTTTTGCCATTGCCCTCCTGCTTCTTGTGTCGCCCTGTCTGTTTACGTGGGCGACTGCCGTGATGTTTTTCCCACTGGATCAATACCGGCTGACCTTGAAGCAGAGGTCTTGCTAAGCTTAGAGCATTATAAATTTACCCTTAGCTCCAGTATATTTATGTGGAGAAAAGTCTCCAGACTTGATCACACTCCCTGGAAATTTTTTCCTTGTGTGACTGCTCCCCAGCCTCTCGGGCTGGGCTCCGTGGTCACCAGCATCCAATCCTGAATGCCGAATCTGCGGCCCTCTAGAAGATGAGCACTCTATAACCACCACAGGAGAGACACCCTTGTCCTTGGATATAGGGTTATCCGCTGATGCATCTGAAGATGCGATCCGGACCATTTGTCCAGCAGATCCCACTGAAAAGTTCTTGCGTGAAATCTGCCGAATGGAATTGCTTTGTAGGAAGCCACCATTTTCTACCAGGACCCTTGTGCAATGATGCACTGTTTTTAGGAGGTTCCTGACTAGCTCGGATAACTCCCTGGCTTTCTCTTTCGGGAGAAACACCTTTTTCTGGACTGTGTCCAGAATCATCCCTAGGCACAGCAGACGTGTCGTCGGGATCAGCTGCGATTTTGGAATATTTAGAATCCACCCGTGCTGTTGTAGCAGTATCCGAGATAGTGCTACTCCTACCTCCAACTGTTCCCTGGACTATGCCCTTATCAGGAGATCGTCCAAGTAAGGGATAATTAAGACGCCTTTTCTTCGAAGAAGAATCATCATTTCGGCCATTACCTTAGTAAAGACCCGGGGTGCCGTGGACAATCCAAACGGCAGCGTCTGAAACTGATAGTGACAGTTCTGCACCACGAACCTGAGGTACCCTTAGTGAGAAGGGCAAATTTGGGACATAGAGGTAAGCATCCCTGATGTCCCGGGACACTATATAGTCCCCTTCTTCCTGTTCGTTATCACTGCTCTGAGTGACTCCATCTTGATTTGAACCTTTGTAAGTGTTCAAAAATTTTTTAGATTTAGAATAAGTCTCACCTAGCCTTCTGGCTTCAGTACCACAATATAGTGTGGAATAATACCCCTTTTCTTGTAGTAGGAGGGGTAATTTAATTATCACCTGCTGGGAATACAGCTTGTGAATTTTTTCCCATACTGCCTCCTTGTCGGAGGGAGACCTTGGTAAAGCAGACTTCAGGAGCCTGCGAAGGGGAAACGTCTCGACATTCCAATCTGTACCCCTGGGATACTACTTGTAGGATCCAGGGGTCCTGTACGGTCTCAGCGCCATGCTGAGAACTTGTCAGAAGCGGTGGAACGCTTCTGTTCCTGGGAATGGGCTGCCTGCTGCAGTCTTCTTCCCTTTCCTCTATCCCTGGGCAGATATGATCTTATAGGGACGAAAGGACTGAGGCTGAAAAGACGGTGTCTTTTTCTGCAGAGATGTGACTTAGGGTAAAAACGGTGGATTTTCCAGCAGTTGCCGTGGCCACCAGGTCCGATGGACCGACCCCAAATAACTAGAGATGAGCGCCTGAAATTTTTCGGGTTTTGTGTTTTGGTTTTGGGTTCGGTTCCGCGGCCGTGTTTTGGGTTCGAACGCGTTTTGGCAAAACCTCACCGAATTATTTTTGTCGGATTCGGGTGTGTTTTGGATTCGGGTGTTTTTTTCCAAAAACACTAAAAAACAGCTTAAATCATAGAATTTGGGGGTCATTTTGATCCCAAAGTATTATTAACCTCAAAAACCATAATTTACACTCATTTTCAGTCTATTCTGAATACCTCACACCTCACAATATTATTTTTAGTCCTAAAATTTGCACCGAGGTCGCTGTGTGAGTAAGATAAGCGACCCTAGTGGCCGACACAAACACCGGGCCCATCTAGGAGTGGCACTGCAGTGTCACGCAGGATGTCCCTTCCAAAAAACCCTCCCCAAACAGCACATGACGCAAAGAAAAAAAGAGGCGCAATGAGGTAGCTGTGTGAGTAAGATTAGCGACCCTAGTGGCCGACACAAACACCGGGCCCATCTAGGAGTGGCACTGCAGTGTCACGCAGGATGGCCCTTCCAAAAAACCCTCCCCAAACAGCACATGACGCAAAGAAAAAAAGAGGCGCAATGAGGTAGCTGTGTGAGTAAGATTAGCGACCCTAGTGGCCGACACAAACACCGGGCCCATCTAGGAGTGGCACTGCAGTGTCACGCAGGATGGCCCTTCCAAAAAACCCTCCCCAAACAGCACATGACGCAAAGAAAAAAAGAGGCGCAATGAGGTAGCTGACTGTGTGAGTAAGATTAGCGACCCTAGTGGCCGACACAAACACCGGGCCCATCTAGGAGTGGCACTGCAGTGTCACGCAGGATGTCCCTTCCAAAAAACCCTCCCCAAACAGCACATGACGCAAAGAAAAAAAGAGGCGCAATGAGGTAGCTGTGTGAGTAAGATTAGCGACCCTAGTGGCCGACACAAACACCGGGCACATCTAGGAGTGGCACTGCAGTGTCACGCAGGATGTCCCTTCCAAAAAACCCTCCCCAAACAGCACATGACGCAAAGAAAAAAAGAGGCGCAATGAGGTAGCTGTGTGAGTAAGATTAGCGACCCTAGTGGCCGACACAAACACCGGGCCCATCTAGGAGTGGCACTGCAGTGTCACGCAGGATGTCCCTTCCAAAAAAAACCTCCCCAATCAGCACATGATGCAAAGAAAAAGAAAAGAAAAAAGAGGTGCAAGATGGAATTATCCTTGGGCCCTCCCACCCACCCTTATGTTGTATAAACAAAACAGGACATGCACACTTTAACCAACCCATCATTTCAGTGACAGGGTCTGCCACACGACTGTGACTGATATGACGGGTTGGTTTGGACCCCCCCCAAAAAAGAAGCAATTAATCTCTCCTTGCACAAACTGGCTCTACAGAGGCAAGATGTCCACCTCATCTTCACCCTCCGATATATCACCGTGTACATCCCCCTCCTCACAGATTATCAATTCGTCCCCACTGGAATCCACCATCTCAGCTCCCTGTGTACTTTGTGGAGGCAATTGCTGCTGGTCAATGTCTCCGCGGAGGAATTGATTATAATTCATTTTAATGAACATCATCTTCTCCACATTTTCTGGATGTAACCTCGTACGCCGATTGCTGACAAGGTGAGCGGCGGCACTAAACACTCTTTCGGAGTACACACTTGTGGGAGGGCAACTTAGGTAGAATAAAGCCAGTTTGTGCAAGGGCCTCCAAATTGCCTCTTTTTCCTGCCAGTATAAGTACGGACTGTGTGACGTGCCTACTTGGATGCGGTCACTCATATAATCCTCCACCATTCTATCAATGTTGAGAGAATCATATGCAGTGACAGTAGACGACATGTCCGTAATCGTTGTCAGGTCCTTCAGTCCGGACCAGATGTCAGCATCAGCAGTCGCTCCAGACTGCCCTGCATCACCGCCAGCAGGTGGGCTCGGAATTCTGAGCCTTTTCCTCGCACCCCCAGTTGCGGGAGAATGTGAAGGAGGAGATGTTGACAGGTCGCGTTCCGCTTGACTTGACAATTTTGTCACCAGCAGGTCTTTCAACCCCAGCAGACCTGTGTCTGCCGGAAAGAGAGATCCAAGGTAGGCTTTAAATCTAGGATCGAGCACGGTGGCCAAAATGTAGTGCTCTGATTTCAACAGATTGACCACCCGTGAATCCTTGTTAAGCGAATTAAGGGCTGCATCCACAAGTCCCACATGCCTAGCGGAATCGCTCCCTTTTAGCTCCTTCTTCAATGCCTCCAGCTTCTTCTGCAAAAGCCTGATGAGGGGAATGACCTGACTCAGGCTGGCAGTGTCTGAACTGACTTCACGTGTGGCAAGTTCAAAGGGCATCAGAACCTTGCACAACGTTGAAATCATTCTCCACTGCACTTGAGACAGGTGCATTCCATCTCCTATATCGTGCTCAATTGTATAGGCTTGAATGGCCTTTTGCTGCTCCTCCAACCTCTGAAGCATATAGAGGGTTGAATTCCACCTCGTTACCACTTCTTGCTTCAGATGATGGCAGGGCAGGTTCAGTAGTTTTTGGTGGTGCTCCAGTCTTCTGTACGTGGTGCCTGTACGCCGAAAGTGTCCCGCAATTTTTCTGGCCACCGACAGCATCTCTTGCACGCCCCTGTCGTTTTTTAAAAAATTCTGCACCACCAAATTCAAGGTATGTGCAAAACATGGGACGTGCTGGAATTTGCCCATATTTAATGCACACACAATATTGCTGGCGTTGTCCGATGCCACAAATCCACAGGAGAGTCCAATTGGGGTAAGCCATTCCGCGATGATCTTCCTCAGTTGCCGTAAGAGGTTTTCAGCTGTGTGCGTATTCTGGAAAGCGGTGATACAAAGCGTAGCCTGCCTAGGAAAGAGTTGGCGTTTGCGAGATGCTGCTACTGGTGCCGCCGCTGCTGTTCTTGCGGCGGGAGTCCATACATCTACCCAGTGGGCTGTCACAGTCATATAGTCCTGACCCTGCCCTGCTCCACTTGTCCACATGTCCGTGGTTAAGTGGACATTGGGTACAACTGCATTTTTTAGGAGACTGGTGAGTCTTTTTCTGACGTCCGTGTACATTCTCGGTATCGCCTGCCTAGAGAAGTGGAACCTAGATGGTATTTGGTAACGGGGGCACACTGCCTCAATAAATTGTCTAGTTCCCTGTGAACTAACGGCGGATACCGGACGCACGTCTAACACCAACATAGTTGTCAAGGACTCAGTTATCCGCTTTGCAGTAGGATGACTGCTGTGATATTTCATCTTCCTCGCAAAGGACTGTTGAACAGTCAATTGCTTACTGGAAGTAGTACAAGTGGGCTTACGACTTCCTCTCTGGGATGACCATCGACTCCCAGCGGCAACAACAGCAGCGCCAGCAGCAGTAGGCGTTACACGCAAGGATGCATCGGAGGAATCCCAGGCAGGAGAGGACTCGTCAGACTTGCCAGTGACATGGCCTGCAGGACTATTGGCATTCCTGGGGAAGGAGGAAATTGACACTGAGGGAGTTGGTGGGGTGGTTTGCGTGAGCTTGGTTACAAGAGGAAGGGATTTACTGGTCAGTGGACTGCTTCCGCTGTCACCCAAAGTTTTTGAACTTGTCACTGACTTATTATGAATGCGCTGCAGGTGACGTATAAGGGAGGATGTTCCGAGGTGGTTAACGTCCTTACCCCTACTTATTACAGCTTGACAAAGGGAACACACGGCTTGACACCTGTTGTCCGCATTTCTGGTGAAATACCTCCACACCGAAGAGCTGATTTTTTTGGTATTTTCACCTGGCATGTCAACGGCCATATTCCTCCCACGGACAACAGGTGTCTCCCCGGGTGCCTGACTTAAACAAACCACCTCACCATCAGAATCCTCCTGGTCAATTTCCTCCCCAGCGCCAGCAACACCCATATCCTCCTCATCCTGGTGTACTTCAACACTGACATCTTCAATCTGACTATCAGGAACTGGACTGCGGGTGCTCCTTCCAGCACTTGCAGGGGGCGTGCAAATGGTGGAAGGCGCATGCTCTTCACGTCCAGTGTTGGGAAGGTCAGGCATCGCAACCGACACAATTGGACTCTCCTTGTGGATTTGGGATTTCAAAGAACGCACAGTTCTTTGCGGTGCTTTTGCCAGCTTGAGTCTTTTCAGTTTTCTAGCGAGAGGCTGAGTGCTTCCATCCTCATGTGAAGCTGAACCACTAGCCATGAACATAGGCCAGGGCCTCAGCCGTTCCTTGCCACTCCGTGTGGTAAATGGCATATTGGCAAGTTTACGCTTCTCCTCCGACAATTTTATTTTAGGTTTTGGAGTCCTTTTTTTACTGATATTTGGTGTTTTGGTTTTGACATGCTCTGTACTATGCCATTGGGCATCGGCCTTGGCAGACGACGTTGCTGGCATTTCATCGTCTCGGCCATGACTAGTGGCAGCAGCTTCAGCACGAGGTGGAAGTGGATCTTGATCTTTCCCTAATTTTGGAACCTCAACATTTTTGTTCTCCATATTTTAATAGGCACAACTAAAAGGCACCTCAGGTAAACAATGGAGATGGATGGATTGGATACTAGTATACAATTATGGACGGGCTGCCGAGTGCCGACACAGAGGTAGCCACAGCCGTGAACTACCGCACTGTACTGTGTCTGCTGCTAATATATAGACTGGTTGATAAAGAGATAGTATACTCGTAACTAGTATGTATGTATAAAGAAAGAAAAAAAAACCACGGTTAGGTGGTATATACAATTATGTACGGGCTGCCGAGTGCCGACACAGAGGTAGCCACAGCCGTGAACTACCGCACTGTACTGTGTCTGCTGCTAATATATAGACTGGTTGATAAAGAGATAGTATACTCATAACTAGTATGTATGTATAAAGAAAGAAAAAAAAACCACGGTTAGGTGGTATATACAATTATGGACGGGCTGCCGAGTGCCGACACAGAGGTAGCCACAGCCGTGAACTACCGCACTGTACTGTGTCTGCTGCTAATATATAGACTGGTTGATAAAGAGATAGTATACTCGTAACTAGTATGTATGTATAAAGAAAGAAAAAAAAACCACGGTTAGGTCACTGGTATATACAATTATGGACGGGCTGCCGAGTGCCGACACAGAGGTAGCCACAGCCGTGAACTACCGCACTGTACTGTGTCTGCTGCTAATATATAGACTGGTTGATAAAGAGATAGTATACTCGTAACTAGTATGTATGTATAAAGAAAGAAAAAAAAAACCACGGTTAGGTGGTATATACAATTATGGACGGGCTGCCGAGTGCCGACACAGAGGTAGCCACAGCCGTGAACTACCGCACTGTACTGTGTCTGCTGCTAATATATAGACTGGTTGATAAAGAGATAGTATACTCGTAACTAGTATGTATGTATAAAGAAAGAAAAAAAAACCACGGTTAGGTGGTATATACAATTATGGACGGGCTGCCGAGTGCCGACACAGAGGTAGCCACAGCCGTGAACTACCGCACTGTACTATGTCTGCTGCTAATATATAGACTGGTTGATAAAGAGATAGTATACTCGTAACTAGTATGTATGTATAAAGAAAGAAAAAAAAACCACGGTTAGGTCACTGGTATATACAATTATGGACGGGCTGCCGAGTGCCGACACAGAGGTAGCCACAGCCGTGAACTACCGCACTGTACTGTGTCTGCTGCTAATATATAGACTGGTTGATAAAGAGATAGTATACTCGTAACTAGTATGTATGTATAAAGAAAGAAAAAAAAACCACGGTTAGGTCACTGGTATATACAATTATGGACGGGCTGCCGAGTGCCGACACAGAGGTAGCCACAGCCGTGAACTACCGCACTGTACTGTGTCTGCTGCTAATATATAGACTGGTTGATAAAGAGATAGTATACTCGTAACTAGTATGTATGTATAAAGAAAGAAAAAAAAACCACGGTTAGGTCACTGGTATATACAATTATGGACGGGCTGCCGAGTGCCGACACAGAGGTAGCCACAGCCGTGAACTACCGCACTGTACTGTGTCTGCTGCTAATATATAGACTGGTTGATAAAGAGATAGTATACTCGTAACTAGTATGTATGTATAAAGAAAGAAAAAAAAACCACGGTTAGGTCACTGGTATATACAATTATGGACGGGCTGCCGAGTGCCGACACAGAGGTAGCCACAGCCGTGAACTACCGCACTGTACTGTGTCTGCTGCTAATATATAGACTGGTTGATAAAGAGATAGTATACTCGTAACTAGTATGTATGTATAAAGAAAGAAAAAAAAACCACGGTTAGGTCACTGGTATATACAATTATGGACGGGCTGCCGAGTGCCGACACAGAGGTAGCCACAGCCGTGAACTACCGCACTGTACTGTGTCTGCTGCTAATATATAGACTGGTTGATAAAGAGATAGTATACTCGTAACTAGTATGTATGTATAAAGAAAGAAAAAAAAACCACGGTTAGGTCACTGGTATATACAATTATGGACGGGCTGCGGAGTGCCGACACAGAGGTAGCCACAGCCGTGAACTACCGCACTGTACTGTGTCTGCTGCTAATATATAGACTGGTTGATAAAGAGATAGTATACTCGTAACTAGTATGTATGTATAAAGAAAGAAAAAAAAACCACGGTTAGGTGGTATATACAATTATGGACGGGCTGCCGAGTGCCGACACAGAGGTAGCCACAGCCGTGAACTACCGCACTGTACTGTGTCTGCTGCTAATATATAGACTGGTTGATAAAGAGATAGTATACTCGTAACTAGTATGTATGTATAAAGAAAGAAAAAAAAACCACGGTTAGGTCACTGGTATATACAATTATGGACGGGCTGCCGAGTGCCGACACAGAGGTAGCCACAGCCGTGAACTACCGCACTGTACTGTGTCTGCTGCTAATATATAGACTGGTTGATAAAGAGATAGTATACTCGTAACTAGTATGTATGTATAAAGAAAGAAAAAAAAACCACGGTTAGGTCACTGGTATATACAATTATGGACGGGCTGCCGAGTGCCGACACAGAGGTAGCCACAGCCGTGAACTACCGCACTGTACTGTGTCTGCTGCTAATATAGACTGGTTGATAAAGAGATAGTATACTACTAATATTATATACTGGTGGTCAGGTCACTGGTCACTAGTCACACTGGCAGTGGCACTCCTGCAGCAAAAGTGTGCACTGTTTAATTTTAATATAATATTATGTACTCCTGGCTCCTGCTATAACCTATAACTGGCACTGCAGTAGTGCTCCCCAGTCTCCCCCACAATTATAAGCTGTGTGAGCTGAGCAGTCAGACAGATATATAATATATATAGATGATGCAGCACACTGGCCTGAGCCTGAGCAGTGCCCACAGATATGGTATGTATGTGACTGAGTCACTGTGTGCTGTGTATCGCTTTTTTCAGGCAGAGAACGGATTATAAATAAAAGTGGTGGTCACTGGTCACTATCAGCAAAACTCTGCACTGTACACTACTGAGTACTCCTAATGCTCCCCAAAATTAGTAAATCAAGTGTCTAAACGGAGAGGACGCCAGCCACGTCCTCTCCCTATCAATCTCAATGCACGTGTGAAAATGGCGGCGACGCGCGGCTCCTTATATAGAATCCGAGTCTCGCGATAGAATCCGAGCCTCGCGGGAATCCGACAGCGTCATGATGACGTTCGGGCGCGCTCGGGTTAACCGAGCAAGGCGGGAAGATCCGAGTCGCTCGGACTCGTGAAAAAAAACATGAAGTTCTGGCGGGTTCGGATTCAGAGAAACCGAACCCGCTCATCTCTACAAATAACTCCTCTTCCTTTATACGGCAATACACCTTTGTGCCGTTTGGAATCTGCATCACCTGACCCCTGTCGTGTCCATAACATCTTCTGGCAGTTATGGACATCGCATTTACTCTTGATGCCAGAGTGCAAATATCCCTCTGTGCATCTCGCATATATAGAAATGCATCCTTTAAATGCTCTATAGTCAATAAAATACTGTCCCTGTCAAGGGTATCAATATTTTTAGTCAGGGAATCCGACCAAGCCACCCCAGCTCTGCACATCCAGGCTGAGGCGATCGCTGGTCGCAGTATAACACCAGTATGTGTGTATATACTTTTTATGATATTTTCCAGCCTCCTGTCAGCTGGTCCTTGAGGACGGCCCTATCTATAGACGGTACCGCCACTTGTTTTGATAAGCGTGTGAGCGCCTTATCCACCCTAAGGGGTGTTTCCCAACGCGCCCTAACTTCTGGCGGGAAAGGGTATACCGCCCATAATTTTCTATCGGGGGGAACCCACGCATCATCACACACTTTATTTAATTTATCTGATTCAGGAAAAACTATGGTAGTTTTTTCACATCCCACATAATACCCTCTTTTGTGGTACTTGTAGTATCAGAAATATGTAACACCTCCTTCATTGCCTTTAACGTGTGGCCCTAATAAGGAATACGTTTGTTTATTCACCGTCGACACTGGATTCAGTGTCCCTGTCTGTGTCTGTGTCGACCGACTAAAGTAAACGGGCGTTTTAAAACCCCTGACGGTGTTTTTGAGACGTCTGGACCGGTACTAATTGTTTGTCGGCCGTCTCATGTCGTCAACCGACCTTGCAGCGTGTTGACATTATCACGTAATTCCCTAAATAAGCCATCCATTCCGGTGTCGACTCCCTAGAGAGTGACATCACCATTACAGGCAATTGCTCCGCCTCCTCACCAACATCGTCCTCCTACATGTCGACACACACGTACCGACACACAGCACACACACAGGGAATGCTCTGATAGAGGACAGGACCCACTAGCCCTTTGGAGAGACAGAGGGAGAGTTTGCCAGCACACACCAAAAACGCTATAATTATATAGGGACAACCTTATATAAGTGTTTTCCCTTATAGCATCTTTTTTATATATTTCTAACGCCAAATTAGTGCCCCCCCTCTCTGTTTTAACCCTGTTTCTGTAGTGCAGTGCAGGGGAGAGCCTGGGAGCCTTCCCTCCAGCCTTTCTGTGAGGGAAAATGGCGCAGTGTGCTGAGGAGATAGGCCCCGCCCCTTTTTCGTCGGCCTCGTCTCCCGCTCTTAACGGATTCTGGCAGGGGTTAAATATCTCCATATAGCCTCCGGAGGCTATATGTGAGGTATTTTTAGCCAAAATAGGTTTTCATTTGCCTCCCAGGGCGCCCCCCTCCCAGCGCCCTGCACCCTCAGTGACTGCCGTGTGAAGTGTGCTGAGAGGAAAATGGCGCACAGCTGCAGTGCTGTGCGCTACCTTTAGAAGACTGAGGAGTCTTCTGCCGCCGATTCTGGACCTCTTCTTATTTCAGCATCTGCAAGGGGGCCGGCGGCAAGGCTCCGGTGACCATCCAGGCTGTACCTGTGATCGTCCCTCTGGAGCTGATGTCCAGTAGCCAAGAAGCCAATCCATCCTGCACGCAGGTGAGTTCACTTCTTCTCCCCTAAGTCCCTCGTTGCAGTGATCCTGTTGCCAGCAGGACTCACTGTAAAATAAAAAACCTAAGCTAAACTTTTCTAAGCAGCTCTTTAGGAGAGCCACCTAGATTGCACCCTTCTCGGCCGGGCACAAAAATCTAACTGGCTTGGAGGAGGGTCATAGGGGGAGGAGCCAGTGCACACCACCTGATCGGAAAGCTTTGCTTTTGTGCCCTGTCTCCTGCGGAGCCACTATTCCCCATGGTCCTTTCAGGAACCCCAGCATCCACTAGGACGATAGAGAAATAAACACATGTACATATATAAAAATAAAAGATAAAAACTCCCCCTACTGCAGCAGGTAAAACCTTATTTAGATGAACACTTCCACTGTATCCAGATTAGTAATTCATAATAAGGAATATTCCTATTATAAAGTCCAGATCAAGGTGTCAGTCCTGAGATAAAGAACAGCTAATGGTTCTCAACGTTTTGGTGCAGCTGTGAGCATTTGCACATGCTCTTCGAGATCCCTGTGTATAAGAGCCGGACAGCCGGCTATCAACTCCGCTAATGTGGCCGCAATGCCGCCAGGTGTAATTGATGTTGAACTTTTAGTGTCCGTACATACATACAAATCTTGTATGTCCACTCCCGCTGTGTTTATAAGGCCAAATAGCAAACAATTGTTTGATGAAAGTGTCTCCAAAAACAAGCGTTACAAACTTACCAACATCCTTCACAACTATTGTGTATTTGGAAGCTGATCAACCTACGAGACCCTTCGGTGCATCCCGCACTAGGGAAAGGAAAAGTGCCGTCTCCCGACTGTGACAGCTATCGATAACGGGAGCCGTCCACAAATGACAAGCAAGCACGCTACTAGCTGTGAGTAAAGTGGACATTTGCTATTTGGCCTTATAAACACAGCGGGAGTGGACATACAAGATTTGTATGTATGTACGGACACTAAAAGTTCAACATCAATTACACCTGGCGGCATTGCGGCCACATTAGCGGGAGTTGATAGCCGGCTGTCCGGCTCTTATACACAGGGATCTCGAAGAGCATGTGCAAATGCTCACAGATGCACCAAAACGTTGAGAACCATTAGCTGTTCTTTATCTCAGGACTGACACCTTGATCTGGACTTTATAATAGGAATATTCCTTATTATGAATTACTAATCTGGATACAGTGGAAGTGTCCATCTAAATAAGGTTTTACCTGCTGCAGTAGGGGGAGTTTTTATCTTTTATTTTTATATATGTACATGTGTTTATTTTGATTTTATATGTAATAAATTGAATATATATATATATATATATAATTATATGCGCTCTCTGATAATATATTATCCTTTTTGTGCTGTTTTTTTGGTGGACAGGTCAGTACTGTCCAGTTGAGAGCTGCTATTTTGATATAAACGGCCAATTTTTAGGTGGCTAGGAGGCGCTGGAAATAATTGTTTTTCTTTTTTTTCTTTTTTTCAGCTTGAATACCAGACTGCGACTCGCCTATCCATCATAGGACCTGACATAGACTGTCCTATTCAGCGGCCACACTTCTCCGGCTGCAAACGCGGTTCACGCGCCGCCAACAATGACAGCGCTGACGCTTTTTGGGCCCATAACCTGCATTGTACGGCTGCAGTGGTAGAGACGGGACACACCAGTGTGGAGCGCACATCCAGCATATTGCGACTTCTCCACGACTGGTAATAACGGCTCATTTCGTACCAACTTTCTGTCAGCATCTACCTGAGCTTGGTAATTATAAGCTAACCTATGACAACTGCTATTAACAATTGATTTATCATTACAGCAGTTCATTTAAACCATAGCAAATCAATTCACTCCGGGGATGCCTGGTATGGTTCATTAGCCTCAGTGTCTTTGAATATTCGTACTGACACATGGACTTGGTTTTCTTGCTGCAATTCAAATTGTAACTGTATTAATATGAAGTAATTCTAGTAACATTGGATATTCATTACGCAATCATCATATACCTACATAAGAATGTTTTCTATATAATAGTAAAACACACAGTTTTAAATGAGTAATTGCTTGTTCTTAATAAAGTATTTTTAATTTATTTTGGACTCCTGTGGTCTGGTACATATTAGTGATGAGCGGGTTCGGTTTCTCGGAAACCGAACCCCCCCGAACTTCACCTTGTTTACACGGGTCCGAGGCAGGTTCGAACCTTCCCGCCTTGCTCGGCTAACCCGAGCGCGCCCGAACTTCATCATCCCGCTGTCGGATTCTCGCGAGATTCGGATTCTATATAAGCAGCCGCGCGTCGCCGCCATTTTCTCACTCGTGCATTGGAGATGATAGGGAGAGGACGTGGCTGGCGTCCTCTCCGTTTATTGCAGAACTAGAGAAGTTGATTGGTTTATTGCTTTTGCTTAATTGTGGGGAGGATTGGGGAGCAGCTGTTAGGAGGAGGAGTACAGTGCAGAGTTTTGCTGATAAGTGACCACCAGTTTTTATCCGTTCTCTGCCTGAAAAAAACGCTCCATACCATATCTGTGCTCAGTGTGCTGCATAATATATCTGTGCTGAGTGCTCACACTGCTTAATTGTGGGGACTGGGGAGCAGCTATAGCAGGAGTACAGTGCAGAGTTTTGCTGACAGTGACCACCAGTATACGTTGTCTGCCTGAAAAACACTCCATATCTGTGCTCAGTGTGCTGCTTTATTGTGGGGACTGGGGACCACCAGTATAATTAATATTATATAGGAGGAGTACAGTGCAGAGTGCACTGCTGTAACTACCTCTGTGTCGTCATCCATTAAGTATACTATCCATCTACATTCTATACCTGTGGTGCATTTTAGACAGTTTTGCAGTTTGCTGACAGTGTCCACCAGTATACTATATATAGCAGTACGGTAGGCCACTGCTGTACCTACCTCTGTGTCGTCACTCGTCATCCATTAAGTATACTATCCATCTACATTCTATACCTGTGGTGCATTTTAGACAGTTTTGCAGTTTGCTGACAGTGTCCACCAGTGTACTATATATAGCAGTACGGTAGGTCACTGCTGTACCTACCTCTGTGTCGTCACTCGTCATCCATTAAGTATACTATCCATCTACATTCTATACCTGTGGTGCATTTTAGACAGTTTTGCAGTTTGCTGACAGTGTCCACCAGTATACTATATATATACTTATAGCAGTACGGTAGGCCACTGCTGTACCTACCTCTGTGTCGTCACTCGTCATCCATTAAGTATACTATCCATCTACATTCTATACCTGTGGTGCATTTTAGACAGTTTTGCAGTTTGCTGACAGTGTCCACCAGTATACTACTATATATACTTATAGCAGTACGGTAGGCCACTGCTGTACCTACCTCTGTGTCGTCACTCGTCATCCATTAAGTATACTATCCATCTACATTCTATACCTGTGGTGCATTTTAGACAGTTTTGCAGTTTGCTGACAGTGTCCACCAGTATACTACTATATATATACTTATAGCAGTACGGTAGGCCACTGCTGTACCTACCTCTGTGTCGTCACTCGTCATCCATTAAGTATACTATCCATCTACATTCTATACCTGTGGTGCATTTTAGACAGTTTTGCAGTTTGCTGACAGTGTCCACCAGTATACTACTATATATATACTTATAGCAGTACGGTAGGCCACTGCTGTACCTACCTCTGTGTCGTCACTCGTCATCCATTAAGTATACTATCCATCTACATTCTATACCTGTGGTGCATTTTAGACAGTTTTGCAGTTTGCTGACAGTGTCCACCAGTATACTACTATATATATACTTATAGCAGTACGGTAGGCCACTGCTGTACCTACCTCTGTGTCGTCACTCGTCATCCATTAAGTATACTATCCATCTACATTCTATACCTGTGGTGCATTTTAGACAGTTTTGCAGTTTGCTGACAGTGTCCACCAGTATACTATATATATACTTATAGCAGTACGGTAGGCCTCTGCTGTACTTACCTCTGTGTCGTCACTCGTCATTCATTAAGTATACTATCCATCTACATTCTATACCTGTGGTGCATTTTAGACAGTTTTGCAGTTTGCTGACAGTGTCCACCAGTATACTACTATATATATACTTATAGCAGTACGGTAGGTCACTGCTGTACCTACCTCTGTGTCGTCACTCGTCATCCATTAAGTATACTATCCATCTACATTCTATACCTGTGGTGCATTTTAGACAGTTTTGCAGTTTGCTGACAGTGTCCACCAGTATACTATATATATACTTATAGCAGTATGGTAGGCCACTGCTCTACCTACCTCTGTGTCGTCACTCGTCATCCATTAAGTATACTATCCATCTACATTCTATACCTGTGGTGCATTTTAGACAGTTTTGCAGTTTGCTGACAGTGTCCACCAGTATACTGTATATATACTTATAGCAGTACGGTAGGCCACTGCTGTACCTACCTCAGTGTCGTCACTCGTCATCCATTAAGTATACTATCCATCTACATTCTATACCTGTGGTGCATTTTAGACAGTTTTGCAGTTTGCTGACAGTGTCCACCAGTATACTATATATATATACTTATAGCAGTACGGTAGGCCACTGCTGTACCTACCTCTGTGTCGTCACTCGTCATCCATTAAGTATACTATCCATCTACATTCTATACCTGTGGTGCATTTTAGACAGTTTTGCAGTTTGCTGACAGTGTCCACCAGTATACTACTATATATACTTATAGCAGTACGGTAGGCCACTGCTGTACCTACCTCTGTGTCGTCACTCGTCATCCATTAAGTATACTATCCATCTACATTCTATACCTGTGGTGCATTTTAGACAGTTTTGCAGTTTGCTGACAGTGTCCACCAGTATACTACTATATATATACTTATAGCAGTACGGTAGGCCACTGCTGTACTTACCTCTGTGTCGTCACTCGTCATTCATTAAGTATACTATCCATCTACATTCTATACCTGTGGTGCATTTTAGACAGTTTTGCAGTTTGCTGACAGTGTCCACCAGTATACTACTATATATATACTTATAGCAGTACGGTAGGTCACTGCTGTACCTACCTCTGTGTCGTCACTCGTCATCCATTAAGTATACTATCCATCTACATTCTATACCTGTGGTGCATTTTAGACAGTTTTGCAGTTTGCTGACAGTGTCCACCAGTATACTATATATATACTTATAGCAGTATGGTAGGCCACTGCTCTACCTACCTCTGTGTCGTCACTCGTCATCCATTAAGTATACTATTTATCTACATTCTATACCTGTGGTGCATTTTAGACAGTTTTGCAGTTTGCTGACAGTGTCCACCAGTATACTACTATATATATACTTATAGCAGTACGGTAGGCCACTGCTGTACCTACCTCTGTGTCGTCACTCGTCATCCATTAAGTATACTATCCATCTACATTCTATACCTGTGGTGCATTTTAGACAGTTTTGCAGTTTGCTGACAGTGTCCACCAGTATACTACTATATATATACTTATAGCAGTACGGTAGGCCACTGCTGTACCTACCTCTGTGTCGTCACTCGTCATCCATTAAGTATACTATCCATCTACATTCTATACCTGTGGTGCATTTTAGACAGTTTTGCAGTTTGCTGACAGTGTCCACCAGTATACTACTATATATATACTTATAGCAGTACGGTAGGCCACTGCTGTACCTACCTCTGTGTCGTCACTCGTCATCCATTAAGTATACTATCCATCTACATTCTATACCTGTGGTGCATTTTAGACAGTTTTGCAGTTTGCTGACAGTGTCCACCAGTATACTACTATATATATACTTATAGCAGTACGGTAGGCCACTGCTGTACCTACCTCTGTGTCGTCACTCGTCATCCATTAAGTATACAATCCATCTACATTCTATACCTGTGGTGCATTTTAGACAGTTTTGCAGTTTGCTGACAGTGTCCACCAGTATACTACTATATATATATACTTATAGCAGTACGGTAGGCCACTGCTGTACCTACCTCTGTGTCGTCACTCGTCATCCATTAAGTATACTATCCATCTACATTCTATACCTGTGGTGCATTTTAGACAGTTTTGCAGTTTGCTGACAGTGTCCACCAGTATACTATATATATACTTATAGCAGTACGGTAGGCCTCTGCTGTACTTACCTCTGTGTCGTCACTCGTCATTCATTAAGTATACTATCCATCTACATTCTATACCTGTGGTGCATTTTAGACAGTTTTGCAGTTTGCTGACAGTGTCCACCAGTATACTATATATATACTTATAGCAGTATGGTAGGCCACTGCTCTACCTACCTCTGTGTCGTCACTCGTCATCCATTAAGTATACTATCCATCTACATTCTATACCTGTGGTGCATTTTAGACAGTTTTGCAGTTTGCTGACAGTGTCCACCAGTATACTGTATATATACTTATAGCAGTACGGTAGGCCACTGCTGTACCTACCTCAGTGTCGTCACTCGTCATCCATTAAGTATACTATCCATCTACATTCTATACCTGTGGTGCATTTTAGACAGTTTTGCAGTTTGCTGACAGTGTCCACCAGTATACTATATATATACTTATAGCAGTACGGTAGGCCACTGCTGTACCTACCTCTGTGTCGTCACTCGTCATCCATTAAGTATACTATCCATCTACATTCTATACCTGTGGTGCATTCTAGACAGTTTTGCAGTTTGCTGACAGTGTCCACCAGTATACTACTATATATACTTATAGCAGTACGGTAGGCCACTGCTGTACCTACCTCTGTGTCGTCACTCGTCATCCATTAAGTATACTATCCATCTACATTCTATACCTGTGGTGCATTTTAGACAGTTTTGCAGTTTGCTGACAGTGTCCACCAGTATACTACTATATATATACTTATAGCAGTACGGTAGGCCACTGCTGTACCTACCTCTGTGTCGTCACTCGTCATCCATTAAGTATACTATCCATCTACATTCTATACCTGTGGTGCATTTTAGACAGTTTTGCAGTTTGCTGACAGTGTCCACCAGTATACTTCTATATATATACTTATAGCAGTACGGTAGGCCACTGCTGTACCTACCTCTGTGTCGTCACTCGTCATCCATTAAGTATACTATCCATCTACATTCTATACCTGTGGTGCATTTTAGACAGTTTTGCAGTTTGCTGACAGTGTCCACCAGTATACTACTATATATATACTTATAGCAGTACGGTAGGCCACTGCTGTACCTACCTCTGTGTCGTCACTCGTCATCCATTAAGTATACTATCCATCTACATTCTATACCTGTGGTGCATTTTAGACAGTTTTGCAGTTTGCTGACAGTGTCCACCAGTATACTATATTTATACTTATAGCAGTACGGTAGGCCTCTGCTGTACTTACCTCTGTGTCGTCACTCGTCATTCATTAAGTATACTATCCATCTACATTCTATACCTGTGGTGCATTTTAGACAGTTTTGCAGTTTGCTGACAGTGTCCACCAGTATACTACTATATATATACTTATAGCAGTACGGTAGGTCACTGCTGTACCTACCTCTGTGTCGTCACTCGTCATCCATTAAGTATACTATCCATCTACATTCTATACCTGTGGTGCATTTTAGACAGTTTTGCAGTTTGCTGACAGTGTCCACCAGTATACTATATATATACTTATAGCAGTATGGTAGGCCACTGCTCTACCTACCTCTGTGTCGTCACTCGTCATCCATTAAGTATACTATTTATCTACATTCTATACCTGTGGTGCATTTTAGACAGTTTTGCAGTTTGCTGACAGTGTCCACCAGTATACTACTATATATATACTTATAGCAGTACGGTAGGCCACTGCTGTACCTACCTCTGTGTCGTCACTCGTCATCCATTAAGTATACTATCCATCTACATTCTATACCTGTGGTGCATTTTAGACAGTTTTGCAGTTTGCTGACAGTGTCCACCAGTATACTATATTTATACTTATAGCAGTACGGTAGGCCACTGCTCTACCTACCTCTGTGTCGTCACTCGTCATCCATTAAGTATACTATCCATCTACATTCTATACCTGTGGTGCATTTTAGACAGTTTTGCAGTTTGCTGATAGTGTCCACCAGTATACTACTATATATATACTTATAGCAGTACGGTAGGCCACTGCTGTACCTACCTCTGTGTCGTCACTCGTCATCCATTAAGTATACTATCCATCTACATTCTATACCTGTGGTGCATTTTAGTTTTGCGCAGTAAATATAGTAGTAGGCCATTGCTATTGATACTGGCATATAATTCCACACATTAAAAAATGGAGAACAAAAATGTGGAGGTTAAAGGGAAAGATCAAGATCCACTTCCACCTCGTGCTGAAGCTGCTGCCATTAGTCATGGCCGAGACAATGAAATGCCATCAACGTCGTCTGCCAAGGCCGATGCCCAATGTCATAGTAGAGAGCATGTAAAATCCAAAACACAAAAGTTCAGTAAAATGACCCAAAAATCAAAATTAAAAGCGTCTGAGGAGAAGCGTAAACTTGCCAATATGCCATTTACGACACGGAGTGGCAAGGAACGGCTGAGGCCCTGGCCTATGTTCATGGCTAGTGGTTCAGCTTCACATGAGGATGGAAGCACTCATCCTCTCGCTAGAAAAAAGAAAAGACTTAAGCTGGCAAAAGCACAGCAAAAAACTGTGCGTTCTTCAAAATCACAAATCCCCAAGGAGAGTCCAATTGTGTCGGTTGCGATGCCTGACCTTCCCAACACTGGACGGGAAGAGCTTGCGCCTTCCACCATTTGCACGCCCCCTGCAAGTGCTGGAAGGAGCACCCGCAGTCCAGTTCCTGATAGTCAAATTGAAGATGTCACTGTTGAAGTACACCAGGATGAGGATATGGGTGTTGCTGGTGCTGGGGAGGAAATTGACAAGGAGGATTCTGATGGTGAGGTGGTTTGTTTAAGTCAGGCACGCGGGGAGACACCTGTTGTCCGTGGGAGGAATATGGCCATTGACATGCCTGGTCAAAATACAAAAAAAATCAGCTCTTCGGTGTGGAATTATTTCAACACAAATGCGGACAACAGGTGTCAAGCCGTGTGTTGCCTTTGTCAAGCTGTAATAAGTAGGGGTAAGGACGTTAACCACCTCGGAACATCCTCCCTTATACGTCACCTGCAGCGCATTCATCATAAGTCAGTGACAAGTTCAAAAACTTTGGGTGACAGCGGAAGCAGTCCACTGACCACTAAATCCCTTCCTCTTGTAACCAAGCTCCTGCAAACCACACCACCAACTCCCTCAGTGTCAATTTCCTCCTTACCCAGGAAAGCCAATAGTCCTGCAGGCCATGTCACTGTCAAGTCTGACGAGTCCTCTCCTGCCTGGGATTCCTCCGATGCATCCTTGAGTGTAACGCCTACTGCTGCTGGCGCTGCTGTTGTTGCTGCTGGGAGTCGATCGTCATCCAAGAGGGGAAGTCGGAAGACCACTTGTACTACTTCCAGTAAGCAATTGACTGTCCAACAGTCCTTTGCGAGGAAAATGAAATATCACAGCAGTCATCCTGCTGCAAAGCAGATAACTCAGGCCTTGGCAGCCTGGGCGGTGAGAAACGTGGTTCCGGTATCCATCGTTAATTCAGAGGCAACTATAGACTTGATTGAAGTACTGTGTCCCTGGTACCAAATACCATCTAGGTTCCATTTCTCTAGGCAGGCGATACCGAAAATGTACACAGACCTCAGAAAAAGACTCACCAGTGTCCTAAAAAATGCAGTTGTACCCAATGTCCACTTAACCACGGACATGTGGACAAGTGGAGCAGGGCAGACTCAGGACTATATGACTGTGACAGCCCACTGGGTAGATGTATTGCCTCCCGCAGCAAGAACAGCAGCGGCGGCACCAGTTGCAGCATCTCGCAAACGCCAACTCATTCCTAGGCAGGCTACGCTTTGTATCACCGCTTTCCAGAATAGGCACACAGCTGACAACCTCTTACGGCAACTGAGGAAGATCATCGCAGAATGGCTTACCCCAATTGGACTCTCCTGGGGATTTGTGACATCGGACAACGCCAGCAATATTGTGTGTGCATTACATCTGGGCAAATTCCAGCACGTGTTTTGCACATACATTGAATTTGGTGGTGCAGAATTATTTAAAAAACGACAGGGGCGTGCAAGAGATGCTGTCGGTGGCCCGAAGAATTGCGGGCCACTTTCGGCATTCAGGCACCGCGTACAGAAGACTGGAGCACCACCAAACATTCCTGAACCTGCCCTGCCATCATCTGAAGCAAGAGGTGGTAACGAGGTGGAATTCAACCCTCTATATGCTTCAGAGGATGGAGGAGCAGCAAAAGGCCATTCAAGTCTATACATCTGCCCACGATATAGGCAAAGGAGGGGGAATGCACCTGACTCAAGCGCAGTGGAGAATGATTTCAACGTTGTGCAAGGTTCTGCAACCCTTTGAACTTGCCACACGTGAAGTCAGTTCAGACACTGCCAGCCTGAGTCAGGTCATTCCCCTCATCAGGCTTTTGCAGAAGAAGCTGGAGACATTGAAGGAGGAGCTAAAACAGAGCGATTCCGCTAGGCATGTGGGACTTGTGGATGGAGCCCTTAATTCGCTTAACCAGGATTCACGGGTGGTTAATCTGTTGAAATCAGAGCACTACATTTTGGCCACCGTGCTCGATCCTAGATTTAAAACCTACGTTGTATCTCTCTTTCCGGCAGACACAAGTCTGCAGAGGTTCAAAGACCTGCTGGTGAGAAAATTGTCAAGTCAAGCGGAACGTGACCCGTCAACATCTCCTCCTTCACATTCTCCCGCGACTGGGGGTGCGAGGAAAAGGCTAAGAATTCCTAGCCCACCCGCTGGCGGTGATGCAGGGCAGTCTGGAGCGAGTGCTGACATCTGGTCCGGACTGAAGGACCTGCCAATGATTACTGACATGTCGTCTACTGTCACTGCATATGATTCTCTCACCATGGAAAGAACGGTGGAGGATTATATGAGTGACCGCATCCAAGTAGGCACGTCAGACAGTCCGTACATATACTGGCAGGAAAAAGAGGCAATTTGGAGGCCCTTGCACAAACTGGCTTTATTCTACCTAAATTGCCCTCCCTCCAGTGTGTACTCCGAAAGAGTGTTTAGTGCAGCCACTCACCTTGTCAGCAATCGGCGTACGAGGTTACTTCCAGAAAATGTGGAGAAGATGATGTTCATCAAAATGAATTATAATCAATTCCTCCGTGGAGACATTCACCAGCAGCAATTGCCTTTAGAAAGTACACGGGGACCTGAGATGGTGGATTCCAGTGGGGACGAATTAATAATCTGTGAGGAGGGGGATGTACACAGTGAAAGGGGTGAGGAATCGGAGGATGATGATGAGGTGGACATCTTGCCTCTGTAGAGCCAGTTTGTGCAAGGAGAGATTGATTGCTTCTTTTTTGGTGGGGGCCCAAACCAACCAGTCATTTCAGTCACAGTCATGTGGCAGACCCTGTCGCTGAAATGATGGGTTCGTTAAAGTATGCATGTCCTGTTTATACAACATAAGGGTGGGTGGGAGGGCCCAAGGACAATTCCATCTTGCACCTCTTTTTTCTTTCATTTTTCTTTGCATCATGTGCTGTTTGGGGACAATTTTTTGGAAGTGCCATCCTGTCTTGATTGACACTGCAGTGCCACTCCTAGATGGGCCAGGTGTTTGTGTCGGCCACTTGTGTCGCTTAGCTTAGTCACACAGCCACCTTGGTGCGCCTCTTTTTTTCTTTGCATCATGTGCTGTTTGGGGACAATTTTTTGGAAGTGCCATCCTGTCTTGATTGACACTGCAGTGCCACTCCTAGATGGGCCAGGTGTTTGTGTCGGCCACTTGTGTCGCTTAGCTTAGTCAAACAGCCACCTTGGTGCGCCTCTTTTTTTCTTTGCATCATGTGCTGTTTGGGGACAATTTTTTGGAAGTGCCATCCTGTCTTGATTGACACTGCAGTGCCACTCCTAGATGGACCAGGTGTTTGTGTCGGCCACTTGTGTCGCTTAGCTTAGTCACACAGCGACCTTGGTGCGCCTCTTTTTTTCTTTGCATCATGTGCTATTTGGGGACAATTTTTTTGAAGGGCCATCCTGCCTGACACTGTAGTGCCACTCCTAGATGGGCCAGGTGTTTGTGTCGGCCACTTGTGTCGCTTAGCTTAGCCATCCAGCGACCTCGGTGCAAATTTTAGGACTAAAAATAATATTGTGAGGTGTGAGGTGTTCAGAATAGACTGAAAATGAGTGTAGATTATGGTTATTGAGGTATATGGTTATTGAGATACTATGGGATCAAAATGACCCCCAAATTCTATGATTTAAGCTGTTTTTGAGGGTTTTTTGTAAAAAAACACCCGAATCCAAAACACACCCGAATCCGACAAAAAATTTTCTGTGAGGTTTTGCCGAAACGCGTCCGAATCCAAAACACGGCCGCGGAACCGAACCCAAAACCAAAACACAAAACCCGAAAAATTTCCGGTGCACATCACTAGTACATATGGATTTATGAGCGCCTCTATTAATTTCCCTTTGTTCAGTCATTTATATTAGCAGTAATACACAACTCCTTATAGAGGCGAACGTATACCAAGTACCGCCCCCGGTTTATGGATAATATAGTATAGACCTAAACAATATTGTTTTCCTATTTCTGTTACTTTTTTAAGCTCTATTAATTTGACACAGGCGCTGCAAGTAATAGGGTTGGTCTGTCTTGCCACATGCCTTATTGGAGGAATTGGCGTAGCACCTAATCAGCCTGTTGCTGTGCTCCTGTTTTATTCTTATGTACCCAGTTTCAGTCCGGTTGGGTGATGAAGCCACCCAAAGTACAATGGGGCAGATGTATTAATCCTGGAGAAGTGGTAAAGCAGTGATACGTGGAAGGTGATAACACACCAGCCAATCAGCTCCTAACTGTCAATTTACATATTGGAGCTGATTGGCTGGTGCATTATCACCTTGCACTCATCACCGCTTTATCACTTCTCCAGGCTTAATACATCTGCCCCAATGATTGTTTAACCACAGCTATGTTGTGTGTGGTCAGCTTTAATATCTGCGGGATTTTATGTTTTGCAGCTTGTGATGGACGGAGGACAAAATATTCCATTGCACTTTTCTTCTTAAACCCCCACGCCCCACCCCCAAAACCCATGTGCTTGAAAATCAACACAAGAGTAAACTTTTTTATGTCATTTTGCCGTCAGGCTGCAGCTGTGACAGTTTTAATTCTGTTTTTTAAGAGTTTGTTAAAATAAAAAATAAAAAACAAATACAAAAACAATGCTCAGCAAATCTACTACAATTCAACATCTTCACTGCAGATGTGTGTCTTCCATGAATACGTAGCAGCCCTGTAAGTCAATGATTTACCCACTAGGCATATCATCAGTAACTGCTGTGACTTCTAGACAAACTGTTCAGTTTAATTGGAGCTCATCAGAGTAGGATAAGACTCTGATTAGTACCTGAGACAATACAGAATAATATTTCACATTACACTACGGCCCTGATTCTGAGTCGCAAAGTGCACGCAATTCTGGACACCTCCTGTAATCAGAAGTCATGCTACTATGGGCCGATATTCTGAGCATGCTTGCTGAATCTCCTCTTCTGGAGTTTCGGGTTATGGATCAAAGGGTCGACCTAGTTAAGGCCGACAGTCGATAGGTCGACCACTATTGGTTGACATGGACATGGTCGACATGGGAAAATGTCGACACACGAAAAGGTCTACATGAGATTTTTTAATGTTTTTGGTGTCGTTTTTTCCGGAAAATGAGCAGGAACCCCAATTAGTGCACCGTGTCCCCTTGCATGGTGAGCGTTACGGGCAGGTTACTATTGGCTTACACACCTCATTGAATTCGTATATTTTTCACATCGGTGAACGTTCCATGTTCCCACATAGGGAGTCATTCCGAGTTGATCGCTAGCTGCCGTTGTTCGCAGCACAGCGATCAGGCTAAAATTTGGCATTTCTGCGCATGCGTACGGGCTGCAGTGCGCACGCGCGACGTACTTTCACTAAAAACTATGTAGTTTCACACAAGGTCGAGCGGTGCTTTTCAGTCGCTCTGCTGATCGGTGAGTGATTGACAGGAAGTGGGTGTTTCTGGGTGGTAACTGGCCGTTTTCCGGGAGTGTGCTAAAAAACACAGACGTGTCAGGTAAAAACGCAGGCGTGCCTGGGGAAATGGAGGAGTGGCTGGCCGGACGCAGGGCGTGTTTGTGACGTCAAAGTAGGAACTAAACAGACTGAAGTGATCGCAAGGAAGGAGTAGGTCTGCAGCCACTCTGAAACTGCTTGAAAAAATGTCAGCACTGTTCTGCTAACCTTTCGGTCGCACTTCTGCTAAGCTAAGATACACTCCCAGTAGGCGGCGGCTTAGAGTGTGCACTGCTGCTAAAAGCAGCAAGCGAGCGATCAACTCGGAATGAGGGCCATACTACACTATGGGGGACATTTACTAAGCAGTGATAAGAGTGGAGAAGTGAGCCAGTAGAGACGTTGCCCCATCAACCAATCAGCAGCTCTGTATCATTTTATATTATGCAAATTATAGATGTGGCTTCAGTGCTGATTGGTTGCCACGGGCAACTTCTCCACTGTCTCACTTCTCCGCTCTTATCACTGCTTAGTAAATGTCCCCCTTAATCTTGTTCTTTCGGTTTCCTTTGAGGTATTTGTGACGCGAGGAGTGGTCAACCAAATCATTCAAGTGAAGCGGGATAGGAGAAAATGACTACTTCTTCAGCCTTAAGGACTACATTTCAAAAAGGCCACTTATTGGGCATATGGTATTGAAACCGAACTGAGCGCCAAACTATACATATTTTTGTGTTTCCAGGTTACTATTCCCAGTCGTAATGCACGTGGATGGTAAAGTATGAAAAAGGTAAAAATAAATCTCTGTGACTGTCATAGTTGTTTAGGTTTTAATGAAGACATGTCTACCAGCTTCTATAAGAGAAACACAAGTGATAGACTTAAATAACATGAATACAAGTATCTAAATAATACAATGGACTGAAAGCACAACAAGCACAAAATCTATATTTAACACAATAAATACTATGGGGGTATTCAATGACCCGCAATCATTGATCGTGGGTAATTGTCTTGCCAGGGTCTATTCAATAAGTGCTGATAAGGCCGGGTGAGACGCGGTTTATCAGGGATTTTGTTTCACCTGGCTCAGACAGGTGAAGCAAAATTCCCGAAAACAGCCCCGCTCTCACACAAAAATGGGGCTGTTTCTACCGAAAACACACAGGTTTCACTGAATCTGTGTGTTTTCAGGTGAAAAGATTTTTTTTTTCAGGTAACCTAATTGGATACGGCCCCCCAAAAAATCTAAGAAACAGTGGGAAAAATTGCGAAAAACTTCAGTTTTTAATTCCGATGCTTCTTTGCGGGTAATTGAATACTCCACTATCTCCCCCGTCAACTAACAATAACTCCTCCAATGCCTGCTCGCACCCTTCCTCTTGTTGTTCTGGGATTGCACTGTGAATTTATCTGGGTATTTAAATCATCATTATAAGAATGCCTTATTAATTATGTTGGATTACATTAATAATGCATTTTCCATACACTTTGTACAGGTTGTGAAACAAACGCTGTTGGCTGTCTAGAGTCTGGATTCAGAAGGAGCTAAGGGCACATATAGCACAAAGTACCAATGGCCAATACTTTGCGCGTGCATTGGACCTGTGCTGTGCATGTGTGGTCATTGGACTACAGCTGCAGATGTCAAAGGACTGACAGTATGCACCTGTATGGGGGTAGGTAGGGGCGGTGATGGGCTCTGATTCCAAAAACATAAGAGAGACGCCAGGGCCAGTTCTAGCCCTTTTGGCACCCTGGGTGAAAATAGGGGTGTGGCTTCATAAAGGGGCGTGGTCAGTTATGCCCCCTGTAGAGTTGTGCCCCCGTTTGTGCCCCAGTAGAGTTATGCCCCCTGTAGAGTTGTGCCCCCGTTTGTGCCCCCAGTAGAGTTGTGCCGCTTACAAAAATAATAATAAAAAAAATAATAATTAATTAATACTCTCCATCCCCGCTCCTGATTCCCGACTGCTGCTGCCCTCCGTCTCCGGCCGCCGGTGCCGCTCCTCCTCTGATCTATGGGTCTCTCCCATAGCACTGCATAGACACTAGAGGTCAATCATGACCCCTAGTGTCTATGTGCTACTCCCACAATGCCGTGCAGTGCGCAATGACTTCATCGCGCACCGCACTGCTCCGCATCTATCGAGGACCGCAAGGCACCAGTAGCGGATCTTGCTACGGCGGCGGCGCCCTCCGGATGACGGCTGCACCCTCCGGAAGGCAGCTTCCCGGGCAAAAATCCTGCGTGCCCGTAGCAAGATCCGCTACTGCGTGACGCCTCCATGTTGGGGGAGTGCCGAGGCCAGGAAAGACTGCTTCAGTGACCCAATGAGTCAGGCAGACGGCTGATGGTGCTGCAGGCGATCTGATGATATATCCTAGGACACAGCATGGATCACTAATGCACGCAGGAGGCATCTACCTATATCAGACGCCTTCTGCTGCATTACCATTCCAAGGAAGCAGCAGCGACGCTCACTCCAACCACATCTAGGTGTCATATTATTAATAGTTTAGCCTACATTTCACTATATTTGAATAACATTAACATTCCAAGTGCTGTACAATTAAATGATCTTATTTAGACACATATGAGCCTGACCAGTGGAACCTGCATTCTAACCGACTGAACCACAGGCTCAGGAAGCTGTTAAGTTGAGAATACAATTCAATTATATTTTGATACAGATGAAATGGATATAACTTTGAATGAAAAAGAAAATTAATATATTTTCCTTTTCTAGAAGAGACAAAAAATCCACTGTCCTATATAAATATTGCCTGAATACTGAAGAGATCTGTTGTTGACTAGATTCCACTTTTTTAAAGAATGATCATTACTATCTCAGCCCAGTAATTTAATGGTCTGCTTTGACATAACGGAAAGTAATGTATGACCTTGTGAGAGTTTATTTCTGTATCATATTTGCAAATTTGTAACAATCGTTTTGTTTTTATTAAGCTCCGTTTTGAGTATATTTTTGTTTTAACGAAAAAAATAATAAATAATATAAATAAATATTTAGTGATTTCTGATACAATGGTGATTTTATGCATTGTACTTATTTAATAGTAGTTTTGAATGCAAATTCAATTTTCCGATGGGCTTGCAGCTGTAGCTCCGAGTTGAACGTCCGTAACTATTCAACTACTAGCCAATTTCCCCCATGGTTAAAGCCCGTTTACCCATAAATTTCAGGTTAAGTGCTGGACCGATGGAATTACCCCATTTGGGTTCTGACGCAGCAAAGTTTAAAAACTATGGACCTTATTCAGAGATGGATGCATGATCCGCGTCCATCTACTCACATTCTGGGGCCACCAAGCACAAGGCTAGGCTGCCCAGTAAGTGTGTGGTACCACCTCGCGATGCACCTACAATGAGGTTGACCCCACAATGAGGTCGACCACTATTGCCTGTTAGGCTGTCTTGTTTGGGCCATGCCAAGTAAATGCTACGGCGCCGCTCCACTGATGCACGAGCTGTCAATCACTATGCAACTGCATCCTTCCAGGATGCAATCACATGGTGATGGTAGTGCACGTGCATGATTGCTAGTGCACGTGCGCAGACCAGATGGACACGATTGCTGCACACAGAAGCGCGACCGCGTCCATTTCTGAATCGCCCCCCTACATCCATATCCTGCAATGCTGTGTACCGTAAGTCAATTTTTTCTTGTTTTGGTCATACTGCTTCTGTTGATGTACTTTGTAAGCTGTTGCGAACCCTTATGGCACCATATAATTAAAGGTTATTATTATTATAATATATGTAGTCGACAAATACAAAAAGTACAACACCAAATGGCGCTGCCAATGGTGAGCTGCAGAGAAGCAAACTGATTGGGTCTCCACCCTAAATCAATGAATACAAATGGATAAACAAAAGGTTTACGTCTCACTTTGCGCTCTCCAATGTTCTCAGTTTCTTCAAAGTGGATGAGTGAAATCCGCAATTAGCCATCATTAATATGAAAAAAACTATCATAAAAAACAACAATAAAACAATCATTAATTATCAATTAGTGCAGTTTTCACACTGTTGTTTTTTATGATTTTTTTTCATATTAATAATGGCTAATTGAGGATTCTACTCATTCACTTTGAAGAAACTGAGAACATTGGAGAGCGCAAAGTGAGACGTAAACCTTTTGTTTATCCAGTAATATAAATAGTG
The DNA here is from genome assembly GCF_028390025.1 of Pseudophryne corroboree. Taxonomy (NCBI): domain Eukaryota; kingdom Metazoa; phylum Chordata; class Amphibia; order Anura; family Myobatrachidae; genus Pseudophryne; species Pseudophryne corroboree. The sequence goes on from NC_086452.1 coordinate 88,528,269, forward strand.
CCTGGTGAAGTTAACTGTGCCGGAGCTCCACTACTTCACTCTCCTGACAAGCTTTACGCCTAGTGCTGTGCCTCCACAAAGTTGGGTCACATTTCTTAGCCAGGTTTGCATACTCCCCACACTACGGTGAGCCTCCTGCTGAACCTCTGCTGTTGTATTTTTACAGCACTGTATGCCTGCATAAGCAGCACCCACAGCACACCCTAGTAAGGCACTTATTGAACAGGAGTCACCAGTAGAAAGCTTTGTTGTGGTCACCCTTTCAAGCAACACCATGCACTAGGCATAGCACAATCTCCTAGCTATTACTGCTCAACATACTGTACCTGTGTAAGAAGACATACTGTATCTCCCCAGGCAGCTAAAGTTTGTATTGTGGCCGGTGGGACTTTATTACCATTACTCTCTGAGGAGGAATAGAAGGAAAAAAGAAGATGAATAAGATGATGATGAAGAAAATGATGATGATGATGAAGAAGATGATGAAAAAGAATAAGATAAAGAAGCTGAAGATGAAGAAGATTTGCGTAAGAAGGGTGGAGTAGTGTTAGTTCAAGGCCAGAGCACTGACAAAACCCAGTACTGGTGCTCAGCCCCGTGTATGGTGCAGTGCAAAATGTAGCATCACTCACACTTGCCATGGACATTGAACAGTTGCATGAATTTGTCTGGACTGAGGATTACTAATACCCCTTTCACATCGCACAAATAACCTGGTATATTGCCAGGTCGACGGGGGTCGGGGTACGGTGTGAAAGGGGTATGTTACAATTCCCGGGTGGACTGACCCGGTATTTCAACCCAGGAATATAGCAGGGTTATTCCCAGGTTGAAGTGCAGTGTGAACGGTTTGCTGGATCAATACAACCCTGGACCCATTCACTCTATAGGAAGAGGCAGTGCTATAGGGACAGGCAGCGCTTGGAGATGATCTGATCTCCAGGTGCCGCCTCCGCACATGTCACCAACCCGGCAATTTGCTGGGTCGGTGCTGCCAGTCTGAAAGGGGTCTCAAGAGACCTTGTGGGTGTGTTAATGGATCTATGAAAAAGGACACTTTTACTTGCTGAGACTGCAGGCCACCTTTGTGATCACGAGATGGCTGATTATTTGCTAAGGGTTGTCTGCCATCTCTGCAAGTCATGAGGACTGTGTGTGTGCACGAAGAGACATTTCTTGACCAGTTCGAATTTAGTGTATCGGTGATGGTTGTGTCCATTACATTCAGGATCATTATTCCTGTTGCTCACCTGACTGAGTGTGAGGAGATCGCAGCATGCTGGGTCTTGTCATCGTCGGCTGCTACTGATCCGATCTCTGTTCTCTGACCCAGACTGATCCAATCCATCACACAGGTATTTATATTGGAAAAGTTGTTAGCTGTAATGAGTGTGTACATTGCCAGGGAGAATGGAGAGCTTATGGAGGGTATGTGGGGTCTAGTACTAGGCAGACTCACTGAATGACTTGGTCATGCCCCTTATAGTTTCACAGGTTCTATCCTCAATGCTGAAAGTTGCCTGCCAGCCAGGCCTGATTCTTCTGTCCTACGTGTCTCCGTCCTATGTGACAGACATGCTGAAAAATCAAGAGCATAAGATGCCAGCATGAGGGGTCAGTACATGTTTCATTTTCCAGTATGTCTGTCACTCTCACATACACACAGGACAGATCTAATTGGTACACATCAGATCTGCGCACAACAGTGCAAATGTAATCTTATAGCCCTTTTCCACTAGCTCTAAAAACACGGTTAAATGCGTGGGGGCGCGCATTTACCCGTGTTTTTTCCTAGTGGAAACGGCCACCCCTGCAAATTCCCGGATCAAGTGATCCGGGAATCCTACCCAGGTAGCTTGCCGAGTTGAACACATGTTCAACCCGGTAAGCTGTGTAGTGTAAACAGAAGCCGCGTCGATGCGACACGGCTCCCGTTCACAGTGTATGGAAGGGCGGCACTGGGGGATCATGTGATCTCCCAGCGCCGCCCCTGCCGCGTCAGCAGCAGCAGCGTCACCAACCCGGGTTGGTGAGCTAGTGTAGAAGGGACTCTAGCACGGGTCGCAGCCGAGTCATGCTCCCAGCTGCGACCCGTGCTACAAGTGGAAAAGGGGTATTAAAAACAGTTGCTCTTGCGCTTCTGTGTTTGGAATTTTCTAACAATGGGGGTAATTCAGACCCGATCGTAGGAGCAAATTTGTTGGCGCTCAGCAAATCGTTATGTAACCCCCCAGTCCGCAGGTATGCTGGAAAATCCGAATCCCTGGTTGAGGGCACTCCACTATCTTATGGTACCAGCACCCCGTGACAGAGAGGCAAGCGTTTAAGTTCCCTTTTAAAATGCAGACACCAACTGACATGTAATGCGTACAACACGATTTTATTTCTTCTGTAAAGAATAACAGGATTACATTCCAAACAGTTGTTTACACCTAGCACAAACACTACTACAGGATATAGAATAGAGCCAGGTAAACAAAAAAATAAAAAAAAAACAATAAGTTATTGATGAGAGCAAGATAGTTATGGCTCTTCTATATATCAGACTCAGATAACCAGCGTCGGCAATGCAGGTAGCAGGTAAGTAAGAACTTGTGCACAAATAAAGCAAACTGGTGATGGCTTCTGGATAACAGTCTCAGGTAACCAGCGTCGGCAATACAGGTAGTAGGAGCTTGTGCACAAATAAAGCAAACTGGTTATAGCTTCTGGATAACAGTCTCAGGTAACCAGCGTTGGCAATACAGGTAGCGGGGAAGTAGAATCTGGTGCACAAATAAAGCAGGCTGGTTATGGCTACTAAATAACGGTCTCAGGTCACCAGCGTCGGCAATACAGGTAACAGGTAAGCAGGAACTTGTGCACAAATAAAGCAAACTGGTGATGGCTTCTGGATAACAGTCTCAGGTAACCAGCGTCGGCAATACAGGTAGTAGGAGCTTGTGCACAAATAAAGCAAACTGGTTACGGCTTCTGGATAACAGTCTCAGGTAACCAGCGTCGGCAATACAGGTAGTAGGAGCTTGTGCACAAATAAAGCAAACTGGTTACGGCTTCTGGATAACAGTCTCAGGTAACCAGCGTCGGCAATACAGGTAGTAGGAGCTTGTGCACAAATAAAGCAAACTGGTTATAGCTTCTGGATAACAGTCTCAGGTGACCAGCGTCAGTAATACAGGTAGCAGGTAAGCAGGAACTTGTGCACGATTCAAGCAGGCTGGTTATGGCTATTAAACGACGGTCTCAGGTAACCAGCGTCGGCAATACAGGTAGCAGGTAAGCAGGAACTTGTGCACGATTAAAGCAGGCTGGTTATGGCTATTAAACGACAGTCTCAGGTAACCAGCGTTAGCAATACAAGTAGCAGGTAAGCAGGAACTTGTGCACGATTAAAGCAGGCTGGTTATGGCTATTAAACGACAGTCTCAGGTAACCAGCGTTAGCAATACAGGTAGCAGGTAAGCAGGAACTTGTGCACGATTAAAGCAGGCTGGTTATGGCTATTAAACGACAATCTCAGGTAACCAGCGTCAGCAATACAGGTAGCAGGTAAGCAGGAACTTGTGCACGATTAAAGCAGGCTGGTTATGGCTATTAAACGACAGTCTCAGGTAACCAGCGTCAGCAATACAGGTAGCAGGTAAGCAGGAACTTGTGCACAATTAAAGCAGGCTGGTTATGGCTATTAAACGACAGTCTCAGGTAACCAGCGTCAGCAATACAGGTAGTAGGTAAGCAGGAACTTGTGCACGATTAAAGCAGGCTGGTTATGGCTATTAAACGACAGTCTCAGGTAACCAGCGTTAGCAATACAAGTAGCAGGTAAGCAGGAACTTGTGCACGATTAAAGCAGGCTGGTTATGGCTATTAAACGACAGTCTCAGGTAACCAGCGTTAGCAATACAGGTAGCAGGTAAGCAGGAACTTGCATAAAAAGAACTATCAGTACCAGCATTCCTTAATAGCGGACAAATGCATTAACATTAGCTTTCACACTGCTGAGCGGAGCTTGCATAAAAAGAACTATCAGTACCAGCATTCCTTAATAGCAGACAAATGTATTAACATTGCTTTCACACTGCTGGGCGGAGCTTGCATAAAATGAACTAACAGTACCAGCATTCCTTAATAGCGGACAAATGCATTAACATTAGTTTTCACACTGCTGGGCGGAGCTTGCATAAAAAGAACTATCAGTACCAGCATTCCTTAATAGCAGACAAATGTATTAACATTAGCTTTCACACTGCTGGGCGGAGCTTGCATAAAATGAACTAACAGTACCAGCATTCCTTAATAGCGGACAAATGCATTAACATTAGCTTTCACACTGCTGGGCGGAGCTTGCATAAAAAGAACTATCAGTACCAGCATTCCCTAATAGCGGACAAATGCATTAACATTAGCTTTCACACTGCTGGGCGGAGCTTGCATAAAAAGAACTATCAGTACCAGCATTCCTTAATAGCAGACAAATGTATTAACATTAGCTTTCACACTGCTGGGCGGAGCTTGCATAAAATGAACTAACAGTACCAGCATTCCTTAATAGCGGACAAATGCATTAACATTAGCTTTCACACTGCTGGGCGGAGCTTGCATAAAAAGAACTATCAGTACCAGCATTCCTTAATAGCAGACAAATGTATTAACATTAGCTTTCACACTGCTGGGCGGAGCTTGCATAAAATGAACTAACAGTACCAGCATTCCTTAATAGCGGACAAATGCATTAACATTAGCTTTCACACTGCTGGGCGGAGCTTGCAATAAAAGAACTATCAGTACCAGCATTCCTTAATAGCGGACAAATGCATTAACATTAGCTTTCACACTGCTGGGCGGAGCTTGCATAAAAAGAACTATCAGTACCAGCATTCCTTAATAGCAGACAAATGTATTAACATTAGCTTTCACACTGCTGGGCGGAGCTTGCATAAAATGAACTAACAGTACCAGCATTCCTTAATAGTGGACAAATGCATTAACATTAGCTTTCACACTGCTGGGCGGAGCTTGCATAAAAAGAACTATCAGTACCAGCATTCCCTAATAGCGGACAAATGCATTAACATTAGCTTTCACACTGCTGGGTGGAGCTTGCATAAAATGAACTAACGGTACCAGCATTCCTTAATAGCGGACAAATGCATTCACATTAGCTTTCACACTGCTGGGCGGAGCTTGCATAAAATGAACTAACAGTACCAGCATTCCTTAATAGCGAACAAATGCATTAACATTAGCTTTCACACTGCTGGGCGGAGCTTGCATAAAATGAACTAACAGTACCAGCATTCCCTAATAGCGGACAAATGCATTAACATTAGCTTTCACACTGCTGGGCGGAGCTTGCATAAAATGAACTAACGGTACCAGCATTCCTTAATAGCGGACAAATGCATTAACATTAGCTTTCACACTGCTGGGCGGAGCTTGCATAAAATGAACTAACAGTACCAGCATTCCCTAATAGCGGACAAATGCATTAACATTACAAAACAAATATGCGGGGCACAGCACTAGTGGGGAGCCTCTCCCCCTGGAATACAGTAAATTGCTCCCACATTGCAGAGTCCTGGCAGCGGAAGGGGTTAAATTAAAAGGACACAGGGGTACTTAGGGAAGCCTACCCCCTTTTAACAATGTGTCCCCTTTGCAGAGTTTTGGGCAGCGGAAGGGTTTAAGATAGGGCACAGGGAAATAAAGGGTGTCTACCCCCCTTTTTGGCAGAGTTTTAGCAGCGGAAGGGCTTTTGCCAGGGCAGAGTTTGGGCAGCGGAAGGGTTTAATAGTTATCTCACCCCCTGCTGCGGCGCTTCTGCCACCTACGATCCGGCCTTCGTCTTCGGCGCCACCCGGGATGCAGAGCACCGCACCGGGGATGCACCTTCGAGCAGATGTCGGCCCCTGGATCCAGTCCTCCGTCTCCTGGCTCGGTCACTGGCGTCCTGAAGAGCTGCTGAACCTCCGCGATGTCTTCTCCCTCTCTCCTCTTTAGGCGTCCGGTCGGCGTCACAGGTCCCCAGGGTCCTCTGCGATGGTCGTCTTCCGCGATGCCTGCTTCTCCCCGTCACCGTTACTCCGCACCGCTCTGGTCTTCTCTCCCGGGGTCCTCGCTGGGGTCCTCTCTTTGAAGTTGTCCGGTGCACTGCCTCTTCTCCCGTCTTCTAAACTCCGCGGCACCTTCTCCTGCGTCCGGCCTCCTGGCGCTTGTCACGACTCCCGTCCTTCTGCACGGCTCCTGACGTGGCACTCCTTCTCCCCGTTCTCCCGGGCAGCAACTCCTCTTAAAGGGTAAGGTCTCTTCTACTCCACCCACGGTCTCTCTGTTCATTGGAGGCTGTCGTCGGTCGTTTTCCGCCCTAGAGTCCTTTCTCCCCTGCAACTCCAGGGGTCCAATCGGCGCGGGGCCCTCATTCCCGGGCTCATTGTTACTGAGGCCAGGGGGAAAACTTCAGAGGGCTGAAGGCGCCAAACTCCGGGCTCTTCTGCCCTGCAACTGCAGGGAATCCAATCATTGCTGACTTCATTTCCCGGGGCTGGCTGTTGCTGAGGGAGGGAATGTATGTGGGAGATTTGAGGTGCCCATATGTTTTCCCTAATGTGTGATAAGGCTCTGTTACCTAAGAAGGGAAGAAAAGAAAGAAAGGAAGAAAAAAAAAAAAAAAAAAAAAAAAAACTCCCTACAGATATAGGGTATTACATTTCTTCAGGGCATTACACATGTGCACTGCAGGGGGGCAGATATAACGTGCAGAGAGAGTAAAGACCCGTATTCACAGGCAGATATGGGGAGAGATGTGTGCTGAGTGAACCGCTCAGCACACATCTCTCCCCCCGCTCAGCACCAGGCCAATCTAGCACCAGCGATAGCGACGCGCGGGGCCGCTATCGCTGCGGGGAGGCCACATAGACAGATCATGCTTAAAATCTAAGCAATCTAGCCAGATTGCTTAGATTATCGCTCCCTGAGTACCCCCCTTTAGATTTGGGTGGGGTGTGTTCAAACTGAAATCTAAATTGCAGTGTAATAATAAAGCAGCCAGTATTTACCCTGCATAGAAACAAAATAACCCACCCAAATCTAACTCTCTCTGCACATGCTATATCTGCCCCCCCTGCAGTGCACATGGTTTTGCCCAATTGCTAACAAATTTGCTGCTACGATCAGGTCTGAATTACCCTCAATCTCTTAAAAATGTACCACCTCCTAGTAACTCTCCCACTTTCTCTCTTGAATGATGACACAGGACCCTATTCAGCACGGATTGTAGCTGCCCCGAAAACGTCCCCATCCCCATTAACGCCAACACGCCCCCACAACGCCGCCTCACCAACGCCCACAGCTATCAAAGTGCGGATGCGACCGCACTTTGATTGCGTATTCTATAGTTCTCATGTATGTCATGAATAGTGTACCCTTGACTATTTGCGGGCATGTGCCTATGCACCCGTTACCATTTAAATCAATGGTATGTGCGGCCACTGCATAAAACCGCTACCGTGTGTGTATGCATCGCGGCAGGCAATTATATGTTGGATGAGCAGGGACCAGGGGCAATCCGAAGATTCCTGGTAGGCCGACGTGTCTGTGGGGCCAGTTTTGTGTGTTGGCATGTGGCCCCACCCCCCGCATAACAGGCAGCCCACCACACTCAGGACACTGCATTGTCCCCATTCATTCTGTTATTCCATCTCTGCAGTACAGCAACTCTGCCATCCAGTGATGCTGCCATAGCTACACACTATGTTATACCTCTTGTGCTCACCATGTCGGGTCACTTCTACAAAATTTTACAGGGCCACATTTAGTTCCCAATCTGCCTTTGGTCTCAGACACAACTGCAGCAAAAGACGTAAGGAGGGCCACGATTGTGTACAATCAGGCCCCCCTCAACAGACACCACCCCGTCATCAGAGGGTATCCCCATTAGGGCTGTTTCCATAAATTTCCTGGGCTGGTTTTTCATCCCAATACGCCCCTGTCGGGGACACATCTGTAAGTATATACATTGGGGAGAAAGGTGGAGTGGCGGCAGACTTGGCCCCTCCGCCGGTCCCCTACAACAAGACTGAGCCCAGAATTTAGTGCCCGCCTCACCCTACCCCTCTTTGCACCAGTACTGACACTGTATAAATTACTGTTAAATAATAAATAAATAAAATAAATAACTCTTTGATCACTGGCGCTTTTTAGATAGGTATTTGCTAATTTCCCTATAATACCCAATAGGTTTAGAGCATGGCCATCTGCTATAGTCATCATTACTGTTGCAGTTGTATCTCTGCAACTCTATACCTGTATCTCTAGTATATACTCCTGTTCAGTACTATCTTGGACGCTTTGTGATGATAATGAGAACAAGGACAAATTAACAGTCATTTGTAAATCCTCCTGGGAGAATAATCACTCACATTTGTTACTTGCAGGCCTGGGGACACAGATTTATTGTGCTAATTACCAGATCGTTTAGGTCCTTACAATCCCATTACTTTGAGATAGAGTGGAGTGGCAGAATACTTACTACATTTTATCACACGAGCCAGTGACTTTCAAATGCAGCAGCTAGGAACCCTGGAGATTTACCATTCATCCTAGACTTAATCTATTGTATTCCAACCCTGCTGCATCATGGTAAATATAGGATACTAATCTCAGACTGTGTAAAGGGAAAGTATAGGAATAATGCAAACACATGCTTTCCACATAGAATTAGTTTTTGTATTTCTTATAATTACAAAGAAACGTTTCTAAAATAATGATGAATAAATGAATAAATGTTCGTTTTATCCTGAGAATAATAATTTTTGCAGTGACGTTCACAGATATCTTAATTGCAAAAAAAAATTACATTTGCTTTTACCAGAAATCCCTATATTGGGATCAATCCAATTAGGTGCGAGTTAGCCAATGTGAGTTTGTTTCATGAAACTTGCAGACTTTGGGGGTAATTCAGACTTGATCGTAGATGTGCTAAATTTAGCACATCTACGATCACTTTCACAGACATGCGGGGGGACGCCCAGCACAGGGCTAGTCCGCCCCGCATGTCTGGCTCTGCCGCCCCCCCCTTCCCCTTCCGCACAGGTACAAAAGCATCGCACGGCGGTGATGCTTTTGTACCTGAAGAGTAGCTCCCTACCTGCGCAGCTACTGCACACTGGCAGGGAGCTACCCATCGCTCTCCAGGTTGCAGCGGCTGCGTGTGACATCAGGCAGCCACCACAGCCCGCCCCCTGCACGGTCCGGACATGCCTGCATTGCCCGGACCGTGCCCCAAAACGGCGGCCAACGCCGCCAGCCCACCCCCTCCTGCCCAGCGAACGCCTCTGCCTGTCAATCAGGCAGAGGCGATCGCTGGGCTGAGATGCCGATCGCATCTCTGGCATGTGCCGGTGAACTGCGGAGCCTGCGCATGCGCAGTTAAGACCTGATGTGTTACCACGTAGAGTAACAATGCATAGGAGGTCCACTTTTATTGATGTTGCAAGAACTCTGTGGAATATATAGGAAACACTTGTAACGAGATATTACCATTGGAGACGGTACAAATCATCTACAAGTTTAGGGCCTAATTCAGCAAGGATCGCAAATCAGCAAAATTAGCAAAAAAAAGTAAAAACGCAAATTCTGCGACTTAAATAGCAAAAATTGAGAAAAAAAAACAATTTCTGAGACTTAGCAAAAACTGCGTATGCACTACGAAAAGTAAGCATGTAGGGGGAGTACTAAAGGGCTGGACTCGCAAAAACTACGATCAGGGGTGTGTTGCGGGGCGTGTTGTGGGCGTATGCTGGTGGTTGGTGGGCGGTGCATTCACAATTTTTACATCAGATCGCACATTTCTGATGTGCAGTTTCTGAGTGACTACAGGTCTACCTTAAAAACTACACAAGCTGACCTCAGTAGTAGACTGCATGTATACTGCAATCATTGCTTCATCACACCCAGCTGAAGAAGCTCACGCCTCAGACCACAAATCACTTCATTCAGCTGTATTGGAACTTAGAAACATGGGCTTTGCAAGAATGTAGTATACCCTGCACCGAAACCAAATAAATTGTTTACATATTCATTAACCAGCTGACTAGTAATTTTCCCATGATAATTTGGGTTTATTTTGCTGGAGGTGCTCCAACAATCATTTATGCTTTAAAGATACACAGAAACCGTCAGTTTACCGGAAAAAAACAGGGATTGCCTTTTTTGGAGCACTCTTTTAAATTAATTGATTTTTAATTGATATGATTAGTACTTTAAAACGTAACTTTTAATGCCACTCTTTAAAATAAAGGGGTGAAAATTTGATTCATAGCTGTCATATATATTGACACGCCTCCCCCCCAAAAAATTATTTATAAGCACATTGCTATTTTAACAATTCTTATCATTATCGTTATGGTGACTAATATTCAGTGTGAGAAAATCTTTCTAACCTAAATTGAAATATAAAACTTAAATGAATTAATTATCTTAGTCAACAGCTTAATATTATAATCACCTTGCTATATATTATTCTTGCATAGATAATGCTCTGAAATTCGCATCACTGTTTTAAAACAAATTACATAGAGTGTGCTGCTTCAATATGGTTTATACCACTATTCTTGCAAATAGTGCTAATACAGTCACGTCCTGCTGGCTATGCATGTGGCACAAACCATAATCTTTCAAAAATTAAATTAATAAGATGGCACAAATAACTAAACACTTAAATTGTGATTATCACAGGCACATAAATTGCTCACACAGTGCCAGACACAATTGACATGTATGATTAAATTCTTTTGTCAGCAGAATTATGTTACCTGTTGTTAGCTGGAATTAACGTGATCCCAATTCACTCTGTCACACTGGTCTGTTATTATAACCTGATTGTGAATCAACGGAGAGTTGATACCGCGATCTGTAACAGTGGTTAGCAATTTCTACGAGGTGCAGAGTGGTGCTGATTTTACACAGTATTCAATGATATTGCGCAAGTAATAATCCTCAAAACCTTAATAGAGTAGCATAGATAATTCAAAACCTGATTTGTGGTTCCATAAACACTAATGTAGCTGTCACAATGTCAAGCACATCTGATCCATGTTTCTTAATTCAATTCTTAGGCATTAGAAAATATATTACCTATTAATAGCTAGATTAGCATAATTACAATTCGAACTGCCATACCAGTCTGTTATTAAGACTTAATTGGGAATCAGCTAAGGGTTAATAACATAGCCTATAACAAGTGTCAGCCTTACCTACAAGGTACTGAGTAATAATTATCGGCAAAAATAAATGTGCATTAGCCAATTACAGACACTCAGGCTATAAGCACAATATGAACACGTTAATTAGTTCCTCTGTATTCAGACCTATAGCTGGAAAATTCAAAGACATTAATCCTCTGTTAAAGAATGTGAATTCTGCGGCTCATTAGTGGCATATATGTAACAGCTACAGTGTTTCCTTAATAGTATCTATTCAAAGCTGTTTATAACACACATATACCTATTATAATGTTTCTAGAATTTCAACCCCCCCAGAGACACTTTTAACACATCAGATTCGGCATATTGGATTGATACCAATGGTTACACATTCAATTCCCCTGTGACTTCACATCGCTTATAGTGTTACCAGGTTTGACATATCGTATATTTACAGCAGTGCCTCAATATAATAACATATATCGAGACAAGATTATACCATCGGATTCAACGCGTTAGATCAATGCCCATGCATTTTAATCCACTGTGAGTGCACACTTTTTGTAATATTTCTACTTTAGACACAACATGTATTCGCAGCAGTGTCTCTATATAATATTAGAGCAGCGTTCCTTAAAGAAACCTTTTTGATTGTACACATGCCTAGAGGATCCCATTCCCATATGAATATAAGCTGCCCAAAAGGAACAGTTCAGCAATGCATTGTTACAAACTCTAAATGTCATATACCACATTAAATAGTTTTCATCACTTTGAGATAATTTATACTTTGAGACAATTTGTAACGTTTCTGCATTTAACTCAACATATGTTTGCAACAGTGTCTCTATATAATATCAGTACAGTGTTTCTTTAAAAAGCTTTAGGTTATACACATGTCTAAGGGATACCATTCCCATGTGAACGTAAGCTGCCCAAAAAAAAGGGACAGTTCAGCAATACATTGTTACAGACTCTAGGTGTCACAGATCACATTAAATAATTTTTTTTATATATCACTGTGAATTATCGTTGGTTCTAAAACAGCAGTCTGAAATTGTAAATACTTCACTGGGGTACCCCTTGTGCATATATAGCAGTAGCAATACGTATAGTGACAAGTGGGAAATTATCCACTATTTAACATTCACTGCTGCGTATGGTGTTGCGCACCTTTCCCCATACAACAGTTATTGCATCACTAAATGTAAGATAAACGTACTGATCGTAGGTGATCCTGATCAATATTGAGAATAGAAAGTCGGCTTGTTACGCACCTGCCCCCATCTGCTTCCCAACATCTTCAAAGAGCGGATGGAGGGTGAGAGTAGGGCCAAGTGCCAGGCCGTTAGAAATAAAGCAACAGTGTCACTCCATGCCCCTATATCAGGTGTTAGATGGACCCTGATACTGGATGCATTGCAGGGTCCAAATGCGCCTGCAGGGAGGTGTGGGCACTTGGGAAAAGATAAGAAATAAAGAAACACACAATGAAACAAACACCGTACTTATTGTTAGTCTCAGCGGTTGACTTTCATCTGACCGCGGCTTCCTCCTGCAGTGAGGAGCCGTTGCCTTAATTGTTAGATCGGTCTGGCTCTGATCTTACTGCCTGCAATCTGGCTCTGATTTTAGTACCTGGACGTACGTTTCACCACACCTGGGCTTGTTCACCAGTACAGCCTAACGTGATTTCAGAAAGTCCATTCTTATAAAGAGTGTCATTAAAAGTTACATTTTAAAGTACTAATCATATCAATTCAAAATCAATTAATTTAAAAGAGTGCTCCAAAAAAGGCAATCCCTGTTTTTTCCGGTAAACTGCCGGTTTCTGTGTAACTTAGAAACATGTAAAGGGCCCTACAGACATGGCGATACGCCGCCGAGCTGCCCGACCGCCGATACGGCAGACGGGTGACCCGGCGGCAGGGGGCAGTGACGGGGGGGGGGGGGGGGGGGGGGTTGTGAAGTTTCTTCACTCCCCCTGTCACACGGCTCCATACAAGTGCAGGCAAATATGGTCGGGATCGTCCATATTGGCCTGCATGCACAGCCGACGGGGCACCAGCAATGAACGAGCGCAGGGACGCGCATCGTTCATCGCTGGTGACTCCACACTCAAAGATATCAACGTTATCTTGTTCAATAATGAACGAGATCGTTCATATTTTTGAGGATTGTCGGCCAGTGTGTTGGGCCTATTAGGTATTGTTTAACTCTGTAACACATGTTGATTGTGAAATATATGTTACTAACCGATTTGTGTTTACACTTACTAACAATCGAGGTTTGACACCCACACTATTTGATGGAAGCAAATGTAAAATAACCTTTGCAAGCATTTTGCTTAGTAGTATCTGCTTAATGACATTTAGTTTCCTAACAGTTTTTTTTTAAACAACCAAGATTTTTTTGTTAAACAAAACATACCCACATACATTTTATTTTTTTAATTTTATTTGTGTGCTACACACATAAACATATGTTGAAGAACAGCAACACCATCTTTTTATTTTCAAGTTTTGCAAATTCTGCTCCATTTGTATACTTACTTATTGAAACAAATCTTTACACATAATTCCTTAGGGTATGTAAATAAAAGCAAAGAAACAATAATATGTAATGTTTGACCACTTCACAATCAAAAAAACACTATTTAAAAAAAAAAAATGTTACTGTTGTTTCCGAATTGACTCCAAAAAAAGTGTGTTTGTTAAAACATATACCAATAACTGCTGTTGTGTAGGGTTTAGAGGCTAGAATTCACACTCTTTCTAGTTGAATATATTTGAACACAGTTATGGGCATTAGTCAATGTTTGAAGAAAAACACTATAGTGTCTTTAAGATAATAATTGCTAAATTACCACAAGATCATTTGACCAATTAAGTGATGATTGAATTGATTTACAATTGTTGAGTAGTTTCTTTAATTTTGGTGCAGGAAAGTAGGTTGTGCAATTTTTAAGGGAAAAACACTGTTGTTATAAAAAAATGCAATGGAAGAGGGCATGACCTCCGCTGCAGCCCGGCTCTTTACTGCAGTGGCAGTAAACTCCAGTGCCGGAGGGGGGGCATTATCGGGCGCTGCTGGTGTAAGCACGGCGAAGTGAGGGGTGGCTAATGCTCGCGGCAGTCTGCCCGGGAAGGGGGGTGGTTTATTTAAGGGCAGCGCTAGATGATACAACAGAACCAATCCACCCCTGCCGCCGAGCACAGCTTTGCTGCTCGGCTGGACTGGTCCTACCCACTGCCCAATCAAGTCATCCTCAGTGACAGGGGCCGTGCTTCTAGTAGGTGCCGCTTACAAGGCTTTTTTAAATGGGCTTTTACTGCCTGATGTTTAGCCCCGCCCCCCGCTTCCAGCCCTTTTACACTGTTATCGGGCGGCACCGAGAGCTGTGCCTCCAGCACACATTTAATACTTTTTTTTACCGAAAAAAATTATTAACATAATATAAAGGATAAAGCAGATACTTATGACACAGAATATATGTCATAATAGAATTTTAATTGTTAATGACAGGGGAGACACTGCCCTGCCTCCCCTGACTGCACGTCCCTGCATTCAATACATTGTTTAATAACACCACCACAATAAATGGGTTAATAACACCACAATACATTGTTAAATAACACAGCAATAAATTGTTTAATAACACCATTTTTTTTTTTTACAATTGAATAGATTCTGCTCCTTATTTTTCTTTGTCCATTTAATAATGCAAACATTGGACACTTATTTTTTATGCAGGGGTCAGTACTCAGTAGTATATTGTAGTTAATAATAATAAAAAATACATCTTACATTTTTTATAAACAGGTGTGAAAGGTCAAAAACATTTCAATGAATTGTGAATGTACCATATGCCAGATAACACATACATAAAAAATATGTAAAGGTTTTTTTTCGCATTATAGTTCTAGTAGTGGGGGAGGCTTCATAGAATGTTTTTGTGTACTGGTATAATATGCTTATACTGTACACGTAGTGAGTACACAAAACTAACAACACCAAGGGGTATATTTACTAATATTCGTATTTTATGGGATTTGGAGGAAGATTAATCTCGATTTACATCGAAAGTGTAGTTTTGCAACTTTTTGAATTTTGTGCATGTTATATACTAATCTGCCGAGATTACATTTTTTGTGCTTTCCGATGTCGATGTCAGTCGTATTGTCTGGCAGTGTTTTACGGGAGTGATTAGTAAAACACTGCCGACAATCACACAATGAATCCCGGCCGGAGCAGTGAGATCCGTGCAGGGCTTCATTGTGCACAGTATTTAAACAGTTAAAATTTAAAAAAAAAGCCTTCAGCCAATCAGGCAGCGCCACGTCATAGCGCTCTTCTGATTGGCTGTGCGCGCCTGCACTGTCAGTCAGGAGGAGCACTGTGGGTATAATGTAGTTTAGCGCAGCTACATTATATCCAATGATGGGAACTTTGCGGTCTGCGGTAGACCGCGAGGTTAAGTGGGGTCACTCTTGTGGATGGCCCCACTTAAACTCGCGGTCTATTGCAGACCGCAAAGTTCCCATCATTGGATATAATGTAGCTGCGCTAAGCTACATTATATCCACAGTGCTCCTCCTGACAGTGCAGGTGCGCACAGCCAATCAGGAGAGCGCCATGATGTGGCGCTCCCTGATTGGCTGAAGGGACCCTCTTTGACAGGAGTCACGGGAAGTCCTGACATTCGGGGAAAGGGGATCCATGTGTAAACATGGATCTTCTTTCAGTGCGGGGTTCGGGTTAGCGGTTTGTTGTTTTGTCAAGTCCCTGGATTATAAATTTGAAGAAGAGGACCGATCTACACCGGATTCTTTGTAAGTATATATTTTTTAACAGGTACCCCCTGGATTCTACTGGACAAGGGGACCGAGTGCTTCTGGTTAACATAGGTAAGTATGTGTGTGTGTAAGTGTGCATGTATGTTAATTAAAGTTTTACAGTCATGGGGGTTTATTTACTAATATTCGTGTTTGAGTCGGTTTGTGTAGTGTTTAAACTCATTTTTTATCGGGTGCATTTTCATGCAACTTTTTGAAACTATATACGCTAATTTACGAAGCTGTCGAGTTTTTGGTTTTCGTGTTTTCCGATGTCGATGGCAGTTGTTTTTTTTGGCACATTTACGGCCGTCATTGTCGTTTGCGTTCGTGTTTTTGTTGTTTTTACTGGTTTATTTTCTATGTTAAACGCGGCAGGGTTATTTACCAACCATGGCTGCATTTTAACTTTTAGTTACGTTTTTCATCCCCGTTCGTGATTGGTTGTGTTTCAGATGTAGGAGTGTCTGTGCGCAACCATATAAATACGCCCCAAACCGTCCGCACCTCGTGGGTTTAGTTAGTGGTGAGGAGGGAGGTTGTGCTGTGGAGGTTGGTGAGTAGTTGGTTTGGTGAGAAGTTTTTTGGGCGATTTCTGAGTGTAGTATTGTGTTTGACAGTAGTCTTGGCATTCTTGTAGTCTTGTTTTTTTTTTTTGTCTCATTTTTTGTCCAAGTCTTTTTGCTTTATAGTCCCTTGTCAGTGTGTGTGTGTGTGTGTGTGTGTGTGTGTGTGTGTGTGTGTGTGTGTGTGTGTGTGTGAGTTGTGCAGTGGTAGCGGAGGAGTGTGTTGTTTTTTTTTTTTTCTGTGTTAATTGTTGAACCACACAATTATGTGAGGTGGAGGGTGTGAGTGAGGGGGAGGAGGTTGGTCAGGTGGAGGAGGTGAGTGAGAGTGAGGTTGAGGAGGTGGGTGAGGTTGCTGCAGCAGCCTCAAGTGACAGTGATAGTGACAGTCAGACAGCTCGGCAGCCATGCACCACTACTAAGACTGGGCGGAATGTAAAGTTTAGTTATGCAGAAAATGTGGCATTGGTGCGGGAGCTGATGAAGTATCAGCGGCAGCTATTTGGGCCTGAGTCCACCAAGGTGCCAACACGGAAGAAGACGGTGTTGTGGGCGAAAGTTGTTTCTGCAGTAAATAATGAGGGGGTGGTCAAGTGGACGGAGGACACGTGCCGCAAACGGTACTATGACATAAAGTGACGTGTCAAGTCCAAAATGGCCAAGGAGGCGAAGTCGGCTCGCAAAACCGGTGGTGGACAGTGGTGGATTGCCAGATATCTGGACTATGAGGAGCCCATGCAGAGTTTAATACCTCCTGAAGCAGTGTCTGCAACCCATGTTCGTGATTCCGATTGGCCCAGGAAGGATGGTGAGCATGTGTATTTGTCTTAACATTCCATTACATTACTTCTGTCTTAATTTTTTTTGTAAATGTGTGTCATGTGACGTTGCATATTACTCCCATCTTCAAGTGTACGTCAGCAAAGACATTGTTTTGGGTAATGTTTTCTACAAAAGCCAATGTAACATAGTACTTTATTGTATGTCATGTGGTTTTTTAACAGTACATTTTCCATGTGTAGTTTGGACTTGGTGTGTCATTGAATTGTCCATCAATAATGTTTTCCTTTTGCACATTTTACAGTTTGAAAGTTGGACTATGTTTTTTATTTCAGTTATCCATGTGCATTGTTTCTAAAACAGTGGTTGACATGTTAGAGGCTGGAGTAGTGCAAAGTGGCTTTGAAGTGTAATTTCATTAGTACTGAATGTAATCTTGTTTAAGACAAACCCACTATTTGTTGGTTTATTTTGAGTCTGTATTTGTACCCTGACACAACACTGCAGACGTAGTTACCTTACTATTATGATGGGTTGTTGTTTTTTTTGCTCATAATGGCTAATATGTGTTTGTAGTGCCACATCACAGAGCATTTTCTATATTGCATCTTCCATTAATTACATTACATTTTAAAATGAAGATGTGTGTGTTTTGGCTTGTTAGTGTATGTATTTGTAATTGTGTCCTATGTTTGTGTCCTGTACATTATTTCCTGTGTTGCACTTTCCATAGTGCATATGGCTATTGGCCAATGTGTGTGTTTTTCTTACTTTTTTATGTTTTTGGTCCGAAATTATTCCCACATAAATAAACATCCATTTTTGTAATATGTAGGAGGTTGATGATAATTTGACAATAGACCGCTGTGAGTTTATTTTGGAATCCATGAAATTTATTTTAGCTCACAATTTTTTTTTATTTAATTCACAGTTTTTTCTTCAAGTGCACGGTACCGCCATGGGCACCAGGTTCGCCCCTAGCTTTGCGAATTTATATATGGGCCTCTTCGAGAAAAATTACATCTGGGACGGGCCATATATGGTGAACCTGGTGTTCTATGGTAGGTACATAGATGATCTATTTCTTATTTGGGATGGGTCTGACCTTGTTTCTTCTTTTCTTATCTTAATTCTAACACGTTTGGTCTTAAGTTTAGTCACACTTGTCACCCTGTACACATTAATTTTCTTGACATTGCCCTCACTGTCAGTGGCAATACACTTGCTACATGTACCTATAGAAAAGAGGTCGATTGTAGCAATTATCTCAATTTCAAAAGTTGCTATCATTCAAAATGGAAGAATAACATACCTAAGGGACAATACCTTAGAGTAAAACGTAATTGTTCGGATGAAAAGATGTTTGTTGAACAAGCAAAAGAATTGACAGAAGCGTTTCGCGACCAAGGTTATCCAGATACATTGTTAAATAAATCATTGATGGAAGTTGGTTTAAGGGATAGGAGATCTCTCCTTTCACAATCTAAACATATGTGCTATAAAGGTGATATAAATAGAGATAACGAAAAACTTCCATTTATCAGTAAATATAACATCTGTGCAGACGAGATAAAGAAAATTCTAAAAATTTTGAAATATTGAAGCTTGATAAAATATTGAAACCATGCCTTGGTGATAATCCGAGAGTAGTATTTCAAAAAGCTAAACATTTAAGAAATCACTTGTCACCTAGTTTTTTTCAGGATACACAGAAGTCAAGAGCCATCAAATAAAACCTCTTGGCTCTCTACATATACTGGTTGTTTTAGATGTGGCAAAAATAGATGCATAACATGTAACTTTATTTATCATAGAAGTATATCCTTTCAATCTACTACAACTGGACAAAGTTTTAAAATAGAATCATACATGAATTGTCAAAAAATGTATGTAATCTATCTTTTAAGCTGTGAGTGTGGTATGCAGTACGTAGGCAGGACCACACGCAGTCTTAATACAAGATTTCTTGAGCACAGAAGAAATGTCCTTAATAAGAATACTAGTCATAGTGTATCAAGACATGTTTTGCAGGTTCATGAAGGGAATATGAATGTAATTAAGTTACAAGGAATTGAATCAATTGCTCCCACCTCAAGAGGTGGAGATAGATACAGTCGCCTCTGCACTAGAGAGGCATTTTGGATTTTTACTTTAGATACACTGGTTCCTGATAGTCTTAACGAAAATATTGAATTAAATAACATAAGATAAAATAGCCTTAAATGGAAATAATATTCATTATTTATGGCAATTTAATCCCTATTTTTTCTATTTATTGGATCTGCATTATCTTTCTTTATTAAAGGTTAGAGTATAGTTATGTTAACTTTATAGTTAGTGATAGAATATTAAATGGTGGCATAGTATAAGGAATATTCTGATGAAACCAATGGGAAGGAGACAAGAAGAAAGAAAAAAGCGGTATGCTGTGTATGAAGCACAGTATAGAAAATGAATTAACCACTGTGAATTGATAAGGATGTTTTTCATTATAATTTGTCGTATGCCGTTAATCAATATATGAGGCACAAAATAATTTTTATTTCTTTATTTAGTAAATGATAAAATTATGTGGTGTATCCAGCTGGGATTCGAACTTGGGTCCCAATGCATGCTAGTTCTGTTTGCTTGCCATTAGGCCATCAGTTCAGATGATACTTCCAAGTGCTTCTATTGAGAATTATTTTATAGAATTATATATATGTGTTTAAATCAAATTAAACAAACTATATTCTGCTTTTGATATAAAATATAAGGGTCACTATTCTGCTCATTTTGGTTTAATATCTGTATATTAATGGTGTTTTTAAAGGTTGACATATGATTCTTATATGTATTTATTTTTAACTGCAGCTGACACCACAGGTGTTTAGATTAATTAATGCAGCTATGATTGGTCCGTGTGGGTTTAAATACACAGCCAGGTATGGCAAATGTTATATCCTCTGACGAAACTGCCGTGGGATAAGGGCGGAGAAACGCGTAAGGAGTCTCAAATAAACCCATGCAGAGAAGCTGTCTCCACGGCTTTGTTGTAAGGACAGCCGATTATGGACAACACACAGCCGCCGCCGATACGTGAGTCCCTTGCAAAGACTCTACGGCGATTGTGGAATATACAAGTCCGGTAAGAGTGACCCGTTGTCCTGCACCATATACAACTGGACTTTGTCAGCCTCGGTCGGACACAGGTGTAGCATAGCGCCTGGTTACCATCACGTTGGCGCCCTCCCTCTGCCCGTCTATACAGCGGAGGAATGCCTGCATATTAACGGAGGAATGACTGCATGTTGGTTTGCCTGCCACTAAAATCCTCACGCTGTTGCTTGACTGACAACAAATATAAGGTCTAAGGAGCTAAGTGACAAATGGGTTACTCACTGTCTATTTAAGACTCTATGTTTCATATAAGCACCGCATATCCTGAATATAAAGAACATTGCAATCAAGGGTTTTTGGTGCGGTTGGACAGTATTGGAGACGCTTATGAGAGATATATATCTATTATAGTTTTATGAATTATATGTCTATCTTTATTATTGTTTTTAGAATACTATGTAATAAACTAATACTTTTTGACTATAGTGCTTCCTGATATATTATATATCTTTTTTGCATTTCCATGTTTATAAACATAAATTGAGCAGCAGAAGGCGGACTCCTGTACCACACCAAACAATAATACATGTGGAAACAAAGAAAGCAAGGTCTGATGTCCAGTCCCAACCACAGCAGTCTACCCCGCCACGAAGATTGTCTACAGTTTCTTCGGTCCCACCACTCCAAATTTTGGACACACCTCCAAGATGCCAACCACACTTCCCTCATCTTGATTGTGAGTAAGAAACTGTAAATAATAAAAAAATTACTCATCTCATAATAATCCATTTAATTAGACTAATTAACTCAAAATCCACAAAATCTATACTTACCAAAAACACTAAAACATCAAATGGAATCTGAGCAAAATGGCCTTGTCCACATCTAGTAAAGATATGTATGTCCACTTCAGCCATACAGTAGCAGATTGTGAGGAAGATGCTGCAACATAAACACATGTGTAAGCTTGGCTAATAGTAAGGTTTATTTCCTCAATTTCACTTATGTGTTTGTCCTAACATTAGCACCAACATGCAAAAACATTACTATGTTTTTAAGCATTAACAATAAACTGTATACACCTGGCGCCACCGCCCTCAAAGTATTAGCAGCTAGTCTCGGGGATTAAGTTCCAATTCCCCCAAATTTGATAGCAGAAAAAAAAGGAAATGTGAGACAGCGCTAATTACTTTGACGTCTTTTTATATATAATTAAAACACAATTTCACAATATCACATATAAATACCGGCCAGTATTCTTTAAAATATACATATACTCTAATTGACTTCCTAAAAAAATGAATGTAGCTTATCCCTTTATAGGGCTACTGAATCTAACACTATTTTCTACAATAGAGCTGCAGTGTTATATTGCAGAGGTAACCCTCTATCCTTTCTGGAGGCAAATGGATCGCTGTGATTTGCAAGTTAAAGTCCCACTGTAGGTAATTCCAACACAGTTCTTTTTGGGTACAGCATGCACCTCTACCAATCAATTCAAAGGTGATATGCAGTTCTTAATGCATGCCAAGCATAGGTATAGATGTTAAACGTGTTAGTCGAAAGCAAATCTTCCCAGCACATTAATGACATGCACCAAATGAGCTGCTAGTTGGTATATAGACAGTTCTTTTAGGTGCACCATGCAAAGCACCAATTACCTCTCACAGCTGCTCCTCTCACTTGTAGCTCTGCCTGTGTTCTCAGGCTGCAGTGTGGAGTCCGTTATATTCCCCCTTAGCACTGGGGTATTGTATTGAATGTGCGCCGGCCGGCTTAGCAGACAATGCTGCAGGAGTGGTAAAATCTCTCCCGGGTGCCCTGCTTGTGACAAACGCGTTTCTCTGCCTCCTAATTAGCATCGGCGGCTTCCTCAGTGTCAGTTATATGTGATATTGTGAAATTGTGTTTAAATTATTACTATGTTTTTGTTTTAAACACTATAAGGCAACACATTATGGTTTAAAGTGTGTTTTTATGGTGGAGTATGTCTGATCTACCATACAACTCATGTGCTTGCTTTAAGAATGAAGTAACCAGACACATTTGCCACAAACAGGAATATATCTGTATTTAAGTTCTGAGTGATGATGTTGCTATGCTGGATATTTGATAGCACCATTCAAATACATGTGTTCCATGTTTATTGCTTTGTATTAATTTCTCAAACATATGTCTAACTAACGCCAAAATGATTCTAATTCCAGATTCTAGTACTGGTACCAGCATACCAACGCAACAGCAGCAACACAGTGACATGGATGAGACAATCATTTTACAAATGCAGCCAGTAATCGAAGGAATCAGCCACCCAGCACCTGTGAGTACACCACCACAGCAAAGCCCACCACCACAACAACACAGCCCAACAACACCAGTAGCACAAGGCCCTGATCAAGTGTTTTGGGACAGTTGGGCTACACAGCAGGCCACTAATCAAGATTGCCTGCATAGGCAGACCCACATTTTTTTGAGCCTACCATCTCACCTCAGAAGAATCAGCAGAAATATCGGTCACCAAAATGAACCAACCACCAGAATTGCCAATACCATGGAAATCATGCGTGCAGACATTACACATGTCATGGGCAACTTACAACGCATAATGGAAGAATAGCACAGACAACAGCAAAGCTATATCAACATCTTAGAAAACAATCAAATGATCAATGAATCTATCACCAGAATTTTAGAAAATCAAAATGCTGCAACTCGTGAACTCAATGCCACCCTCGCTAACCTCAATGAAACACTCAGATCCCAGCACCAACTGCAACCAAGCAGCAGTTCTGGTATGACTACTCCTATTCTATCGCCAGTGTCCTCACCACCAAGGCGCTCCACCAGAGCACGCCAACACGACAGTGGTAAAGGAAAAGGCCAGTCCAAGCAGCAAACCAAAAAATAAATAAAAAATAGAGACACCGATTTCTGTATAGAGAAGAAAATAAACACAGTTAGTAAGTGTAGGATTGTCAGAATATATATAACACTTAGCACCTTGTCAATTTTTACATCATTAATTATAACTGTTACAAACAACAACAGGATTTTTTGCCGCACATTTATTCTTTAACATCTCTGTATTTTTTTGGAGGAGGAAAATGTTCTTTGAGCTGCACATTGATCTTAGCATGCAGTAACAATACCACTTGATTTTATTAAATAATTACTCTTTCTTGATTCCAATAATTCTCATATCCTGCAGACAGAGTAATTGGCAGTCATGCAGAATGTCTTTAGCATGCAGAAACCAGACCACTTGATTTTTTTTTAGAATAATTACTCTTTCTTGATTCCAATCATTCTCATATCCTGCAGACAGACTAATTGGCAGCCATGCAGATTCATTCATGACCAATACAACTTACAATGTGAATTTTAACTCTTTTACATTTCTTCTCTAGACGACATTACAAGAATAACACAATTGAGTTGGCTAAAAATGTCCTAATATGTTGGCAACAAATTTAGATAATTCAGTCCCAAAATGAATGACATTATAGTTGTGCCATGTTTGTGTGTGTTAAAAATGAGTAATCAGATTCTAAAACATGATGCAGAAACAAAGAAATTGAAAAAATTTGATTGTACAAAAATAATGTGTCTAATAATGGATATATGTTGAAAACTGCGTATTGACTTACAAATCTGCAAGTTTACTCCAGCAAACATAACGAAATAAATTATTTTGGATGAGACTAAGTTTGTGTCCCTTAAATACGATGGAGCAAATCTCACACAGGGACACATGTATTCCTCAAGGCTAACATATTATATGTGGAGAAGTGTTACATTAGGACGTTACACACATTCATAAAGTTTAAAATAAAATCAATTACTATGTGGATTATGTGTGTTTTAAAGAAATTATCAGTAAAAGTTTATTAACACTTATCCAGACTTCATGCATGTCACTCATAATCTGTTGTTTAGAAAATTTTAATAAACACAATACACATGCTACATTTGTTTTGCATAAAGCGAGAGTATGTTTGTATGTGTCAAGGAGACAGACACATTCTGAGTAATGGTTTTTAAACGAAAAAATGGGGCAACATATATTTAGGCTTACACAACAAATGAAAGAAGCAACAAATACTTACCTTAAAAATAACTATTTTTGCCTAACCTGCCTCCCTACATCTGTACTCCAAGTGTCACCAGATGTCTCTAATTCCTCTGCTTCCTGGCTGCTTTCTTCATCCTCCTCCTCATCATCAACATGTGGCAGATCTTGTTGCAAACAAATGTTATGAAGAAAGCAGCAGCAGAACACAATTTGAGTCACCTTCAAGGCACTATACAACAAAAGGCCGCCAGACTTATCCAGACACCGAAACCTAGATTTCAGCACACCAAAACATCTTTCTATCACATTCCGCGTGGACTTATGTGCATTATTGTAATTGTGTTCAGCAGGGGTATCAAGTCGGGACAATGGAGTTAGAAGCCAAGAGAAACAGCCATATCCTCCATCACCTGAAAGACAGATATAGTAACGTGATTCATGTTAAGATACAGTAACACACTGTATGTGTCCAAAGTATACACAGTCCTACACATATCAAATTACATACCCAGTAGCCATCCATCTGGCATTTGTCCGTCCTCAAACTTATCAAAGAGGGATGACTGACTGAGGATGAAGGAGCCATGGCAGCCCCCAGGGTAACCAGCAACAACACTCATTATTTTGAGTTTTGCATCACAAACCACCTGCACATTTGTGGAGTGCTCTAGATGACGATTAGTATAGATGTGCTGCCTGCCCCTAGGTGGTCTCAGCTGAATGTGTGTGAAATCTATGGCTTCCAGCACATTGGGCATGCCAGCAAGCTCATAGAAATCTACCCTGACAGCCTGCCACTGAGACTCCATGGTAGGGAAGCAGATTGAGGCATCGATGTGGGGCTGCAAAACAGCCAACACCTGTGTGTATATTTGATATAATAAAACATGAGATTTTAGGACAGAACATCATCACTGGCCATTGAGAGTAATTAAAACCAACCAAAAACAGAGGAGGTAGTTAGGTATACATCACCTGTGTTAGTATTCTTGAAAATGAGGGCTGTGAGATTCCAATGACATCCCCAGACACAGCCTGAAAGCTCCCAGTAGCCATAAAGTGCAACACATCCAGGAGTTTGTGTAGGCCTGAGACAGGGTGAGAGCGTGCTGTCTCAGGGTCTAGGCCCAGTTTGACAAGGTCATACAGACGTAAAAAGTAGTTACGATTTAGACGGAACATCTGTATGACCCTGTCATCAGACAATGCGTTCAAGTTTAAACGCCCCCTAAAAAAACGAGGCCTGCGCAGCCTCTGCAGAACCTGTACAAACTGCTGACCATGTTCAGTTTCTTGGCCCTGGTTACTTACAGGCTGATGTCTGAGTCTGAGGAATCCCACAGCACACAAAAGATCACTGGTCCACAGTCCTGCAGCCATTTCTGAGTGTAGGTTGTTTGAAATGGGCCTAAGATCCTTTTATAGGCATCTTAATTCAGGTGTGAATGATTTGTAAGTGGTAACACATGTAAACAGGAGGTCTATTTTTTTGCTCCTTTTTTTAACGAATCGCAAAAAAAATATACAACTGCAATTGAGCACTCAAAGACTAACACCCAAATACGAATGAATAGTGAATACCCGTGTTGTATGAAATAACATCCGCGTTTGACCGATGGTCTATTCATTCGTATTTCTGAACGTTGCCGTTAAAACCATTACGAATAGCCCAAACACTGCCGAGATTTGTGATAAGTGAATTCCCGTGTTGGGACTTAGGAAAAAAAACACAAATCGGACAAACTCAGATTATTAGTAAATATAGGCCACGGTGTGTGTGTTTTGTTTTTATTTGGGTATTTTATTTGTAGTAGAACTACAGGTACCAGTGGGCCCGTTTCCCTCCTGCATGCTGGTACTTGTGGTTCTCCAAGTACCAGCTTGCGGGGGAGGCTTGCTGGGACTTGTAGTTCTGCTACAAAAAACTATTCCTTTTTTATATAAAAGGCTATCAGCCTCCCATCCACCGCCCACTGATGGGGGGACAGCCTCGGGCTTCACCCCTGGCCCTTGGGTGCCTGGAGGGGGGGACCCCTTGATTGAAGGGGTTCCCACTCCTCCAGTGTACCCCGGCCAGTGGTGATTAGTTGGGGATGTAATGGCAGGGCCGCCGGGACCAGTATAAAAGTGTCCCCCGGCTGTGGCATTGTGTCCCTGGCTAGTGGAGCCCGGTGCTGGTGTAAAACATACAGGGGACCCCTATGTTTTGTGTCCCCTGTATTTTTTGCACCAGGACCAGGTGCAGAGCCCGATGTTGGTTATTGAAATATGGGGGAACCCCAGTCATTTCCCCCTCAATATTTTTACAACCAGCATCGGCTCAAAGAGCCTGAGGCTGGTTATACATAGGAGGGGGACCCCATGCAATTTTTTTTTTTACATTTTTAGGGAAAACTGACATTTTTCCACAGATACGCCTGCACGGATCTCACTGATCTGTGCATGACTATCTCAATACGCTTTGAAAAAGCAGGTCTATTTTTTTCCTGGGTTTTTTAAGATTTGTATTTTTTCACGGCTTGGTTTGGCTAATCACGGCATATAAATTCTTAGTAAATTACCGTGTTGTATCAAATAACAGCCGTGTTTGACCGATGGTGTATTCATTCATAATTGTTTCCTCTGTCGTGAAATACGTTACGAACCTGCTCATCACTGCCGAGATTTGTGTTTCATAAATTCCCGATTTTGACACTTAGAAATAAAAACACAAATCGGTCAAAATCGGGAGTTTAGTGAATATACCCCCAAGTCCTTCATAAAAATTGAACTTGTAACCTACAAAATAAAACAATAGGATATTGTTTCCTGGCATAGAACAAAGGAAAAGCTATACAGGAATACTGTGGATCATAAACTATAGCCTGGTGGATTGGTTTGAGAGCGAACAAAGAGAGTGGAGCATTGCAAAGGACTCAAGTGATCTATACACAAATGAACACAATAAGAGCTGTTTCAGTTATGGTAACCACAGTGTCTGATCAAATACTCTCGGTATGGATCATTAGGTTGACCCTAATTAGGTCAACAGCCAATAGGTCAACGCCATATGGTCAACATGGAAAAAGTCGACAGGGTCATTAGGTCAACAGGTAAAAGGTAGATAATGGAAAAGGTCGACACAGCATTTGTTTGTTTTTTGTTGTTTACGCCGTCACAGCACAGGGAACCCCAATCAGTGTATTGCGCCCCCTTGCTGCAGGCTACTGTAGTTGCCTTGCTTCACTTCCTCTGCGCTTGGCACAGGTTATTATTCTCAATCATAGTCCATGTAGATGGTAAAGGATGAACAAGTTGAAAAAATGCGAAAAACCCTTAAAAAGTTTTGTCGACCATATGTATGTCAACCATTGTCATGTCAACTATTTGAACCTGTCGACCTTTTGTACCCAGAGGTGTAGCATATAGCCATGGTGCCTGGAGCACATGCGTTCTATGGCGCCCCCTCCCAAGTGTGCACGTGGGGTTAAATTAAAGGGGAACAAAAATAAATATTAGAGTAAAATCCACAGTTCTGTCAGCACTAAATAAAAATACACAATATACGAAATATGAAAGGGGGAAACATCTGAAGAAATTGATCCTCCCTGGACAACAGCGTCTTTAGTCGGTATTCACTAATCATGTAGAGATCACATGGTCTGGAAGATGCCTGTTTGTGTAGGAATATAACCAATGTCATCATCATACACATTACACCAGACAGTAGAGCCCATTCACGTTTTGCAACACAGCAGTAATGACCCTTACACATTAGACCACACACAGTAATGCCCCTTACACATTACGCCACACACAGTAATGGCCCATATATATTAGGCCACACACAATAATACCCCTTATACATTAGGCCACAGACACTAAAGCCCCCTACACATTTACCTTCCTAAGCAACTCACCTTCCCCATGTGTCCCTCTCAGAGCCGGCCCTAACCAATTTGATGTCCTAGGCAAGACTTTGGTTGGTGCCCCCAGCACCACTGCTAGTTCTGCATCTTACCAAGAACCCCTCTCCCAGCACAGCACCCATCACCCAGCAGCACAGACCACAGCAGACGTCAGCAACACCCATCACCTTTCACCCATAGCAATCCTCTTTTTGGTACCCTTGCCAGCACTGATGCCACTTATTTGAAAGGTACAAAGTGTGCATGACTCAAAAAAGGTGCGTGTTCTTGCTGGGAAGGGGCATGGCCACACAATAGTACCCCCAATTTAAATTACGTGACACAGTAGTGCAAATTTATTCACATTATATCTCCTTAGTAATGAAATACAGTGGCCTTAACAGGGGGTTAAAAACAACACAGTAGCCCCCACATGACAAAAAACACACATAGCCCCCCACATGAAAATACAGATGTGTCCTCATACATCTAGCCTCAATACGCCATGCACAGCAAGATGGCGGAGTGAGACGGTAGTACCCATGCAGCTCTGCTAACGTCGGGTGTCTTTTTCCATTAAAATGCATCTTATTTGCATCACTATGTGAAAGAGATGCACAAGCAGACTTTGCTGATTTAAATGATATGTGTCATGCCTATATTCTGTGTACGACTGTGGCTGTATCTGCATACGAAATGATACATTACAGTGTTTTCTAGGAAACCATCCACTGACACTGTAATGTACCAGTTCATATGCAGATACAGCCACAGATGCACACAAAATATAGGCATGCAGCATATTATTTAAATCAGTATAAGTTGATTATAAGTTTCTTGTGTGTGCCATTTGCATAGCGATGCGATTAAGACATATTTTCTGGGGAAAATGCACAAAAAGGCATTAGTAAACAAGCTCACGACTAGGCGCGAGTAGTAAGCCTGTTTAGCGTGACTGCAGCAACGATGAGAGAGAACACTTAAAACACAAAGGCTTCACATGAGAAAAAGTACATACATGGGGGGTAATTCTGAGTGGATCGCAGCAGCAAGTTTGATAGCAATTGGGCAAAACCATGTGCACTGCAGGGGGGACAGATCTAACATGTGCAGAGAGAGTTAGATTTGGGTGGGGTGTGTTCAAACTGAAATCTAAATTGCAGTTTAAAAATAAAGCAGGCAGTATTTACCCTGTACAGAAACAAAATAACCCACCCAAATCTAACTCTCTCTGCAAATGTTATATCTGCCCCCCCTGCAGTGCACATGGTTTTGCCCAATTGCTAACAAACTTGATGCTGCGATCAACTCAGAATTAGGCCCACTGGTCACCACATCAATAAGCGCCAGCTCTATCTATGCTGTGAACAGGTCCTGGGTCGCATCGACCCAGGTTACCCATTCACACTGCGCTGCAACACCGGTTGAACCCGTGTTCAGCCCTGGTCGCTACCCGGGCATTTCTACTCGGGTAGGTGTTAGTATGTACACATTTGTGGTATATGATAAGCAAATGAGTGCTAGACTGTGGTGATTATATAAAATATCCAAAAAAGGCAGCTTCACTTTGAGACTTATTGTGAAAAAATCCTTTGTATTGGGTCACATAAAACCAACATTTTGGGGCCCACAACCCCTTTGTCAAGGGTGTACAAAGGGTCTGCAGGCTCCGAAACGTTTGTTTTATGTGACCCAATACAAAGGATTTTTTCACAATAAGTCTCTGAATGGCGCTGCCTTTTTTGGATATTAAACACATTGCTTCAGAGGGCACCAGAGCTAATTGCCTAATGTAAGTGGAGTGCCGTGTTTCTATATAATATATAACTTGTGTATGTATATATGTATACATACACACATGGAGAATTGGCGGCACTCAATCGGGTCTGGGTCAACGGCGCAACAAAAAGAGACTAACGCTCTTAGCTGTGTTTACGTTTCAGTTATAATTAACCTTCTAAGGTTCTGACGAAAATTAATTATAACTGAAACGGAAACACAGCTAAGAGCGTTAATCTCTTTTTGTTCCGCCGTTGACCCAGACCCGATTGAGTGCCGACAATTCTCCACGTGTATATTTGCTTGCAACAAAGGAGGGCACCAGGTCAAGTATTGAGGTGGCATTGAGTGCTGGTAATAAGCATATATATATATATATATATATATATTTATTTATTTTTTCTCCAACTCCGGCACTCCACTGACATAGATCAATTGCTGCACCCGGTGCCTTCCACATGACAGCCTGCACGGCTCCACGTAATATATCCCTCCACTGGCGGCACTCAAAGGTTAAAGTAAAGTTGACACAAGTCGGCTGTTTAGGGCAACGTTTCAGCACCGTTCAGCGCTTTTATCAAGCCAATTACAAAAGCAACTTACACATACCGGTATTTAAGTGCTCCCATCACCACGCACATAAGCTCCGCCCATTTCCGTATCCAGGTCACCATACAGACCGGCTCGGGTTGCAGGGCTGTTACCATAGTAACTTAGCAAATCACCACAGCTGTGTGTTACAAAAATACAGACAGATATACATATCAAATAATTAAAAAGACAAAAAACAATTAAAAACAACAGGCTGTATATGAAAACCGCAAAAAGTTACATCTTATCTAAAGCATTGTTAACATGTTACTTATTCAGTATCTTTGGCTATAGCAAATTTAATAGCATAATCTCAATAGAAGTAACAACATTAAAGGAGCAACTAATGTATCAAGAAATTCCATGTCGTAACATACACTAGATGTTGTAAATGCTACATTATGAAGAACAATGCTAGTCTGATTCAATTGAAAACCTCTAAGCCCAATGTCTCATTCAAGCCACGGGGAACCAATGTATGGGGCTTTTGGAATTGGTACTGACAAGAAATTATTTTCTCTATGATAGTTAGACATACCTACAAACATCGGGGTGTGCGATGGGGTCCAACGTGGCCTCATCGTACGCCAACACCTACATGTTCCAAATTGAACAGGATTTATTTTTTTCTGACGTCTGTGTTTCTGATAAAATCATAGCATTTTATAGATACATAGATGATCTGTTGATTATATGGGGAGGTACAGCCGAGGAATTCACATCGCTCATGGTAACCTACAATGCCAGTGACAGCCCAGTGAAGTTCACTTATACATTGGATGTGAATAGTGTTAATTTTCTGGATGTAGCTCTGACCAAGTGTGAAGGCAAGCTATGTCCGGCGTTGTACACTAAGCCTACAGATAGGAATAACCTGCTATTAGCCACTAGTGCCCACCCAGAGCCCCTGAAGCACGCCCTCCCTTATTCACAATTTTTGAGAGCGTTACGTATTTCCACCAATAGAGAGATGGGAGAAAGACAATTAGATTCCATGTTTGTGAAATTTTTAAAGAGAGGTTATGGAGTTAATGATTTGATCAAGGCAAAAACCAAGGCCATGGCAGTATCTTCTGATACATTATTGGCGTCCAAGAAAAAGGACAATTGTTCCAATCGTCATATGTGGAGTAATCGATAAACACATATGAGTTCTTTCATCAATAAAAAAGCGAAAGCTTTATGGCCGATAGTCCAATCTGATAAAAACCTTCCGGCTCTCCAGCATAAATCATTAATGATATGTTATAAAAGAGGCAAGAATCTCAGGGATTACCTGGTACGTAATGACATATCAGGTATGAATAAACCCGCGTGTGGGAGTTTTTTGGGCAAACCTAGAAATGGTTGTTTTAGGTGCCCGAATTGCACCACCTGCGGGTTTTTACAGACGGGCCCAAGTTTTCATCATCCATTCACGGGCCAGAAATTTGACATTAGACACCGGCTTACGTGTACAAGCCGTTTTGTTGTCTATGCCATCACGTGTCCATGTGCAAAGGTATATATAGGCAAAACAGAAGTTACTTCTGTGAATGTATGGCACAACATCGTGCCGCCATACGGGCAGCCTTGAACTCTGGGTCGAGCGTACAACCTGTTGCACGCCATTTCGCTGAGGCGAAACATAATTTGTCTACCCTGAGATACCGTATTATAGATCATGTGCCGCCGCTTGTTAGGGGTGGTGACAGGTCTGTTAAACTGTTACAACGGGAATGTGAGTGGATTATGCGTTTAGATACATTGGTTCCCCGTGGCTTGAATGAGACATTGGGCTTACAGGTTTTCAATTGAATCAGACTAGCATTGTTCTTCATAATGTAGCATTTACAACATCTAGTGTATGTTACGACATGGAATTTCTTGATACATTAGTTGCTCCTTTAATGTTGTTACTTCTATTGAGATTATGCTATTAAATTTGCTATAGCCAAAGATATTGAATAAGTAACATGTTAACAATGCTTTAGATAAGATGTAACTTTTTGCGGTTTTCATATACAGCCTGTTGTTTTTAATTGTTTTTTGTCTTTTTAATTATTTGATATGTATATCTGTCTGTATTTTTGTAACACACAGCTGTGGTGATTTGCTAAGTTACTATGGTAACAGCTCTGCAACCCGAGCCGGTCTGTATGGTGACCTGGATACGGAAATGGGCGGAGCTTATGTGCGTGGTGATGGGAGCACTTATATACCGGTATGTGTAAGTTGCTTTTGTAATTGGCTTGATAAAAGCGCTGAACGGCGCTGAAACGTTGCCCTAAACAGCCGACTTGTGTCATCTTTACTTTAACCTTTGAGTGCCGCCAGTGGAGGGATATATATATATATATATATATATATATATATATTAGTGATGTGCACCGAAAATTTTTCGGGTTTTATGTTTTGGATTTGGATTCGGTTCCGCGGCCGTGTTTTGGATTCGGACGCGTTTTGGCAAAACCTCCCTGAAATTTTTTTGTCGGATTCGGGTGTGTTTTGGATTCGGGTGTTTTTTTTTTCCAAAAAACCCTCAAAAACAGCTTAAATCATAGAATTTGGGGGTCATTTTGATCCCATAGTATTATTAACCTCAATAACCATAATTTCCACTCATTTCCAGTCTATTCTGAACACCTCACAATATTATTTTTAGTCCTAAAATTTGCACCGAGGTCGCTGGATGGCTAAGCTAAGCGACCCAAGTGGCTGACACAAACACCTGGACCATCTAGGAGTGGCACTGCAGTGTCAGACAGGATGGCACT
Source organism: Pseudophryne corroboree (assembly GCF_028390025.1). Lineage (NCBI taxonomy): Eukaryota > Metazoa > Chordata > Amphibia > Anura > Myobatrachidae > Pseudophryne > Pseudophryne corroboree. The sequence goes on from NC_086452.1 coordinate 88,561,835, forward strand.
TAAAAAAATAGTCCCCAAACAGCACGATGCAAAGAAAAAAAGAGGTGCACCAAGGTCGCTGGATGACTAAGCTAAGCGACCTCATTCTCCACTGTGCTTGAGTCAGGTGCATTCCCCCTCCTTTGCCTATATTGTAGGCAGATGTATAGGCTTGAATGGCCTTTTGCTGCTCCTCCATCCTCTGAAGCATATAGAGGGTTGAATTCCACCTCGTTACCACCACTTGCTTCAGGTGATGGCGGGGCAGGTTCAGGAGTGTTTGCTGGTGCTTCGGCACGCGGTGGCTGAATGCCGAAAGTGGCCCGCAATTCTTCGGGCCACCGACAGCATCTCTTGCACGCCCCTGTCGTTTTAAAAAAAATTCTGCACCACCAAATTCAATGTATGTGCGAAACATGGGACGTGCTGGAATTTGCCCACATGTAATGCACGCACAATATTGGTGGCATTGTCCGATGTCACAAATCCCCAGGAGAGTCCAATTGGGGTAAGCCATTCTGCGATGATATTCCTCAGTTTCCGTAAGAGGTTGTCAGCTGTTTGCCTCTTATGGAAAGCGGTGATACAAAGCGTAGCCTGCCTTGGAACGAGTTGGCGTTTGCGAGATGCTGCTACTGGTGCTGCCGCTGCTGTTCTTGCTGCGAGAGGCAATACATCTACCCAGTGGGCTGTCACAGTCATATAGTCCTGAGTCTGCCCTGCTCCACTTGTCCACATGTCCGTGGTTAAGTGGACATTGGGTACAACTGCATTTTTTAGGACACTGGTGACTCTTTTTCTGAGGTCTGTGTACATTCTCGGTATCGCCTGCCTAGAGAAATGGAACCTAGATGGTATTTGGTACCGGGGACACAGTACCTCAATCAATTCTCTAATTCCCTGTAAATTAACGGTGGATACCGGACACACGTTTAACACCACCGCAGCTGCCAAGACCTGAGTTATCCGCTTTGCAGCAGGATGACTGCTGTGATATTTCATCTTCCTCGCAAAGGACTGTTGGACAGTCAATTGCTTACTGGAAGTAGTACAAGTGGTCTTCCGACTTCCCCTCTGGGATGACGATCGACTCCCAGCAGCAACAACAGCAGCGCCAGCAGCAGTAGGCGTTACACTCAAGGATCCATCAGAGGAATCCCAGGCAGGAGAGGACTCGTCAGACTTGCCAGTGACATGGCCTGCAGGACTATTGGCGTTCCTGTCTAAGGAGGAAATTGACACTGAGGGAGTTGGTGGTGTGGTTTGCAGGAGCTTGGTTACAAGAGGTAGGGATTTAGTTGTCAGTGGACTGCTTCCTCTGTCACCCAAAGTTTTTGAACTTGTCAATGACTTCTGATGAATGCGCTCCAGGTGATGTATAAGGGAGGATGTTCCTAGGTGGTTAACGTCCTTACCCCTACTTATTACAGCTTGACAAAGGCAACACATGGCTTGACACCTGTTGTCCGCATTTCTGTTAAAATAATTCCACACTGAAGAGGTGATTTTTTTTGTAATTTGACCAGGCATGTCAATGGCCATATTCGTCCCATGGACAACAGGTGTCTCCCCGGGTGCCTGACTTAAACAAACCACCTCACCATCAGAATCCTCCTTGTCAATTTCCTCCTCAGCGCCAGCAACACCCATATCCTCATCCTGGTGTACTTCAACAGTGACATCTTCAATTTGACTATCAGGAACTGGACTGCGGGTGCTCCTTCCAGCACTTGCAGGGGGCGTGCAAATGGTGGAAGGTGCCACCTCTTCCCGTCCAGTGTTAGGAAGGTCAGGCATCGCAACCGACACAATTGGACTCTTCTTGGGGATTTGTGATTTAGAAGAACGTACAGTTCTTTGCTGTGCTTTTGCCAGCTTAAGTCTTTTCATTTTTCTAGCGGGAGGATGAATGCTTCCATCCTCATGTGAAGCTGAACCACTAGCCATGAACATAGGCCAGGGCCTCAGCCGTTCCTTGCCACTCCGTGTCAAAAATGGCATATTGGCAAGTTTACGCTTCTTATCAGACGCTTTTAATTTTGATTTTTGGGTCATTTTACTGAACTTTTGTTTTTTGGATTTTACATGCTCTCTACTATGACATTGGGCATCGGCCTTGGCAGACGACGTTGATGGCATTTCATCGTCTCGGCCATGACTAGTGGCAGCAGCTTCAGCAAGAGGTGGAAGTGGATCTTGATCTTTCCCTATTTTACCCTCCACATTTTTGTTCTCCATTTTGTGTGGAATTATATGCCAGTAATATATCAATAGCAATGGCCTACTGTACCGTACTGCTATATATATACTGGTGGTCAGCAAAATTCTGCACTGTCCTCCTACTATATACTGCGCACAACTACAATGCAGCACAGGTATGGATGGATAGTATACTTGACGACACAGAGGTAGAGCAATGGACTACTGTACCGTACTGCTATATATATACTGGTGGTCAGCAAAATTCTGCACTGTCCTCCTACTATATACTGCGCACATCTACAATGCAGCACAGATATGGATTGTATACTTGACGACACAGGGGTAGAGCAATGGACTACTGTACCGTACTGCTATATATATACTGGTGGTCAGCAAAATTCTGCACTGTCCTCCTACTATATACTGCGCACAACTACAATGCAGCACAGGTATGGATGGATAGTATACTTGACGACACAGAGGTAGAGCAATGGCCTACTGTACCGTACTGCTATATATATATATACTGGTGGTCAGCAAAATTCTGCAATGTCCTCCTACTATATACTGCGCACAACTACAATGCAGCACAGATATGGATGGATAGTATACTTGACGACACAGAGGTAGAGCAATGGAGTACTGTACCGTACTGCTATATATATATACTGGTGGTCAGCAGAATTCTGCACTGTCCTCGTACTATATACTACAATGCAGCACAGATTTGGAGCGTTTTCAGGCAGAGAACGTAGATATTTGCAGCACACCGAGCACAGATATTTGCAGAACACTGAGCAGATATTTGCAGCACACTGAACACAGAAACTGAGAGAACGCAGCCACGTCCTCTCGCTATCATCTCCAATGCACGAGTGAAAATGGCAGCGACGCGCGGCTCTTTATATGCAATACTAATCTCGCGAGAATACGACAGAGGGATGATAATGTTCGGGCGCGCTCGGGTTAACCGAGCAAGGCGGGAAGATCTGAGGCTGCCTCGGAACCGTATAAAATAGGTGAAGTTCGGGGGGGTTCGGATCTCAACGAACCGAACCCGCTCATCTATATATATATACACACACACACACACACACACACACACGTATAAATAAATATATATATTTATATATAGGGATATACATTTATACAGACACAAACGCACATGCATGTGTGCATATACATATATGTATATATATATATATATATATACATACCAGTGACATACATATTACATATACATATTACATACATATACACACTAGTGATGTGCACCGGAAATTTTTCGGGTTTTGTGTTTTGGTTTTGGATTCGGACGTGTTTTGGCAAAGCCTCCCTGAAATTTTTTTGTCGGATTCGGGTGTGTTTTGGATTCGGGTGTTTTTTTTACAAAAAACCCTCAAAAACAGCTTAAATCATAGAATTTGGGCTGACACAAACACCTGGCCCATCTAGGAGTGGCACTGCAGTGTCAGACAGGATGGCAGATTTAAAAAATAGTCCCCAAACAGCACATGATGCAAAGAAAAAAAGAGGTGCACCAAGGTTGCTGGATGGCTAAGCTAAGCGACCCAAGTGGCCGACACAAACACCTGGCCCATCTAGGAGTGGCACTGCAGTGTCAGACAGGATGGCACTTCAAAAAATAGTCCCCAAACAGCACATGATGCAAAGAAAAAAAGAGGTGCACCAAGGTCTCTGGATGGCTAAGCTAAGCGACCCAAGTGGCCGACACAAACACTTGGCCCATCTAGGAGTGGCACCGCAGTGTCAGACAGGATGGCACTTCAAAAAATAGTCCCCAAACAGCACATGATGCAAAGAAAAAAAGATGTGCACCAAGGTCGCTGGATGGCTAAGCTAAGCGACCCAAGTGGCCGACACAAACACCTGGCCCATCTAGGAGTGGCACTGCAGTGTCAGACAGGATGGCCGATTTAAAAAATAGTCCCCAAACAGCACATGATGCAAAGAAAAAAAGAGGTGCAATGAGGTAGCTGTGTGACTAAGCTAAGCGACCCAAGTGGCCGACACAAACACCTGGCCCATCTAGGAGTGGCACTGCAGTTTTCTAGCGAGAGGATGAGTGCTTCCATCCTCATGTGAATCTGAACCACTAGCCATGAACACAGTAACATAGTAACATAGTATCTAAGGTTGAAAAAAGACAATTGTCCATCGGGTTCAACCTATTTGTGGTCTATTATGCACAATTATTTTGTATAAAATTTTGACTGAAGTAGCTGACTGCCGTTCCGATTAACCCCTCTTTTTTATAATAACCATAGTGCGTGACTATGCCCCGTAACCCTGGATATCCTTATCCATTAGGAATTTATCTAACCCATTCTTAAAGGTGTTGACTGAGTTGGCCATTACAACTCCCTTATGCAGGGAATTCCAAACACGTATCGTCCTTACCGTAAAAAAGCCTTTACGCCGTATTGTGTGGAATCTCCTCTCCTCTAACCTGAGCGAGTGTCCACGAGTTCTCTGTGTTGATCTAACCAAAAACAGGTCCTGCGCAAGATCTGTATATTGTCCCCTTATATATTTGTAAATGTTGATCATGTCCCCTCTTAATCTCCTCTCCTCCAATGTAAACATGCCTAGTCTTGCAAGCCTTTCCTCGTATTACAGCGTCTCCATACCCTTAATTAGTTTGGTCGCCCGCCTTTGAACCTTTTCTAGCTCCAGAATATCCATTTTGTAGTAAGGTGCCCAGAATTGTACACAGTATTCAAGGTGTGGCCTCACAAGTGATTTATATAACGGGAGTATAATACTCTCGTCCCTAGCATCAATTCCCCGTTTTATGCATGCTAATATCTTATTAGCCTTCTTTGCTGCAGTCCTACTTTAGGAACTACTGCTTAGTTTGCTATCTATGAGGACACCTAAGTCATTTTCCAGTACAGAATCCCCTAATTTTACCCCATTTAGTAGGTAGGTGTTATTTTTGTTCTTGTTACCACAGTGCATTACCTTACACTTGTCTGTATTGAAGCGCATTCTCCATTTCGCTGCCCAAGCTTCTAATTTAACTAAGACATTCTGAAGCGACTCAGCATCCCCCTCCGCATTTATAACTTTACACAATTTGGTATCATCTGCAAAAATTGACACCATGCTCTCTAGACCTTCTGTTAGGTCATTAATGAAAATATTGAACAATAGCGGTCCTAATACTGAGCCTTGCGGCACACCACTTAGCACTTCAGTCCAAGTTGAAAAAGATCCATTAACCACAACGCGCTGCTCCCTATTATCTAACCAGTTTTTGACCCAAGTGCATATTGTGCTTCCTAGCCCTGATTCTTGTAGCTTGTAGATAAGTCTCATGTGTGGTACAGTATCGAACGCTTTGGCAAAATCTAAAAAGATTACATCCACCTCTTTACCCTGATCTAGGTTTGCGCTTACTGTTTCATAAAAGCCAAGTAAGTTGGTTTGACAGGATCTGTCCTTCATAAACCCATGTTGATTCCTTTTAATGACCGTATTGACTTCAAGGAACTCCTGAATACTATCTCTTAGAATACCTTCCAATACTTTCCCCACTATAGATGTAAGACTAACTGGTCTATAATTACCTGGTTCAGTTTTACTTCCCTTTTTGAATATAGGCACTACTTCCGCTATACGCCAGTCTATGGGAACCATACCTGATATTACTGAATCCTTAAAGATCAAAAATAGCGGCTTTGCAAGTTCAGAATGAAGCTCCATTAGAACCCTTGGGTGAATACCATCGGGACCTGGTGACTTATTAATCTTTAAATGTTTTAATCGGTCACAGACTACTTCCTCGCTTAAATAAGTACCTATCAGTGGGATATTCTCATTATTGAGATTATATGTTAGTCCCTGAATTGGGTCCTCTCTAGTAAATACTGTTGAAAAAAACTCATTTTGTGTGTCCGCTATGTCATTATCATTTTTGCTTAAGACTCCCAACTTGTCTTTTAAAGGGCCTATACTCTCCTTCTTTAATCTCTTGCTATTAATGTATTTAAATAATTTTTTGGGATTCGCTTTGCTTTCCTTTGCTACTAGTTTTTCAGTTTCTACTTTAGACGCTCTTATTTCCTTTTTGCATATTTTGTTACATTCCTTATAGTGCTGAAATGACTCTGCTTCCCCGTCAGATTTGTATTTTTTAAATACTCACCTTTTCTTGCCCATAAGTTCCTTAATCTTTTTGTTAAGCCACATCGGTTTATGATTTTTATTCCTTTTTTTGCTGCTCGTAGGAATAAATTTGAGTGTATTTTTAGCTAGCAGGAATTTTAGTACCTCCCATTTCTCCGTAGTATTTTTTCCTAAAAACAAACCTTCCCATTCAATATCCCTGAAAAATACCCTCATCTTATCAAAATTTGCTTTGCTAAAGTTTAGAGTCCTAGTTGAGCCAGTATAGGGCTGTTTATGGAAACTGATATTGAATGTGACCATATTGTGGTCGCTGTTTCCTATGGGTTCCTCTACTATAATACCTGATACCAAATCCCCATTGTTTGTTAATACCAGGGCCTCAGCCGTTCCTTGCCACTCCGTGTCGTAAATGGCATGTTGGCAAGTTTGCGCTTCTCCTCAGACGCTTTGAATTTTGATTCTTGGGTCATTTTACTGAACTTTTGTAGTATACTTGACGACACAGAGGTAGAGCAGTGGCCTACTGTACCGTACTGCTATATATATACTGGTGGTCACAGCAACATTCTGCACTGTCCCCTCCTAATATATACTGCGCACAACTAAAATGCAGCACAGGTATGGATGGATAGTATACTTGACGACACAGAGGTAGGTAGAGCAGTGGCCTACTGTACCGTACTGCTATATATTATATACTGGTGGTCAGCAAAATTCTGCACTGTCCTCCTACTATATATACTGCGCACAACTAAAATGCACCACAGGTATGGATAGATAGTATACTTGACGACACAGAGGTAGGTAGAGCAGTGGCCTACTGTACCGTACTGCTATATATTATATACTGGTGGTCAGCAAACTTCTGCACTGTCCTCCTACTATATATACTGCGCACAACTAAAATGCACCACAGGTATGGATGGATAGTATACTTGACGACACAGAGGTAGCTAGAGCAGTGGCCTACTGTACCGTACTGCTATATATTATATACTGGTGGTCAGCAAAATTCTGCACTGTCTTCCTACTATATATACTGTGCACAACTAAAATGCACCACAGGTATGGATGGATAGTATACTTGACGACACAGAGGTAGGTAGAGCAGTGGCCTACTGTACCGTACTGCTATATATTATATACTGGTGGTCAGCAAAATTCTGCACTGTCCTCCTACTATATATACTGCGCACAACTAAAATGCACCACAGGTATGGATGGATAGTATACTTGATGACACAGAGGTAGGTAGAGCAGTGGCCTACTGTACCGTACTGCTATATATTATATACTGGTGGTCAGCAAACTTCTGCACTGTCCTCCTACTATATATACTGCGCACAACTAAAATGCACCACAGGTATGGATGGATAGTATACTTGACGACACAGAGGTAGCTAGAGCAGTGGCCTACTGTACCGTACTGCTATATATTATATACTGGTGGTCAGCAAAATTCTGCACTGTCTTCCTACTATATATACTGCGCACAACTAAAATGCACCACAGGTATGGATGGTTAGTATACTTGACGACACTGAGGTAGATAGAGCAGTGGCCTACTGTACCGTATTGCTATATATTATATACTGGTGGTCAGCAAAATTCTGCACTGTCCTCCTACTATATATAAGGTGCACAACTAAAATGAACCACAGGTATGGATGGATAGTATACTTGATGACACAGAGGTAGGTAGAGCAGTGGCCTACTGTACCTTACTGCTATATATTATATACTGGTGGTCAGCAAAATTCTGCACTGTCCTCCTACAATATATACTGCGCACAACTAAAATGCACCACAGTTATGGATGGATAGTATACTTGACGACACAGAGGTAGGTAGAGCAGTGGCCTACTGTACCGTACTGCTATATATTATATACTGGTGGTCAGCAAAATTCTGCACTGTCCTCCTACTATATATACTGCGCACAACTAAAATGCACCACAGGTATGGATGGATAGTATACTTGACGACACTGAGGTAGGTAGAGCAGTGGCCTACTGTACCGTACTGCTATTTATTATATACTGGTGGTCAGCAAAATGCTGCACTGTCCTCCTACTATACATAAGGCACACAACTAAAATGCACCACAGGTATGGGTGGATAGTATACTTGACGACACAGAGGTAGGTAGAGCAGTGGCCTACTGTACCGTACTGCTATATATTATATACTGGTGGTCAGCAAAATTCTGCACTGTCCTCCTACTATATATACTGCGCACAACTAAAATGCACCACAGGTATGGATGGATAGTATACTTGACGACACAGAGGTAGGTAGAGCAGTGGCCTACTGTACCTTACTGCTATATATTATATACTGGTGGTCAGCAAAATTCTGCACTGTCTTCCTACTATATATACTGCGCACAACTGAAATGCACCACAGGTATGGATGGATAGTATACTTGACGACACTGAGGTAGAAAGAGCAGTGGCCTACTGTACCGTACTGCTATATATTATATACTGGTGGTCAGCAAAATTCTGCACTGTCCTCCTACTATATATAAGGTGCACAACTAAAATGCACCACAGGTATGGATGGATAGTATACTTGACGACACAGAGGTAGGTAGAGCAGTGGCCTACTGTACTTTACTGCTATATATTATATACTGGTGGTCAGCAAAATTCTGCACTGTCCTCCTACTATATATACTGCGCACAACTAAAATGCACCACAGGTATGGATGGATGGTATACTTGACACAGAGGTAGGTAGAGCAGTGTCCTACTGTACCGTACTGCTATATATTATATACTGGTGGTCAGCAAAATTCTGCACTGTCCTCCTACTATATATACTGCGCACAACTAAAATGCACCACAGGTATGGATGGATAGTATACTTGACGACACAGAGGTAGGTAGAGCAGTGGCCTACTGTACCGTACTGCTATATATTATATACTGGTGGTCATCAAAATTCTGCACTGTCCTCCTACTATACATAAGGCACACAACTAAAATGCACCACAGGTATGGATGGATACAGGGGCGGATCCAGAAGAAAATGATATGGGGGGCACCATGGAAGGGGCAAGTACATTTGCGTGCAGCTTCGGTGCATGTGAGGTGGCGCTTCTTATACAATGCCCACAGTTGTAGCGCTCATTATGCAATGTCCACTGTACTGGTAGTGCCCGTTATATAGACCCCATAGTAGTGGTGCCCCTTATGCAATGCCCGTATTGCCCCCAGTAGTAATGTTGCCTGTAGTAATGCCCCCAGTCATTTGGCGCCCTAGTAGCTATGCCCCCAGTGGTAATGCCCCTGCAGGTATGACCCCAGTAGTTTACCCCCCCTTTAGTTTAGCCTCCCAGTGGTAATGCCCCCAGTATTTTGCCTGCTTGTAGTTTAGCCACCAGTAGTAATGCCCCCCTGTAGTTTGCCCCATTGTAGTTTAGCCTCTGTAGTTATGCCCCCCTTGTAGTTTAGCCCCCAGTAGTAATGCCCCCAGTAGTTTGGCCCCTGTAGTTATCCCCCAGTAGTTTGGCCCCTGTAGTTATGCCCCCAGTAGTTTGGCCCCCCTGTAGTTTAGCCCTCAAGTAGTAATGGCCCTGTAGTTAAGCCGCCAGTAGTAATGCCCCTGTAGTTACGCCGCCAGTAGTAATGCCCTCCTGTAGTATGCCCCCAGTAGTTAGCCCTTTTGTAGTTGGCCCCCAGTAATAATGTCCCCCAGTAGTTTTCCCCCAGTAGATGCCCCCCAGTAATAATGTCCTCCTGTAGTTTGCCTTCAATAGTAATGCCCCCTAGGAGGTTGCCCCCAATAGATGACCCCCCAGTAATAATGCCCCCAGTAGATGGCCCCCAGTAGTAATGCCCCCAATAGATGACCCCCCCAATAGTAATGCCCCCCAGTAGTAATGCCTCCCCAGTAGTAATGCCCCTTATTGATGCTCCCAGTAGATGCTCCCCCAGTAATAATGCCCCCAGTAGTAATGTCCCTTGTTGATGCCCCCAGTAGTAATGCCCCTTGTTGATTCCCCCCAGTAGTAATGGGGGCGTGGCCTGGCAGGCAACGAGTGCAGAGGAACACCATCAGTGCTCCCGACTGGCGTCCACTTAACCCATACCGCCAGAGCCGCGGGATACTGGAGCTTCCCTCACCCTGCCCGCCCACCATGGCCTTCTACCTGCTGAGCAGCTGCTCAGGCTGGGGAGCGGACGCCTATTACGGACGGAGAGCGGTGCTGTGTCCCGGCGGCCACGACCGGAAGTACCTGAGCCTGCCTGCTGATCTCTCCTCCAGAGCTGCTGCTTCTCTCACGCTCCGGCTGCTACTGCTATCTCCCTGTGCGGCGGAGGGGGGGCGACGACGGAGGGACGTGGGAGGGACGGAGGCCACAAACGACAGGGGGGGCACGGGCCCGAGTGCCCCCCCCCCTGGATCCGCCACTGGATGGATAGTATACTTGACGACACAGAGGTAGGTAGAGCAGTGGCCTACTGTACCGTACTGCTATATATTATATACTGGTGGTCAGCAAAATTCTGCACTGTCCTCCTACTATATATATACTGCGCACAACTAAAATGCACCACAGGTATTGATGGATAGTATACTTAACGACACAGAGGTAGGTAGAGCAGTGGCCTACTGTACCGTACTGCTATATATTATATACTGGTGGTCAGCAAAATTCTGCACTGTCCTCCTACTATATATACTGCGCACAACTAAAATGCACCACAGGTATGGATGGATGGTATACTTGACGACACAGAGGTAGGTAGAGCAGTGGACTACTGTACCGAACTGCTATATAATACTGGTGGTCACTGGTCAGCAAAATTCTGCACTGTCCTCCTACTATATACTACAGTGCAGCACAGATATGGAGCGTTTTTCAGGCAGAGAACGTAGATATTTTCAGCACACTGAGCACAGATATTTGCAAGCACACTGAGCACAGATATTTGCAGCACACTGAGCACAGATATTTGCAGCACACTGAACACAGAAACTGAGAGAACGCTGCATGTCCTCTCCCCATCATCTCCAATGCACGAGTGAAAATGGCGGCGACGCGCGGCTCCTTATATAGAATACGAATCTCGCGAGAATCCGACAGCGGGATGATGACGTTCGTGCGCACTCGGGTTAATTGAGCAAGGCGGGAGGATCTGAGTCTGCCTCGGAACCGTATAAAATGGGTGACGTTTGGGGGGGTTTGGATTCCGAGGAACCGAACCTCGACATCACTAACACACACATACTTTTTTTTAACCAATAAGAATAAAGTATGTGTGAATTCTGGCGCATTAAAGTTAGCAGCCCAATCCTAACCCTCCTATGATCTGCCCAAATCCAGATCACACAAAGGACAAATGAAAAACGGTAAATGGAAGGAAGATCAAAGGCGCTACTTTACACAAAACTTATATATAAAGAAAGAGATATAATATACATCACATGAATTCTTCGTAGTCCTTTGTTAGTCTCTTTCTATTATTCCAGTGATTGCCGGATATTTACATGCAAAAAAAAGCAAAATTGAACACAAAATGTGTAGTAATGTTTGTAATATGATCAATTTCTGTGAATTCTCCGGCGAAAAAGAGCCCTATATTGTGTAGATTTCTTGATAGTAGATAGGGATAGATTCTCACCACCACTTCATAAGCACAGGTAAACGTACCAAAACTCACTTAGAATTATATATCACCATACCTGTAAAGGTTTCTTTTACACTTCTGATCATAGCACATGAGACAAGCTCTGTTCAATAAAACGTACCACACTCACTTTTCAGCAGATGGAATTCCACACGTAGCGGTTTCTTTAAACAGATGAAGCACTCTTCTCTCCAAAAAAATGATTTATTTTCACATAATAAAATTATAAACAATCAGATAAAATCTCCATAATCAATTCCAAAAAATTGGTTCCAAGATAGAACAAATGTGTGTCAGAATAGAATAAGACAATCACAAGTAAATTCCGGACTTATACTTGTGGACACAAATGCTACAGTATATTACCTTGGAATGATGTAAGTGGAGAAGAATAAAAAAACACTGTCTGGTAGCACCAACGCCGTTTCGACACAAGGTCTTTATCAAGGTGTATGCTCAGACAGTGAATGGCAGAACTATTTCTACCAGTAGACAGGAAGTTAAAGTGCATTATGGGTAGATTTTATATAGTATAAAATAAAGAGATTTTCTTATCCCACATTATGATGGATTAAATATAAGGCATTATACCTCTTCCCCCAATGTTGTTTAGTGCTTTTGTAAACCTACAGGCTGGATAAACGAGGAACGCACCGTGGTCGCGGCCAGCCGCACTTCCGCGTTCCACGATGCGTTCCACAGCCCGGAAATGAGCCGCAATCACGTGACGTCGACTTCCTCTCTCACGGGAAGTGATGCTCGGTGCGTCCCGGTCTCCTAGAGACGATGTTATGAGATCCTACACTATGCCTCTAGCTGCTCAGGCCAATATGGCGCTACTGCTGAAAGGCTGATTTATTAATACACTCTGGTTATATGATTATTGCGTTCCACAATGCGTTCCAAGCCTCATAATTGGTGGATATCAGTGCACAATAGGTATTTAAAAAAATACAGAAATAATAAAAAAATAAAAAAATGCTTAAAATACATTACATTAAGAAACCTGGCACAGCAGAATGACATAAAGTGCACTCTAAAATATATATTTAAAATTCATTAATAAAGGTATTAATTAGCATAAACTTTGAACAATTTACATGAACCATTTTAGCTCAAAGTCTGAATTCAAGCCGCAGGGGATAAGGGTATTCAGTTTAAAAATCCATTGCATCTCAGCTTTTGCAAGGTTTGTTTCTAAATCCCTATCCCTCCAATTAGATCTGATTTGCTGAATTCCCATAAATGAAGATATTTTTGATGTTGCACAATTATGTTTTTTGGCAAAGTGATCAGAAAGGGAATGGGTCTGCAGACCTTTTTTCACATTACGTATATGTTCCGCGATCCTTGTTTTAAGTGCTCTTCCAGTCCTGCCGACATATAATAGACCACAGTCGCATTTTATTAGATAAATCACATTAATTGTGTGGCAAGTGATGAAATTATTTATCTCATATTTTACATTATTAACTGAAAAACTTGTTATTTTTGAAGTTTCTGAAGATATGGTTCTACATGCTATGCATGTGCCGCACCTGTGAAAACCTTTGGTGCGTATAGGATTGGAAGAATCAAAGGGCAATGCACTTTTTACTAATGCATTCTTCAAGTTTCTACCTCTTCTATAAATAAATCTTGGTTGGGCTGGAATGATATCTTTCAGCACTGGATCTCTTAAAAGAAGATGCCAATGTTGTCGAATTATATATTCCTGTTTTTTGTAATCAGCCCCAAAACCGGATATAAAAGCCCATTCTGCTTGATTGTTTGAGGATTTATTTTTCTCCTTTTTCAGAATTTCTCTCCTGTCCAACCTATCCATTTCTTCTTCGGCCTTCTCTAAAAGTTTCGGATCATATCCCTTTTTCAAAAATGTATTTTTCATTTCTTTCTTCTGATTGATATAGTGCTGGTTTTCACTACAATTCCTTTTTAACCTCAGGAATTGTCCTTTTGAAATACCCCTTAGCCATTGGGGATGATGCTGACTTGAGAAAGGTATAAGGCTATTTGAGTCTGTAGGTTTCGTGTAACCTTTAGTATGTATGATATCATCCTTAATATAAATAGTCAGGTCTAAGAAGTTAATTTTTTCTTGACTTATGTCATAGGTTAATATTATGTTTTTGTCATTGATATTCAAATGGGAACAGAGATTTTCCAAGTTTTGTCGTTCTCCTTTCCACACAAAAATTATATCGTCAATGTACCTGAACCATGACACCAAGTCCGCACCGGCCAGCGAGTTGTTATATACAGATTCTTCCTCCCATTTTGACATGAAGAGGTTCGCATAGCTCGGTGCGAACTTGGTGCCCATGGCGGTACCAATTTTTTGCAAAAAATATTCCCCGTTAAAGAAAAAATAATTATTCTCAAGTACAAATTGAATACTTTCTAAGATAAATTCTATTTTTTCCGTTTCCATATCCGATTTTTCCAGGTGCCATTTCACTGCATTAAGACCATCCTTGTGGTCAATTATGGTGTACAGTGACGTGACATCCGCTGTAACCAGAAACGAACCTTGTTGCCACTCTATCTCTGCCAATCTGTTGATTGTGTCCGTTGTATCTTTAAGGTGTGATTTCCCTTTTGTTACAAGTGGTTGTAGGTAGAAATCAATCATCTCTGAAAGATTTGTGGTTATACTACCTACCCCAGAGATAATAGTGCGCCCGGGGGGTCATACTGGGTCCTTATGAACTTTGGGGAGGGTATAGATGGTGGGGCGTTTTGGATGCTCAACATTTAGGAATTCAAACTCCTTCTTTGTCAAGATGCCCTTTTCCAAATATTTGGTGATGAGTTTTTAATGATTGCTTTTAATCCTTACGGTTGGGTCCACCTTTAATTTTTGATAAGTGCCATTTGAATTCAGTTGTGTCATGATTTCTTCAATATAGTCGGATTTATCTTGAACTGTTATTCCCCCACCCTTGTCACAGGGTTTAATAATTATATTTTTATCGTCCTTCAATGATTTTATCGCTAATCTTTCTTTTTTAGTAATATTGTGTTTTGTCTGTGATTTCTTCTTTTTTGAAGTTTTCATTTTCTGAAAATCTTCTGCAACTGACTTGGTGAAACTTTCTACCATACATCCTTTCACATGAGCTGGAAAAAAGGTCGATCTTTTTTTGAAGGGAGTATTCACCACTGGATCCACATCAGAGATATTCTTCTCTGTGTTAAGGGCCCAAAAAAATTTCAAAGTAAGTTTTCTTGAAAACTTCTGTATATCGATATGAACATCAAAAGCATCCGTAGTTGAAGTCGGGGCAAATTTTAACCCCTTCTGTAGGATGCGTTGTTCCTTTTCAGTCAATATATGGGAGCTTAAATTGAATATTTTAATTTCATCTACACCATCTGTATCCTTTATTTCACATCCTTCTTTTTCTTTTTTCTCTTTTTATGTCCCCCCCTTTTTCCCCGACTCTTAAATTTTAGTATCTCATATTCCTCCTGTTGTCTCGACGTCCTAAAAAAGGCCCCCGGTCCTCTCTAAAATTTTCAAATGCCTCAAATCTATTGTAAGTATCCACTGGGGGTCTGCTATTCCATCTATTATATCGGAAGTCCCTTCTAGCAAATCTCCTTGGGTATGTCCAGTTGTTTTGTTGGAATCGATCTTCATCTCTATTCCTTGACAAATATCTTCCCCTTCCTTGTCGTGGGTAATTTTCATAAGTAGATGGATCCTCATGTTGATGGTCATCTATATATCGTGAAAAAATTTGACCTTTTTCTTCCAACCTTCTTGCTTATCCTTCTCGATGGATGGAGATTGATCTAGATGTTCCCCTTTGTCCTTGCTTTTATTCTTTCTATTTTTGGCTTTTGTTTTCTTTTCACCATCGCTTCCCCCATTTCTATAAAATTTGTGATCCCTTTTCAGTTTCTTCTGTTTTTCCTCAATTAACTCTTTCGTATGTTTACTGATGTTGA
Organism: Pseudophryne corroboree; assembly: GCF_028390025.1. NCBI lineage: Eukaryota > Metazoa > Chordata > Amphibia > Anura > Myobatrachidae > Pseudophryne > Pseudophryne corroboree. The sequence goes on from NC_086452.1 coordinate 88,577,764, forward strand.
TTTCCATTTCCTTATCTAAAATTACAAATTCTGGTAATTGTTGGTATGGTTGAACCATTGTTTGCAAAGTTTTTATTTTATCATTAAGGTTTAATAATTTGTCTCTCCTTTCTTTTATTATCAGTTTTATCAGGAAAAATGAACACATTTCTAGGATTTTTTCCCATTCCCTTTTAAACTGCTCACTGGAGTCTGCAAAACTTGGTGATTTTTTAATCCTCAAGCCTTTAGGTATGATGTCATCCGCTTGATACTTCTCAAGGGTTGCCACCTCCCACCAAAGTGAGTTTTCTTTTAATAATAAAGATTCCAGCTTACTCATGGCCGTTTCTAAGTCATCATCAGTCAGTTCTTCATTCTCTAAACAGCAATCCAATTTAAATACTTCTTTGAGGGACTCTTGTCTTTCTTTTAGATGTCTAAACATAATTGCTGCCTAAATTCACACTCTTGGGAATGTAAAGAAATAAGAATAAAGTATGTGTGAATTCTGGCGCAATAAAGTTAGCAGCCCAATCCTAACCCTCCTATGATCTGCCCAAATCCAGATCACACAAAGGACAAATGAAAAACGGTAAATGGAAGGAAGATCAAAGGCGCTACTTTACACAAAACTTATATATAAAGAAAGAGATATAATATACATCACATGAATTCTTCGTAGTCCTTTGTTAGTCTCTTTCTATTATTCCAGTGATTGCCGGATATTTACATGCAAAAAAAGCAAAATTGAACACAAAATGTGTAGTAATGTTTGTAATATGATCAATTTCTGTGAATTCTCCGGCGAAAAAGAGCCCTATATTGTGTGGATTTCTTGATAGTAGATAGGGATAGTTTCTCACCACCACTTCATAAGCACAGGTAAACGTACCAAAACTCACTTAGAATTATATATCACCATACATGTAAAGGTTTCTTTTACACTTCTGATCATAGCACATGAGACAAGCTCTGTTCAATAAAACGTACCACACTCACTTTTCAGCAGATGGAATTCCACACGTAGCGGTTTCTTTAAACAGATGAAGCACTCTTCTCTCCAAAAAAATGATTTATTTTCACATAATAAAATTATAAACAATCAGATAAAATCTCCATAATCAATTCCAAAAAATTGGTTCCAAGATAGAACAAATGTGTGTCAGAATGGAATAAGACAATCACAAGTAAATTCCGGACTTATACTTGTGGACACAAATGCTATATTACCTTGGAATGATGTAAGTGGAGAAGAATAAAAAAACACTGTCTGGTAGCACCAACGCCGTTTCGACACAAGGTCTTTATCAAGGTGTATGCTCAGACAGTGAATGGCAGAACTATTTATACCAGTAGACAGGAAGTTAAAGTGCATTATGGGTAGATTTTATATAGTATAAAATAAAGAGATTTTCTTATCCCACATTATGATGGATTAAATATAAGGCATTATACCTCTTCCCCCAATGTTGTTTAGTGCTTTTGTAAACCTACAGGCTGGATAAACGAGGAATGCACCGTGGTCGCGGCCAGCCGCACTTCCGCGTTCCACGATGCGTTCCACAGCCCGGAAATGAGCCGCGATCACGTGACGTCGACTTCCTCTCTCACGGGAAGTGATGCTCGGTGCGTCCCGGTCTCCTAGAGACGATGTTATGAGATCCTACACTATGCCTCTAGCTGCTCAGGCCAATATGGCGCTACTGCTGAAAGGCTGATTTATTAATACACTCTGGTTATATGATTATTGCGTTCCACAATGCGTTCCAAGCCTCATAATTGGTGGATATCAGTGCACAATAGGTATTTTAAAAAATACAGAAATAATAAAAAAATAAAAAAATGCTTAAAATACATTACATTAAGAACCCTGGCACAGCAGAATGACATAAAGTGCACTCTAAAATATATATTTAAAATTCATTAATAAAGGTATTAATTAGCATAAACTTTGAACAATTTACATGAACCATTTTAGCTCAAAGTCTGAATTCAAGCCGCAGGGGATAAGGGTATTCAGTTTAAAAATCCATTGCATCTCAGCTTTTGCAAGGTTTGTTTCTAAATCCCTATCCCTCCAATTAGATCTGATTTGCTGAATTCCCATAAATGAAGATATTTTTGATGTTGCACAATTATGTTTTTTGGCAAAGTGATCAGAAAGGGAATGGGTCTGCAGACCTTTTTTCACATTACGTATATGTTCCGCGATCCTTGTTTTAAGTGCTCTTCCAGTCCTGCCGACATATAATAGACCACAGTCGCATTTTATTAGATAAATCACATTAATTGTGTGGCAAGTGATGAAATTATTTATCTCATATTTTACATTATTAACTGAAAAACTTGTTATTTTTGAAGTTTCTGAGGATATGGTTCTACATGCTATGCATGTGCCGCACCTGTGAAAACCTTTGGTGCGTATAGGATTGGAAGAATCAAAGGGCAATGCACTTTTTACTAATGCATTCTTCAAGTTTCTACCTCTTCTATAAATAAATCTTGGTTGGGCTGGAATGATATCTTTCAGCACTGGATCTCTTAAAAGAAGATGCCAATGTTGTCGAATTATATATTCCTGTTTTTTGTAATCAGCCCCAAAACCGGATATAAAAGCCCATTCTCCTTGATTGTTTGAGGATTTATTTTTCTCCTTTTTCAGAATTTCTCTCCTGTCCAACCTTTCCACTTCTTCTTCGGCCTTCTCTAAAAGTTTCGGATCATATCCCTTTTTCAAAAATGTATTTTTCATTTCTTTCTTGATTGATATAGTGCTGGTTTTCACTACAATTCCTTTTTAACCTCAGGAATTGTCCTTTTTGAATACCCCTTAGCCATTGGGGATGATGCTGACTTGAGAAAGTATAAGGCTATTTGAGTCTGTAGGTTTCGTGTAACCTTTAGTATGTATGATATCATCCTTAATATAAATAGTCAGGTCTAAGAAGTAAATTTTTTCTTGACTTATGTCATAGGTTAATATTATGTTTTTGTCATTGATATTCAAATGGGAACAGAGATTTTCCAAGTTTTGTCGTTCTCCTTTCCACACAAAAATTATATCGTCAATGTACCTGAACCATGACACCAAGTCCGCACCGGCCAGCGAGTTGTTATATACAGATTCTTCCTCCCATTTTGACATGAAGAGGTTCGCATAGCTCGGTGCGAACTTGGTGCCCATGGCGGTACCAATTTTTTGCAAAAAATATTCCCCGTTAAAGAAAAAATAATTATTCTCAAGTACAAATTGAATACTTTTTAAGATAAATTCTATTTTTTCCGTTTCCATATCCGATTTTTCCAGGTGCCATTTCACTGCATTAAGACCATCCTTGTGGTCAATTATGGTGTACAGTGACGTGACATCCGCTGTAACCAGAAACAAACCTTGTTGCCACTCTATCTCTGCCAATCTGTTGATTGTGTCCGTTGTATCTTTAAGGTGTGATTTCCCTTTTGTTACAAGTGGTTGTAGGTAGAAATCAATCATCTCTGAAAGATATGTGGTTATACTACCTACCCCAGAGATAATAGGGCGCCCATAATGCACTTTAACTTCCTGTCTACTGGTATAAATAGTTCTGCCATTCACTGTCTGAGCATACACCTTGATAAAGACCTTGTGTCGAAACGGCGTTGGTGCTACCAGACAGTGTTTTTTTATTCTTCTCCACTTACATCATTCCAAGGTAATATAGCATTTGTGTCCACAAGTATAAGTCCGGAATTTACTTGTGATTGTCTTATTCCATTCTGACACACATTTGTTCTATCTTGGAACCAATTTTTTGGAATTGATTATGGAGATTTTATCTGATTGTTTATAATTTTATTATGTGAAAATAAATCATTTTTTTGGAGAGAAGAGTGCTTCATCTGTTTAAAGAAACCGCTACGTGTGGAATTCCATCTGCTGAAAAGTGAGTGTGGTACGTTTTATTGAACAGAGCTTGTCTCATGTGCTATGATCAGAAGTGTAAAAGAAACCTTTACAGGTATGGTGATATATAATTCTAAGTGAGTTTTGGTACGTTTACCTGTGCTTATGAAGTGGTGGTGAGAAACTATCCCTATCTACTATCAACAAATCCACACAATATAGGGCTCTTTTTCGCCGGAGAATTCACAGAAATTGATCATATTACAAACATTACTACACATTTTGTGTTCAATTTTGCTTTTTTTGCATGTAAATATCCAGCAATCACTGGAATAAAAGAAAGAGACTAACAAAGGACTACGAAGAATTCATGTGATGTATATTATATCTCTTTCTTTATATATAAGTTTTGTGTAAAGTAGCGCCTTTGATCTTCCTTCCATTTACCGTTTTTCACTTTTTTTTAACCATCTAAAAACATTTGTTCTTCATTTTAATAAACCTGTTATCATATAAATATTCCTCTGTACCTCGTCGGTCCCCCCTGCACTTGCTGCTGCTGTACTTTGTGGTGGGGGTAGGAAGTGTAGTGGCTGGCAGAGCAGACTGGCCGGAGTCTGGTCAGACTCCGCAAAGGCCCATTGGAGTAGGAGCTGCTACGGCTAGGCATGCGCAGCGCAGCAGCCCTCCGTCAGGACCAGCGTGGCCATGCTTGTAAATGGCAGGCCACACGAACAGGAAGCCTCTCTCCCCCAGACTCCGGCAGCAATTCGGCTTGTTATTACTGCGTCCAGCGCCGATGATCAGTCCTGCCCTGGAGGCAGCAATGGACTGTGACTGCAGCGCCCTTATCAGAGCAGGCGCCTGGAGCTCAAGCTCCATCAGCGTCGCCCTCGCTACGCCCCTGTTTGTACCTGTCCACATAAGCACTGTCGATCTTTTAAATGTTGACCTTTTGAGTATGTTGACCCTTTGACCATGTCTACCTAATGCATGTCGACTATTAGTGGTTGACCTATTGACTGTTGACCTTTCTGCTGTCAACCTATAGACCAAATAAAAAAATACTCTGTGACTGCAGTAGAGTGGGCAGATGTGTATAGCCCAGGGATTGGCTGGCATTAGGAAGGATTTGCTTGCTAGCTACTAGCCACACTTTAGCTATATGGGGCAAAAGTATAATTGGTGAGCAAGTCTGCGAAAAAATGGCTCGATGGACATTTTTTCGGAGACCTGTGCATGCGCTATAGACTCTGGCACTGTGCCAGAGTCTCTTGTGCTCAGACAAAGCGCTAACAGCGCTGCTGCGACTGCCGGCTACGGGACTGGGAGAGGAGGGGACCCACACCCGGACACCAGAGAGTTAAGTATATAGAAGAAATGGGTGCAGTGTGTGTGTGGTGTTGGCCCCCTCTTGACCCAGGGGCCCGTGTGCACCGCGTACACTGCACCCATTATAGATACGCCACTGGTCCGGGTGGCCGTTGATGTGATTTGCGCTGAATTGCATCATCGTGGCCCCGTCCCACTTCATAATGCCAGTAACTGTAGCATTTTGTAGTGGGGGTGGCGTCACGATGATGTAATCATGATATCACACCCAATAGTCCACCCACTTTCCAGTGACACAACTCCCAGCTGAGACAACCTGGCTTCCCCCTCCTGGAGGAGACAGCCAGCAACTCAGTAAGTATAAACTAAGTCGGTAAGTATAAACTAAGTGTCCGCTCACAGTGATGCCTACAGTTCTGCATATTGGGGGTCATTCCGAGCCATTTGCACGCTGCGGTCCATCACTGCGGTGCGAACGGGTCGGAAATGCGCATGCGCGTCGTTGCCCAGCGACAGCCGTCGACGGGCAACGACCAGAAGAAAGAAGAAAGTGATCGCTAGCGCGATCGCAAGAAGATTGACAGCTTGGAATGACCCCCATAGCCAATAATCCACATAGGCCCTCATTCCGAGTTGATCGCTCGCTAGCTGCTTTTAGCAGCAGTGCAAACACTAGGCCGCCGCCCTCTGGGAGTGTATCTTAGCAGAAGTGCAAACGAAAGATTAGCAGAATTGCTCGAAAATATTTTCATGCAGTTTCAGAGTAGCTCCAAACCTACTCCTACCTTGCGAACATTGCAGACAGTTTAGTTCCTGTTTTGACGTCACAAACACGCCCTGCGTTTGGCTAGCCACTCCCCCGTTTCCCCAGGCACGCCTGCGTTTTTACCTGACACGCCTGCGTTTTTTAGCACACTCCCGGAAAACGGTCACTTACCACCCAGAAACACCCACTTCCTGTCAATCACTCACCGATCAACAGAGCGACAGAAAAGCGTCGCTTGACCTTGTGTAAAACTGTATAGTTTTGTGTGAAAGTACTTTGTGCGTGCGCACTGCGGCCAGTACGCATGCGCAGAAATGCCGATTTTTAGCCTCATCGCTGCGCTGCGAACAACGGCAGCTAGCGATCAACTCGGAAATGACCCCCATAGTCCTGTACACGTAGTGCCAGAGCTATGCCAGTGACTTGCGTTTAACTGTTTGTAGCCGTTGTCAATCCAGTATTTTTTTATAATGTTCTCGATACTTTTCTTCCCTACTTGACACCTAAATGAAGATAGCTGTTACCCCCAGATGATTTTTTTGTGATCTACCCACAATACCCTTTGCTCTCCACTGACCAGCTGTGGACAACAGATGTATTTAATGTTTATTTAAGTTACATCTATATAGTTATGCTCAGGGCCGTAACTACGTGTGTGCCAAGTGGGCTTGGCACACAGCGCAGTTGCCCTGAGGGCGCACGGCCAGCGGCATGTAATGAGTCAAATTGACTCATTACATGCCTCTGAAGTCTGCGCCTTGTGCCGCCGCGCTGTGGAGGAGAGCTACAGCGCCGGGCAGCGGAGAAGGAGGAGGAGGGAGGGGGACTGGAGCCGCAGCAGCGCTATTTCATTGGTAGTAAGCGCCACTGCAGCATCCCCCTCTCCTTCCGTATTGGCTGCCCAGCACTGCTGTGGATGCTGGGATGCGGTTCCTGCAATGTGTAAAAAGGGGGACTGGCTGCCGCAATATGTAAAAAGGGGGACTGGCTGCCGTAATGTGTAAAAAGGGGGACTGGCTGCCGCAATGTGTATAAAGGGGGACACCGTCTGCTGTAATGTGTAAAAACGGGGACGCTGTCTGCCGTAATGTTAAAAAAGGGGACGCTGTCTGCTGTAATGTGTAAAAAAGGGGACGCTGTCTGCTGTAATGTGTAAAAAAGGGGACGCTGTCTGCCGCAATGTGTAAAAAGGGGGACTGGCTGCCGCAATTTGTTAAAAGGGAGACTGTCTGCTGTAATGTGTAAAAAGGGGGACGCTGTCTGCTGTAATGTGTAAAAAAGGGGACGCTGTCTGCTGTAATGTGTAAAAAAGGGGACGCTGTCTGCTGTAATGTGTAAAAAAGGGGACGCTGTCTGCCGCAATGTGTAAAAAGGGGGACTGGCTGCCGCAATTTGTTAAAAGGGAGACTGTCTGCTGTAATGTGTAAAAGGGGCTCTACCTGGTGTAGTGGCGCTACTGTGCAGCGTAATTTGAATAATGAAGACTACTGTGCACCGTAGTATGAATTGCTATTATTTTGTGACCACGCCCCTTCCCCATGAAGCCACGCCCCTATATATTTTTCACGCGCCTACGGCGTGCACTGCCCCTATCTTACATGGGGGGGCGCCAATGTCGTTTCTTGCACACAGCGCTAAAATGCCTAGTTATGGCACTGGTTATGCTACTTATAATGTTAACATTGAGGCCAGCGCTGTGCTAGGACGTGCACACAGGGTGTTCTCCCTGCAAGTAAAATGTATTGATTCCTATGAAGAAAGAGCCGACAGCAGACACAAACAATAATAGTGAACACAAGATAGGCAGGAATACATAATGTCCTATTGTCCTGCATCCATCCACATGACACTCTGATTGTAAAGTGGTCTATGTGAGCGCAGACCAATTCATTATTGCTCTGGCGAGGAGACAGCTGATCCAACAATCAGCTGTCTCCACAAATCTTTTTACTGCTACTTTTTCGTAGCAGTGAAACAATTTGTCAGTGCTAGTACTAGTGCACTTGTGTGAGCTGGACAGGGGCGGGGGGGATCCAAAAGGATCCCTCTTCACAAGCCGGGGCTGCGTCCAATAGGTAAGCAGTGGAGATGCCGGACCATTCACCATCAGCAAATAACTCCATCCATGGTCTGTGAATGTTCCAGGTTTCTGCCTCTTCCTATGATTTATACTTCCTTCCATGGCATCTTGCTGTCTCTGCTATTACTGAATGACAAATTGCCTGTTTACTACTCAATTGCTATGGTAATTGTTGTGATCCCTCCCCCCATAGTATTCAAAGGTACCAAGAGGAGGAGCAGGTGGAAAGTACCAGGGCTGGGCCTGTGCTGAATGCTGCCGCATGTATTTTTGTCTGTTTTCTTTTTAATAGATGATTTTATCTATCCAGCGTCTGTGGGGGGGCAGGTTGTCGGCTTGTGAGTTCCATCATCAAATCACATCATCTGCCAAACTGTCTCTCACTTGCACTTTGTCTTGCTACTAGTGATGTGCACCGGACATTTTTCGGGTTTTGTGTTTTGGTTTTGGATTCGGTTCCGCGGCCGTGTTTTGGATTCGGACGCGTTTTGGCAAAACCTCACCGAATTTTTTTTGTCGGATTCGGGTGTGTTTTGGATTCGGGTGTTTTTTACAAAAAACCCTAAAAAACAGCTTAAATCAGAGAATTTGGGGGTCATTTTGATCCCGTAGTTTTATTAACCTCAATAACCATAATTTCCACTCATTTCCAGTCTATTCTGAACACCTCACACCTCACAATATTATTTTTAGTCCTAAAATTTGCACCGAGGTCGCTGGATGGCTAAGCTAAGCGACACAAGTGGCCGACACAAACACCTGGCCCATCTAGGAGTGGCACTGCAGTGTCAGGCAGGATGGCACTTCAAAAAAATAGTCCCCAAACAGCACATGATGCAAAGAAAAAAAGAGGCGCACCAAGGTCGCTGTGTGACTAAGCTAAGCGACACAAGTGGCCGATACAAACACCTGGCCCATCTAGGAGTGGCACTGTAGTGTCAGGCAGGATGGCACTTCAAAAAATTTGTCCCCAAACAGCACATGATGCAAAGAAAAAAAGAGGCACACCAAGGTCGCTGTGTGACTAAGCTAAGCGACACAAGTGGCCGACACAAACACCTGGCCCATCTAGGAGTGGCACTGCAGTGTCAGGCAGGATGGCACTTCAAAAAAATTGTCCCCAAACAGCACATGATGCAAAGAAAAAAGAGGCGCACCAAGGTCGCTGTGTGACTAAGCTAAGCGACACAAGTGGCCGACACAAACACCTGGCCCATCTAGGAGTGGCACTGCAGTGTCAGGCAGGATGGCACTTCAAAAAAATTGTCCCCAAACAGCACATGATGCAAAGAAAAAAAGAGGTGCACCAAGGTCGCTGTGTGACTAAGCTAAGCGACACAAGTGGCCAACACAAACACCTGGCCCATCTAGGAGTGGCACTGCAGTGTCAGGCAGGATGGCACTTCAAAAAAATTGTCCCCAAACAGCACATGATGCAAAGAAAAATTAAAGAAAAAAGAGGTGCAAGATGGAATTGTCCTTGGGCCCTCCCACCCACCCTTATGTTGTATAAACAGGACATGCACACTTTAACGAACCCATCATTTCAGCGACAGGGTCTGCCACACGACTGTGACTGAAGTGACTGGTTGGTTTGGGCCCCCACCAAAAAAAGAAGCAATCAATCTCTCCTTGCACAAACTGGCTCTACAGGGGCAAGATGTCCACCTCATCATCATCCTCCGATTCCTCACCCCTTTCACTGTGTACATCCCCCTCCTCACAGATTATTAATTCGTCCCCACTGGAATCCACCATCTCAGGTCCCTGTGTACTTTCTGAAGGCAATTGCTGCTGGTGAATGTCTCCACGGAGGAATTGATTATAATTCATTTTGATGAACATCATCTTCTCCACATTTTCTGAAAGTAACCTCGTACGCCGATTGCTGACAAGGTGAGCGGCTGCACTAAACACTCTTTCGGAGTACACACTGGAGGGAGGGCAACTTAGGTAGAATAAAGCCAGTTTGTGCAAGGGCCTCCAAATTGCCTCTTTTTCCTGCCAGTATACGTACGGACTGTCTGACGTGCCTACTTGGATGCGGTCACTCATATAATCCTCCACCATTCTTTCAATGCTGAGAGAATCATATGAAGTGACAGTAGACGACATGTCAGTAATCGTTGGCAGGTCCTTCAGTCCGGATCAGATGTCAGCACTCGCTCCAGACTGCTCTGCATCACCGCCAGTGGGTGGGCTCGGAATTCTTAGCCTTTTCCTCGCTCCCCCAGTTGCGGGAGAATGTGAAGGAGGAGCTGTTGACGGGTCACGTTCCGCTTGACTTGACAATTTTCTCTCCAGCAGGTCTTTGAACCTCTGCAGACTTGTGTCTGCCGGAAAGAGAGATACAACGTAGGTTTTAAATCTAGGATCGAGCACGGTGGCCAAAATGTAGTGCTCTGATTTCAACAGATTGACCACCCTTGAATCCTGGTTAAGCGAATTAAGGGCTCCATCCACAAGTCCCACATGCCTAGCGGAATCGCTCTGTTTTAGCTCCTCCTTCAATGTCTCCAGCTTCTTCTGCAAAAGCCTGATGAGGGGAATGACCTGACTCAGGCTGGCAGTGTCTGAACTGACTTCACGTGTGGCAAGTTCAAAGGGTTGCAGAACCTTGCACAACGTTGAAATCATTCTCCACTGCGCTTGAGTCAGGTGCATTCCCCCTTCTTTGCCTATATCGTGGGCAGATGTATAGGCTTGAATGGCCTTTTGCTGCTCCTCCATCCTCTGAAGCATATAGAGGGTTGAATTCCACCTCGTTACCACCTCTTGCTTCAGATGATGGCAGGGCAGGTTCAGGAATGTTTGGTGGTGCTCCAGTCTTCTGTACGCGGTGGCTGAATGCCGAAAGTGGCCCACAAATCTTTGGGCCACCGACAGCATCTCTTGCACGCCCCTGTCGTTTTTTAAATAATTCTGCACCACCAAATTCAATGTATGTGCAAAACATGGGACGTACTGGAATTTGCCCAGATGTAATGCACGCACAATATTGCTGGCGTTGTCCGATGTCACAAATCCCCAGGAGAGTCCAATTGGGGTAAGCCATTCTGCGATGATCTTCCTCAGTTTCCGTAAGAGGTTGTCAGCTGTGTGCCTATTCTGGAAAGCGGTGATACAAAGCGTAGCCTGCCTAGGAACGAGTTGGCGTTTGCGAGATGCTGCTACTGGTGCTGCCGCTGCTGTTCTTGCTGCTGGAGGCAATACATCTACCCAGTGGGCTGTCACAGTCATATAGTCCTGAGTCTGCCCTGCTCCACTTGTCCACATGTCCGTGGTTAAGTGGACATTGGGTACAACTGCATTTTTTAGGACACTGGTGAGTCTTTTTCTGAGGTCTGTGTACATTTTCGGTATCGCCTGCCTAGAGAAATGGAACCTAGATGGTATTTGGTACTGGGGACACAGTACCTCAATCAAGTCTCTAGTTGGCTCTGAATTAACGGTGGATACCGGAACCACGTTTCTCACCGCCCAGGCTGCCAAGGCCTGAGTTATCTGCTTTGCAGCAGGATGACTGCTGTGATATTTCATCTTCCTCGCAAAGGACTGTTGGACAGTCAATTGCTTACTGGAAGTAGTACAAGTGGACTTCCGACTTCCCCTCTGGGATGACTATCGACTCCCAGCAGCTACAACAGCAGCGCCAGCAGCAGTAGGCGTTACACTCAAGGATGCATCGGAGGAATCCCAGGCAGGAGAGGACTCGTCAGACTTGACAGTGACATGGCCTGCAGGACTATTGGCTTTCCTGGGTAAGGAGGAAATTGACACTGAGGGAGTTGGTGGTGTGGTTTGCAGGAGCTTGGTTACAAGAGGAAGGGATTTAATGGTCAGTGGACTGCTTCCGCTGTCACCCAAAGTTTTTGAATTTGTCACTGACTTATGATGAATGCGCTGCAGGTGACGTATAAGGGAGGATGTTCCTAGGTGGTTAACATCCTTACCCCTACTTATTACAGCTTGACAAAGGCAACACACGGCTTGACACCTGTTGTCCGCATTTGTGTTGAAATAATTCCACACCGAAGAGCTGATTTTTTTTGTATATTGACCTGCATGTCAATGGCCATATTCGTCCCACGGACCACAGGTGTCTCCCCGGGTGCCTGACTTAAACAAACCACCTCACCATCAGAATCCTCCTTGTCAATTTCCTCCCCAGCGCCAGCAACACCCATATCCTCATCCTGGTGTACTTCAACAGTGACATCTTCAATTTGACTATCAGGAACTGGACTGCGGGTGCTCCTTCCAGCACTTGCAGGGGGCGTGCAAATGGTGGAAGGCGCAAGCTCTTCCCGTCCAGTGTTGGGAAGGTCAGGCATCGCAACCGACACAATTGGACTCTCCTTGGGTATTTGTGATTTAGAAGAACGCACAGTTCTTTGCTGTGCTTTTGCCAGCTTAAGTCTTTTCATTTTTCTAGCAAGAGGATGAGTGCTTCCATCCTCATGTGAAGCTGAACCACTAGCCATGAACATAGGCCAGGGCCTCAGCCGTTCCTTGCCACTCCGTGTCGTAAATGGCATATTGGCAAGTTTACGCTTCTCCTCAGACGCTTTTAATTTTGATTTTTGGGTCATTTTACTGAACTTGTGTTTTTTGGATTTTACATGCTCTCTACTATGACATTGGGCATCGGCCTTGGCAGACGACGTTGATGGCATTTCATCGTCTCGGCCATGACTAGTGGCAGCAGCTTCAGAACGAGGTGGAAGTGGATCTTGATCTTTCCCTATTTTAACCTCCACATTTTTGTTCTCCATTTTTTAATGTGTGGAATTATATGCCAGTATCAATAGCAATGGCCTACTACTATATATACTGCGCACAACTGAAATGCACCACAGGTATGGATGGATAGTATACTTGACGACACAGAGGTAGGTAGAGCAGTGGCCTTCCGTACCGTACTGCTATATATACTGGTGGTCACTGTGTCAGCAAACTGCAAAACTAAAATGCACCACAGGTATAGAATGTAGATGGATAGTATACTTAATGACGACACAGAGGTAGGTACAGCAGTGGCCTTCCGTACTGCTATATATAGTATACTGGTGGTGACTGTGTCAGCAAACTGCAAAACTAAAATGCACCACAGGTATAGAATGTAGATGGATAGTATACTTAATGACGACACAGAGGTAGGTACAGCAGTGGCCTTCCGTACTGCTATATATAGTATACTGGTGGTCACTGTGTCAGCAAACTGCAAAACTAAAATGCACTACAGGTATAGAATGTAGATGGATAGTATACTTAATGAAGACACAGAGGTAGGTACAGCAGTGGCCTTCCGTACTGCTATATATAGTATACTGGTGGTCACTGTGTCAGCAAACTGCAAAACTAAAATGCACCACAGGTATAGAATGTAGATGGATAGTATACTTAATGACGACACAGAGATAGGTACAGCAGTGGCCTTCCGTACTGCTATATATAGTATACTGGTGGTCACTGTGTCAGCAAACTGCAAAACTAAAATGCACCACAGGTATAGAATGTAGGTGGATAGTATACTTAATGACGACACAGAGGTAGGTACAGCAGTGGCCTTCCGTACTGCTATATATAGTATACTGGTGGTCACTGTGTCAGCAAACTGCAAAACTAAAATGCACCACAGGTATAAAATGTAGATGGATAGTATACTTAATGACGACACAGAGGTAGGTACAGCAGTGGCCTTCCGTACTGCTATATATAGTATACTGGTGGTCACTGTGTCAGCAAACTGCAAAACTAAAATGCACCACAGGTATAGAATGTAGATGGATAGTATACTTAATGACGACACAGAGGTAGGTACAGCAGTGGCCTTCCATACTGCTATATATAGTATACTGGTGGTCACTGTGTCAGCAAACTGCAAAACTAAAATGCACCACAGGTATAGAATGTAGATGGATAGTATACTTAATGACGACACAGAGGTAGGTACAGCAGTGGCCTACAGTACCGTAATGCTGTATATTATATACTGGTGGTCACTGGTCAGCAAAACTCTGCACTGTACTCCTCCTATATAATATTATACTGGTGGTCCCCAGTCCCCACAATAAAGCAGCACACTGAGCACAGATATGGAGTGTTTTTCAGGCAGACAACGTATACTGGTGGTCACTGTCAGCAAAACTCTGCACTGTACTCCTGCTATATAATACAGCTGCTCCCCAGTCCCCACAATTAAGCAGTGTGAGCACAGATATGGAGCGGTTTTTTTCAGGCAGAGAACGGATAACTGGTGGTCACTGATCAGCAAAACTCTGCACTGTACTCCTCCTATATTATACAGCTGCTCCCCAGTCCCCACAATTAAGCAGTGTGAGCACAGATATATGCAGCACACTGAGCACAGATATGGAGCGTTTTTTTCAAGCAGAGAACGGATAACTGGTGGTCACTGATCAGCAAAACTCTGCACTGTACTCCTCCTATATTATACAGCTGCTCCCCAGCCCTCCCCACAATTTAGCAATAGTGCACAGCACAATCAAGTTCAACAATAACGGAGAGGACGCCAGCCACGTCCTCTCCCTAACATTTCCAATGCACGAGTGAAAATGGCGGCGACGCGCGGCTGCTTATATAGAATCCGAATCTCGCGAGAATCCGACAGCGGGATGATGACGTTCGGGCGCGCTCGGGTTACCCGAGCCATACGGGAGAATCCGAGTATGGCTCGGACCCGTGTAAAAAGGGTGAAGTTCGGGGGGGTTCGGTTTCCGAGAAACCGAACCCGCTCATCACTACTTGCTACGAGGTACCAGTGACGTGCGGTGAGGTGAGGTAGAGCCTTTTCTGTCATACTCCAGCATATGCCCGAGCAGAGGCGTCACCGGGTGTGGTGACACCCGGTGCGCACCCCTGATCTCCTGCCGCGATCGCGGCAAAAAGGGGGCATGGCCTTGTACATAGGGGGCGTGGATTCGCGGGGATCCTGGAATCGTCAGTCTGGGGGCGTGCCCAGCATCTCCGGAGATGCTGGGCTTCCCCCAGAGCCAGTCTCCGTCCGCTGTCAGCTCCTCTTCTGTGACAGGAGCCGGGTGCTGTAGGAGACTTTCTCACTGCAGCACCTGGTTCCTGTCAGTGCGGAGGAGCTGACATTTGGGGTCACCCTCCTCCAGGCATCACACCCGGGTGCGGGCCGCACCCCCCGCACCCACCTTGTGACGCCACTGTGCCCGAGTAAATCTTGCTAGCCAGTGCAGCCTGAGCCATATACCTCACCGCACATCCCTGCTAGGTCCAGTAATCCTTTGATTAAAATGATAAGTGCTTTACTGATTATTCCACTGTTCCTCCCTTATGCACAGTGGTTTGTGGGAATGATGTGCCTTGGGAGGATCAATATGGCTAGGAAGGGCATGATTTGGCAAAGGAGGCTGGGTAGGTACGATATGGCTGGGAAGAGCATACAGTAGTGTGGCTGGGGAGAGCTTAATGTGGCTGAGGGAATGGCATGTTGTGGGAGGGGTGGGGATCATTAGACAGTGTCTAGGTCGACAATATTTAGGTCAACCACTATAGGTCGACAGTCACTAGGTCGATAGGGTCAGAAGGTCGACAGGGTCAGAATGTTGACATGTTCTAGGTCGACGGGTCAAAAGGTTGACATGAGGTTTTTTTTTTTTGGTGTTGTTTTCTTCGTAGAGTGACCGGGAACCCCAATTAGTGCACTGTGTCCCCTCGCATGGCTCGGCACAGATTACCGTTCCAATCGTAGTCCACGTGGATTGTTAAGTATGAAAAAGTAAAAAAAAAAGAAATTTATTTTGATAAACTCATGTTGACCTTTTGACCTGTCGACCTAGAACATGTCGACCTTCTGACCCTGTCGACCATACTTGCCTACCTGACCCTCTCCATGAGGGAGAAAATGCTCTGTTCCTGGACTTTCCTGGTAATGTATGATTGTCATCACCTGTGGTGAAACACTTTTCTTATCAATTACCTATCTCACCACAGGTGATGGCAATCATACATTACCAGGAAAATCCTGGAACAGAGCATTTTCTCCCTCATGGAGAGGGACAGGTAGGCAAGTATGCTGTCGACCTATAGTGGTCGACCTAAACATTGTCGACCTAGACACTGTCGATCTTCAGACCGGATTCCTGAGATGGATGACCTAGTGGCTAGCGCAAAAAACTCTCCTTACTCATCAGGAGTGGGCCCAAAATGCTGATGCTCAAAGTTCCTCTAGGTGGAACTGATCAGGTATTACCACTTCCTCTGCTGTAGCTGTATGCATAAGTGCTTGCCTCTCTGCCTTGCTCCTTTATCTCAGCTGTAGCCACCTGCTGCCTCACTTTGCTATATTCACCCAATCACTTCCTCCTAAATGTTCACTGTCCTACTTTCTCTTCTGTGCCCACATTCCCTTTCTCTTTGGCAGAATGCACCATTCATTCATATGGCTGTTATATTATTGTGCTCATCTCTACCGTATACAACTGTCCCCTCCTTCTATGGTATTCAATCTCTGTATGCTACACTGTAAGTAACCACTCTCTTTCTTATCTGTACTTAACTATCTCCTCTCTGTTTTTCCCCACTAACACATTCTATTCACTAAGGCAGTGGTTCCCAAACTTTTTGGAATCATGGCACCCTAGAGCAGGCATTCCCAACCACGGTCCTCAAGGCACACTAACAGTCCAGGTTTTAGTGATATCCAGGCTTCAGCACAGGTGACTTAATTAGTAGCTCAGTTATTTTGATCTAACCACCTGTGCTGCAGCATGGATATCACTAAAACCTGCATTGTTGGTGTGCCTTGAGAACCGTGGTTGGGAATGCCTGCCCTAGAGTATCAGCATTTTATTCATAGCACCCCTAGGCCAAAAATTTCTTAGCGAGAAATTCTGAAATAAATATTAAATCAAAGATTGTGTTTATATGTCATCTGTAGGTTCCATTATGTGGTGAGGAACAAGATTTGCTTCTGTTTGTCCACATATTTTATGATTGGCAGCCACCAGCACTGCATTTTATTAAATTGCAGAATTAATATTTCTTTTCACACTTTATTAAAACAACTTTTTTCACCATAACAATAATCATATGAATTGTTAAGATAGTTACATAATGTTATGATCTGTTAGGACAGTCACATATTGATTTATTGAAATAATATTAGGGGGATAACTGATATTATTTATGATAGTTATGAATTAATTCCTACCCCATTTATTTTAAAGAATAATATTAAAAGTTACGTTTTAAAATACTAATCATATCAATTTGAACATAAATTATTTAAAAGAGTGCTCCAGAAAAGGCAATCCCTGTCTTTCTCCGGCCACTGCCGGTCTTTGATTGTTTATTAGGTTTACTTTAAACATGATTGTTGGAGCACCTCCAGCCGAATAATCCCAAATTATTAAAGGGAAAATTATTAGATAGCTGGTTTCAACATATTTTAAAAATTGTTTGGTTTCGGTGCAGGGTGCATCACATTACTACAAAGCACTGTGGGGACATATAATGTGTATCTGTCACTGTGGGGGCATATAATGTGTATCTGGTACTGTGGGAGCATATAATGTGTATCTGGAACTGGTGAGGCATATAATGTGTATCTGGCACTGTGAGGGCATATGTGTATCTGCCACTGCACTACTGAAGGCATATGTGTATCTGGCCCTGCTGGGGGCATATAATGTGTATCTTGCACTATGGGGGCATATAATGTGTATCAGGCACTGTGGGGGCATATAATGTGTATCTGGCACTGTGGGGGCATATAATGTGTATCTGGCACTGTGGGGGCATGTGTATCTGGCACTGCACTACTGGGGGCATATGTCTATCTGGCACTGCTGGGGGCATATGTGTATCTGGCACTGCTGGGGGCATATAGTTTGTATCTCACACTGTGGGTGCATATAATGTGTATCTGCCACTGCTGGGGGCATATAAAGTGTATCTGGCACTGTGGGGGCATATAATGTGTATCTGGCATTGTGGGGACAAATAATGTGTATCTGGCACTGTGGGGGCATATAATGTGTATATGGAATTGTTGAGGCATATAATGTGTATCTGGCACTGTGGGGGCATATAATGTGTATCTGGCACTGTGGGTGCATATAAAGTGTATCTGGCACTGTGGGGGCATATAAAGTATATCTGGCACTGTGGGGGCATATAAAGTGTATCTGGCACTGTGGGGGCATATAAAGTGTATCTGGCACTGTAGGGGGCATATAATTTGTATCTGGCACTCCTGGGGGCATATAATGTGTATCTGGCACTGTGAGGGCTTATAATATGTATCTGGCACTGTGGGGTCATATAATGTGTATCTAGCACTGTGGGGGCATATAATGTGTATCTGGCACTTTGAGGGCATATGTGTATCTGGCACTGCACTAGGGCATATGTGTATCTGGCACTGCTGGGGGCATATAATGTGTATCTGGCACTGTGGGGCATATAATGTGTATCTGGCATTGTAGGGGCATATAATGTGTATCTGGCACTGTGGGGGCATATAATGTGAATCTGGCACTGTTGGGTCATATAATGTGTATCTGGCACTGCACTGCTGGGGACATGTGTATCTGGCACTGGTGAGAGCATATAATGTGAATCTGGCACTACTGGGGGTGTACGTATGTGTATTTGGCACTACTGGGGGCGTATGTGTATCTGGCACTGCACACTATACTGGAGATATTATGTGTAAAGGACACTACTGTGGGCATTATGTGTAAGGCTGCTAATTGTGTATGTAGAGGTGTGTGAAAATATATTTATAGTCCGATAATATAAAGTTGCGAGACCACGCCCACTTTTTGAGGAGCGCACGCCCTTCGACACGCGCATGGTGGGGGGGGGGGGCACTTTGACATTTTCTTGCTCAGGGTGGTAGTAAGCCCGGAGCCGGCCATGCATATAATGGTTAATGTGATCTGACCAAATTTACTAAAACATTATTTTTTCAAATACTGCAGTGAGCTCAGTGATAACAACAACAGCTTCAGCTGGCATAATCACAGGGCTCACTGCACATCCTGTACTTCTGCACAGCTTTCTCTTTCCCCTAGGCAGAGAAAGCTGTGCGGGGACCCGGCTTTCTCGCAAGCTCTGTCCCTGCATTTGATTATTGATACATCCAAGCGATGTAATCAATAATCACATTGCGGATTGGATCAATTTTATTAACTCACATCCTCAGATGCGGATAGTGGGGGGCAAGTGTATCTGGCATTGTGGGGGCAAGTGTATCTGGCACGCTAGGGGCACCTGTATCTTGCATTGTGGTGGGCACATATATCTGGCACTGTGGTGGGCACTTGTGTCTGGTACTGTGATGGGCACTTGTATCTGGCACTGTGGTGGGCAAGTGTATCTAGCACTGTGGTGGACACTTGTATCTGGCATTGTGGTGGGCACTTGTATCTGGCACTGTGGTGGGCACATGTATATGGTACTCTGGGGGTGCGTGTTATATGGCACTGTGGGGGGCTTGTTTATCTAACAGTATGGGGGCATATTATGTGTATCTGGCACTGTGGGGGCATATGTGTATCTGGCACTGTGGAGGCATATTACAGTATGTGGCATGGCGGGGTGTATAAAGTGTATCTGGCACTGTGGGGGCATATAAAATGTATCTGGAACTGTTGAGGCATGTGTATCTGGCATGGTAGGGGCATATAATGTGTATCTGGCACTGTGGGGGCATATAAAGTGTATCTGGCACTGTGGGGACATATAATGTGTATCTGTCACTGTGGGGGCATATAATGTTTATCTGGTACTGTGGGAGCATATAATGTGTATCTGGAACTGGTGAGGCATATAATGTGTATCTGGCACTGTGAGGGCATATGTGTATCTGCCACTGCACTACTGAAGGCATATGTGTATCTGGCCCTGCTGGGGGCATATAATGTGTATCTTGCACTATGGGGGCATATAATGTGTATCAGGCACTGTGGGGGCATATAATGTGTATCTCGCACTGTGGGGGCATATAATGTGTATCTGGCACTGTGGGGGCATATGTGTATCTGGCACTGCACTACTGGGGACATATGTCTATCTGGCACTGCTTGGGGCATATGTGTATCTGGCACTGCTGGGGGCATATAGTTTGTATCTCGCACTGTGGGTGCATATAATGTGTATCTGCCACTGCTGGGGGCATATAAAGTGTATCTGGCACTGTGGGGGCATATCATGTGTATCTGGCATTGTGGGGACAAATAATGTGTATCTGGCATTGTGGGGGCATACAATGTGTATATGGAATTGTTGAGGCATATAATGTGTATCTGGCACTGTGGGGGCATATAATGTGCATCTGGCACTGTGGGTGCATATAAAGTGTATCTGGCACTGTGGGGGCATATAAAGTGTATCTGGCACTGTGGGGGCATATAAAGTGTATCTGGCACTGTAGGGGCATATGTGTATCTGGAACTGCTGGGGGCATATAATTTGTATCTGGCACTCCTGGGGGCATATAATGTGTATCTGGCACTGTGAGGGCTTATAATGTGTATCTGGCACTGTGGGGTCATATAATGTGTATCTGGCACTGTGGGGGCATATAATGTGTATCTGGCACTTTGAGGGCATATGTGTATCTGGCACTGCACTACTGGGGGCATATTTGTATCTGGCACTGCACTACTAGGGGCATATGTGTATCTGGCACTACTGGGGGCATATAATGTGTATCTGGCACTGTGGGGCATATAATGTGTATCTGGCATGGTAGGAGCATATAATGTGTATCTTGCACTGTGGGGGCATATAATGTGTATCTGGCACTGTGGGGGCATATAATGTGAATCTGGCACTGTTGGGTCATATTAAGTGTATCTGGAATTGCTGAGGCATATAATGTGTATCTGGCACTGTGGGGGCATATAATGTGTATCAGGCACTGTGGGGGCATATGATGTGTATCTGGCACTGTGGGGGCATATAATGTGTATCTGGCACTGTGGGGGCATATAATGTGTATCTGGCACTGCACTGCTGGGGACATGTGTATCTGGCACTGGTGAGAGCATATAATGTTAATCTGGCACTACTGGGGGTGTACGTATGTGTATTTGGCAATACTGGGGGCGTATGTGTATCTGGCACTGCACACTATACTGGAGACATTATGTGTAAAGGACACTACTGTGGGCATTATGTGTAAGGCTGCTAATTGTGTGTGTAGAGGTGTGTGAAAATATATTTATAATCCGAAAATATAAAGTTGCAAAACCACGCCCACTTTTTGAGGAGCGCACGCCCTTCGACTCGCGCATGGGGGGGGGGGGGGGCACTTTGACATTTTCTTGCTCTGGGAGCTAGTAAGCCTGGAGCCGGCCCTGCATATAATGGTTAATGTGATCTGACCAAATTTACTAAAACATTATTTTTTTCAAATACTGCAGTGAGCTCAGTGATAACAACAACAGCTTCAGCCGGCATAATCACAGGGCTCACTGCACATCCTGTACTTCTGCACAGCTTTCTCTTTTCCCTAGGCAGAGAAAGCTGTGCGGGGACCCGGCTTTCTCGCAAGCTCTGTCCCTGCATTTGATTATTGATACATCCAAGCGATGTAATCAATAATCACATTGCGGATTGGATCAATTTTATCAACTCACATCCTCAAATGCGGATAGTGAGAAATGGGACCTTTAATACTTCTTCTAAAAAGTACAATGCAGAGAAGTTTCCCATTGCAACCAATCAGATGATAGCTATCATTTGATAATGCCTACATAATGAATGATAGACAAAATCTGATTGGTTGTTTTGAGCAATTTCTCCATTTGTCCTCGTTAGAAGGTTTCGTAAAACTCCCCCTATATAGCTCCAGGGAAGCTCAGTTCAATTTATTTCTACATATTGTGAGTTTAGTAGTTTAATTTTTTTCCATGAAACAGACTCTAATGTGTGTAGATACAAGAGGTTTGCGTGAATACAACTCTGTACAGAGTGTTAAAATTATATTGTTGAGATGATATAAATGGGAAAAAAGATGACTTAACTACTGAAAGAGCTAATGTACAGTATGACGTGATTAAGTCCATTCAAGGCCAGCAGATACGGCAGGCCTTGTCTCTTGTGTTGCTATGTGAAGATGAGTAGCTATATTTTGTGTACTCCTTTGAATTGGAAGTAGTAACCATTTAAAGAAAACAAATCTAAGGCTCAGTTGTTTCCAATGAGAACAACTTTTGATCTCTGCTTGAGCGCTGTTTGAGTCGCTGTTTCTATAAGTAGTGTGCCTATGTGTTTACCAAAGATTTTTATTCTCACCCACTACTTTGTGCTGTCTCTTTGTAGCACACAAAAGCCTTTTCTCTTCACTGTTTCTGTGTGGTCTCAAGGGGTACATGAGAAGTGGGGTTTTCTATAGGAACAGTTGATTTTTAGCTATCTGCATTAATCCAGTGGCTGTGAAGTTCAATTAGTAGTTAAGTTTCAGGACCCCACACGTTTGTGCGGAGCTTGTCATTATTAAGACGTCTTAGTCTCCACCTTCCCTACGGAGACTGCTCCAACTCTGGCATTAGGTCACCCTACCCTGTGTCCATCTACAGCACGCAGGGAAAAACCTACCGGCAAAATCTGTTTGCTCCCTCTCTCCTACTTCGCTTAAGCACATAAGCTTCACACATAAGCTTCTAAGTGGTCATTTGGAACCGTTTAGACACATATGGACTGATTTTTAGGTGGTGGATTTACATTTGCTCTTTATATTCTCCAGCTTATTATTTTCTCCTCTTAACGGGCAACAAGAAGATTTTGTTATGAGAACGTCAGGAACCAGCCATGAAACCTGATTCCTTGCTTAGATAGCACATCTACATATCTTCACAATTGTGAAGGATGTTGAAGGGGAAAAAAAATGTAATCATCTAGTTCTCTGGCCGGCATATGAGATCAGATAGGTCTTCTCTGTATTCAGAATGGTAAAAGGGAGAAGAGTGAAATTAATATAGGTTGCTACAGTAAGGATATTACATTTTAGTTTGTATGCTGTAGAGAGAAGACCAATCTAAAGCTGGGTACACACTGGTACTGTAGATATATCTGCAGATAAATGGATCTGCAGATATATCTATAGCCGGATCGGGCAGTGTGTTGTGTGTATACACTGCCCGATCCGTCATGAGTGACGTCATGAACTGGGCTGGCATTTACATTGTGTCCACCCAGTTCAGCCGCCAATCACTAACGGCTGCTGCAGCATGTGTACCATAGACAGACAACGATGCACCAATAGATCTGGTTATCGTGTGTGCTGCAGGGCCGACGTGATTTGTTTGTAAACAACGGCGTTCACAGACATATCGTTGGTACACACTGGTCGGAGGGCCAGCGATATATCGGCAGTTTAATAGAACAGCTGATATATCGGCCAGTGTGTACCGAGCAATACAGTCTCCTTCAATGAATCTGTGCTATTTCCAATGTGCTTTTCCTTTCTCTCCTGAAAGGTTCATTTCAATGGAAAGCTAAAAACATAGTTTTAGGAAAAACGAAGTAAAATAAAATAATACATGTAAGTTTACATATACACGGTCGAGTCACATAATTTATGACCACCAGCTAACAGCCAGAGTAACCGCATCAGAGCCCCATATGCAGCAGGGTTCAATGAACTGTCATTTTAGACTCACGTCTGGTAGCTCCCATGTTCATTTTGACGGTGAGCTGCTCCACTGTAGCGTGTCGGGCGGCTCTCACGCACCTTCGTAGCTGATGGTCACCTCTCACATTAATGGCACGTGGTGCTCCGCAGTTTCCACATTGGTTATTCGCAAAGGTGACATTTTTCCAGTCACGATACACCTTCACCACAGCAGTACGAGAACAGTTCACAAACTGCACTGTGTCAGAAATACGGCCACCCTTGGGCCTGAAATAATCCTCCCTTTTTGAAACTCAGATAAATCTCCCCTTTTACCCATGACAGCAACAAGTGATATGTGTGCAGACGGCCTATTGCACACCTTATATACCCACCATGCCAGCGCACGACACGCACTTCATGGGCTACACACTGCTGAAGTCAAATGTAGGAGGTGGTCATAATAATGTGACTAGACCATGTATATACCTCTTATATATATATAGTGTGTGTGTGTATATATATATATATATATATATATATATATACTGTACTAGTAATTTATGAGTTGTCCCTTGTAACCTTGCAGATGCTGAAAGACTTGTGCAACAATATGCCATGATGGTGACTATCACCAGCACCAGCTAAACCGCGTCTGACCTCTTGCGTGCACCGTGACCTTCCAGCTGCTAGAATTTACATCATTAGCGCTGCAGCTATATTATATGAAGTTGTGACCATCAGTTCACTTTACTATATTGATATTTTGCTGATCTGGTCTAATGTAGGAAAAAAAGATTCCCACTTGATTTATAAAGAAAAGAGAAGCACATATTTAATTTAACAATGTAAGTTGTATTTTGTATTTGTGTTTGAGCCTACATATATTTTATATTGAAAATGCATCTTGTGCATAGTTATTAACTCAAGACAATAATCTCTCTGGTGTATATGACACTTTATTTCACATAGGGCATTGCATACGTAACATAATATCTCCTTTAGTGGGCATATCTAGCTTCCTCTATTGAATCCACCTGGCAACATTTAAGAACATGTAAAATATCTTATTTCAACATACGATTATAACATTGTAAGAACGAAGAATACATAGTTTCTACAATAAAGGTGGAGAGGGGGTGCAAATTGGGATTATCCCTTATTTTTAATATATCCACACCAAGCTCTAGTAACCACAGATAGAGATGCATTGTGCTCAACATATTCAAGAAAATAATTTTTTTTAGACAGTATATATCTTTTTCTGTATACACTCCGACCGCCACTAAAGACCATACAGTACACTATTATTATTTACATTATGTTTAGGGGCAGATGTATCAAGCCTGGAGAAGTGATAAAGCAGTGATAAGTAGAAGGTGATAATGCACCAGCCAATCATTATGGGTTTGAAAAATGACAGTCAGTAGCTGATTGGCTGGTGCGTTATCACCTTCCACTTATCACTGCTTTATCACTTCTCCAGGCTTGATACATCTGTCCCTAAATATGCCCATTTTAAAAACATTGTGTGCAGTCTGGAACAAAAATGTGATTCTATACACAACAAACAGGTCTTGTCCATTTTGCAGAATACTTTAGAAACATCCGATTGGGTGCTAGGGACAACACAACTTTTTTTTTTTTTTTCATAATTTAGGTTTTTTTTTTGCAAATGTTAATGACTGGTGGTTTTTAAAATGTGTATACTAATTGCTGTCCTGTGCCTAATTATTCGTGGAAGGCTGCTAAATGTCATAGCGCTATGAAAGTTTATCTAATCACATAATATTTTCTCCTTCTCTCGTCAACTGAATGGTTTGGCGGTCGATGCAGATAATCTATTACTACAGCATTAAAATGGTTTGAGAATTTAATAAAGTTATAGCTAACATTTCTAAAAGAGAACCTTGAATTATAGCTGGCGCCATATAAATAAATATTAATAATATAAAGAAAAACACATTGTTATAGAATAAGACATCCGCAGAGTTACAGCGGTAAAAGCTTCCAGGGAGCGAGGACACCGCTAATAACGGGTAACTCTGTCCTGTGAGCGTTTGTCCATGACTGATCCTGCAGAAATCCTTGAAGTGCCAGCTAATGTATTATTTATGAGATCTTGGGAGAGGGCGAAGCGACGCTTCCCACTTCCTTCCCAGATGAAAATAATTTTACCTTCCTATTAGACATTAAGCTTCAGCGTCTTTTTCCACCATTGTATCCCATCTGCGCCTTATTTGTACAAATGTTCTTATGTCTATAGAAATTGTCTTCAAACCCCCCAAAAAACCCATATTGTGCCTTAAACATTTGTTAAGACTTTCCCCTCAATATGGGAGAGAGAAGAGGGAGAAAGAGAAAAAAAAATGATTGTAGGAGGGGGCTCTTGCAGACGAGTGTTATTCACTCCACTGAGCCCTCTTTACTCTTCTTTTTAAGACCCTCTAAGTTGGGCAAACTGAAAAGAAAAACAATAATTAAAGATAATTGCTTATGTCCAAACACAGGCATCAAAGCCTCTGGCTCTCATTTATGCTGGGCCGTGGTGTGTGATCCAGCAAGCTGACCCTTATTTTATATATTGAGTGGGAGCACAGAGAAAGTGGCAGATGGAGGGACCCTCTGCACCTTCTACAAGCTCAGCCTTGTGTGTGAATGGAAATAGACGCAGAGTCCATGATAAAAGAGACATAAAGGATGGGTCACAAGAGGTTGCATAATTACAAGGGTGCACGCAGGAGAGAAAACCCACTGGGGCACTAACCACCACCAGAGTTTTTGATGCAGCCACATTTACAAAGCCATTTCTCTGGGGCCCAAACATTTACTCTTGTAAAGCTTGTTTTCTTCCCCTGATTAACCCATCTAGGACAAGGACTACTGCCAGCAACAGTATAACACACGTTACATGAATATATGTATAGCTTTATGTCAATAATATGGTATAAGTAGTGCTTTGTGATGTCATCAGTTGAGGAATAGTAAGGATCTGCTTCCGTATTCCTTATGGCCACTCATAACTGGTAAAGTATCTCTATTGCAGATTTATAGCGAAATGGAAGTCGCCTCCCAGAAAAAGACTAAAACATGAAAAAAAATTGTAATATACCACCATAAAAACAGGGGCCCTCATTCCGAGCTGATCGCTCGCTAGCTACTTTTAGCAGCCATGCAAACGCATAGTCGTCGCCCACGGGGGAGTGTATTTTCCCTTTGCAAGTGTGTGAACGCCTGTGCAGCCGAGCTCTGCAAAAACATTTTGTGCAGTTTCTGAGTAGGTCTGGACTTACTCAGCCTTTGCGATCACTTCAGTCTTTTTGGTTCCGAAACGGACGTCAGACACCCACCCTGCAAACGCTTGGACACGTCTGCGTTTTTTCCAAACACTCCCAGAAAACGGTCAGTTGACACCCATAAACGCCCTCTTTCTGTCAATCTCCTTGCGATCGCCCGTACGAATGGATTCTTTGTACAATCCATAGCTCAGCAACGATCCGGTTTACCCGTACGACGCGCCTGCGCATTGCAGTACATACGCATGCGCAGTAGAGACCTGATCGCTGCGCTGCGAAAATCGGCAGTGACGATCAACTCGGAATGACCCCCAGGGTGCGTTATGACTTTGTAATACACAACTGATCCTAATATATGTAAAAAAGAAAGTCATAAAATCCCTACAAATGATTAGTTCTAATTTCACCAGGGATGGTAAATGAGGAAATGATATGCATTGTAAGGAATAATGCATAAAAAAAATAGTCCTATTATGGCCTCCTGCCTTAATATGGTCACAGACCGCTAATCTAGGCAGATATTGTGGAGTAGAATCAGGACTAAAGGTGGCCATATATTAGAACGACTCGCAAACGAGCAATGTTTCTAATGATCTCCCTTGAACTTCCTGGCAGCTCCTGGCAGCCTCGGACTCACGATACAGTGCATACACATAAGATAGATCCTGCAAAAGATCTGAGAAGTGGCCACATCCAGGAACATGCTGGTGTTGATGATAGCTTCAGATCTTGCCTACAGCAGGGAAGATCTGAAGATACGAGAAAAGCACAGCGGGACCGCACATTGGATCGTTATCGTTAGTGAAAGGTACACAATTTGCGTTTTTACTAACGATATATCGATCTGATGTGTTGAAATCATGTGCATCGTGTACAATATCGTTGTGTGGGGGCCTTAACAGTATGTGCTTGACAATAACTACTCTTGAAAACCTGACTGTTCGAACCATAATTTAGTTAGGCCTTTTGTAAGAAACCTGCTTAAGTCCTATTTCCTCATAGGGCAATGTGTTTCTCCAATTGATCTTCTTTGCCTATGTAGTGGACTGTCACAATTAGCACTGACCTTGCAAAGCATGCATGGAAAAATGCACCAAAACTACACGGAACCATCAGAACCCTTAACTGTTGGTAACAAGCAACTTGGGTAGCAGTTGTGTAAATTGGCGTCACACAACCACTCATTAGTTTGTCCAGAACTGGCTGAACAATAAGTCACCTAACCACATCTCCTCCCTGTACTGCTTGGTAGCTCTCAGTCTGTGCTCTTTGCCTCAATGAACTATCAGACATACCAAGTGTGATGAGTGGTGTTTGCCATGCAAACCAGCAATGATATCCAGTGCTGTGGCCGTCTTATTGTGCTGTGGGGTAGCACACCATAATATTTATGTAGCACCCCCTCTAACACTTTTATTAATCCTTTAAGGCTTTTAATTATACCTTCACTAGTGTATCACTTTTTGCATATAGATTTTGCTTTCCTTTTATTAAAACATACTAACACTTTAATACCCTGGGGTGGCTGTCCTGTGCCAGATTGTGGGGTTCTGCGCCCCAGACTTAGATATAGTATTAGGGACCACCAGCAATCAGAGGAGCCTTGTTGGGGCCTGGTGGCTTGCCATATATTTGTAAATATAAATAACTTATGCTGGGTACACAGTACACACCTGTAGATATAGCTCCAGGTCGATTGATCTGCAGATATATCTATAGCCGGATCGGGCAGTGTTTTGAGCATACACATTGCACGATCCGTCGGGACTTACGTCAAGAACTGGGCAGATGTTTACATGTGTCCATCCAGTACAGCCGTCAATCACCGCCGGCTACGGGCGGTCGGCTGACTGCCTGTACACACACAGCGATGCACCAATATATCGGTAGATATACTGGTCATCGGCTGTGCTGCAGGGCCGACGTAATATGTTTATGAACGACTGCATATCATTCGCTCACACTGGCCGACAGGCCAGTGATTTATCGGCTGTCGTTGAATAGAACGGGCGATATATTGGCCAGTGTGTACGCACCACAAGACCTCTGGATTTCTATTATATATAGTTTTTCAAGTAATGTTAAAAATATTGAGGCAGATGTATTAACCTGGAGAAGGCATAAGGAAGTGATAAACCAGTGATATGTGCAAGGTGATAAAGGCACCAGCCAATCCGATCCTAACTGTTAATTTACATATTGGAGCTGATTGGCTGGTGCCTTTATCACCTTGCACATATCACTGGTTTATAACTTCCTTATGCCTTCTCCAAGTTAATACATCTGCCCCATAGTTTGGTGTGCTGGGGGACACCGGGGGTTAATCCCCATTTTGTTCCTTGCTGAGAATTACCTCTCTCTTTCAAGCACCTGAAGTATATTGTCAAATTGATATGAGCAACTTACATTCTATTTTGCTAGCTAATACATTCTGTAGCTGGGCACAGGTGTGTTGCCAACTGTCACAATTAAAGAACCACTGGTGACTTGAAAAACATGATCTGTTTGGGGTCCTAAAGACTGGGGGGTTAATGAATGAAGCTGTGAAAAGAGTGGAGAAGTGGACCAGTGGAGAGTTGCTCATAGCAACCAGTTAGCATTGATTAAGCATTTACCAAGTACATTATTTAAAAGATAGGTAGATGAAGATTGGTTGCTATGGGCAACATCTCCACTGGTCCACTTCTCATGCATGATACATCAACCACTTGAGTTTGAGAACCACTGCTCTAGAGCATTACAGCTACGTCCCACCCCTGACTATATAGCAGTTTTCAATGGAACTCAGGGCCTAATTCAGCATGGATCGCTGAAATGCATAAATGGCTATTTGGTGATTTATGCACTTCTGTGCATGTGCGCATGGATTTAAACTGCGATTGCATGCTATCGCAGTTTAAGAGCCAGCAGGGGGCGGCTACGGTGTGGCGACAGGGCGGCGTTGCGGCATTTTGGAAGTGGCGATGTGGTGTTAGGGGTGCACAGTCTGGACCCAAAACATGGCGCCCGGCGGGCTACCCTTAATATGCGAGCGCTTTGCATTTCAGCGGCGAGAGGGGGAGGACCCGGCATGCGGGGTGGCCTTGCCCTGTGCTGGGCGGCCCCATGTATGCTAGAGAAGGGAGCTGTAGTTTTGCGATTTTTCATACAACTACTGTACATCTCATGCTGAATTAGGTCCTCAGTGGTTAGTTTTAAAGCTCAGGCTGTTTCATTTGGTCTGTATGGCTTGGGATGGAGGGAGCTGGAGGCTGAAGGACAAGCAACAATCACAGACATTTTGGCTTCTTTTTAGTTCTCCCACTCACATCAGCATTCTGTGCAGGGGCGTTTTAAGAGTGGAGGGGGCTCGTGTGCAGACTCTGGGTGGGCCCCCTCCTCTCCATGGCGCCGTAGGCTTCGGCATTGTGCCAGAGTCTACTGCACATGTGCAGAACTGCAGAAACATGGCGCCCGCCATGGTCCAGAGACAAATTTCGTGCTGCGCATGCGCATCAACCATTTTTGGTGTGATTTTTGCAGCAGCGCCCATTGCGGGACTCTGGAAAGGTAAGTATTACAACAACATGGGTGCAGTGTGCGCGGTGTGGGCCCCCCTCCACCCAGGGGCCCGTGTGCATAGATACACCAATGATTTTGTGGCCATTTTATAAAAATGTTCACTACATATACACGTTCTGCAGCTTTGACTATTCATATCAGTCCATGCGCCAGTGGAGCTTTCAGTCTATATTCCCCACCACACTTACACACTAGGATTAGGCTTTTATCAGTCAGTTCTGTACACACGTACCGATGTGTACTAGATTGTCAACTTTCTAGTCAAAATTGAGCTGCCTGCACAGTCTTATTTTATCGTGTGATGCCGACCCCACAGGAGCGAGCATCGGCATTGCATGCTGTATACACACGGTGTGATATTTACTATGCGCCTAATTCAAGATTGATTGCAAAAGCAAAACCTTCCTCTAATGGGCAAAACCATGTGCACTGCAGGTGGGGCAGCTATAACATGTGCAGAGAGAGTTAGATTTGGGTGGGTTATATTGTTTCTGTGCAGGGTGAATACTGGCTGCTTTATTTTTACACTGCAATTTATACCTCTTTCACACAGAATGTGAAATTACCGGGTAAAGAATTTCCACCCGGTAATTTGACAATTAAAATGGGTCCTTTTTCTATGTGAAATGGTCAACCCGGCTTGAAATTCTTGGGACTACGACCCTGGAATTTACCAGTGTTGGAGACCCGGGAATTTCAACCCGGGTTGAGACTTTCAAACAGACAAAATATCAGTGTTGATCCACAAATTACCAGTTAGAAATTCTTGAATGTGAAAGAGGTGTCACGCAGGGACCAGCAAAACGAGCCTGGTAAAAGCCAGGACTTTCAGACATTTCTGTCTGAAAAGGGTATTAAGGGGGGTACTCACGGAGCGATCGCTGCTTAAAATCTAAGCAATCTGACTAGATTGCTTAGATTTTAAGCAGGATCGCTCCGTGTGTACCCCCTACAGCGATAGCGATGTGCATCGCTATTGCTGGTGCTAGATTGGCCTGCCGTGCAGGCCAATCTAGCAGGTCGCTCGTTTCACCCGCTGGGTGAAATGAGCAGCCCCCCCATCTCCCCCCGCACGCAAAGCACACATCGCGCTGTGCTGAGCGGCGGGAGAGATGTGTGCTGAGCGGTTCGCTCAGCACACATCTCTCCCGCATCGGCTGGTGAGTACTGGCCTTTAGATTTCAGTTTGAACACACCCCACCCAAATCTAAAGGGGGGTACACACAGAGAGATCCGTGCTTAAAATCTAAGCAATCTGACTAGATTGCTTAGAAATTAAGCACGGATCTCTCGTGTGTATGCCCCCCAACGATAGCGATGTGTGGCCCTGCGCATCGCTATCGCCGGTGCTAGATTGAGCCTGCATGCAGGCTCAATCTAGCAGGTCGCTCACTGTAGCGCTGTGTGAAATGAGTGGTCCCCCCCTCACTCAGCACACATCTCTAGGTGTGTACCCCCCTTAACTCTCTCTGCACATGTTATATCTGCACCCCCCTGCAGTAGTCCATATCGGTAGTTCATATCACACTGTGTGTATGAAGCTTAAAAATGAACCTTATATTAACAATCTGTAGTAGTCACCCCCTGGGCCGTAAGAAGAATTCTTGGGCCAAACTGCTTCTTATGTAGTGCTAACACTTATAGTTAATGGTGAGGCGAAGTTGTATATTTTATGCTATTCCTGTTAAAAATTATGCTGTTATAAAACATCAGGGTCAGACTATCAAGTGGCCACTTAAGTATCTAAAATATTATCTTTTAAAAGGTTGTCTTAGATTGATTACTGACCATTATCCTCTCACCTGGATGTGTGAAGCCAAAGGCAGCAATGCACAAATAGCACGGTGATTATATATATAAAAGTGGTCCTGGAGAAGTGGTGGAGCTCATTTCCCCGCCATCTACTCCCTACCCCTCCCCCTCCCACACACACACACACACACACACACACACACACACACACACACACACACACACACACACATTAAGTGGAGCCATGGCCAGTGCTAGTGTTTTTGTCACCTACCTGCAAACTATAAATTAGTGCCCTACTTCCAATATTTTATAAAGGAACATTGATCTCACAAAGAAGCAGCCACCATTTCATAGTACCCCCATTTCAAATTAAGTACATCACACAGTAGCACAATTTTATTCACATTACATCACATGTAGTGCCCCTGATTTATATTACACCACATAGTAATGCCCCTTATTCAGGTTACATTGCACTACACAATGGTACCCTTTATGCACGGTATGCCACACAGTAGTGCCCCTTATATACAATGCTCACAGTATTGCCCCTTATACACAATTCCCACAGTAGTAGTGCAGCTTACACATAATACCATCAATAGTAGTGCCCCTTACAAATAATGACTGCAGTAGTGCCGCTTATACACATAATGCCCACAGTAGTGCCCCTTATACACATCTCTGCCTCTGTCCCTCCAGCAACTCACCGCCTGTTTCTCTCCAGCAGCTACATGCTCTGTATCCCTTCAGCAGCTTCCCCACCGCTCTTGTCCCTCCAGCCACCTCTCATCTTGTCTTCAAGACATACAGAGCCTGCTACTCTTCATGGCTCATCTTCACTTCAGCAGCGGTCACAGCATGACATCACATACACTGTGCCGCAAAAGGAAGCCTCTAGGACCTGAGGAGGAGATGAATGCTGTCCAACAGTCACAGCATGTGTGAAAACCAGGAGGGATGGGCTGTAAATGGAGGAGGACCATGGAGCCACCAGGACCTGAGGAAGGGGGCGATGGCTGCAGCTCATCAGTAACACTAGCGCTGTCTGCATTATCTATTGATGTAGGTGATGGTACAGGTTTTTCTGTTGGAATTACTGAGCAGGGCTATGGAGGTGGTGGAACTAGTTCCACTTACCAAAACACGTGGTGGAACTCAGTTCCACCTTGTCCCCCCCCACATCCACTGTAACCCCTGTATATGCATATCAGCTATAAAGGGGAAGGTAGCTGGAAGAATAGTGGAGATATCTCCCAGAATTCTGTCATACTGTATGTAACATTACAGATACATCATTGCACATACATCAATGCTGCAGTCACATCAAACAGCCCCTCTCAGTGCACCATGTCTCCTGAGACTCTATTAGCAGTGGGCGTCTCTTTAAGCCTCCATTTTTTTTGTCTCTAACTGCTGTAAGCATTCAATAAAATGCCAAGTTCGAACTGGAGGGAGATTTATCAAAGCACTTTGAGAGATACATTGGAAAGAGATAAAGTAGTAAACAATCAGCTTCTAACTGCAATGTTACAGGCTGTTTGCAAAATTACAGGAACTGATTGGTTGGTACTTTATCTTTCTCCACTTTATTTCTCTCCAAGCTTTGACAAATCTCCCCCTAATTTAGCTATACTAGGTATATCTCCTACTACAGTGTGAAGGTGGTTTCAAGCGGCTGTGACACGGGTTTAAGCTGGAAAATGGGTATTATTTTGCTCATGGTGACTTTTACATCTCGGTCACACTTGGCTGTCCATTGGGGCCCTTCATGCTCCGTCAGTTTTACCCCTTGAAATTAGAATTATCCTAACTGCTGTTGATGACAGTAGGAATCCAAATGTCACAATTGAGCTGCCCCTTTGACTCTTGAGTTGGGTGCACTACATAAGTAAACTATCTCCTTTCTAATAATTTCTTGAACTATAGGTATAGTGATTCTAGATCTTTCTCTGGCTTGAACTGCATCCACCCAATCTGGACAGGATATCTGATTGGATCCTCACTTGGGTATCCTTGTGTTAATATTGCTGCATGTGCAAGGTTGTACCTCCTTGAGGTTTGGCAGTGGCTGGTACTGATTTGAGTCTTACTATTAGTATTCAAGTTTATAAGTTGCATTTATCTGAGATTCTACCATTATATAAAGTTTGAGACTGTCCTATCAATCACCTTCCTGTTAAGTTTCCTCAGCCTGAAAATATTTACCCACTTTCACTCCCTGTGGCCCAAGCAAGATCAGAAGACATTAGGAATAATCTTTGCCAAGCTCCAATTGTTCATCCTCCTTGTGCTGTTTAACCCTAAATCAATATGCCAAAACTCTGGTAACATTTGTTGTACTGCAGTGTTGTAGTGTCTCTTTGTGATATTCTAATCTATTTATCCCTTTATGACCCATTGCATGTTTCCGGTGTATCCCAGTGGTAACACTGGTAAAGTAGACGGATGAGGTCCTAAGTAACCCTCCAAAAATATGGGTTGATCATTTAGACCCAATGTCCATCCAAATGGACAACAATTTACTACCATTGTAGTTCGCACACCAAAACATTGCGATTCGTTCTATTTCGATATTTTGATACTGTAGCATCTCCAATTAGTGTTCGCATTACGATTTTGCGGAAATTCGACTGATGAAGTACATCATTTTACTTATAAAGTGGGATACTCACCTTGTTAGGGGTCTTTCTTGGTGAAGCCATCTTTCAAACTCGCAGCGACCGTTACAATCCGGTGCTGTCGTCTGCCGGAAAATTTCACAGTATTTTCATATATTTAAATGGACATTGGGATGTGAATGGCAATCGTCATCACAATACAGTCTGATCAACACATTTTTTAACCACTTAACTGGCATTGTCAGATCACATGTAACCGCGCCGCAACACTGTGTCCCCCAGTTTTTGACGAGGAGATCCGTTCTGCAGATGTACATAATATAATATTTAAATATAAAAAAATACTTTTTAAACTACAGTATATTATAAATAATAATAAAAAAATAATTTATGAACCGTTTTGAAGGGAAACATTTTAAAGTTAAGTGGTTAATAATGTCCATTTAAACAAGGGATCATAAGGGGTTTAGAAGCTCCCATCTCACCTTACCCAACTTGCAGTTGTTTTGGAAACATCTGCAAACTGGAGAAATGCGACTTTAAATGGGAAAAAAAAAAATCCTTGGGTACAGTGGATTGGAGGAGAAGGGCTGCTACCGCCTGGGTCCCGGCACCTGTGCTATGTGCAGTTCACAGACACTGTGACCCGATGTATGCGCAGTAGCGGTGATTGTACTGCGCATGCGCAAAACCACGGCTTCCATGTACTACATCATTTGCAGCCCAAAGAAGCCGCCTAGGGCTGGCGAGGCAGGAAGCAGGAAGCTAGCTCTCTGCCTATTGCAGCCCGGTCTGGCAGTCCTGTAGGGAGGAAACACCTCCCAATGGGACTGCCTGCAGTGTCTCTGACTGGCAGGTAGGACTTCCAGTAGGAAGTCACCACCAGCCACAGTGAAGCCAGTGCAGTCTCACGGACTGCATCTGGCTTCACTCTCAGTGAGCTGGGTGGCGGATTTTACCTCGGGGGGCTGCAGTCCTGCAGCCCACAGGTAAAGACCGCCACTGTTTGGGTACATTGTGTCATGATCCGTTTTTGAAATGAATACAGAAAAAGTATAGTTTTGTTCAGTTGGCCACTACATTCCAACCTCAAGGCCATTCAGTGCTACAGTACTCTGGTTTTGGAAATAATTATAGGCTATTTATCTGAGGCTACTCTATCTTTGGGTAAATTGTCCCATACTAGATTACATAAAAGACTATTGCATTTGGAGTATTATTACCAATTCTCTGTGCATGTCAATGTCTGAAAGACTTTGAGCTTATCTCGCAGGAATACTGTAAAAATGTTACAGATTTTTATGCACCCTATTCATCTTTCACCTATCATAAAGTTTCCTATCAGGTACCACTTGCTGCCTTACATTCTGTATCCAATTCCTGAGAGGCCATGGATACATATTACTATGGATTTCTTCACTTCCACCCAGTAAGAGATACTGTAGAACCCTATATTTTTTAGATCGTTTCTCCAAAATGGTCCGTTTTATTATACTTATTAGACTTTCATCAGCTTCAACTTTATCAAACAGATCTTCCGTCTCTAGGGATGTAATTAAGAAATAGTTTTAGATTATGGGGTTCAATTTGTCTTCAAATTCTGGAAATCCTTATGTAAGGTCTTACATATTCATCACAACTTCTCCTTATCCTACCATCCTCAATCCAAAGAACAGATGGAGTGAGTAAAGAAGGATGTGGAGACCTTTCTGACAATCTATGCATCTGCCAGCTAAGACAACTGAGTAGATCTCTTAGCTTTGGCATTAATCACTCATAACAGTTACTTTCACGAGTCATCCTAATCTGCATCCTTCTTCATCATGCATGGAGTCCGTCCTCTTTTCCTCATGGTTGCAGATATCTGAGATGATGTCAAGAGAAATCTCAATAAATCCTCTAATTGCTTCAAATTGTTTGTACGTGAAAAAATCGGTGTGGTGCCCAACTGTAAAGTAGGGGGATAAAGGCCCTAATTCCGAGTTGATCGCTCGCTAGCTGCTTTCAGCAGCATTGCACACGCTAGGCCGCCGCCCTCTGGGAGTGTATCTTAGCTTACCAGAAGTGCGAACGAAAGGATAGCAGCACTGCACAGGAAAAATGTCATGCCATTTCTGAGTAGCTCCAGACCTACTCCTATCTTGCGATGAATGCAGTCTGTTTAGTTCCTGGTTTGACGTCACAAACACGCCCTGCGTTCGGCCAGCCACTCCCCTGTTTCTCCAGCCACTCCTGCGTTTTTGCCTGGCACGCCTGTGTTTTTTAGCACACTCCCTGAAAACGCCAAGTTGCCACCCAGAAACACCCACTTCCTGTCAATCATACTACGATCACTGGAGCGACTGGAAAACGTCGCTCGAGCTTGGGTAAAACTACAAAGTTTTGTGTGAAAATACTTAGCGCATGCACGCTGCGTACCATGCGCATGAATGCCGTTTTTTCACCTAATTGCTGCGCTGTGAAAATCGGCAGCGAGCGATCAACTCGGAATGAGGGCCAAAATGTAGCTGTCCACTCAAAATCTATAACTAAAAGTTCAGATTTTGCAAGTGGACTATAAAGTTACCTCCTTCTCTTTCACCAGCATTATCCACTTTTCTCCATTTTTTCTAGGCCACAACCAGTGATTGGGATGCAATTTAGGAGTAATTTTGAGGTCAGGCAGAACTCCCAATGTTTAGCAAACTGAGCATGTGTTGCAGCCACTGAGCATGTGTTGCAACGGGTGGTCTTCTGTATGCCGGCGGCCGGGCTCCCGACGTCCAGCATCCCGGCGCCGGAATCCCGACAGCTGGCATACCGACATTTATTCTCCCTCTTGGGGGTCCACGACCCCCCTGGAGGGAGAATAAATAGCGTGGCGCGCGTAGCGCACCACCGTGCCCGCAAGGGGCTCATTTGCGCTCGCCCAGCTATCGGTATGCCGGCGGTCGGGATTCCGGCACCGGTATGCTGGTCGCCGGGAGCCCGGCCGCCGGCATACACTACTACACCCGTTGCAACCTGCATACACAACAATTTGTCTGCTACTCAGTCAAGGTAGCTGCCCTGAAGCAGGTTGAATGTATATTGACCCTGTATATTTAAACAAAGCTCTCATGAGACACATCACCACATCATCCCCTTATGACTCTGGAACAAGTCATTGGTGAAATGGCAAACGCAAATATCTTCACAACTTTGGCATGTGTGGCCTCCTGATGATGCCATATGGCATATGTACTGGTAGTGAGGTATTTTAAAGATGGACGCAATTGCCAGAGGTGCCAGATGGGCAGTCCGGTTTTGAATGAGACATATGAGTTGACAAATTATGAAATTATGCACAAGCTTGATCATGATTTATGCCCTGACAAGTTACTTATTTTATACCTGTCTTTGCCTTCAGATTATGATCTCTCTCAATTTAATATGTACTAGCATATATACATATGTGCACCATCACGTTATTTATAGTGTCAAAGCTGTAACACTGGGAAAATAAACAGTATGTAAAGATTTAAATTGAATGTATTTTGTGTTAATATTCTGTTCAAACACAAGGGGGTGCTATACCTCTGGAGCCTTTTTTTTCCTCTCAAATCTGGTAGATTTTGGCACTTGCAGATGTTGATTTATATGTTTTGTTTGTTTGCTTTATGTTACTGCATAATCTGTTTTATATAATTATAGTAATTTATGTGTCACGATTTTTGATGCTATAACATGTTTAATGCCTGAATATGGGATAAAGTTGTCTTAGTTCTTCACATCATTTAACATAGCATTTTGTGCATTTTAGTGTAAGGTTCTGATCGAATGTTAATGACATTGCACTGAATTTGATTGTATAGATTAGGCCTCTTCTGTTTCAAACTAAAGTTATTCTCTAGAATGTAAAAAACCAAAAACAAAACATATTGTATTAT
Source organism: Pseudophryne corroboree (assembly GCF_028390025.1). NCBI lineage: Eukaryota > Metazoa > Chordata > Amphibia > Anura > Myobatrachidae > Pseudophryne > Pseudophryne corroboree. The sequence goes on from NC_086452.1 coordinate 88,616,564, forward strand.
AATCTCAGTCCAATGGTGGAGAGTGGTAACAGTTAAACCATTAAGGCAGGTGCATAATATTATATAGGAATATGGATTGTGTAAATGTATTTGTATGTTGTAAAAATGTAATTACGACTAATTTATAAAATAACGGATGCAAAATAAAAAAAATAAAGGCCAAAAATCAGGGTACAACCAATTTATATTTAGCTTCATTAACAGGGATAAATGTTTGCTTAATTATAGATGTGCAGCATATAAACAAAATAATACTGTTAATGCTAGTCAGAAATAAAACGTCATTTTTTTTATTCTTTTCTTTTACTCAGATATTGATCTTTGCAGAAAAATATTTGCTCCTGTTATGCGATCACATTCAGCAATTCAGACAAGAGCCATCAAGCCGCACTCTGTGTTCTAAAGAATTTAATATCTATTTCAACATCATTCGGCAGCTAGCAGTGATGCCTGAAAATAGAAAACATCCTGAAATTGTTACAGAAATATCTAAGATACTGCATTCCATATATTTGCAATAACATATAAGATGCAACACTTTGATTCTGTGAAGTCTTGATCAGAACAAATTCCGCTTTCTAACATGCGTTCCCTATAAGTACCATACAGGCAGTAATACATATTATAATGAAGGTGAATTGCTGATCAAGAAAACTAATTTTTCTCCAAACAGATTAAATAGCAAACAACAAATTAATGTTCTTTATTTACAATTATTTATATTTTATGGCAAAATTTTCATACAAAGTATCATTATATAACTGTAAAATTTTAAATTAGATAATTTTTAAAAGAGGAACATTAATGTCAATATTGTGTAGAGGTGTAACATACTGTGACTATCATATATTATTATTGTGACATATACACTATTTGAATATCTCAATATCACACATATATATATATATAGAGAGAGAGAGAGTACATACTGTAAATTGTGTATGTATAGTACATATATGGGTGTGTGTGCATATATATATATATATATATATATATATGCATATATATATATATATATACATATATATATATATGCATATATATATATATATACATATATATATATATGGGTGTGGTATACAAGATCTACAATGTCTTGGTTGACAGTCATTAAGTTGACCCCATATGGTCGACATGTGTTAGGTCGACACTGACAAATAGTCAACAGGTACAAAAGGTCAACACATGTAAAGGTCGACACAGAAAAAGGTTGACACAAAAAAGGCGCCACAACTTTTTTTATGGTGTCGTCTTCACTGACAGAGCACAGGGAACCCCAATTAGTGCACCGCGTCCCATTGCATGTCTCACTTCACTCGCCATGCTGCAGACAAGGTGCCTCGCTCCACTACCAATGCACTCAGCACAGGTTACTATTCCCAGTCGTAGTCTATGTGGATGGTAAAGTATGAAAAAGGCGTAAAAAAATGGGACATTTTTAAAAAAAAAGCTGTGTCGCCCAAATGTGCCAATCATTGACACGTCGACAATTTGAACATGCCGACCTTTTGTACCTGTCGACATTTTCCAGTGTCGACCTAATGCTTGCCGATCATATGGGGTCACCCTATTGCTTGTCGACCTAGACATTATCTGTCTGTCTGTCTGTCTGTCTGTCTGTCTGTCTGTCTGTCTGTCTCTGACTCTGCTGTCTTGTTTGCTTTCACAGTTCATTGGGCATTTGACATTTTATTTATGGTTGTGCACATGAAGACACTAGAAGACATTTCGGCAATCTCTCTTTGCAGCAAGTATCTTTCAATAGTAGGAAAAATGCTTCTTTCTTTTCCACTCATTATGGTTTCTGTGCAATTGAGTTGTGCCATTGCACATATTGTCCCTCTTTCAGGTTTGTTCTTATTGACCTTGCTTGTCCATTAACCTCTTACTTACCAAGGGGGAGATGTATCAAGCCAAGGAGTGAAATAAAGTGGAGAGAGAAAAAGTGCCAACCAATCAGCTTCTGTCGTTTTACAGCCTGTGCTAGAAAAAAGACAGAAGCTGATAGGTTAGTACTTGGTACTCCACTTTATTTCACTCCAAGGCTTGCTACATCTTCCACAATGTCTTAGGAGATATGTAGATAGGTCTTCCTGCAATGAGTACTGTACACTCCTCTTCTCTAAGTTATCCTTCTGTATACTGTATATAATTATTGTAATCAATTCTGTGTGTGCCTACTGTGTATTAGTGTGACAAGAGTTTAGACATTAATATGTTTTAGAATTTTACTTGTGTGAGGTATCATCAGAGGATGTATATTATGTTTGCCAGATAAATTAATTATGTGCTAACTGCATTACCGGTGCTGCGCAGAATTGCTGAAATAACAGTTACAAAATAATGCAAATGAGGGCAGTTTCAAAGCTATTATACTGTATTCCATGGGCGAAACTAGGAAATGTGCCACATCCCTAGTAATATGGTTTCATGGTGTCTAGACATAGAGATTATAGCGCAGAGCACATTCATCGGAACATTACATTAATAACTATTTAAATAATATTATGTTGCTCAAATTTTTTTAACTGTGGATATGGGTGGCCATTCCGAGTTGATTGCTAGCTGCATTAGTTCGCTGTGCAGCGATGAGGCAAAAAAATGGCACTTCTGCGTATGCGGCGCAATGCGCACACGCGAAGTACTATTACAACAAACATTGGAGTTTCACACAAGGTCCAGCGAAGCTTTTCAGTCGCACTTCTGGCCGCAGATTGATTGACAGGAAGAGGGCGTTTCTGGGTGTCAACTGAGTGTTATCAGGGAGTGTTCGAAAAAACGCAGGCGTGCCAGGAAAAATGCAGGCGTGGCTGGGCGAACGCAGGGCGTGTTTGTGACGTCACAACAGGAACTGAACAGTCTGAAGTCATCGCAAGTGCTGAGTGAGCTACTCTAAAACTGCACAAAAAAAATTTGCTGCCGCTGTGCGATCCTTTCGTTTGCACTTCTGCTAAGCTAAAATACACTCCCAGTGGGAGGCGGCATAGCGTTTGCACGGCTGCTACAAACTGCTAGCGAGCAACTCGGAATGACCACCATGATCATAAGTCATAACACAATTCTGTTATATTTTAAATACTCCCATTTATTTTAATGTATGTATCATACAGACACAACTGCAGCAAAAGACGCAAAAAAGGCCACAACTGCGTACAATCAGACTCTATGAGAAGGGATCCGGCCCCCTCAACAGACCCCGCCCCTTCATCAGACCCCACCCCACTAGGGCTGTTTCCATAAATTTCCCGGGTTGGTTTTCCATCCCAATCTGCCCCTGTATACAAATAAAAACTTGTGCAGAGAAGCATAGTATAGAATACTCTATCAGCAATCTTGGATATCACCATGGGTCAGGAGGCATCTTCTTACTGCAGGACTGTAATTAACATTCGTATAGAGCTCAGATTGACACTTGCCAAAAACTGAAATCCAATAGCCCCAAATCTTGTAATATATAATATGACTAATAATGACCTATAAATCAGACAGTCACAATTGTCAACTGTAATTATATCCAACAAAGCACCAAATAACAACACTGAACACTATTTGGCTTATTCCAACATTTTGAAGAGGCCTTCACCCCCTTAATTTTATGTGTGTGCAGTTTACCAGCGGTGTGTGTGTGTGTGTGTGTGTGTGTGTGTGTGTGTGTGTGTGTGTGTGTTTGTGTGTGTGTACAGGGCATGTGTATAAACAGTGAGCACAGTCTAGCCTCAAACTGCTCCTTGGGCTGATCAGCCTTGCATCCTGTACTTTGCTGATTGTTAGTGAAGCGGGACAGTGTTATGGAGAGATAATGGGAGTGTGTAATGCGCAATCTCTGGATAATTCTCTTAACCATGGTTTTTCTGATCTTATGATCTTAATAGCTACCTCCCCTCTTTCTGTTTGATGCCAAGTATCCACCAGTTAACTACACAGTACCTTAATGTGACTGGTCCCTATTTTGTATAAAGTGGCTGCACATGTTCAGAAGGGATCTGGTGTCCTGGCATGTTCCAGTTAAGGTGTCCAATTGTCCATGGAATCCAAGGGGCGGTCAGTTCTCAGACAGTTCTTAGCAAAGAGAGACCACACTTCCATGAAACGCATTGCTGTTGAAGTGAGGTAATACAATTTATATTTTGAAAATGTATTTTGTGCTTGATTTCTAAATAGTTTTAAAGTAGTTATTTTGAAGAGTATATTTATGGATTTTATTATTGATGATTTTTTTTATCAGATCAACAACTCTGCAAATACATGTGATTTTTTTGAATAGCAATTTATATTTATTTATTTATTTGACCTATATAACTGAACGGACATTTTTATATTTCTAACTCAACTGAAGCAATCCTATCATGCACACCATTGTTGCTCAGTGTCCTCCTGATGGTGGACTCATGAACTTTAACATGAGCTAATGTGAGACAGGCCTTCAGTTGCTTAGAGCATACTGTATCTTGGGTTCCTTAGTCACCTTGCACACTATTAGGCGCCTTGCTCTTGGCATGATCTTTGTTGGTCGACCACTCCTGGGGAGGGTAATAATGGTCTGGATTTCCCTTAATTTGTACATAAACTGTCTGACTGTTGGTGGAGTCCAAACTCTTTAGAGATGCTTTTGGAACCCTTTTCCAGCCTGATGAGCAGCAACAACTCTTCTTTTGAGGTCCTCAGAAATCTCCTTTGTTCATGACATGATACACTTCCACAAACATGTGTTGTGAACATCAGACTTTGATAGATCCCTGTTCTTTTAAAAAGACAGGTTTTCCACTCACACCTGATTGTCATCCCATAGATTGAAAATACCGGACTCTAATTTCACCTTCAAAATATCTGCTAAGCCTAAAGGTTCACATACTTTTGACACTCACAGATATGTGATATTGGATATTTTTCCTCAATAAAAATAGCTTGTCTATTTTTTTTTTGTCTAATTTGTCTGATTTGGTTCTCTTTATCTACTTTTGGTACTTGCGTGAAAATCTGAGGTAGTTTTTCCCCAAATTTCAGCAGAAATATAGAAAATTCTGAAGGGTTCACAAACTTTTAAGCACCACTGTATATGCCTGTGAGAATTTGTCTCTGTTTGTGTCTGAGAGACTTGTCACTTTCCTTTATGCTTGAGAGACCACATACTTGCTCCTGTTCTCAGGATACAACTCTGACTATAGTGCTCACACCTTTATCAGTCATTTTGTATTTGAAAGTTTAACAAAGAGTATTACATTTTGCTCATCTTTCGCTTCCCTGAAACGTTGCTTATTCTGTTTCACCTGCACTTATGGGAAAATTGCAAATCGGGCAATTTTTGGCAGACTGTGCATGTGCTGGCAACGCATTGCGCATGGGCGAAGGCTGAAATGCGATCGCCGCTTCAGTGAAATGCGATCATAATTTGATTGACAAGAAGTGATCGTTTGTGGGTGTTAACATGGCAATTGTGGGGAGTGATTGGAAAAACGCAGGTGGAACATGGCCGTTTTAGGGGCATGGATCTGCCTTCAGAATATGGTCTCGGTGCGACTGCATTCTCATTATTCTGAGTAGCCCTGGGTCAACCGTCACTGTTGATGGTACTTGATTTCTGTGTATGCATCGCAAATATACTAATGCATATGCAAATTTGTGAATACATAAGTGGGCATCTTTTACCTTTCTGGGCGACTCTACACATGCGCTTTTTAGCAGAAGCAGGATTGAGAGAATCCCAATTTTCTTCTTCTTCTCAATAATGATCCAACCTGAATAAGGCCCTCTGTCTGGGTCTCCTCGATTTTAATAGTGCCATAGTCTACTGTGCATGCACAGATCTATGGGACAATGGCGAGGCGGCCATTTTCCCAGAGATTTTCCTACTGCATATGCGCAAAATGCAGGGAAAATGGCCACTGCACCATTTTCCCCGTGATTTGTGCTTTGCTACTGCCGCTGATGCAGTTCTCCAGAGAGGTAAGTATTGACCACACATTCAACTACCAAGATGCATGTTTTTATTGAGTACCATAGGGGCATTTGAGGAGAAGCAGAGAAGTCTACACACAGGGGCTTAGCAGCACTTTGTTGGCCCCATAGCAACATTTTGAAGGGGCCCCCGTCTCAATGCTTCTAGAGAGACACTTCTCTGCAGAAGTTGTTAATTTTATGCCCTATCATAGTGCCCTAGTTAATTCTCTGAACCATAGTAGAGCCTTATTTAATGTTATGCCACATAGTGGTGCCCTAGTTTCTTTTATGAATCATAGTAGTGCTTAAGTTCACCCTATGTCACATTTCAGAGCTGCCAGTACACTTTATGCCGCACAGTACCCCCAATTCACATTGTGATATATAGTGCTCCCCGTTCATATTGTGCCTCATTTCAGTGCCCCAGTTGATATTATATAACATTAAAATGCCCTCCAGTTCATTTTATACCACACTACAATGAGCAGGTCCAGGGGCATACCTAGATATATTGCATGCCCCAAGGAAAAAGTTTGAAAGGACCCCTACATGCCACCCAATGGTGATAAATTTATATAACACATGTAACTTTGACAGGGAAGGTGGGCCCCTCTCAGCTCTGGGCCCCATAGCAGCTGCACTGCCTGCTCCTATGGTAGCTACGCCCTTGTCTACACAGGTTCACTCACTAGTTGTAATGACATGTATTTATTTGTAAAAGGTAGTGCTAAAGTGGTAGGAGATTGGATTTTGATGTGACAATACTGCTGGTAATATCAGGTCTGCATTAAGGGGTCGGACCACACCCAATGGGGAAGCCCTCTACATGCTGCCATGGGTAACTTGAGAATGTGGTTGCCCCATCTCACTAGACCGCTAGAGAGGCACATGCCAGGGCACGATGTTCCCACCATACCCCTTCTCTGAGCCACTGTGGAATATTGCTGGCTGTGTATCTTCTGCTTCCAGTGGCAAAATGCAGGATTTCTAGAGGGGGGTTTCCAAATGCAGACTTCAAGCTCCCACTCGGTGGAACATTGGAGCAAGTGCAGGAGTGTGGGGGAGTGGTAGAAGAACCTAGTAACCTTGTAACCCTGGACATTAATGTAAACGTTGGTCTTTATATACACTGGATACTGTATGGAATACATTATTACTATATAACACTATAGATGGTCTAGGGTATAGGCAGTATCAATCATTTAAATAATATAAATAGGTGGTCAGGAAAAGGTTAAAAGACTAAAATAAATACACAAACATAATAGAACCAGTACTGCACTTTCTAAGCACACAGTCTCCCACCTCATGGTAAGGCTCCTGTCTCTTCTTCCTGGTAGCTACTCTCTGGTCCGGTGCACTGATTGAGGACTCAGAACCACACACACAGCAAACTGACTGGGGGGTTTCTGGGCAACCAGAACACCACCCCCCTCCCCCGCGTTTGCCAATGACTTCCGCTGTACAAAAGGACTAATGTAAAGTGGCACTCTCACTAAGTGTAATGTCCGGCGTGCTGTAATGTAAGTGCCGCTTTAAATTTTCACCTGAAACTCAACATGAATTGTGGTTTATACAAGCTGCTGCTTTCTTATACCCTACACTTTTAATACAACATATTTTGTGCCTTTAGCAGAGAGGCTGATTTATAGGTGCATTTTGCCCGAACCAAACAAAGGGGTAATTCAGACCTGATCATTGCTGTGCGTTTTCTAACAGCAGGCGATCAGGTCTGTACTGCGCATGCGTATGCACCGCAATGTGCCGGCGCGTCGGATGACTGCACTGGGCATAGGTGCATAGCGACGGGATGGTGCGAAAAAAGCGATCGCTCAGGCAATCGCAAGGTGACTGACAGGAAGAGGCCATTAGTGGATGGCAACTGACCGTTTTGTAGGAGTATCCGGGAAAATGCAGGAGGGACCAGGCGTTTGTAGGGAGTGTTTCTGACGTCAGCTCCGGCCTCGATCATCGCAGCAGCAGAGTAAGTCCTGGGCTGTGCAGAGACTGCACAAACTCATGTTTGTGCAGCTCTCCAACAAATGTGATCGCACACCTGCAGACAGCAAATACCCTCCCCTGTAGGCGGCGACTACCTGATCGCAGGGACGCAAAAAACGCACCCCAGCAATCAGGTCTGAATTACCCCCTAAAGGTAGGTATACACTAGTGATGTGCACCGGAAATTTTTCGGGTTTTGTGTTTTGGTTTTGTGTTCGGTTCCGCGGCCGTGTTTTGGTTTCGGACGCGTTTTGGCAAAACCTCACCGAAAATTTTTTGTCGGATTCGGGTGTGTTTTGGATTCGGGTGTTTTTTTCAAAAAACCCTAAAAAACAGCTTAAATCATAGAATTTGGGGGTCATTTTGATCCCATAGTATTATTAACCTCAATAACCATAATTTCCACTCATTTCCAGTCTATTCTGAACACCTCACAATATTATTTTTAGTCCTAAAATTTGCACCGAGGTCGCTGGATGGCTAAGCTAAGCGACACAAGTGGCCGACACAAACACCTGGCCCATCTAGGAGTGGCACTGCAGTGTCAATCAAGACAGGATGGCACTTCCAAAAAATTGTCCCCAAACAGCACATGATGCAAAGAAAAAAAGAGGCGCACCAAGGTCGCTGTGTGACTAAGCTAAGCGACACAAGTGGTCGACACAAACACCTGGCCCATCTAGGAGTGGCACTGCAGTGTCAGGCAGGATGGCCCTTCAAAAAAATTGTCCCCAAACAGCACATGATGCAAAGAAAAAAAGAGGTGCACCAAGGTGGCTGTTTGACTAAGCTAAGCGACACAAGTGGCCGACACAAACACCTGGCCCATCTAGGAGTGGCACTGCAGTGTCAATCAAGACAGGATGGCACTTCCAAAAAATTGTCCTCAAACAGCACATGATGCAAAGAAAAAAAGAGGCGCACCAAGGTCGCTGTGTGACTAAGCTAAGCGACACAAGTGGCCGACACAAACACCTGGCCCATCTAGGAGTGGCACTGCAGTGTCAGGCAGGATGGCCCTTCAAAAAAATTGTCCCCAAACAGCACATGATGCAAAGAAAAATTAAAGAAAAAAGAGGTGCAAGATGGAATTGTCCTTGGGCCCTCCCACCCACCCTTATGTTGTATAAACAGGACATGCACACTTCAACGAACCCATCATTTCAGCGACAGGGTCTGCCACATGACTGTGACTGATATGACTGGTTGGTTTGGGTCCCCACCAAAAAAGAAGCAATCAATCTCTCCTTGCACAAACTGGCTCTACAGAGGCAAGATGTCCACCTCATCATCATCCTCCGATTCCTCACCCCTTTCACTGTGTACATCCCCCTCCTCACAGATTATTAATTCGTCCCCACTGGAATCCACCATCTCAGGTACCCGTGTACTTTCTGGAAGCAATTGCTGCTGGTGAATGTCTCCACGGAGGAATTGATTATAATTTATTTTGATGAACATCATCTTCTCCACATTTTCTGGAAGTAACCTCGTACGCCGATTGCTGACAAGGTGAGCGGCTGCACTAAACACTCTTTCGGAGTACACACTGGAGGGAGGGCAACTTAGGTAGAATAAAGCCAGTTTGTGCAAGGGCCTCCAAATTGCCTCTTTTTCCTGCCAGTATACGTACGGACTGTCTGACGTGCCTACTTGGATGCGGTCACTCATATAATCCTCCACCATTCTTTCCATGGTGGGAGAATCATATGCAGTGACAGTAGACGACATGTCAGTAATCATTGGCAGGTCCTTTAGTCCGGACCAGATGTTAGCAGTGGCACTCGCTCCAGACTGCCCTGCATCACCGCCAGCGGGTGGGCTAGGAATTTTTAGCCTTTTCCTCGCACCCCCAGTTGCGGGAGAATGTGAAGGAGGAGCTGTTGACGGGTCACGTTCCGCTTGACTTGACAATTTTCTCACCAGCAGGTCTTTGAATCTCTGCAGACTTGTGTCTGCCGGAAAGAGAGATACAACGTAGGTTTTAAATATAGGATCGAGCACGGTGGCCAAAATGTAGTGCTCTGATTTCAACAGATTGACCACCCGTGAATCCTGGTTAAGCGAATTAAGGGCTCCATCCACAAGTCCCACATGCCTAGTGGAATCGCTCTGTTTTAGCTCCTCCTTCAATGTCTCCAGCTTCTTCTGCAATAGCCTGATGAGGGGAATGACCTGACTCAGGCTGGCAGTGTCTGAACTGACTTCACGTGTGGCAAGTTCAAAGGGTTGCAGAACCTTGCACAACGTTGAAATCATTCTCCACTGCGCTTGAGTCAGGTGCATTCCCCCTCCTTTGCCTATATCGTGGGCAGATGTATAGGCTTGAATGGCCTTTTGCTGCTCCTCCATCCTCTGAAGCATATAGAGGGTTGAATTCCACCTCGTTACCACTTCTTGTTTCAGATGATGGCAGGGCAGGTTCAGGAATGTTTGGTGGTGCTCCAGTCTTCTGTACGCGGTGCCTGAATGCCGAAAGTGGCCCGCAATTCTTCGGGCCACCGACAGCATCTCTTGCACGCCCCTGTCGTTTTTTAAATAATTCTGCACCACCAAATTCAATGTATGTGCAAAACATGGGACGTGCTGGAATTTGCCCAGATGTAATGCACGCACAATATTGCTTTCGTTGTCCGATGTCACAAATCCCCAGGAGAGTCCAATTGGGGTAGGCCATTCTGCGATGATCTTCCTCAGTTGCCGTAAGAGGTTGTCAGCTGTGTGCCTATTCTGGAAAGCGGTGATACAAAGCGTAGCCTGCCTAGGAACGAGTTGGCGTTTGCGAGATGCTGCTACTGGTGCCGCCGCTGCTGTTCTTGCTGCGGGAGGCAATACATCTACCCAGTGGGCTGTCACAGTCATATAGTCCTGAGTCTGCCCTGCTCCACTTGTCCACATGTCCGTGGTTAAGTGGACATTGGGTACAACTGCATTTTTTAGGACACTGGTGAGTCTTTTTCTGAGGTCTGTGTACATTTTCGGTATCGCCTGCCTAAAGAAATGGAACCTAGATGGTATTTGGTACCGGGGACACAGTACCTCAATCAAGTCTATAGTTGCCTCTGAATTAACGATGGATACCAAAACCACGTTTCTCACCGCCCAGGCTGCCAAGGCCTGAGTTATCTGCTTTGCAGCAGGATGACTGCTGTGATATTTCATCTTCCTCGCAAAGGACTGTTGGACAGTCAATTGCTTACTGGAAGTAGTACAAGTGGTCTTCCGACTTACCCTCTTGGATGACGATCGACTCCCAGCAGCAACAACAGCAGCGCCAGCAGCAGTAGGCGTTACACTCAAGGATGCATCGGAGGAATCCCAGGCAGGAGAGGACTCGTCAGACTTGACAGTGACATGGCCTGCAGGACTATTGGCTTTCCTGGGTAAGGAGGAAATTGACACTGAGGGAGTTGGTGGTGTGGTTTGCAGGAGCTTGGTTACAAGAGGAAGGGATTTAGTGGTCAGTGGACTGCTTCCGCTGTCACCCAAAGTTTTTGAACTTGTCACTGTCTTATGATGAATGCGCTGCAGGTGACGTATAAGGGAGGATGTTCCGAGGTGGTTAACGTCCTTACCCCTACTTATTGCAGCTTGACAAAGGCAACACACGGCTTGACACCTGTTGTCCGCATTTGTGTTGAAATAATTCCACACCGCAGAGCTGATTTTTTTTGTATTTTGACCAGGCATGTCAATGGCCATATTCGTCCCACGGACAACAAGTGTCTCCCCGGGTGCCTGACTTAAACAAACCACCTCACCATCAGAATCCTCCTTGTCAATTTCCTCCCCAGCGCCAGCAACACCCATATCCTCATCCTGGTGTACTTCAACAGTGACATCATCAATTTGACTATCAGGAACTGGACTGCGGGTGCTCCTTCCAGCACTTGCAGGGGGCGTGCAAATGGTGGAAGGCGCAAGCTCTTCCCGTCCAGTGTTGGGAAGGTCAGGCATCGCAACCGACACAATTGGACTCTCCTTGGGGATTTGTGATTTTGAAGAACGCACAGTTCTTTGCTGTGCTTTTGCCAGCTTAAGTCTTTTCTTTTTTCTAGCGAGATGATGAGTGCTTCCATCTTCATGTGAAGCTGAACCACTAGCCATGAACATAGGCCAGGGCCTCAGCCGTTCCTTGCCACTCCGTGTCGTAAATGGCCTATTGGCAAGTTTACGCTTCTCCTCAGACGCTTTTAATTTAGATTTTTGGGTCATTTTACTGAACTTTTGTGTTTTGGATTTTACATGCTCTCTACTATGACATTGGGCATCGGCCTTGGCAGACGACGTTGATGGCATTTCATCGTCTCGGCCATGACTAGTGGCAGCAGCTTCAGCACGAGGTGGAAGTGGATCTTGATCTTTCCCTTTAACCTCCACATTTTTGTTCTCCATTTTTTAATGTGTGGAATTATATGCCAGTATCAATAGCAATGGCCTACTACTATATTTACTGCGCAAAACTAAAATGCACCACAGGTATAGAATGTAGATGGATAGTATACTTAATGGATGACGAGTGACGACACAGAGGTAGGTACAGCAGTGGCCTACCGTACTGCTATAAGTATATATATATAGTATACTGGTGGACACTGTCAGCAAACTGCAAAACTGTCTAAAATGCACCACAGGTATAGAATGTAGATGGATAGTATACTTAATGGATGACGAGTGACGACACAGAGGTAGGTACAGCAGTGGCCTACCGTACTGCTATAAGTATATATATATATATATATATATATATATATATAGTATACTGGTGGACACTGTCAGCAAACTGCAAAACTAAAATGCACCACAGGTATAGAATGTAGATGGATAGTATACTTAATGGATGACAAGTGACAACACAGAGGTAGGTACAGCAGTGGCCTACCGTACTGCTATATATAGTATACTGGTGGACACTGTCAGCAAACTGCAAAACTAAAATGCACCACAGGTATAGAATGTAGATGGATAGTATACATAATGGATGATGAGTGACGACACAGAGGTAGGTACACAGCAGTGGCCTACCGTACTGCTATATATAGTATACTGGTGGACACTGTCAGCAAACTGCAAAACTAAAATGCACCACAGGTATAGAATGTAGATGGATAGTATACTTAATGGATGACGAGTGACGACACAGAGGTAGGTACAGCAGTGGCCTACCGTACTGCTATAAGTATATATATATATAGTATACTGGTGGACACTGTCAGCAAACTGCAAAACTGTCTAAAATGCACCACAGGTATAGAATGTAGATGGATAGTATACCTAATGGATGACGAGTGATGACACAGAGGTAGGTACAGCAGTGGCCTACCGTACTGCTATAAGTATATATATATAGTATACTGGTGGACACTGTCAGCAAACTGCAAAACTGTCTAAAATGCACCACAGGTATAGAATGTAGATGGATAGTATACTTAATGGATGACGAGTGACGACACAGAGGTAGGTACAGCAGTGGCCTACCGTACTGCTATAAGTATATATATAGTATACTGGTGGACACTGTCAGCAAACTGCAAAACTGTCTAAAATGCACCACAGGTATAGAATGTAGATGGATAGCATGCTTAATGGATGACGAGTGACGACACAGAGGTAGTTACAGCAGTGGCCTACCGTACTGCTATAAGTATATATATATAGTATACTGGTGGACACTGTCAGCAAACTGCAAAACTGTCTAAAATGCACCACAGGTATAGAATGTAGATGGATAGTATACTTAATGGATGACGAGTGATGACACAGAGGTAGGTAGTACAGCAGTGGCCTACCGTACTGCTATAAGTATATATATAGTATACTGGTGGACACTGTCAGCAAACTGCAAAACTGTCTAAAATGCACCACAGGTATAGAATGTAGATGGATAGTATACTTAATGGATGACGAGTGACGACACAGAGGTAGGTAGTACAGCAGTGGCCTACCGTACTGCTATAAGTATATATATAGTATACTGGTGGACACTGTCAGCAAACTGCAAAACTGTCTAAAATGCACCACAGGTAGAATGTAGATGGATAGTATACTTAATGGATGACGAGTGACGACACAGAGGTAGGTACAGCAGTGGTCTACAGTACTGCTATAAGTATATATATAGTATACTGGTGGACACTGTCAGCAAACTGCAAAACTGTCTAAAATGCACCACAGGTATAGAATGTAGATGAATAGTATACTTAATGGATGACGAGTGACGACACAGTGGTAGGTACAGCAGTGGCCTACCGTACTGCTATAAGTATATATATAGTATACTGGTGGACACTGTCAGCAAACTGCAAAACTGTCTAAAATGCACCACAGGTATAGAATGTAGATGGATAGTATACTTAATGGATGACGAGTGATGACACAGAGGTAGGTAGTATAGCAGTGGCCTACCGTACTGCTATAAGTATATATATAGTATACTGGTGGACACTGTCAGCAAACTGCAAAACTGTCTAAAATGCACCACAGGTATAGAATGTAGATGGATAGTATACTTAATGGATGACGACACAGAGGTAGGTACAGCAGTGCACTCTGCACTGTACTCCTCCTATATAATATTAATTATACTGGTGGTCCCCAGTCCCCACAATAAAGCAGCACACTGAGCACAGATATGGAGTGTTTTTCAGGCAGACAACGTATACTGGTGGTCACTGTCAGCAAAACTCTGCACTGTACTCCTGCTATATAATACAGCTGCTCCCCAGTCCCCACAATTAAGCAGTGTGAGCACTCAGCACAGATATATTATGCAGCACACTGAGCACAGATATGGTATGGAGCGTTTTTTTCAGGCAGAGAACGGATAAAAAAACTGGTGGTCACTTAAGTTATCAGCAAAACTCTGCACTGTACTCCTCCTCCTAACAGCTGCTCCCCAGCCCTCCCTACAATTAAGCAAAAGCAATAAACCAATCAACTTCTCTAGTTCTACAATAAACGGAGAGGACGCCAGCCACGTCCTCTCCCTATCATCTCCAATGCACGAGTGAGAAAATGGCGGCGACGCGCGGCTGCTTATGTAGAATCCGAATCTCGCGAGAATCCGACAGCGGGATGATGACGTTCGGGCGTGCTCGGGTTAGCCGAGCAAGGCGGGAAGGTTCGAACCTGCCTCGGACCCGTGTAAACAAGGTGAAGTTCGGGGGGGTTCGGTTTCGGAGAAACCGAACCCGCTCATCACTAGTATACACTGGCCGATATATCGGCCGTTCTCTTGAACAGCCGATATATCGCGGGTCCGTCGGCCAGTGTGTACGGCCGATACGTCTGTGAACTCCGTTGTTCACAGACGTATCGCGTCGTCCCCGCAGCACAGCCGACAGCCAATATATCTACCGATATATTGGCGCATCACTATGTGTGTACGGGCGATCGGCCGACTGCCCGTACACATGCTGCGGCGGCCGGCGGTGATTGACAACTGATCTGGGCGGGCGTGTGTACATGCCCACCCATTTCATGATGTCAGTCCCCGACGGATCGGTCAGTGTGTATGCACAGCACACTGCCCGATTGGTCCATAGATATATCTGCCGATCAATTGATCAGCAGATATATCTTCCAGTGTGTACCCACCTTAAGACTTAGACTAAAATGCTACATGTAATAAACACATCTCAATCGCATTATTACTTTAAGCCATCACATAATGACAGTGGGGGTAATTCAGACCTGATCGCTCGCTAGCGTTTTTTGCTGCGATCAGGTCAGAACTGCGCATGCGTATGCACCGCAATGCGCAGACGCATCGCACAGGTACAAAGCTGTTTGTTGCTCTGCAATGGGTTTGTGCGAAGAATCCATTCGCACATCCGTTCGCAAGGAGATTGACAGGAAGAAGGTGTTTGTGGGTGGCAACTGACCGTATTCTGGGAGTGGCTGGAAAAAAGCAGGTGTTCCAAAGCGCTTGCAGGGCGGGTGTCTGACATCAATTCCGGATCCGGAAAGGCTGATGTGATCGCAGCGGCTGAGTAAGTCCTGGACTACTCAGAAACTGCACAAAATGTGTTTGTACCGCTCGGCTGCCCATGCAATGGCACACTTGCACAGCTAAAATACACTCCCAGGTGAGCAGCGACTATGGGGGTCATTCCAACCCGATCGCTTGCTGCAGTTTATCGCAGCGGGCGGGTCGGAACTGCGCATGCGCCGGCGCATTGAAGCGTCGTTGCCTAGTGATCGCCTCTGAGGCAGAGGCAGTCGTTGGGCAGGAGGGGGATGGACGGTGGCGTTAAGCCGCCGTTCAGGGGGCGCGGTCTGGCCAGCACAGGCGTGGGCGGATCGTTGGGGGGGCAGGCAGCGGCATCACATGCAGCCGCTGCGACCCGGCGCAGCAAAGAGGTTCTCCCGGCCAGCTGCAGGAGCTGCACTGGCCGGGAGTAACTCCTGAGATGCAAAAGCATTGCCGCTTTGCGATGCTTTTGCATTTCTGCAGGGGGGGGGGGGATGCTGGCACTGACATGCTGGGCGTCCCCCCGCATGTCTGAGTGCCTGATCGTAGCTGTGCTAAAATTAGCACAGCTATGGTCAACTCCTAATGACCCCCAATGAACGCAGGACTGCAAAAAAACAGCTAGCGAGCGATCAGGTTTGAATTACCTCCAATGTGGGAGTCAGTAGCTCTGTACTTGAGTATTTCCTCGTCAGAAATCTTGCAGGACCATCTTTTAGTGACTTCTGGTGTGCGCTGTTCATTACACTAATTGAAGCTAAAATTTCAAAAAAGAAAAGGAAAAAAAGCCATGCTCTTCTCTGACTCCTGACCCTCGTCTGTTAAAGTGAAAGGGACTCAAACTGCAATTCCCTTCCTATCCATCCTGTTATTGCCACACTGAAGGTTCTAGTTAATTGTCTTTCGTAAAATTTCCTTGGAATATATAATTTCTTAATGCCACGCATTGCTGCAATAAAAAAACAAAAACATTTTTATTTGCAAGTTATCAAAATTCTCTTGCTGGGACAGTTTTTTTGGTAAGAGTCAGTCCCAGTGAAGTACAGGATCATTGTGGCTACATCTGCGGTAAACATGAACTCTCGTCGCGGCTAGGCGCGCCCGCGCTTAGCCGTGCCGAGCTGTGGCATTTGTTGCTCCTATTTATGCAAATAGGGCGCGTGTGTGTCTAAGATGCACACACATCCCACACGTGCACACGGTCGCGCCTAACAAGGCGCGATCGCACTGAGATGTAGGCACGATGAACGTGACTACATCTGTATATAAAATAAAGTGATGCAGTAGTTTATGCTATCTCTTTTCTGCCAGTTACATCATGTCTTAATAATAATAATAATAATAATTTTATTTATATAGCGCTCTTTCTCCAATAGGACTCAAGGCGCTTAACAGATACACAGCATAATATAGTACAGAAAAATAATGAAGTACATTTTTCATAAAATACAGAAGCATGAAGATACTAAAAGAGACACTATGGAAATGCTTGAGTAAACAGGAAAGTCTTGAGTCTACTTTTGAAGGATTCTATAGTTGGGGCCTCTCGCACTGTGCTGGGAAGTGAGTTCCATAGAGTCGGAGCCGCATGACTAAAAGCTCGACCCCCAGATGAATTACGGTAGATTCTAGGTACTGCTAAAAGTCCTTCATCTACAGATCGCAGTAATCGAGTGGGGCAGTATGGGATCAGAAGCTGTTTCAGGTACCTTGGGCCTTGGTCATGTAATGCTTTGAAACTCAGTAAGCCAATCTTGAAGAGGATTCGCCATCTTACAGGCAGCCAGTGAAGGGAGTAGAGGATGGGTGTTATGTGGCTGGAACGGGGCTGGTTGGTTAACAGCCTGGCAGCTGTGTTTTGCACCAGCTGTAAGCGTTGCAATTCTTTTGCTGGTAGACCAAGGTAGAGGGCATTACAGTAGTCTAATCGAGATGATACAAATGCATGTATGACTTTTGGCATATCATCTGAGGGAATTAGGTGCTTGATTCTGGCTATGTTCCTCAGGTGAAAGAATGAGGATTTGATTGTGGCTGATATCTGATGTTTAAGTGTCAAGCCATCATCCAGGACAACGCCAAGATTCCGCACATGATCACTGGTCTGTAATTCTGAATCCCCGAGTGTAAGTCCAGTTGGTTGGCTATGCTGCAGTCTTGTCCTTTGATGTTGCGGTCGTATTATAAGGACCTCTGTTTTATCCGGGTTCAGTCGCAGCCAACTGGCGCTCATCCACTCCTGTAGTTCAGCTAGACAGCCATTCAGGGTTGCTACTGGGTTATCAGTGCCCGGAGCAAAGGACAAGTACAGTTGTGTATCATCTGCATAGCAGTGGTAGACCAGGCCATGGCGCCTGATTATTTCGCCCAATGGGAGCATGTATACTGCAAAAAGCATGGGGGATAGTATAGAACCTTGTGGGACACCACATGGCAATGGCACTGGTGGTGATGAGTATAATCCAGATGATACTCTCTGTGACCTGCCTGTGAGAAATGATTTGAACCAGTTTAGGACTGTGCCATCCAGACCACAGAAGTGTATCAGTCGCTCAATCAGAAGCCCGTGGTCCACGGTATCAAATGCTGCCGAGAGATCCAGAAGGATTAATATTGAACAGTCACCTCTGTCTTTTGCCATCAGAAGATCATTTAACACACACACCAGGGCTGTTTCAGTGCTATGTCTTCTCCTGAATCCTGATTGAAATGGATCATAAATATCATGGGTTGTCAGGCGAGTTTCCAGTTGATTTGCAACCACTTTCTCAATAACCTTTCCTAGGAAAGGAAGGTTTGATACCGGTCTGTAGTTGGACATGCAGTCGGGATCTAAATTAGGTTTTTTAAGAAGTGGTCTAACAATTGCTTCCTTTAGGGGTCCAGGAAAAATGCCTGTCTGCAAAGAGCATTGAACAATTTTTGCAAAGACAGGACCGATTATATCCGTACAACCTATTAGAAGCTTGGTTGAGGCTGGGTCCAGGCCACAGGTGGTGGGACGCAAAATCCGAGCAATTTCAGCAGTGTCCTTTACATCCACTGGGTCAAAGCTGGTCCATGAAGGCAGGTAGCTTATATTGGCAGGCTTTGTAGTTTGGCTCTCCTTTGATGGCACTGTGGATATTCCAGCCCGGATGGTGGATATTTTATCTGCAAAGAAGTTTGCAAACTCGTTGCATCTTGCTTGGGAAAGGGTCTCATCAGTCTGCAGGCATGCTGGCTTGCAAAGCATCTCCACTGTGCGGAAAAGTTGAGCTGGCCTATTGTTTGCTGCTGTGATCTCATTTGACAGGAACTGTGATTTCTTGCGAGTGATTGTCGATTGATATTCTTCGTTATGCTTTATTAGTTTTATTTTGTCATCCACTAGGTTAGTCTTCCTCCATCGTCTTTCCAGTCTACGCCCCCTTTTCTTGAGCTCACTAACACTGTTGTCGTACCATGGAGCTTGACGATGTGGTTTACGAGGTCTTATACGCACAGGGGCGATAATATCAATTGCAGCCTTAACATCCCTATTATAATAACGGACTAGGGAACAGGGATCTTCACAGGCACCCAGTATAGCAGAGAGATCCATATTTGCTGCAAGAGCCTGGGGAGTCATACCCCTCCTTGGACGGTACCTGGTCAACTCCACGGGCAGAGATCTTATTTGAGGGGTTGCAACTGAGAACCAGAGGGAGTAGTGGTCTGACCAGATGACTGGGTTTATTTTTAGGTCAGTGACTTCTAATCCAATCTGAAAGACAAGATCAAGAGTGTGACCACTTTTATGTGTGGCAGAGGGAATTATCTGTGTGAAGCCCAGACCATTCATTGTGCACAGGAGGTCTTGGCCAAGGCGTGAGAGCTCATCATCCACCCATGCATTGAAATCCCCGAGGATGAGCCATCTTTGATGTTCCAGAACCAGGCCAGCAACAGTGTCTGCAATTTCTTGTAGAAATATCTTTCCATCTCCAGGTGGCCGGTAGATGAGAAGTACTCTGAAACCTAATCCTGTCGAACTCTGGGCAGCAATGCACTCAAATGAGCGAGTAATTTCAATAGGGTGGACCCTAAGTTTAAGTTCTTTTTTGAAGCAGATAGCCACCCCGCCACCCCTGCGGTCCAGTCTTGGGTTGTGGATGACAGAGTAGTTTGTTGGTACCGCAGCCTCCAATATAGGTGCTGCATTTTCGTCTAGCCAGGTCTCTGTAATACAGGCTAGATCTGCAGATTCAATAAGGTCAGCAATTGTTGCAGTCTTGTTTCTTATAGATCTGGCATTACAAAGGACTGACCTGATTGGGCATACCAGAGGGCCTTCAGTTTTCTTTATGTTAAGTGCAGGAGCTCTGGGTATGGGGGTCACAAAGCGAGAGTTGACAGTTCTGTCCTTCCAAACATAGGGCCGTCTTTTGGGTATTACTTCTATTTGATTGTTCTTTGTGTATGGGGGTGAGCAGGTGGGCAAAGGACGTAGATGGTTACCGGGGGAAATAAGTTTCCTGCCTGCTCGCTTCCCACGAATGCGCCTGTGTTTTCTTTTTAAAATGCCAAGGGATTGGAGAATAGAAGCCTGTGATGGTGTGATAGGAACTGCAGAACGTGGTGGGCGGAGTGAAAGAATGAAGCTGGAGCAATATGTATACATTTGGTCATCAATGACAGATTACTATGAGTTTGAGCTGCATATGATGATGAGAGAGGGAGAGAAAGCAGTGTTTTTTTTTTTTTTTTTTTTTTTTTTTTCTTCCTTTTTGTGTTTTGTTTTCCCCCAATCGGTATTTGATCCAAAATTCTAATGGGTTTATGAACAAAGTTATTGCTATAACCTATTGGGTATATTTGAAGCAAGTGATAAATAAAATAGCTGCTGATTTAATCAATTATCCTAGCATAGGCAGACTTTTGGGAAGGTGTTAGAAGCCAATTCCTACTGTGTAGGTGTGAAAAGTCTCAGTGTGAGAGGCCTTTGAAGTAGGTTTCTTGTGTGTGGGGGGAAGTGATAACATGTCCTGGGAAATGGATCCTGAGTTGAAACAGTGAGCCTTCAGCAATTCAGAGCCTGAATATACTGATATTAGTAGATTAATGCAATAAGTCAGTTATTAGTTGCTCAGAGAACAGAGGTGGATGATGTCTAAGTGAGGGGCTAGATGTAGCCAAAGATAGGTTGTAATCCACAGTACCTTATCTGGGCAATGTCCAATGCAGAGTGCAGCAGCTGCTAAACTGAAGGATTTCTCAGTGGAGGTTTGCAGAGGATTCAGTCCAGGATTCAATCCAGTGTGTATCTCAGCGCAGGAATGCAATCCTTACCTGCTGCGCATTCACAGCCTCTGGGCCACACATATATATGTATATACTAGGTGCTTCATCGCGCCCTACGGGCGCTCTTCACACCGTCGCAAGGGGCTACGCCCCCTTAACCCTTGCATGCCTTTCTGGTATTCAATATTTGTATTATATGCAATTATATGCATTACCTGCATTCCTTTGTTAGTGGTTAAATATTGCACAATGAAAGGGCGTGCGATGGTGAAGGACGCGCAGCCCCTTGCGACGGCGTGAACAGCACCTGCAGGGCACAATGTACAGAATGTAGTGGGTGCGGGGGAGACTGCGGATGAGGGAGGGTGTCTGTAGATGCTGCGGGTGGAGGGGGGGCGGATGTGGGGAGGGCCGGATGGGGAAGGGTCGGGAGGTGCTGCGGGTGGGGGAGGGGCAGAGGAGTAGGGGCTGCAGATGGGGGAGGGGTCTGGAGGCACTGCAGGTGGGGGAGGGGCAGGGGTGCCACGGGTGGGGGAAGGGCAGGTGCGGGGATGTTGCGGATGGGTGAAGGGTTCCGGAGGTGCTGTGGGATGGGAAGGGGCGGGGGTGCCGGGAGTGGAGTAGGGGGTCCGGAAGCGTCGTGGGTGGGGGAGGGCAGGTGCGGGTGGTGCAGCGGATGGGGAAGGGGGTCCGGAGGCGCTGCAGGTGGTGGAGGGGCGGGGGTGCTGTGGGTGTGGGAGGGGCGGGGACCGCGAATGGAGGAGGGTGTCTGCAGATGCTGGTGGTGGAGGGGGGGCAGGTGATGGGGGAGACATATATGGGGGGTGGATGGTGGAGGGGGTCTGGAGGTGCTGTGGGTGGTGTAGGGGTGGGGGAGTGGGAGCCGCGGGTGGTGTAGGGGGTCTGGAGGCACAGCATGTGGGGGAGGGGTGGGGTGCCGCCTGTGGTGGAGGGGAAGGTACGGAGGTGTGGTGCATTGGGGAGGGGTCTGGAGGCGCTGCGGGTACTGTACCTGCCAAAAAGCTAGTTGGAGGGTATGCAGTAACAGGGCCAGGACATGGGTGACAGGGTCAGAACAGAGGTGATGGAGCCAGGACAGGGGTGACAGGTACAGAACAGGGGAGACGGGGCAAGGACAGGGGTGACGGGGCAAGGACAGGGGTGATGGGGCCAGGACAGGGGCGACGGGGCCAGGACAGAAATTACAGGGACAGGATAGGGGTGACAGGGCCAGGGTAGGGGCGGCAGGAGCAGGACAGGGGTGACAGGGCCAGGATAGGGTTGACAGGGCAAGCACAGGGGTGACAGGGCCAGGATAGGTGTGACAGGGCCAGGATAAGGGTGTCAGGGCCAGGATAAGGGTGAAAGGGATAGGATAAGGGTGACAGGGCAAAGGCCAGGATAAGGGTGACAGGGCAAGGCCAGGGGTGACAGGGACATGACAGAACACAGGGCACGGGAGAGATTGGTATTTGGGACAAAACAGTGGTGACAGACAGATGTGTCTTACCGGAGTCACTGCTGCTGGCTGCTGCTGTTCCACTCCAACCTGTTGGGATCTGCTGCTGCTGGAGACTTGCCACTCTCTCAGGCTGGGTCCTGATTCCTCTGCCCGCCCGCATCCCTCCCCCCACTCCTCAGTCACACAGCGCGGACCTCGCGCGGCTGCCGGGCACTGTGGTAAGGGGAGACTGGGAGTGACTGGTTAGCCCCCAGGAGACGCTGCAGCTGGAGGGAGGAGGGGGTCATAGCATACACACGGCGCGGACCTCGCGGCTGCCGGGCACTGTGGTAAGGGGAGAATGGGAGTGACTTGTTAGCCCCCAGGAGACGCTGCGGCTGGAGGGAGGAGGGGGTCGGAGCCTGCAAGCAGCGCGGACTTCTGCAGCGCTGCCCGCCGGCTAAAGTGTGTGAAGGAGCTGGGCGCACCTCACTGCGGGCGGCAGCGCTGCAGCTAGCGGTGGGGCTGCCAGGGCTGGAGATAACAGAGGCAGTACAGAACCTGCACAGCGGCAGGTGCCCCACAAAACTGCAGCTAAGAAGCGTGGAGTGTGCCAGAAAGTGACGCTCCTCCGCGCCAGAGAGCCCCTGCTGAGTATGCTGATGTGGGGGATCAAGCACACAGTGAGCCGGTGCCCGTCTGTCTGTACGGCATACCCCCTCACACACCCCCATACCTCCCAACTTTCCAGATTTTCGCGGGACAGTCCCATTTTTTTGGGTCTGTCCTGCTGTCCCACCCGCAGTGTCCCGCGGTGGGGGGGCGCAGTTGGGAAGCTCCTGTACTCGCTGTTGGGAAGCTCCTGTACTCGCAGTTGGGAAGCTCCTGTACTCGCTGTTCTGCTTAGCTGTCCTTTCTATTTAGTGGAGACAGGAGGAGAGGGGGCATCAGGGGGTATGGATTAAGGGGGGGGGGTGTCCGGCAACAGAGCTAGATTAAGGAGGGGGGCCCAGGGGGTACGTACCCCGGGCCCCACAGTTTTAGGGGGCCCCCAGCTGGAGTAGCTCTGTCCCAGCTCTGAAGCTCCCCTGTCCTGCCAGCAACAGCAGCAGCATTGTGCTACAGTCAGCACACGCTGCTGCGTGTTGGAAGGTCTGTGGTGTTGCAGGGAGGCAGCAGCCTCCCTGCTTTCTTTTACCTGTGCGGGTGTGTAGGGGGAGCGACCACCCCCTCTGGATTTACCCCTAGCTGAGGGTCCAAAATCCCATAAAAAATAATAATAAAAAAAATCCCTGAATTTGCTTAAGGGGGCGTGGCAACGCGTCCCGCGATTAGGTCACGCCCCCGAACCCGCAGCAGGCACAGCAATGAGATAGGGCCCCCCTGTCTCAAGTGCCCTTGGCCTCCCGGACTCATAATCCTCCCCTGGGGGCATGGCAGCAGCTCACAGAGTGATGGGCATACCCATACCCTCCAACTGTACCTTTTTAATAGGTATAGTACCTTTTTTTTATGGTCTGTACCGATTTTTGGCTCTCCAAACTTCCATTGAAAGTATAGGAAAAGGGCGTGTCAATGCCCCTTTTACGTGTGACCACGCCCCCTTTCCTCATTTGCGCCGATTTTTATGTGTAAAATGTTGGAGGGTATGCATGCCCCCTCACTGACAAAAACGGGGCGTGGCTCGCAATCGCGGGTCCTCCCACTAAGCCACGCCCCCTTTTTGTTGACCAAGCCACCTTTTCACCGCGCGTGTGTCCCTCCTTCTGCCTGAAGAAAGTTGGGAGGTATGCACCCCTGTCTGTGCCATGCCCATACCATCTGTTTCTGCTTCTAGTCTCCTATAGATTTGCCCAGATCTGTGACTCATTTGACTAACTCCGCCCAGTGTTGTGTCTCCGCCCAGCGTTAGCAAATGAGGCACAAAGTCACAGATCTGGGCTAATATATACGAGATATATATATATATATATATATAGTATAAATGCTTGCACCGGCACTCTTCTCCTGCACCAAAGTTACCTTGCCCAGGTGCGATCCAGAGGAAAATAATTCAGATATAGACAATATAAACGCTGGCACTCACAGGACAGTTAATGTAAGAATACCAGGACAACCAATGTACGCTGTTTCAATGTTCCAGTTGAGTGACTTTTATTTTATATACAGTATATTAACATTAGAATTAGTGCTGGTATTTTGCTATCTCTTTGACTCTGGACCTTCCATTGGATGGATTTGGCTAAAAAAACTTCACAGAGAGGTGGCAACTGGTCTGCAGAGGCGTAGCTAGGGTTTTTGGAGCCCAGGGCAAGATCAATAATGGCGCCCCCGCCCAAAAAAAATAAAATAAAAATAAAAATACAAAAAAAATACAAAAGGAAAGTATGTGCAGACGCTACCAGTGTCACTGTATATAAAGATGTCAGGGTGAGTATGTATAGATGTAGGTGCAGTGGTCGAAGTTGAATTTTTGAAGGGGGAATGAAAGAGTGCAGACAGCAATTATGCGCGCTCCTCCGGCGCGCGATTCGGAAAAGGGGCGTGGTCACTCAAAAGGGGCGTGTCCTTCAGTGTAGTAGGACCCCTTATACTATCTAGTACTGGTGCCCCTTTCACATTATAGCACACGGTATGAGCCGAAATTCACATTATAGCACACAGTATGAGCCGAAATTCACATTACCCCACACGGTATGAGCCGAAATTCCCATTAGAGCACACACTATGAGCCGAAATTCACATTACCCCACATGGTATGATCCGAAATTCATATTATAGCACACGGTATGAGCCAAAATTCACATTATAGCACATGGTATGAGCCAAAATTCACATTACCCCACATGGTATGAGCCGAAATTCACATTACCCCACACGGTATGAGCCAAAATTCACATTACAGCACACGGTATGAGCCGAAATTCACATTATAGCATACGGTATGAGCCGAAATTCACATTACAGCACATGGTATAAGCCAAAATTCACATTATAGAGTGAGGGGATCCTACCCCCTTAATTAACAAGGCATGTGGGGCACTGTGGTGAGGGGTGCCTACCCTATATTAACTAATCCTGTGGGGCACTGTGGTGAGGGGAGCCTACCCCCTTAATAGACTTATTGCAGAGTTTAGCAGCGGAAGGGCTGCAGCGGTTTCTCACCCCAAGCTGCGGCGCTTCTGCCACCTCCGACACTCCACATCTTCGGCACCACCCGGGATGCAGAGCACCGCACCGGGGATGCACCCTTTTCAGTGTGGTCTGCTGCGCTCTGAAGGGGTTCTTCTCTCCTGCTGCAGGATCCCGATGTGCGCCGTCCTCCCCGCTGTTACAGCCACGGTAAGCATTAGTATCGTTTACCGCAGAGGCCATTTACTGAGGCATATGTGTTAAACCTCGGGAACTGAGATGCCCTTCTCACCATACAGCTGTGTGACTGAGCCGGGCGGGGGGACAGCCAGCAACAGCATGCCGGATATCAGCAGCCGAGGGTGCGGGCTGTACATACTTAAGGCAGCCTGATATTCAACAGTGCTGAGAGCCTCCGGAGCCCGCACCCCCGGAGCTGCAGTACACCGGCAGAGGACACCCATCCCCCGAACCCTGCGTAGCCAAAAGCCGGAGATCGGCAGCATGTTGAACATGGAAGCAGAAGCTGCTTGTTGCCGGTCAACATGCTGCCGATCTCTGGCTTTGAGCTCCGCACAGTGCCATCTTAACAGCAGTGTGGGCCCCTGGGCACAACAATGCACTGGGGCCCCTACCTATCCTTCAGCAGTAGGGGTTGGGTGTGCTATTAGCAGCAGCTTTGATGTCCCATGGGCGGTAGGGGGTGTTCTATCTTCAGCTCAGCATGTAGGACCTGAACCAGTAATTTCTGCTAATTAATCCTTTACTGCACAGATGCAGCGAAGGGAACACTAAACTGTATAAGGAGGCATTGGGCTGAAGGAAGGGGCCCTGGTACATGACTACCAGGGTGGTAGGGGTTTTTTTAATACGCAGGGGAGGGGTGGATAGTAGAGTGGGCTTAATATTCACCATTTTCCGGTGGGAGGGCAGCTTGCTTGACTGCAGATATCTCCAGTTCCTGGAAAGAGATTTCTTAGCTTTGAATGGGACAAAAACACCAGGAAGTCCCACCTATCAGGAGATACCAGGGACTTGGGGATCAGAGTTCAGAAGCCAGCAAAATCCACCAACGAAAATATAAAACTGCATATTAGGCGTGCAGAGATAGAGCAGGGACCAGTTACTAGAAGGCTGATATCTCTGGTTCTCGGCACAGTAGAGACAAGTTGCCAGTGTCCACCAAAAGGGGAGAGTCCCAGTTTTTGGATTATACCTTCAGAAAAACTATAAGTCAAACAGAATCTGAGATATCTGGCTGAAAAGAGCAATTAACAGGCTTGGATGGGGACCACTTCTTTGAAGTTGGATATCTCTGGTTCCCCTGGCCCGATTTTCAAAAATCTGGTACCCCTGGAAAGAGGGGACCCTCAACTATCAGCCTAGGGCCTTTATACTCCTGGGGCCCTTGGGCAAGTGCCCATTGAGCCCATACGAAAAGACGGCCCTGGCTCCGCACCGCTCCACACGTGCCTTACAGCCCGCACCCTCGGCTGCTGATATCCGGCATGCTGCCCCTGCTGCTGGCTTTCCACCCGCCCGGCTCGCCCACCCAGCTGGATGGTGAGTGAGAAGGGCATCTCAGTGCCCGTGGTTTAATACATATCTCTCTTCGGTAAATGGCCATTAGTACATCCCGCCCACACACACAGACTGCCCCACCCCCTTACTTACACACACACACACACACATTACACACACACAGACTGGCCACCCCCAAATCCTACACACACCCACTCAGACTACACACACATTCTCATACTTTCCTCTCCCCCACACACACACTGGAATGCAAAAATTTACACAAACTGACACTGTTCCACACACACACAATTAACACAGACTCACACTGTCCCACACACACAATTAACACACACACACACACTGTCCCACACACCAGTGGCGTGCGGTGAGGTCAGTGGCGTGCGGTGAGACACTACAGCCATAATGTCTGCCGAACCCTGCCGATGACCCCTACCGCCACCGAGCCAATGCCCGCCACTGCCTCTGAGCCGATGCCCGCTTTCACCACCAATGGCTTACAAACTCGCCCACCATCAACTGACCCAGCCCTCCGCCACTAATTTGCAACTCAGTCCGATGCCGCCAATGCCCGCTGCCTGCCTGCTCATCATACTTGTGATATATTGTACATTTTTATAGAAAAATATAATAATTAGTGTTTGGGACTGGGAAGGGAGTGGGAGGAGGACATGAATGCAATTTTGTTGTCCAGGGCTTCCATTAACTTAATGGAGAAGGGTCTGAATGGGTTAAAAAATGTAAAAAAAACTGCGTGAGGTCCCCCCTCCTAAGTATAACCAGCCTCGGGCTCTTTGAGCCGGTCCTGGTTGTTTAAATACTGGGAAAAAATTGGACAGGAGTTCCCCGTATTTAGACAACCAGCACCGGGCTCTTCGTCCGGTCCTGGTTCCAAAAATACGGGGGACAAAAGATGTAGGGGTCCCCCGTATTTTTAAAACCAGCACCGGGCTCCACTAGCCAGGGACATAATGCCACAGCCGGGGGACACATTTATGTAGGTCCCTGCGGCCGTGGCATTACCCCCCCCAACTAGTCACCACTGGCCGGGGTTCCCTGGAGGAGTGGGGACCCCTTAAATCAAGGGGTCCCCCCCTCCAGGCACTCAAAGGCCAGGGGTGAAGCCCAAGGCTGTCCCCCCCCCCCCCCCATCCGTGGGCGGTGGATGGGAGGCTGATAGCCATGTGTGTAAAAAAGGAATATTGTTTTTTGTTGTCGAATTACAAGGCCCAGCAAGCCTCCCCCGCTTGCTGATACTTGGAGAACCTCAAGTACCAGCATGTGGGGAAATAACGGGCCCGCTGGTACCTGTAGTTCTACAACAGAAAAAATACCCAAATAAAAACACAACTCACACACCGTGACAGTAAAAATGTATTAAAACACACTTACACACTCACACATACTTACCTATATCCCACGCCGGTCACGTCCACTTGTCCAGTAGAATCCAATAGGGGTACCTGTAAAAATGAGAGACAGATTACTAACCTACATCCCACGCTGGTCACGTCCACTTGTCCAGTAGAATCCAATAGGGGCACCTGTAAAAATGAAAATTATACTTACAAACTTCAATCCACAGGAGGAGAGAGAGAGAGAGAGAAAGAGGGAGGGGGGAGAGAGAGAGAGAGACTAACCTGCTGCTGCTGGGGAGAGCAGCACACACTGCAGGGCCACGCCGGGAGGACGAAGCCGGCGGAGGAGGGGGAGAGCCGCACAGGGGAGAGCCGCACAACACCGCTCCTGTCAGCGGCGGCGGAGGACGGGGGGGGCGCACACTGCAGATGCCACTCACCGCCGGGGGACCCGCCACCTCCAGCGCCGCGTGTGGGTGATTGGACAAGCGGATCCAGCACTGGATCCGCTGTCCAATCACAGGTGCCTCGCTGACATAGGGGTGGTGTCCCTGTCAGCGAGACACTTGTTTCAGTGCCGCTTTCCCCATCTGTTTTAATGGGCTTTTACAGCCCAGTGCTTGGCCCTGCCCCTCGCTCTGTCCCGTTTCCATTCTGTATGGGAGGCACTGCTATCAGTGCCTCCCATACACATTTAAGGTAGAAAAATTATTAGAATGAAATAAAGAAGATACTTATATGACACAGAATATGTGTCTTATAAGTATCTTCTTTATATTATTTTAATAATTAATCACAGGAGAGGCACTGCCTCCCCTGACTGCACGTCCCTGCCACACACGCACACAATTAACACACACGCACACTGTCCCCACACACACACACACACACACACACACACACACACACACACACACACACACACACACACACACACACAATTAACACACATTAACACTGTCCCACACACACACACACACACACACACATACACACAATTAACACACACAATTTACACACACGCACACTGTCCCACACACACACAATTAACACACACTCAAACTGTCCAACACACTCACAATTAACACACTCACACTGTCCCCCACACACACACACACACACACACACACACACACACACACACACACAATTAACACACATGCACTGTCCCGCACACACACAATTAACACTCACACTGTCCCACACACACACACAATTAACACACACGCACTGTCCCACACACAACACACACGCACACTGTCCCACACACACACAATTAACACACACACACACACTGTCCCACAAGCACACTGTCCCACACAGACACAATTAACACACACACACACACACACACACACACATTGTCCCGCACCCCCTTCCCTCCCCTGTCCCGACAGGAAAGTATAAACCTTACCCCGCTCACCTGTACTGTTCTGAGGCCGCGCACCCCCCGAGGTCGCGCACTCGCGTGCGCGTACCTCCGCGGTCACGATCGCGCACGCGCGATCGCGTACACTTTGCAGGGGGGGGGAGTAGAAGGAGGCTCCTGGCTGCCGCTGCCTGTCTAGTGTGACAGGCACAGCAGCCGGGGAGACAGGGAAAGCGCCGCGGGTAGCGCCGGCAGAATCCCTGACGCATGGGGCGAGCGGGCCGTGCAGGTGCCGGTAGCGCCCCCCTCTGTTGGGGCTGCCATGGCGCCCAGGGCACGTGCCCTGCTCACCCCGTGCTAGATACGCCTCTGCTGGTCTGGGATGCCTAATGGAGTGGTTGGGATCCCAGTCAGACCTCATGGCAGAGTGCACCGAGCAGAACTGTGACACAGGGAGCCTGTTCTGGACCT